>NC_044266.1:4752605-5352605 GCF_003957555.1 Calypte anna | reverse complement strand
GGAAGCATGAGAGCTGATACGTTAGCAAGGCTGGGACTGTTAGCAAGATAAGAAAACTTATCCTGTCCTGATAACAAGACCCAGTGTTTGCCACTATTGATAGAGATCTGTAATTCATTCTGGAGAAGGAAACAGTGAGCTGGGTTTCACTTCTGCCTGTCCCTTCCCTTGGTTTGTTCATCCTAGCCTCAGGCAGCAGTTCCTTTGGGGGATTCCTGCCTTTCACACCAAGATCTTTACACTTCCCTTTTGCAGCAAGCTGGTGTTTGCTTGCCTTTTCCTCCCTCTGATGCCATTAGCCATCACAAGGCAATAGCTTCTGGAAGCACAGTTCCAGAATTGTAATATCCTCTTAATTCTCATTGCTCTGAAACATGGCTCCCAAAATTCTTCAGCTGTACAGAGAACAAACCAGTTCAGTGCTAGACATCTTTCCATATATATTTTATCTAGTGTGTAGTATCACCACCCTGCAGAGTAGATAGCACAGAGCAGCCTTTAAATTGTTCTCCAGCAGAGTTCTGTGTGACTTGTCATAATTTCCCAGGCTGAACTCCTGGAAGGCAGCAAATGTTTGGAGTTCCTGCTGCTTGCACGCCATCCCGATGGAGAGTCGGGAGTGGAGCTGCAAGGTTGCAGGGCAGTAGCCATGCATGCAGTGTGCTCTGAATGCTAACACAAGTTTGGTGTGTTTGTTTCCTAATCCAAACAGAACGTCAGAAGCCTTGATGCATGTAGTGTGTGTTTACTGCAGCTGGAGTGGGCCACAGACCAGGTATTTATAGCCATTGTTTTTAAGTTTTCTCTATTACAATGAAAGCAGGGGATCTGCTGTGTCCTAATGGCTTCTTTCTATCTATCTTCTGATAGAGAATAGTGACAAAGAAACTACCTCACTGGAAATGCCCTCATTACCAGCTTCTGATGGGTTTCAAAATCCAGTCCAGTCTTCAGGACTAAATTCCAAGATCTGTAATCCCACAAATCAATTACTTGATCGTTCTGTCTCTGCCCCTGCTTCAATTTGCTCATCTGAATCCAGCCTCCCAGAGCCCATTGATCCCAGAGCCGTCAGCAATTTTGAGTCTCCAACTGAATGCCAGATTACCCCAGAAAAAGAACATCCTCTCTTACTACAGCATCTTTCCAGTAACACTTCCTTGGCAAATAAAGACCCTTCTCCCCAGACAGGGGAGGTAACCTGTCACAATCCAGCTTGCCTTTCACAGAAGACACTCAAAGAAACATTTATTGCTGACAGTCTAAAGGAATGTAATGCTGAAGAACAAGGCTGTGGTCAGGAACATCCTTTGGAAGTGACAGAAGGCAACAGTTTGGCTGACACTGCAGCTGAGCACGGGCAAAATAAAGATGGATGTCTGTCTTTAGAAGAGAAGCAAAAGCATGAGCTTCCCATAGACCACCAGGCCTGCAAAGAACCAGAAAAGGAGCATCTGGAGAAGCAAACTGAGACAACTGACCCAGAAACTCCTTGCCATAATGATGTGGTTCAGCAACCTGTTGCAGAAGTCAGCCAGCCAGAAAATCCTCCTCCAGAAACAAGAGGAGAGGGGCAGGAGAAAGCAGGTCTTTTGAGTAGCCAGATATCAGCCTCCTGTAGCTGTGCACATCTGGAAACCTTCATGGAAGTTGATGCAGTTGAGCAGCCTGTAGCTGAAGTGCACAGCTCAGCAAGTGAGGCTGAGAACAGAAGTGTGGCTGACCTGAACTTGGATGCTTTTTCCATGGAGGTGGAGTTGCTGAAGTCTGCATCCCCCTCGAGTGATCTGCTTTCCACTGGTGATGTCCCACAGTCTAAAAGCACGAGTGAAATTCCTGCAAAGTCTAATGAGGTGTCTGAAGACAGCTCTTCCCCCTCCAGAGTCCTTCAGCTGGACACGGATCCAGGAAGACCTTCAGAAGAATCATGTTTCTCTCTAGCATCATCCTTGAAAGAGCTGCACAAACTCCTGATTATCAGTCGGAGAGGAGGATGTAAAATCCTTGCCTCTGAAGAAGTCTCTCAGCTAGAAATGGTTCACAAAGAGCCAGCAACACCACAGAATGGGCTTTCTGATGATGAGCAGAAAGGCTCAGATCCAGCCAGCCAGGAACAGAGCTGTTCCTTCTGTGAGGAGAGGTGTGAAGGTGGAAAAGCAGAAGGGAAACATCCTTGTGATTCTGGCATAGAAGAAGTCAGCCCTGGGTCTGCCAGCCACGTGCAGTCAGGTCTTGGAGAAGGTGCTTTAGAGAGTCAGAAGTTTTCAGGTAAGAGTGATGAGGTTATGGTGAGTTCTGCAGCAACATCTGACCAGAAACAGAGCTCTGAGCAGGCAAAGGTTTTGGCAGAAGGTTATTTGAATCCAACGAGTCCTACTTCAGAACAAAACACCTCTGTTTGCTCTACACATGCTTTGGCTCAAGGTGCACCTCAAGAAACTTGGAGCCTGTTTCCAGAAGCATCTGGGAGAAGCAGTGGTGCTGCTTCTGAAGGTCCATGTGAACAACCACTGCTGAGCCCACCAGCTGCCTGTCCTGGACTTGCCTCAGGTGCTTCTCCACCACCTGCTTTCCCTGCAGCTGATGTTGATCGGATCCTTGGTGCTGGTTTTACCACACGGGAAGCTCTTGAGGCTTTGGAACAAGCAGATGGAAATGCAGATCTTGCTCTTCTCATTTTGTTAGCCAAGGGTATCATTGTTCCTACATAACTACAGAAGAGGTAGCTGACTTGGGGATGTCTTTTCTTTTAAAGGACATATCTAAATTATACAGCATAATGTACAAGCAGAATGTCAAGCCAGATTTTTTTTTTAATTATTTGCAGCCAAAGTAACTTGTCTTTTCTGTTCCACTCATTAGATTTGGCCTTTTAAAAGGAAAAAAAAAAAAAAAAACCAAACACATCTTAGCATTGTGTGGACAGGATAGCTTCTAATGATGCCTACTGGATAAAAAAAAGTATTGCTTTTATTTAAATGTACAATTTTACAATAAGCTCCAATGTTAACAAATAAAAAGAAAAATCAGAAGCCATTCAGCTCACCACCCTGTCCAGCCCAAAGCAGATTCTGAAGTTGTTGACCCCCCAGGGGCGTGTACGGGGCACTTGTCCCGAGGGACTCTCTGGATGTGTTTTAGCTTTGGATAACCCACTGTCCATCCGTGGCACTGATGAAACTTATTTTGGCAGCTACTCCAGGTGTGTAGGTGCCCACAGACGTGTAACACGTGGCAAGAGGAGTGAGGGGTGGAGGCAGGGGGTGCTTTGGGAGCGTGTGTGCACGGCTCGTGCCTGGTTTTGCCAAACCCTTTTTATGCTCTTGGGCCAACGTGTTCAAGTTTACAACACGGGGATAGAAGAAGGGAAAGGGATAGAATTTGGTGCTACCAAAACTTGAGATGTTTTAACTTATTTGAAGATGTGCTGGTATTAATTGGAGGGAGGGAAGGGGAGGGAGGGGAAGGGAGTATTTTACTTTTTTTTTTTTCCTAGCCTTGGCCACATCATATTTCCCCCATACAAAAGAACAAACTCAACCACTTTAAGGCAAAAGCTTAACTATGAAATGGTTTTAACCAACCAATCATGCTCTTAATCCCCCCTCTGCCTGGGGAAGAATGAACTGTTTCAGTGGATGCATTCCCTATGCACTGAGCGGGGATGTGATCAGAAGGATGAAGAAATCTGCTTTGCACTCATTTCTCTCCATGGTTGGGGATGGTCAGCTTCTCAGCTGTGGAAATGCAAACTGCAGACAGCCCACAGGGGCCAGTGGGGTACTAATTTAATACCTCCAAATGAGCCAGAGCTCCCCAATAGGGTTTATGAAACAAATGCACTGACATGGCTCCTGCATTATAACCATCGTGGCCTTCTGGGAAGTCCCTGGTGAATAACCTGTATGGTGAGGACTCACCGAGGCTGGGCTGTAAGAAGCCCTTTCCAGATGCTTTTATTTTGGGGATGAACTGTTTTGTGATGCTCTGCAGACCCTCAAAACACTGTTGAGGCTAGGGAGGGGCAAGTCAAGCGTGGCTGAATTGTGATACCAAATTTGAAGTAGGAACTTTTACTTAGTCCCACTTGCAAATCTTTGAAGTGGTTTTGTATCAAGTGTTGATCTTGAACTTTCTGCTTTGAGCTAAACCTGGAGTGATGGCTCAGCAGTGTCTGGAAACATGATTTTGTTCATGGCTTTCATTTGTCATTATCATTGTCTCAGGCCTGTGTTCCTGGTGTTCTGTTTTCCCTGTTGCTTTAGCTGTTCTACCTATGTGTACGTTAGGCTTTTTTTTTTTTTAATGCAGGGTGGCATTTAAAACCAACACAGAATTGGTTTTATTTGTCACATTGCAGGAGTTTCTGATGTCAGTGAGCTGTGGTTGTCAGGTTTATCTTAGATGCTGCCCAGACAGGAGATCCTTTAGAATAATGAAGAGCTTTAAGGCATTCCTCTGTCTATCAAACAGAGCTTCTGCATGAGGTGTGAAGGTACCAGCCAGGGCTGGGTTTGGCACATTTGGCTCATTTCTCACTGTGTGTGATGCTGGCAGCAGGCATTGCTCTGTGTCTCTGTAGGAAGCAGTTCCTGGCTGGTTGGGAACCTCTTGTTCCTGAAGCAGAATCAAGTAATTCACTTGAGTTTCTGTTCAAAATGAGTGACTGAAACAAGACTCCAGTTTAATGATTTTTACCAGGCAGGTGATCAGTTATCAGATCAGTTGTCAGAAATATTTTAGATTTTCTCCTTACACCTCAGATCAGCAGAACACCCCTCTGTACAACACTTGGGCTGCCACAGGAGGAGAGTCATCAGATGTCTCTGTAGAACCCTTAGAAAGTGAGATACATCAAACCCATCCCCATCTGCATTGGGTTCACTATCAAAAGCAGCAACAAGAATGAAGCTCCCAGCTCTCAGATCCAGAGCATCCTCAGTCTAAACAGCTGAATCTGCCCCCAGCTCACACCACAGGTCTCAGTGGGATGGTCCTGGGAGTAAACCCCTACCTGGTGTGCATACACCAGCTGCAGGTTGGTCCTCTTGGATGCACAAGAGCTGAATGTACACCCTTGGCCTGCAGGTTCATCTCTTGCAGCTTCTGGAAGCATCAGGTGTTGGCCACTCAGTGTCAGACCCTTTTTGTATTTATGCTTTGTGTATTTGGAGGCAATTGCTGATAGGTAAAGTGCTGCTGCTTTGCACCAAACTGGTTAAAGGCTCTAGTTTTATGGCCACGTTTACTTAGACCACATTATACTGAATTTATGTTATGAAAACTTTGGGGTATCAGCCAAGTTGCTTCAATGCTCAGTTTTATTCTTTGTCAAGTATAGTTTCTGAAATCTGCCCTACTGCCAAAGCTGTGCTGAAGCATTTATCAATAGTACTAGAATTTCCTGGGCAACTCTCTCTGAACTGCTAGAAACAAAGTCTGACCCCCAGCTGAAAATTACTTTTAAAACTATTTTACCAAGTTGGTCCAAGCCTGGTGATTTAAATCTCTTCATTTCAGAGCCTTGCTTTGAGTGAATGGCTACGAGCTGCTAAATTAGAGAATAATTTTTTTTAGGAGCAAGATTTATGTTGGAGAAAAATCTGGGCAGTGGTATTTAAGATTAAAATAAAATGTAATAGAAAAAGTATTTAGCAAATGCTGTCTAAAATTTGTCTTCTGTTTTAATGTGCTTGTGTGTCCTTTCTGCTCTGTGTGCACATCCTTTCCTCAGCCTTTGGCAATCCCTCAACTGGTTTTGGTGCTTACCTGGCCCACCAAGTGGGGATACTTCTATTTAAGCAGACTGCTACAGCTTGTTGGTCAGAGCTGGGAATAAAGTCAACACCAAAAGCTGTTCAGGTTTCCAAGGAACTGGACTCTTCATGCTCATCCTCATTAATCACTGCTCCAATGTACTAATGTCACATCAGCTTAGCAAAATGATTTCAGGGTGAAAAGTCAATCTGTAGAGAATAAAGCAACACTTGGAAGTGGCTTCATGAAGATGCCAGCACCTGTGGGGACCTTTTTGGGTCTGTAGAGGTTGTTCTGGGTGTCTCCTGAAGCCACTGTGGTCATGTCCCTTGCTGTTGGCTTCTGGGCTGTTCTCTTTTCCTTGGAGATCCTGCAGGAATTTACTCTGCCTCTCGCTGAATGTGTTTCTGTACCTGAGGCTCTGGGCAAGTGTAGAGGTGATGGTTAGTGAAATACAAACATCTGAAACTTAGCTGGCCACAGATAATTCTGACAAGAGGAGGAAATATTTCCTGGTGATGGTTCCTGGCATGTTTACCTGCTGCTGGGCAGAGTTGAGCTGTGCTGCAGTGTTGTGACAATCTGCCTTGTTGCTTTGTACATCAACTTTCTACGTAGACTCTTGGTCTCCAGGACTGTTAACCTTGTACTACCTAGATATGTTCCTTTCTTTCTGTCTTTGTCTCTCCTCCTTGCTGTCTCTTTTCCTCAAATGTAGCAATATTGAAGTGTACTTGCTGACTGCTTTAACTTCCAGATAAGTTTTATTTAAAACACTATGCCATTTACAAATGAAAGGAGGAGCAGGTCCTAGAGGTTTCTTCACCAGACTTGGACTTCTTGCTGAACAGCTCCCAGATCTCTTAATGTGAATTCAAAGAGGAGAAATCAAGAGGTATTTTGACTCTCTCAGAAGTCAGCTTGGGAAATGGGGTCGGTTTCCTGTACATCATTCCCTTCTGAAGCATTCAAGAGATTTCTTCCTGCACTGTGTAGACGTAGCTTAGGCCGTGATCCAAATGCACAGCAGTTTGGGTTACTCTTTGACTGATGCTTTTTTAGCTTAAGAGTTTTACAAACTCATTTAAGGAACTTGAGGGAATCAATACTCAGGAATCCTAAAGCTGGTTGCATTTGTGTCATTTACTCTTCTGGGCTGAACATACAGTGGTTGTCCTTGCAGGTGGCTGAAGGGAGGAGTGGTTGTGTCATCAGAGAATGGGATGTGGTTCTGCCCAAAGTAATACACACTTGATTCTTTTTTCTTTTTTATTTTTTATTTTTTAAAAATTTTTTTTAATATTGGGGGACTGTTTATCAACAAAATTGATGTGTAAAAAAATTTGATATTTAAAAAAAATTAATAAACACTTTATCATAATGTTGCTTGATTGGTCTGTGTTTCTGATGTCAGCATCTCTGCACTCACATCCTTTTCTGGCTTTTTTCCCAAAGCACATAAAATTTCCTTAAATTCAGTGCTGCCATTTGGAACATGAAAGTAGAAATCTGTGGTTAGAATTACTCCAGTTGGCAGGGCCTGAGGACAGGCATGAGAAATTCATGGAGACAGACTGCTGAGTCCTTCAGGCAAGGCTTGGAAGAGCATTAGGAGAAGGACACAAAGCATCATGCTTGGCCACAGCCTTGTCTGCTGGAAAGATGGCTGAGCCCAATCCCTTGTGATAGCAGATAATTGGTGTTTATACACATGGGAAGCTCGTGATACTTTTAGTTAGAAGTAACTTTAAGTCTCATTCTCTTAGTGTGATGCCACAGAACAGGTTTTGGAAAGGGGGTGTAGAGGATCTTCCTCCTCTGAAACGTGTGGTGTGGTCACCTAACCCAGCATTTATTTGTCTTAGGGAGCAATAATTCCTCCACACCTTGAGGGACAGAGGTGGGACAAGTGCTTTCCTTGAGACAAGCACTGAGTTTTGATCACTTTGAATCTCAGCTATCCAGAGAGAAGTCAGGGTTAGTGCCAGCTGAGCAGAGACACTCAGAAACACAAAGGGTTATGAATCAGTTGCTGTGGCAAAACACTTCTGGGACAGTGGTTTCCTCCTCACGTGTCCAAAGCTCATTAAGGTGGGTATTAATTAGAAGGCAAAACTATGTTTTAAATTCTGGTCTTGGAGTGAGAAAGGGCAAGGTTTTAATGTGTCTCATTCATGCATTTGCCAAAATGTTTGTTGTGATTAGAAGAAATTGAAAGACATCCTAGCAGAGGAATTAAGAGGTGATTTAAGCAATAAATGCACTGTTTGAAAACTATTTTGAGTGCTTTGGCCATTCTGCTTTAGAAGGCTGATTTTCTTTTGCTGCTGTATACAAGTGGAACAACAGTTACAGTTGTGTTGTGAATTGAGGTGTTGGAACTTAAATCTACAGCCCCTTGTATGGCCAAGAGAGGGTTATTACATATAATAAATGTAAAGCTTACTGCAAGTTGGTGCTCTTCCCTTAGTTATCTTTTATGGCCACTTCAGGAGTGGGACAAGGGACTGAAAATGACAGGTGAAAGGTTTTTTGAGTAGTTAGGTGGTGCAGAAGCTGCATGAAGAGCAGGAGCAGGATGCAGAGGAGTGAGCACTGGCATCATTCTGCTTCCTGCACCAGAGTAGTTCAGAGTGGTCAACAGAAGAACCATGCCTGAGCCATCACTCAGCAAATCACTCATCCAGTCCTGCAGTGACACTCACTCAGGTCCATTGCCTCACTTCCCTCCAGGGCTCATGGTTTTAGCATGTGCCAGGTGTTGCTTTGCCAGGTAAGCCACTTTTTTGGGCAGGATTGTTACCAGAGTGGGATTTGGGGAATCCTGGTTGGCAGCCTGGCTTTCAGTTCACTCCAGCCTTCCACTGGTTACCTGCTCTACCTCTTCTTTCCCTGGGGGGAACACACTGGGGGTGAAGGATCCCCTCAGAAGTGTAATCACTGTGCTGTGACATAATTGTCTCTGACAACCAAGCCTGCTAATTACAAGGTGCTGTCAAGGTTGCCAATAGAAGCATTGAGTCACCCAGACAAGGATGTGAGTGGATTAAATCCCTCAGAGCAGCAGCTGCCTAAGGAGTGTCTACTTCTCAGCCCCTTTGCAAACAGATGAAAATCAGAAGCATTTTAAAACCAAAACACTTGTGCCTGCTTGTGGAAATGGGGACGTGTTGGTCGTGAGGTGCAGGGTTTGGTGGTTATCTAACCTGACAAGCTTGTGGTTTCTTCTGTGGTTTTCCCTACTTTTATGTATTTATTTTGCCTCTATGCTGCTGCCTCCTGAAATGTTTCTTGTGTCTCTTCAATTTCCTTCTAGACTGCTGGTGACATTGGTGAAGTGCCCCATGTTTGCACTGCATGATAAGGTGTGTGTCAGGAGGATGGTATCTTGCTCTTGGCACACTTTGTGCCAGGAGCTGAGCTCCACCTCAGTGACTCACTCTGTCCTCTTATTACCAGCTCCTGATGGCTCCTCTCTTTGTGAGCAATGATGTTCATACTAAACTCAGGCTGTAAATACTGAGCAAAGACTTAAAAATCTCTTGGGAGAGCAGGAAGCAGATTATCATGTGGTAGGAATGGGATGGGTCATCCCAAGCTTGTCCTGGGAGAATAGGAGCTGTCTTCAAATGCTGGGAGCAAGGAATTTTCCATGTAAATCCATAATTGTGTCATTGGTGCTTTAAGGAATTGCAACCAACCTGTTTTACTTGGAGTAAAGCAGAGACTTTGTGTATTCAAAAGGAGAGATTTCTGCAGGTGTTGAGAAAGCCTCTGATCCTTGAGATCTCAGCACTTCTGCCTGTCCACTGCTGATGGGGAGCTGAGAAAAGGAGTTTCATGGCTTGGCTGAGTTTTAACTCAAGCACTCTTATCCCTTCTCTGAGAGTTTCTCCCGTGGTTTCCAAAGCTGCTGAACTGGCTGGGCTGTTCCTGTTGCTGTGTGGAAAGCGCAGGCTTGGCCTGGTGAGTTTTCTCCATCCCAGTCCTTGCTCAGCCCTTCCCTTCCCTGCCAGAAGGCTATTTACAGAGGAGTGGGAATGGTGCAGGGAACGCTCCTGGGAGCTGCTTTTTCCTGTCTTTAACTGCTTTTACTTTCAGTTCCATTTTTAGTTTTCAGGGCTGAATGTTGCAGGAGCAATAAACCAGCCTGGAGGGACAGCCCCTTTCCCCTGAATATCAGGAGGGTTTATTACTTTTTTACATTTTATCTTTTATTCTTTAACCCCCTTCTCCATTCAGCCCTTGCACCAAGCCCTGGCTCTGTCTTATGATTGTGAGTAGGGCTTAGACTTGGGATTTTTAAGGTGTTTTTCCACTGATGGGGGTTTGGGCCTGAGCCATTTTTGGTCCCTAAGTGCCACGGTACCAAGCACAATGAACCTTAGCAGAGAGGTGGATCCCCTCTTGATCTCAGGGGCTGCTGAAGATTTTGGTTGTGGGGGGCCATGCAGGTCCCCCTGTTTCTTCCCTCACACTGCTGACTACTTCTCTTTCCTTTGAGGCTGGCCCTTACCTGCACTCCAAAGTGCATCAAAGCTGTGGGCAGTGCCCTGGCCAGGAGAGCTGGGGGTCTGGTGGTCACCTCACCTGCTGTCCCCAAACTGGGACCCGCTGTGTGTCATCTCAGTGGGAACCCAATACTTGTCCCCTGAGGGACCCAGCACCATCTCCCCTCATCCTCTTTCATCATCTTGCTGGGCTGAGAAGGATTCAACACCACCTCCTCTCACTGAGTTATCAGGGATGCGATGCCATCTCCCTCCTCACCATGCCCCTGCTGTCTCCCTTCACCCCAGCACCATCCCCTCGTGTCCCCTCACTCCAGCAGTGGCCACACCGGGTCAGGAGGGACCCACTGCCACCTCCCCTCACCAGACATTACAGTGCCCCACGCCATCTTCCGTCACATCCCCTCACCAAGCCCAGGGCCATGAGAAACCCACTGCCATCTCTCCTCATGTCCCCTCTCTGTCCCCATCATCATCTCCCCTCATATTCCCCTCATGTCCCATGACTGTCCCCACCATCATCTCCCCTCATGTACCGTTCATGTCCCCTCACTGTCCCCACCATCTCCCCTCCTTTCCTCATGTCCCTTCACTGTCCCCACCGCCATCTCCCCTCATGTCCCCTCTCTGTCCCCATCATCTCCCCTCATGTCCCCTCTGTCCCCATCATCTCCTCTCATGTTCCCACTGCCATCTCCCCTCATGTCCCCTCTCTGTCCCCACCATTCTCTCCCCTCACATCCCTTATCGAGCCCAGCGCACGGAGGGATCCGCTGCCGCCTCCCTTCACGTCCCCCGACACGTTCCGGGAGCACCCAACGCCTGCCCGGAGCCTCCCGGGCGCCATTTGGGGCGGAGCGGTCCCGGCTGCCGTTCCCTCCCTCCCGCCTGACCTCAGATCCTGGCGGAGTGCGGTGTCCGTCACGAGTGCGGCTCAGCCCCGCTCCGCTCCCTTCTCCCCGCGGGGCCCCGTTCGCCTCCGCGCCCGACGCGGGGGGCCCCGGCGCGGCCATGGCGCGCTGAGCGGCGGTGGAAGCGGCCACCCCGGGGCCGGGCCGGGCCGGGGCCGGGCCGGGGCAGCCGGCAGGACGGAGCCGGCGGGCGGCGGGCGGCGGGGCGGCGAGCGGGCCCGGCGGGCGGGCCGGCACTCGGCCTCCGCCGGGCGAGCGCGGCGACGGGCGGCGGCAGCGGCGAAAGCGGCGGGCGGAGGGGCCATGGAGCCGGCGGAGGTGAAGGACCGCATCCTGGAGAACATCTCCCTCTCCGTTAAGAAGGTGGGTGACGGGGGACTGGGGAGGCCTTAGGTGATATGCCCCCCCCCCCCCCCCGACTCTGAGAGGGGTGTGGAGCTGGGACCCCCCGTCTGCTGGGGGTGTATGGCTGGGGACAGCCCTGGGGACCCCTTGTGCTGGGGTTGTGAGCTTGGGGACAGCCCTGGAGACCATCGTCTGCAGAGTGTGGGCCAGGGGACATCCCTGGGACGGCCTTGGGGACCCCCTGTGCTGGCATTGTGGGCCTGGGGGCTACCTCTGCCAGGGGAGCAGCTCTGGGGACCCCTGGGGCACAAGCCATCACCAGAGATGTGAGGCTGAGGAATGGTCCCTAGGGACACAGCCCACCTCTCATGGTAGAAGACACCCCAGATAGTCTTTGGGACAGAGATGTGGGGTCAAGGACACCCTTCCAGAGACATAAGACATCTTTAGGGAGTCCTTCTGTGTGGGTTTGGGGACTCCCTGGCCCACCCTACCAAAGGGACATAGCCACAGTCATCTCCAGGAACCTTCATCTCTGGTGGTTGGGATATACTGGGGTTCCCACTTTTCAAAGGGTTTCTTTCTCCTGTGGACAGGACTGGGGGGTCCTGGGGAGATTCATTTTCCCAGATCTGTTCAGTGGGGGGATCTGGATGAGTCCAGAATGAAACCCTCTTTCCAGAGGTCCTCCCTCCGGCTGTGCACCATGGCTTGGCTGTGCCCTAGTCTGAGCCCTCAAAATGAAGGCTCTGAAGGCTTGTCCCTTCATGTCTCATCTCTCACCTTGTCCTTCTCCTTGCCCCTCCGCATCTCCTGCTGGTGAGAGCCTTTCTTAAACACTGTCCCTTTGGTGGGCAGCATCTCCATGCTGGCAGGAAGGGGGCCAGGATGCTGGAGCCTGTTTGGGGTGGTGACAGGAGGGACATGCTGGAAGTTTTGGGTTGGGCCACGTGTCCTGCCTGGTCCACATGTGAGGTTCAGGCACCTCTGAGAGAAAACACAGGCTCTGTCTGAGAAGAGGAAGGGAGTCTTCTTTGTTTTCATCCCAAACTTGGGAAAGGAGGCTTTCTGGACTTGTGGATGTATCTCCAGTTGTTAGGTCTCTGCTGCCTTTTGGAATAGTTTTCCTGTGGTCTGCAGTGTGTTTTGATACAGTTTCATCCATGGAAATTTGTATTCCAAAGAGCATCACAAGTGAATTCCCAGCTCTATTTAAGGAATGGACGGCCTGACACTGCCACTGGGACAGAGGATGGATGTGCAAACCTCCCTCAACCTTTCTCATTTCCTCCATGGGAGACTCTGCCCTCTGGTCTCTCACATTTCTGTCCTCTAAAAAATTAAGGGTAACCTTTTATTTACCTGGAGGTCAATGGATGTTGAGCCTGCTCCAAGTTCTGTTGCAGTGCTCTGCAGCACTACTGCCTCAGTTTCCCTATGTGTATCAGGATGTGTGACCTTCCCACACAGGATTCATTGGACAGTATTTATTTGCATTCAGAAAATCCTTGGGGATCCCTGCAGGAAATGCTATAAAATCACCATGATGGTTATTTTAGATACATGTATATATTTATATATATATCATACTTGAAGTGGACTCATCAACTACAGCTCTGCCACCACACCTCTGCCTAGACCTGCCTCAGTCTCTGCCAGCTCCTGTCTTGGCCCAACTGTGAAGAAGAAGGATTTTGGAATTTTTCATTGCTTCCCCTTTTGCTTTCCCTGGTCAGTTTAGGAAGCTCAGGAAAATGTAGGAACCTACATGAGACTTCAGGGTGACATATTTATTTATACCATCCCAGAGAAACCAAATTCAACCACATGGCCAAAGGCACACCCCTGCTTTCTACCCCCAAGATGCTGTTCTCTGTCCTCAGGGATGTTGCTCCTCTTCAGCTACAGAGCCACTCATTTTTCCCAACATTTCCCTGACTGACTTCAGCCCTCAAGTCCCTGGTACTTCTTTTTTTTTTATCTATGTGAGTGGGAAGAGTAAGGGGGTAGGTTAAGGGAGCAGGTACACCCTTCCCACGCCCTGGGAAATCCTGTTCTTGGTTCATCCATCTCTCCCTACTTCTGGGTCCATCTTGAGTAACTCCTCATCACTGAGATTGTGTCATGAGTGTGGAGGAGTTTTTGGAGCATCTCACCTCTGATTTCAAAAGCTTCCAAGCTGTGTAGGTTGCTCACTCCTTACTTTTGCAGGTTTGAGTTGTAGAGCAGAGGGTCTGGATGTGTTTGTGGCGATGTCCATGCCTCCCCATGCCACTTTTTGGCCAGATCATGACAGGTTTTCTTAGCTTCAGGCCTGAAGAGGAGTTTGGGGACTCTCAGCAATCTGTGGGCTGCATTATTTGAGAAGACAGCAGGACTGAACCCCACCTCAACACTGGGTAAACTGGGACCAACCTACACAGAAGGTTGAGCTGCATAGTTACCCTGTCAGGTTTTGAGTAGGAGCAGCAGAAAAAAAAATGCCTTATTTTCATTGAATGGCCCAGAGAATCCTCTCCTGCAGCTTGTCAGCTTCCCTCTGCCTCTGATGGGGAAGACAACAAGCAGCAGCACAGCCCTGGGCAGGGCTCTGTGCCACAGAGACCTGTGGTTGTGACTTTATTGGGGTGTGACTTCAGTTTCTCCAGGGTGCTTCTGAATTTCAGGAGTTGGGGGGTCAGAGCCCAAGCAAGTGAATAAATTCTGTGCAAAGCAACAGCAAAAAAAAGGGCTTGAGTTCCAAGCCTCAGAGAACAGGACTGTTTCTTATTTTCTTAGAAAGAAATTGAGGGATGGAGCACAGCTGGAAAAGGCAGGGATACAAACCTGCTTGGAGAGAGTAATTATAAACCTGTGGGTTTCTCTGTGTGATACCCAAGTGCCAGAGCTGGACTGTTCACATCTTTCACCTTATCTCAGAGATCAGCTGCAGCTTTGCCAGTGCCTGCAGAGGTTTGAGATCAGACCTCAGCTGCAGAGAGAGAGAGAGAGCCCTGAGATAGATACCAAATAAACTGTTCTCTGCAGCTGGAGAGGTGTCAGGGAGCTTCAGGAGATGTTGGGAGAGCTCAGCAGTAGTCAGTTGGGTCCCTGCTTCAATTCCAGCAAAGATCCAAGGGAACTGTGAGCGTGGTGTTGATTTCCCATCTACAGCTTGTCCTCTGTGTCCTCACTGGGAGATAGAAATGAATTCAGAGGGTAATGCCCCCTGTTCTGATTACATGGATACTGGGATGCTATGGAGCTTGTTGCTTCTGTCTCGTGGCAGTTTCTTTTCCCCTTTCCCTGCCTGTGACAAGGTGGTGAAAATGCAAAGTCCTTCAGCAGTGCTCACTGTTGGCAATTCCAGGAGCTAAACATAAAGTCATGAAGAGGTCAGAATCTAAGAGTTTGGGGCTCTTCTCTGTTTTTCAGAGTTTCCCACTGGCTTTGAAGGACACACATTCCCATGAACCCTGGAACAGCTGATCCTTGGTGCATGCCAATCAGGTGGAGCTGTGTTTTTTGCTGATGTTGCAGGAGTTCTTGCCAAAAGCTCTGACTCTGCTCTGTTGATGCATAACTTTGGGGAAGGCTTCCACTTCCCTCGTAGTGAATTGGTGCTAGTGCCTGTTCTGCTTGTCTCTAGATCAGATTTTCAGCCCTGTACCACTGAAATGCCCCAAACTCCTTGAGCTTTGCCTTGTGTCTCTGCGTTTTTTTTTCTGCACAGCAAGAGAGGGAAGGTTTGGGGATGGTTGAGTAACCATGTCCTGGAGAGGAGCAGGTGGCTCTGGAGTGGAGCATCCCTCCTGAGTGCATGTAGGGAATATGCTCATCTCTGGCTGGGTGGATCTGTTTAGCCCAGCAGCCATGACACAGGTTGATTTCTTTCCAAGTTCCTAATGCTGCATCCTGGTCTGCTGGGGATCTGAGGGTCGTTGTCTGCAATGGGATTGGATTCTGTGGGTGCCTAAACTGATGTTGTCTCTTTATACCCAAAGGAGATGTTTCTGAAAACCAGCTCTGCATCTTCTGGTGGACAAGGCTATGACACCCTTTGGGGAAGAAAAAAAAAAAAATCTCTGCTTGTTCTCCTACCACTAATGTGAAGCATTTAGCCAGGAGAGCAGGAGGTTTTGGAGGCTGAGCTTTGGCAGTGGGTTTTGTAGAAGCAGCTGGAGCAATGCCTCTCAGCCTCTCCACCTCTGATTGCACAATTTCAGTGGCTCTTGAGTGATTTCAGCTTTTCCCACTTCTGATATCCTGGCCCAGGAGGAGAAACTGAAATAACTGTGGGCCAGAGGGCTTGGTTGGTGGGGAGAGATTCAAAGCCAGTGTGTTAGTAAGCAGCAGGTCTCTGGAAGAGCAGTGCCCTTAGCAAGACTTGCAGGGCCCAGGCACCCTGCATTTACTTGTTGTGGTGTGTTTGGAAGCTTTTTCTAAGAAATACTGAATCTGATCACGTATGAAACCTCCAAAGCATCCTGCTAGATCTGAAGTTTCAGGGCTTTGTGTTCTAACACCCCTGCCTTGAAATTCAGCCTGCTTTTATGGGTGGTGTGGACAACCAGGAGTTTTCCAGGTAAATTAGTTCATCCTGCTCTTGATTCATTTGCCATCAAATGTCTGCACTCCCCTGAGCAGGGATGACAGTGCCTGATTGCTTATCTGTCCCCTTACATGCTTGTCCTGTCCCTTCCCATTGCCTCTTCCCTTGGGATTGAGCTGCTTTCTCCTGCATGGGACAAGGTCAGTCCTGCCACCTTTTTTTGGTACTCCCTGGAATTCCAAGCTTGCTCCTGAGGTTGCTCAACTCCAGCTGCAGCCCCAGGCTTGAGTGCCAAGACTCAGGCTGGCTTTGAAATCAGCATTTTTTAAATCATGATGTCAGAGAAGCTTTGCAGGAAAACACACGGGTTTGCTTTGGCTGCAGAGAGGTTTCCTGGCTCTGCAGGCTGGGGGTTAAGGTGCCACCATCCTTGTCCAGTTGTGCAGCATGGTGGAAAAGCAGGTGCTGGGAAGGGTTTTGTGTCTAGCAAAGGGTTGGCATCTCCAGCTGCCTGCCTGGATGGCTCATGGAATACTGCCCTCAAAGCCACTTACTTCACAGCTTGGAGAAGGCCTTCCCAGCCTCTGGGGAAGGTGTTGAGAGGAACAGAGGCAGAAAAAAGGCTGCTGCAGTTTCTGTTGGGTTTTGGCTGTCAGTGAGCTGGTTCATGGCACTGCTTTTGTTTTGTGTCCCTGCAGCTGAGGGGAACCCCTCACACAGTCCCTGTGCTGGGGGTGGGGAGCAGGATTCCCAGTGCCTCTTGCCTTTCCCATGCTGGAGGAATGTAAAGGCTGTTTGCTTTTCTTCTGCTGTGTTTGTCCTGCCAGGGAAGTACCAAGCAGAATAAAGGAAATTATCTTCGGGTTAGAAAGCTGCTACTGAAACATCTGCAGGACAGATTTATGGAGGGGAGATGGAAACTCAGCTGGGATGTGGCCAGCCAGGAGACTGAGTTTCAGTATTTCAATAAGGTGGTAGAAACACTGGGGAGGTTTCAGAGGAGTACCACAAGAATTACTGCATTTGGAGAATGGACTTGCCTGCCCCATTGGTTTTTTGGCATCTCTTGCAACACAGGAGCTCTGCAAATGAGCCTGGAGAGCTTCACACTCATTGAGGACTGATGCAATTAGGAGGCTAAGGTAATTGTGCAAGGAATATCCTTTCACATGTGTGCCAGAATGGGGTGTGGTGTGTCACTGCAGGGAAAAATCAGCTCATGATGGATTTAATTGCTGCTTATCAACCTTCTCATCCTCCATGGGGATGAGCTACCATTGTTTGGGGTGCAAATCCTGTGTTCCCTCCATGCAAACCAGGTCTTTGGTCACATCATTTTTAGTTTTTTTTTTCTGCTTTCTTCTCAAGTGTATCTAAGCCAGCCTGGAGGGTTTGGACTTTTGTAACCAGTTCAGTGAAGCAGTTTTGTCCCACCCTGTCACAACACCGGTGCTGGGTGAGCAGTGGGGATGCCTTCTGCATGCCAGCAGCTCTTATTTTTGGCCACAGGAATGTCTATAAATAACCCTGGGTCAGAGCTCAAGGCATTCACCATGCCCTCCATGAGTCCTCCAACCCTTCTGGTTTTGCAGTGTGGAGGAGACAAGGGGAAAAGCATCTCCATGGAAGACCCAGAGCTGACCAATGTCATATTCAGTTCCTGATTTTTAACCAGATCCCTTGTTTTTTTCCTGGTTTTCCCCAGCTCACAGCCCAGGTATGTCAGGGAGCTGCTTTGTGGACGCTTCATAAAGTTTGGTCACCACCTCCCAGACAGGTCTGTCTGTCACACTGTCATTAGAGAGAGGTTTGTTTCAAAGTATTAATTTGTGTTTCATAGCCATTTACAGGAGAGAAAGAAACACACCATATAAAAGCCATTTTCAGGTCAGTGCCACATCACTTCTGCCTGTGCTGGCACCACCCATGGTCTGTGCCTCTGCCCTAAGATGTCTGTGGTCATAATTCCTACAGATTCTCAGCTAGGTGGATCTTGGAGCAGTGGGACTTTGGGAAGCAATGCAGCTGCCTTTTGTTTGGGAAAAGCAGTCTCATCTTTCTTCTCCTCAGCCTTCTTCCCAAGCCCAAAATTCCTCCCCATCAGCTTTTGCAACTCACAGCTTTTTGCCACCCTTGCCATAGGGATGACTCCACCCAGGAGATCCTGAGGCTTGTTCTGTCTTGTGTCTGCTTTGGTGGCTCAGTGGAGATTCTCCTGGCTGATCCCTTTTTGGGGTTTGTGCTCCATGGAGCCGTGCACATCCTTTTGCTCCAGGCTCAGAGAGATGCTGGAAATGGCACCCTCTGTTGCTGCAGCCACCATCCAGGGAATCTGGTGGCACATCTTTGTTCCTGCAGGAAGGAACGAGCCCTTGGTGACCAACAGCTCCTAAAATGTCACATGGAGCATCCAAACCTGCAACTGCTGAGGGTGCATTTCCCACTCACAGGGCCCCACGTGCACAGGGCTGGTGTGACCCCGTGACTCTCAGCAAAGCACAGTCACACCAGCTGGTCCTCTGGCTCCTGAGCTTGCTGAAGGACAGATTTGAGCCTTTTGGGGTAGGATTGCTCTGGACATTGCTGTAGGGCTGAGTTTTCCTGCTGTCTCCCCAGAAAGGGAAGGCAGTGCAGGGGTAGCTGCAGGGCAGGAGGCTGCATTCATCCTGCAGAGCAGCTGCAACTTGGCACCAAACAGAAAAGCTCCCTTTGTGGGAGGCAGATTTGGCTTTTCTAGGGGGGAGAAATCTGTTTTTCAGAAGTTTGCTGGTGCTTTTTGATGTTTGGAGATGTTGAGATGAGACAACCACTGCTTGCTGGCAGTTTGCATCCCCTGATGACAGGAGCAGGCTGGGGGTAGTGACAGAGGGGGTTGGGAGCTGTGAAGTGGCCACAGGAAGGACTGTGACAAAGACCTACATTATTTATGGGGAAGGAAAGAAAGAAAAAAGGGGAAATGCTTCTATTTGCTCATCTCTTTTGCTGCCCATTCTCAGAGTCTCTCTGTCATGGGGATTTCCTCCAGTCAGCAGCACAGGCAGGCTCCAAGATGACCTCCCCAAGCTGTGTGTGCAGAGCTGGCTGGGTGGCTCCTTGGTTTTCATGGTAAGCTAAAGTAGGGCCAGGTTATTTTTATTTTCCCCTAGCTGTCTCCTCCAGCTGCATTTCCTCAAGCCAGCACAGAGCCTGCAGAAATACCCAGGCCAAAACCCTTCCTCCAAGGGTACCCTAGCTCTCTGCAGAGGCAACAACCTGGATGGGACCAGCTGGGAATTTCTGCCTTCAGATCCTGGCTCACATCCCATACTGCAGGGATTTTGCTTCCTGCTTCATTTTCTCCAGATTGGGATATTTTAGTGAGATCCAGGCAGCTCTAGGAGAGCATCCCCAATGGCTCCAACTATTCATCCCCTGAGGGATGCAGCCCTAAATTATGACTTTGTTTCTTCTAGTGTCCTTGCAGCAGCTTAAAACCCTGGCTGCAAGTACCTCCTGAAATAGTTCTTGAATAGTGTGATTTTAGGGCATTCTTCTCCCTGTTTGGGTCTGGGTTGCCTATTAATAGCTAGAATCTTCTGCCTCAGCTTCCTCCCCAAAATGGGTAAGAGCTCCTGTAGTGAAACTCTTCGGGTCTCACCTGAATGTTTTGGAAATGTTCTGAGCATTGCTGGTGGCTCTGCAAACAAAACATTTGTGTGTGTTTCCTTCCCAAGAGGATTTACCTTCAGGAACAGAGGGGACAGGGACAGGCTGAGCTGTGTGATCAGAGGAGGGAATTTTGGCCACAATGATTCCAGCTCAGCAGCCTGTTCCCACTTAAGGGCTGGGACCAGCTCCTTGCAGGAACATGCCTGGCTCTCCCATCTTACCTAAGAGCTCCAGAGAGTCAAGGTCCTCAAGCCTGGAGGGTGTTGGAGCTGGCTGGATTCATATTTTTAAGAGTGTTGTTGGGAATGGTTCCCCAGGGAGTGCACTCTGTCCCCTTGATAACTTTTACATCACGACTGGATGGGTTTTCTGAAGGAGCCTCTCAGACTGCAGTAATAATTCAGGAGGAGAAACTCATTTCTGGGGAGAGGTCAGACTCAATAAGCACTTTACTGTCAACTTTTTGGGTTGTTTTTTTGGTGTTTTTTTTTTTTTAAATCTCCTCTCTACTCGGTGAGGCAATATTTGGTCACCAAAATAGCATAGGTCTGGGTGATGTGTTGTGGTTCAGCTGAGCTGTGCTCACTTGCCACCAGCCAGAACAAATAAATGTGTCCTGAAGAGCCAGGACTCCATCCCAGGTGGGAAATCCCCCTGCCCAAACGTTGAGGATGTGTGAGATGGGGACCTAAACAGCCCTGTAAGCTGCAGGGGCAGGAGGCTGGTGGGCAACTGGGAAGGGTTGTAGGATTTGGGTGTAAGGGATTTCCAGCAGGTTTTGCAGAAGCAAAAAAGGAATTCAGGCTGCCTTGAGCCTCTGAGGGCTGTTGCCAGCAGAGCACAGAGCTGGTGCTGACTGCAGAGCAAACTTTGTGGCTGCAAATGGGTTAACTGAGGCTGAGTGAAGCTGCCCTGAGCTTTGAGAAATTGGCAGCAACGTGAAGTCCAGGACTGGGGATTAATTCAGCTGCTTTTGTCATGTCTGCACGTGCCTCCATCCATATCTGTGCTGCCCTCCAAGGCCCTGCTGCTCTGCAGCCTGTGCCAGCCTGTGCTGGAAAGCTCTCAGCTGCCTGGCAGCAATGCTCAGAAGCAGCACCAGGGTCACCCAAGCCACCCTGGACCAGAAAACCTCTCTCTCTTCCCAGGATGCTGAAACCCTGCTGAGATTCTGCACAAATTTAGCACAGAGCACGCCCCCAGGACTCAGAGCATCCTTAATGCCTGGAAGCAACATCCCCAACCTGCATTTCCCACAGCAAGATGGGAAGATCGAGGAGGGGACCTGGTCCCATGGCAGAGACAGAAAGAGAGCCCAGAGTTTGGAGATATTTCTGTTCCAAAGGGCTCTGTGATGGCTGCAGTGCTGCAGAGGGACCCCCAGAACCTCCTTCCTGAGAAGGAGGGGGCTGTGCAACCCAACCCAACCACTCCCCAAACAGGGAAGTTGGTTGTGCAGCCACGGCCACGCTGCTGGTGTGTCTGCAGCATGGACCAGGCTGTGTGGGTGAGGTTCTCCTATGAGTTTACTGCCTTAAACCCAAGTGTTAACACCCTGTAAGGAACCTGCATTAAGGTTTAGCAAGCTGAGAGACTTCAAAAAAACCTGAAAAACTGTTAACTGCTGGGTTTGAGTGTGTTGGTATCACCAGCTGCCTCCCTGGGGGGGTGTAGAATGGGGTTTCAGCTCTCCCATCTCTTCTTTTTGCAGCTGCAGAGCTACTTTGCTGCCTGTGAAGATGAGACTCCAGCAATCAGAAACCACGACAAGGTCCTGCAGAGGCTCTGTGAACATCTGGACCATGCTCTGCTCTATGGGTAAGCATGGAGCTGCTGGGCTGCCTCACCTCTCCTGTAACCTCAGCACCAGCAAATCAGCTGGGCAGGAATTGGGATGGAGACAAGGAAGCCCTTTGCTGAACTTTCCTCTGTCTGCTCTTTTTCCAGCCTGCAAGACCTTTCCTCAGGCTACTGGGTGCTGGTGGTTCACTTCACCCGCCGGGAAGCCATCAAACAGATTGAGGTGCTTCAGCACGTGGCCACCAACCTGGGACGCAGTGAGTGTCCCCTGCCCCAGCTCAGAGGGCAAAAACCCCACTTTGGGAATGGCTGGGTGCATGTTCCAGGGACTGAGGAGAGCCAGCACAGAATCACAGAATGTTAGGGGTTGGAAAGGACCTGGAATCTGGCTTATCTTGACCGCAGAGGTGGGAGTCCTGGCTCTAGAAGTAATTGCACCAGCTCTCAAGATCAGGTGTTGGGTCGGAGATGTAGCCCTCCTCCTGCTGCTGTGGAACCAGAAGGATCTGCTGGGTTGTGCCCTCAGGAAGGGTTTCTGGCAGATGGGAGGCATCACGTCTCTCACCCCAAACCTCTGATGGTTTTTTCCCAATGCTGCTTCTCCTCTGCTGTCAGTTTGTAGCAGATGTTTGGGACCACTGAGGCTGCTTTTGAGACCAGAGACCTCCTCTCTGCCTGATTATCCCAACACCCTCCACCTCCCAGGCCCTGTACTGGTGAGAGCAGAGCTGAGCACAGGCTCCACCATCACCTCTCTCTGCACTAGAGTTTGTGAAATATCTCAGATTGCACCTGGGCTGATTCAGAGTGATTCTCCCTCTGTCTCTCCTGTCTCCTGGGCTTCCATCAGGGCTTCCATCTCCCTGGAGAAGACACAGTTGTGTGTCTGCTTCTCAGCCAGCTACCATGCCAGTCTCTGATTCTTATTCCCACTCCAAATCACAGATCTGACCCTTCCTCTCCCCCTGACATTTCCCCCCCAGGAATTTCCCCAGCAGTTGGTTGCTTTCCTGAAACGATCCAAATGCAAATGAATGATCTGATGTGTTTTTAATTGATTTGTGATCATTTCCAGGCTTGCTTTGCTTCTTGAGAATTTCTCCACAGATAAATCTCTTTGCTGCTTCCTTTTCAGGCCGGGCATGGCTGTACTTAGCCCTCAATGAAAACTCCTTGGAGAGCTACTTGAGGTTGTTTCAGGAGAACCTGAGCCTGCTGCACAAGTACTATGTCAAGTGAGTATTCCCAGATTGTTCTTTTTTGGACACTGGTTGGCATCACTTCTTATTGGAAGAAACCCCTCATTTTTCCAGTGGGGAACAAGCTGTTGATGAGGGTCTTTGGGTTTTGCATGATTAAATTCAAGTTCTTAGATGTGGACACACTGTCCTATGTAAGTAGGCTTGTATGCATCTCTCAACTTTTACTCCTTTTACTCCCAGTCCTAGATGTAGCCTTTATTTTCTTCCACATTTTCCAGGAAGCTGCTGAGCTCCAGGGACCCAGCTCTGGTGGACACCTGGAATCTGGCTGTAGCTTGGTTTGGAGATAGTGGGTGGTGGATGCCCACCTACTCAAAGCCACATCTATGTGCTCTTAAGCTCTTCCATTGCTCTTGGGAGGCCACCAGCAGGCACACAGCTCTGGGGCTCTTTATAGTGTGTGGTGGAGACACCCTAAGAAAACAGAAGGGCACTTATAGCTAGAAGGGTTGGACCAGATGATCCTTCAGGTCCTTTCCAACCTGACATTCTGTGATTCTGTTTCTTCTGTTTCCCATGTCTCTAAAGCTCTTCTGTTTCATCCTTGCTGCAGGAATGCCCTGGTTTGCAGTCATGATCATCTGACCTTGTTCCTAACCCTGGTGTCTGGCCTGGAGTTCATCCGCTTTGACTTGGATCTGGTGAGTGTTCCATCTCTTTCTCTGGACTCTGGGAGAGCAGGAATGTGGGGCAGGGTGTACCTTCCTGTTGGCCTTCAGCTGGAAACATGCAGCTGCCCCTTTTAGCAAAGGCTCTGGGCTGGGGCCTTTGGAGATCCACCTACAAGGTTTGTTCCTCCTGCTCAGTTATTCCTCTGTATGGTTCAGAGGAGGAGCAAGGCAGGTGTGGGGCAGATTGATGGGGATAAAGGAGCTTGTGGGGCAGATTGATGGGGATAAAGGAGCTGAGCTCTCCCAGCATGGTCTGAAATGCTGGTGTCCCTCCAGGTGAACACACAAAGCCACTGGCTCTGAGGGACAGCAGCAATGCTCAGTCAGAGGACATTGAAGGCCAGCCCCATTGTTTGGGCTGGGCTGTGATAACTCAGCCCCTGCTCTCCTCTCTGTAGGATGCTCCTTACCTGGACCTGGCCCCATACATGCCAGATTACTACAAACCCCAGTACCTGCTGGACTTTGAGGACCGTCTGCCCAGCTCAGTGCATGGTTCTGACAGCCTCTCCCTCAACTCCTTCAACTCAGTCACCTCCACCAACCTGGAATGGGATGACAGTGCCATTGCTCCCTCCAGTGAAGGTCAGTGTTTTCTGGGAGATGTCCAGGGCTGTGTTGTGTTCCCTTCAGTTGGGCTACTGGATTGGAGGAGACACCAAATGAGGTGGTTAATGATGGGCTGGAAGAAACCAAAGTGAGGAACCCACCAGTTAGGCTCCCAGCCTCTCCTGTCTTGCCTTGGGAAGTGTTGGGGTTTAGCTGGGGACAGCCCCTTTGCCTCAGACCAGGACAGAAAGACTTCCCGTGCTGTTCACCTCAAGCCACCTTTCCATCCTGGGGAGAGTCATCAAGCAAGAACTGGAGAAATCTCCCCATGGAGTAGAAGCTGTGCTCATGTCTGAACATGCCTTTGGGCTCAGTTACCCAGGACTGCTCAGGACCTTTTTGAACTGTGTATTTTGCAGCCCCGAGACTCAAAAATGCTGAAGATGTTGGGGAATTATTTCCAAATTCTTTTCTCCATGTCTGCAGTCTGAGACAAAGGCCAGCAATGCTCAGAAATGTTTTTCTCTCTCTTTGTGTATCTTAACTCGAGCAGCCTGACAAGTTGTCATCAGAGAGGGCTGGGTGATGTTCCTGCTGAACTGAGAAGATCTGTGCCATTTGCCTGCCCCCTGAGTCCTCCTCAGGCTGGAGGAGGGAGAGCTAATGCTGCATGAAGGGAGCTCTGCTGCTGCTCCTCCTGGTGCAAAATACCTTGGCCCTCTTCCTTTTTTGATGTCAGCTGGAACAAGGGGAGCTCAGGGCATTCTGGAATGGCTGTGCCATTAATTGACTGGAGTGAATTCAGGACTGAGTCTGTATCAGGGGAGGTTCCCTCTGAGACAGGGGTCTGCTCGTTGCCTTTTCTGTGCAAGGCAGAAGTTGCAGACATCAAAGATGCTGAGAAGGAGCAGCCTTGGGTGCAGATGTGGGGATGGGCACTGACAATGTTTTAGCAAAGGCTGAACTCACTCATGGCACCTGCACTTGTGCTGCAAGTGGGAGAGGGTTTGCTGCTGGTGACTTGTTTGTGCCAAACCTGCATCCAGGTAAGGTGGGGGCAGCACGAGGAGCAGTCAGTGTCACAGGAGGAAGCTCCTCTGTCCCCAGAGCTTTGGGATAAGCAGCTGTTTCAATGTGTGCTGCCCCCCCTGAGCCTGTGTTCCTCTTCCCCCCTCAGCAGAACACCTCTTGGTGCCAGCACATCTCCCACCCCTCCCTGCTGATTGGGCCAGGGGGGTCACTTGGGTTTGGCTGCAGCCTCCAGCCCAGCTGGTGGATAGAAGCTTCATGCTCAAGAGAAGAGTGGCTTAGAGCAGAGACCCAGGACATATTGGAGCTAGAGTTTGGGTTTAGCATCATCACAAGCTATACCATGTGTCCAGACAGTGGTTGTGAGCTGTGCCTCAGTTTCCCCATGCACAAAGGGATCTGGTACTGGTGCAGGCAGGTCCCCTGATGTGGAACCAGGGTGGGAGAGGTATTGGGGTCCAGGAGTGGCATTGCCACTGCTTCTCTGGTGTGGAGGGATTTAACTTCAGTAACTGTTTCATTGCTCATCAGTTCAGCAGGAGCATCTCTCCACCTGGGGGATGCAAGTGGAGCTGGGGATTTCAGGATCCCCATTTGTTCCCTTTAGTCAGACCCCAGGCTTTGCAAACATTAACAAATGCAAACATTTGTCATCACATTATCTGTCTGTGGGAGGTGTGAGGTGGGGAAACTGAGGCACCGAGTGATCAGATGGCTTCCCAGAGGGGATCCCTGATTGTCACCCCAGCCCTGGATGACACCAACCATTTTTCTGGTTTAGCTTCCCAGCAGCTCACATAGCAGGACCTTCATCCTTCACTTGTTCCACTGTGGCTCCCACAACACAAACATCCAGCAGGAGCACCCCTTGGTGCAGCTGCTTTCCATTTGCATCCCTGTTCCCTGGCTGTTTCCTCATGTGTTTCAGATACTGGTGGAATATTTTGTTTTGTTTCTCTCCTGTCCCTCCCTGTATCCCCTTCATGTTCTCCCCTTCCCTCCCCCTTACCCCTCCCTCCCCACTACTTGTATTTCTAATCCTGAGTTTTATCCCTCGTTTTTGTAGATTATGATTTTGGAGATGTCTTTCCAGCAATGCAGACCATGCCCAGCAGAGACTGGGAAGGTGGGACATACTCATCTCTTACAACATTTTGGTTTTCTCTCTGCATTGCTGCCACCTGAAGCTTGCTGCATGCTTCCCTTTTCATTTCATTAACCCACCACATCTTGATGGAATTTGAGAGAGGCAGAAAATTCTGGAAAAGATCCCCTGAGGTGGGAATGTTGTGTGTCTCACCTCTGAGACCACGGGCAAAGCTTTTCCCCAAATCCTGGTGTACACAGGAACACTCACCTGGCTCTACACCCTGCACCAGGGGGATGTTTTCCTGCTTCTGACAGTGCCTCAGTGTCTTCCAGATTTGTCTGGCCCAACCTTCAGCTTAGCAGATGTAAGGCTGGAGTTTCAGATCTGGTTCTGTGTTGATAAATGTGCCTTTGTACCAGGTGACAAAAGAAGAGCTGCAAAATCACCCCAAAGCTGGCAGGTGGGGATCAGCAGCCATCCAGAATGAGTGTGGGGACCCTGCCAGCCAAATGTAGATTTCCTCTTTGGGGTAAAGCACACAGGGTGACACCTTCACTGATGATCTGAAAGCCCTGGGAAACAGGCAAATTAATTGTGCTTTCTTTAATTTTGGGTCTTTTGCAGGGGACAGTTGGAGAGGTTTTGTTTTCCTTGGACCCTGCTCTCCTGTGACAAAACATCTCTTGTGAACCCACAGCATCCAGCATGTGGCTGTGCTCAGTTTGGGTCATTGCACTTCTGGTTTTTGTTTTGTTTTTTATTTTACCACTTTTAAAAACAACTTGTTAGATGTGTCTGGCCCTTATGGTCAGAAGCACGTGCCCATTTTAGAGGAAGTTCTTGTCCTTCCTCCCCTTGCAGTCCCTGTGCACATCATGGGAGTAGGAGACTTCTCTGCTTTACCCCCAGAGGAAAGACACCCACACTGTCTCCTTTGCAGCTAAAAAAAGCTGGATGGAGCCTTGGGTCTGAATTTTCTTGGCTGATACCACGTGAATATTTGGGGAAATTCTGCCTGAATTCCATGTGGATTGCTCTTGGGCTCTAACATGCTCCCTCTCATCTTTTTTCTTACCCCACTCGTAGAGATGGTTTAATGTGTCCCAAAAGCTTGAGTGTACACCTAGAGGGTACAGACCACCTTTCCAAACCCAACACCCAGCAATCTGTGGGTGTTGGGTGCAGGCTGGGAGGAACCAAGGGATGCTGAGGGCAGATCCCTCCTGGTCTGGGGACCTGCACAGCTCCTGTGTGCAGCTCCTGGTTGCCAGGTGGTGCTGGTGTGATCTGCTGGGTTATGGTGCTGAGCAAACCTTGGCCATAGCAACATTTCCATCTCTAAATCCCTTGCAGGTTGGTTGCTGATGCATTCCTTGCTGTTTGGACACAGAGCAAGAGGTTTAGGGAGTTTTGGGGCAGTTCCCCATTTTCAGCAAATGCAGTTTGGGGTAAAATTCTGTATTTTGGACAGAGATTGTTTTGTCGCAGCAGAACCAGCAAGGTTTCAGCAAGAGACACAGGGTTCATTTTGGTGATGCAGGCTTAGAAGCCTGGGGCTGAAATAGGTGTTAAAGGTTTTATTTTCTCATCAATGTAGACATAGAAGTTCTGCCCAATTTTCTTCCCACCATGGAGTTCACACCCTCCATGCTGCAGGCATTTCAGCAGGAGCAAAGCAGAGTTTTGAAGTCAGCTGTCAAAAAATTGCTTTTATTAGATTTTCTCATTATTTTTTTTTATAATAGGTTTTGTTTTCCTACTCAAAACCTGCAGCTCTGAATCAGTCTGGTGGTGAAGAGATCTCCCTGCCTAGCAAGGGGTCTCTAGCTGGCTTTGGGGCTGAAGGGTGCTGGGGAGGAGCAGGGCATGAGGAACCTTCCTTTAACCTTGACTTTGTGGATGGGGAAACTCCAAGCATGACTCCTCCAGCCCTTCCCTGCTCCTTTTCCCTCTGAAGACTAACAAGCTGGTTGTGCTACCACCTATCTATGCAGCCTTCTGTCTTCAGCCCCTGGTGTATGCCATGTCCTCCCCCCCTCCACCACACTTCCAGCCCCTGTGTGTATCTCCTGCAAGGAGGGAAGAGCAATCAGCTCAGTTTCTGCCCTCCCAGCCCAACAAGCATCTTCCTAAGACCCCTTTGCAGGGAGGAAGCAGCAGTTTGGGGCAGCAGCCTCATATCTTGCTGTCATCTCAGCTCAAGACCCCTCAAGTTCCTTCCCAGGGATGCTGTCTCTGCTTAACACAGCTCCTGGGTGGCCAGGCTGTTATTTCTGTCTAGATCACAGCAGGTGCAAGGTGCAGAGTGGTGCTGGGTCCTGCCTTGGCCTCTCTCTCCCTCCTCTGCAGCAGTCTCAGAGCTAATCAGGCTCTGCTGGTGCCTGGGATGGTGTCACTGCCATCAAGATGGTGACCACGTAGTGCCCCGAGCCCCCGAGTGCACAGCTTTGCTTGATTTCCCCTTGCTCCAGGCACCCGAGCTGGTGTTCACCCCACTCTTCCCTTCTCTCTCTTTGCAGATGGAGACCTCACAGACACACTCAGCTGCCCACACTCCACCACCTCGGAGGCCAATGGCACCAAAGCCTCTGTGAAGAGCCCCACGCAGCGCTACAACCCCTTCAACGAGGAGAAGGCTGATGCAGCATCCTCCACTGACACCACACCAGTGCACACAGCTTCCCAGGAGAAAGCAGAAGCCACTCCTGAAGGGACAGACCAGTCCGAGAGCTGCACGGAGCTGGAGGTCATCAGGTAAGGAAAGAGCTGCCTGGCCTGGAAATGTGTCCCTGAGTGGCATTTGTCACCAGAGGGTGATGATGTGCCCAGCAGAGATGGCATCTGTGGTGTAGCCTTCACACAGCCATAAGAAAAGGGGTTTGTACCTCCAGACACCAACTGATGCTCTGTAGGTGTCCACAGAGCTGGTCCTTGGGTCTCTAGAGCTACAGGCTGGCTCCACATAAACCCCTTTGCTGAGAGGAAGCCATGAGCTTTTATTTGAAGCTTTCTCCAGCTGGTGGCAGGTTTGCAGCAACCCTGAATCTCAGATCTTCTCTCCCATCCTTCCTCTTGTTTGTTGAACCAGCTGTGGCTAAACCTGTTGAGGGAGATGCCTCCACAGACCTGCTGGCCTGTGTCTGACTCTTGCAGAGCAGATCCCCAGGGGTCCCTCAGAGCCCTTAAACCCAGACAAAGATCAAGGCTCTGTCTGCTCACCCCAAGGGATGGGGACACCCCAGAACCAGCCCAGCAAGCCTGTTCCTACACCCTGTTTTTCCTGGGAGGAGCAGAGGAGTTGGGTTACATCCTGCCCAGCTCTCCAGTAGACAAAGAGGAAGGGGAGCACCATGATCCCTTCCCAAACCAGAGTGACCTGGCAGCAGTTTGGGTGTCATGGGAGGCCTGGACACTTCCAGAGCTCCACATCCTGGTGTGCTGGAGTGGGCTCCAACCTGCATCTCCCTATTCCAGCAGCACATGGCACTCCCACCTCCTCCTGAAACCTTCTCCCTTCCCAGCATCTTGCTGTCACACAGGGGTTTCTTCTAACTCAGCTTTAGCTCCTCATGCATTTATTGTGTGCCCCTTTGCTGTCTCCATGCCTTTTTTTTGGTTTTGATAGTTAGGCAACTGTCCATACCATGTGTTTTTCTTCTTTTTTTCCTTGTGAGGGCTGGCACAGAGATGAGAGCTCTGCGTGGCTGCACATTAAAAGATATTTTTTGACAGAATTTCCCCACCAGGTCAAATGGCAGAAGGAGGTTGTTGGGAAAGGGTGGGACCCCTCTGTAAGCAGGCAGAGACAAGTGACTGCTCTCTCACCACACAGGTTAGCCAAGAAGAAGAAAACAGGCAAGAAGAAGAAAGCCAAGCCCGAGGAGCCAGTGAACACCCCTGGGCCTGCAGTGCCTGAGAGCCACCAGGCCAGCGGTGACAGCGGTGTCAACGGGCTGAGTGACAAAGAGGAGCCACAGGGTGGTCCCCCAGCCCCGGGCAGCGGGCAGGAGGAGGGTGGGGAAGGTTCTGCCCTGGGCCAGCTGGCTTTGCGCATCCCCGAGATGAAGGACACGTCCATGGGGAGCCTGGGGCAGCCTCTCAGCAAGGTGGTGGAGAGGCTGAACGGGCAGCTGGACCCCGGGGGCTGGGTTGCCCCCCTGGAGCCCCCCGGGCAGTCCTTTCGGACTGGCACGCCAGGGGACACCCCGGATGGATCCTCCTCTGGCGACTTTAGTGAGGGGATTTCAGCCCCCATGGACTTCTACCGCTTTACCGTCGAGAGTCCAAACGCTGCTGCATCAGGTGGTGGCCACCATGACCCTCCAGGGCCTGGCCAATCGTCACATGTTTCTGGTAGCCCTGAGGCTCCTGAAGAAAAAGAAAGCGGAGAGGGAGAAGCAGTTGAGGCAGTAAAGGAGTCTGAAGGGACCAGTGATGGACCTCAAACTGGCCAGACAGAAATTCCTGAGCCCCAGGCTCTCCACGAGCCAAAGAAGGAGCAGCCCAGCCCTTCCCCAAGCAGTGCTGAGGACTCTGGTGTGGAGGAAGGGCAGGGCAGCCCTTCAGAGCTGACCCATCCCTCTGAGTTCAGGTGAGGCTGCTTTGCTCAGGGAGAGCATCATCCAAACCATCTTGAGCTCGAGCTGCCACTTTTCCCCTTGTCCTTGGTTGGGGGGGAGGAAAGCCCATCCTTTTCTGGGATGAAGTTGATGCATGAAATCAGGAGGTTTTGAGGGGCCAACAGGTGCCCAAATCATGGACAAGATCAGTAAAAGAGACTGAGCCCCTGGCCCAGGTTTCCCAGAGAAGCTGTGGCTGCCCCATCCCTGGCAGTGCTGAAGGTTGGATGGGGCTTGGAGCACCCTTGGGCTGGTGGGAGGTGTCCCTGACCATGGCAGGGGTGGCACTGGGGGGGATTTAAGGTCCTTCCCAACCCAAACCAGTCTGTGATTCTACAAGATCGCCCTTCCTGAACCCACCCAGCCAAACATTTGTGTCCACCCTCTCCTGTCTCTCTCTCCAGGGTGGATAACAACCACCTCCTCCTGCTGATGATCCACGTCTTTCGGGAGAATGAGGAACAGTTGTTCAGGGTAAGGTGGTTGCAATTGCTCTGCAGAGCCCAGCCCTGTGCCTGCCCGGGCTCAAAGCTCTTCTATCTCCACACAGATGATCAGAATGAGCACTGGGCACATGGAGGGGAACCTGCAGCTCATCTATGTCCTGCTGACTGATTGCTATGTCTACCTGATCCGCAAAGGTATCCCATCCCCACAGCCTCTGCTCAGCTGCAGGGTCTGAGGCTTGCTTCATCCCTGCCTTGTCACAGAATCATAGACTCATGGTTGGAAACGACTTTCAGGATCACCGAGTCCAACCATCAGTCCTGCACCACATTAACCACTAAATCATCTCCTGAAGCACCACATCTACCTGCTTTTTGAACACCCCCAGGGATGGTGACTCCACCACCTCCCTGAACAACAGTGTTCCAATGATTCACCACTCTTTCAGTGAAGAAATTTTTTCTAATATCCAATCTGAACCTCCCCTGGTGCAACATGAACCCATTACCTCTTGTCCTGGCACTGGTCACTGGGGAGAAGAGGCCAAGAGCCACCTCACTCCAGCCACTTTTCAGAGAGCTGGAGAGGGCAATAAAGTCTCCCCTCAGCCTCTTCCACAGCTCCCTCAGCCTCTCCTCATAAGACCTGTTCTCCATACATAGGACACTGTAGCTTAGTGCCTTTCCTGCCAGTGCCCTCCTGTCCTCTGGAGTGGTGGCAGTCTAGGTAGGGACCTCAGGTTGATTTGTCCCCTTAGAGACCCCGGGACATGTTTTGGTTTGATGCTCAGTGGCTTTGCAGCAGCTCAGCTCCAGGCAGTGCTGGGCTCCTCTTCCCCCTTCACAAAGAACTGTTCAGGTTGGAAAAGACTTTGAAGCTAATCTTGTGCAGCTGACGTGGCTCTTTCTGTCCAGGGGCAGCAGAGAAGCCGTACATGGTGGAGGAGGCCGTGTCCTACAATGAGCTGGACTACATTTCGGTGAGCACAGCACAGCCTGGGTCGGGTCAGCCCTTTGAGGGGAGCAGGAGGAGAGCTGGGGGGGTCACTCCAGCCACAGGGGTGTTGGGAGCATCCTACCAGGGTGTTTCTGTCCACAGGGAGTGTGTTGGCCAGTGTATCTTTTGAGACTGGGGGATACAAAGGTGACCCCCCTCAAACACCACCCCTTGCTTGCTCGTATCTCCACCCGGGCAGCAGAGTGACCTTCTCTCCCTTGGGGCCAGAAGCCAGGTTCAGCCCCTGCTTCACTTCCCCATGTCCCTCTCCTGGCTTCCCTAACCAGTCCCATGTGGCACAGGTTGGGTTGGATCAGCAGACAGTGACCGTGGTGTGCACCAACCGGAGGAAGCAGTTCCTGCTGGACACAGCGGACGCGGCTCTCACCGAGTAAGTGGTGAACCCTGATGTGTTCCTCCCGGGGTGTGGGACCTCTAGTTGGTACCTTGGTGTCCCCAGTGTGACTTGGAGAACACAAGAGACTCTGGTGACAGCCCTCCTGTGGTGAAGTCCTGCCACCAGTGGGGCTTTGGGGCTTGGTTTGGTGCCACCAGCTAAACCCTGGGCATGGGTAAGCCCAGAGAGTCCTCCTGGGCCATCCCCTCACCTCAGGCTGGCAGCCTCAGGGCTCTGAGCCACATGGACTCCATGTCCTTTGTGTCACTTGAGATGAGTAGGGACAAAGTCTTGAGTTTCAAGGCTTGCCCCAGGTGTGTTGTCAGCCCAAGGAGGTGACCTTATTAGGGCCCAGATGGTCACACTGACATCTGTGTTGGGATGGGTGTCCATCTCCCTGTCTCACCTGGCTCCTTCCTGGAGCTCAGGCTTTGCAGCCCCCATTGCCTTTGGTCTCTGGGTTGATTTTGAGGCCCTTTGGTGTGGAAGACCAGAGGCCCACGTTGAAGGGAAGGCATCTGAGCTCATGAAGGAGATGAGAAGCTGCCCTGGCCTCATCAGAGGCATCTGTCTCCCTCTCAGGTTCTTCCTGGTCTCCTTGAAGTCAGCCATGATCAAAGGGTGCCGGGAGCCTCCATACCCCAGTATCCTCACAGATGCCACCATGGAGAAGCTGGCACTTGCCAAGTTTGTGGCCCAGGAGTCCAAGTGCGAGGTGAGTCTGAATATTGTGACCATCACTACACAGGGTGGAGGCTCAAGGAAAACTCCCTCCCTTTGACTTCTCCACCTGATTCTCACAGGCCTGTGACGTGGTTGTGCGTTTCTATGGCCTCGTTCACTGGGAAGACCCCATGGATGAGGCACTGGGACCCACCAGCAATAGCTACACCTCAGCTGAAAACACTGTCACCAAGGATGGCATCCTGCACTACAAGGCAGGGACCTCCTACCTGGGCAAGGAGCAATGGAAGACCTGCTTTGTGGTGCTTAGGTGGGCACCAGGGCTGTGGGTTGGGACTGGGGCTTGTTGGAGCAGCTGCTGGGACTGGTTTGATACCCAGGAGCTCCTTGGGTGATGGAGAGGACCCATCTTGTCACTTGAGAGGACAACCACTAGTTGTGGCTGCCCAGCAGCAGGAGCATAAGCTCAGAGGGTGGTGGGCTGGGGCAGGAGTGTCTGTGGGACCCAGGCAGAGGTGGTGACTCCACCCTGCCTGGAGTCAAGGTGACTCCAGCCTCCACTTCTCTCATCTTCCCAAACGGCAGCAATGGGATCTTGTACCAGTACCCAGACCGCACGGACGTCACCCCTCTGCTCTCCATCAACATGGGGTAAGTGGTGGGTGGGATTTGGCACCCAGACTCAGTGGGGAGTGGGAGCTCCTTGGGATGTTCAGGGAGGTGTTTCAGGGCAGTCCATGATCCAGCCCATGCTGCAGGGATTCCCTGTGTGCTCCTGGCTTCGTGCTGATGCCCAGTTACTTTGGCTCTGGTGCAGGGAGCTGGAGATGGGCTGGTTTCCTCCTAGTTTTTGCACACCAGGCCCACCCTTTGAGGGGGCATTGGTCCCTGAAGGGCTGATGTACCCCCCCTAGAGCCAAGCTAGGTGATCACAACCCCCCCATGTTCAGCTCCAGCTCCACCACTCTGTGCAGAGGTGGAGGCGGCCACAGGGGATGTCACAGATGGGAAGTGAGTGTTTGGCGGGGGAAGGAGTGACACACAGCACAGGGTGGGGACAGATTTCAGGCTAGGGCTGTCCCATTTATCCTGCTGATCTCCCCCCTCTCTCCCAGGGGTGAGCAGTGTGGGGGATGCCGGCGCTCCAACACCACCGACCGGCCCCACTCCTTCCAGGTGATCCTGACGGATCGGCCCTCCCTGGAGCTGAGTGCTGAGAACGAGGAGGAGATGGCTGACTGGATGCAGTACTTGTGCCAGGCTGTCTCCAAAGGGGTGAGCATGGGTGTATCGACCCCCTCCTTCTCCTGGAGCCCCCTTGGGGCACAGAGCTGCTGATGGGAGCAGGGGTGTCTGGCAGGGATGGAGAAGGTGGTTTTCTCCCCAGCTCAGGACTTCCTTACAAGGCATCCCAAGGAGGTTTGGCCTTCTTCGTGCTAGATTTCATGGAATCATAGAATGGTTTGGGTTGGAAGGGACCTTAAAGATCACCTAGTTCCACCCCCTGCCATGGCCAGCCCAGGTTGCTCCAAGCCCATCCAGCCTGGCCTTAGACACTGCCAGGGATGGGGCAGCCACAGCTTCCCTGAGCTACCTGTTCCAACCACTCTCACAGGAAATAATTTCTTCCCAATATCCTGCCTCAATCTCCCCTCTCCAAGTTTTAACCCATTTCCCTTGTCCTCTCCCTACCCACCATGTCCAAAGCCCTCCCCCAGCTTTCTTGTAGCCCCTTCAGATATTGGAAGGTTGCTCTGAGCTCACCTGGGAGCCTCCTCTTCTCCAGGCTGAACAACCCCAATCCCTCAGCCTGTCTAGGGTTTGGAATATCCCTTCTCGGCTGAGGAAAACTGTTATAACCTGGGCTATTTTAACCACCCCCCTCCCCACCCGGTGCAGGTGATCCCCCAGGGTGTTGCCCCCACACCTTGTGTCCCGTGCTGCCTCGTGCTGACAGACCAGAAGGTTTTCACCTGCCATGAGGACTGCCAGACAAGCTTCTTCCGCTCGCTGGGCACTGCGGAGCTGACGGACGTCACCGCCATCTCCACCGAGGCCAGCAAGGAGTACTGTATCCTGGTGAGCCTGATGCTGATGAACCAGCTGGACTAGGGTTGGGTGAGGACCAGGCTGGTAAAACCCGGCCTCTCTCTTGGTGTTTAGGAGTTTGCTCAGGACCGTAAGCAGTTCCTGCCCCCTTGGGTCCTCTACTTTAGTTGCACTACAGAACTGGAGAGGTTCCTCTCGGCGCTGAACTCCACATGGAGGAACATCTACCAGGTGAGTGTTCCAGGCTCCTCAAACCCTTTCTCTGGCAGGGAAGGGTGAACGAGGCTGGCAACATCCTGGGAAGGAGGGGGTGGATTTTTACCTGTAGAGAGAACACAGCTTTCTCATGAAGGGCAGGAGAGCCACAGAGCTCTTCCATATAACCATGGGATGTGGGATTCAGAGCCTGAGTGCCCTGGCGTGCAGGTCATGAGAATCCTGGAATGTCAGCTTGGAAGGGACCTCAAGGATCATCTGGTCCAATCCATCTAATATTATTATTTATCTGAGATGTCTCATCAAGCTGAGAGTTCAGAATTTCTTAAGTGGGGGAATCCACCACTTCCCCTGGAAGACCATTCCTTATGGTGAAAAATTTTCCTCTTGTATCCAATGGGAATCTCCCCAGGAGCAACTCGTGCCCATTGCCCCTTGTTTTCTCCATGGGACTCCTTGTCCATAGAGAGTCTCTGTAGCCCCCCCTTTCAGTTCTGAACATGGTCATGAGGTCTCCAAGCATCAAGGGCAGGTGAGGGGAGCAAGGAGGAACCTGGTCCAGCCCTGTCCCCCTCCCTCACCCATGACACGGGTGCCTTTTCCATTTGTTTTTGAGGTGGTTTTACAACACGGGGTTGAAGCAGCTGTCGTGTGTGTGTGTGTGTGTGTGTGTGTCCCTGACAGCCCCACACGTGTGTTTCAGGTTGATCTCCTGCACAAGGCCATTCTGGATGCTGCTGTCAAGAAGAAGTGTGAGGATGCTCAGAGCCTCATCAACAGCGCCTGGCAGCGCAGCGACAGCCTCTGCCGCGGGCGAGCAGAGCGGGACCCCTGGTGTTAACCCTGGCTGGGGGGAAGGGCAGCTGACAGGGACCCATTTTGGGAGAGCAGGGACACACCTGGATCCGGGCTGTCCCCGCAGCCAACTTGGACCCCCCGGAGCCCTCCTGCCACTGCTTGGTCCTCACCAGCAGCATCGCCTGCGGGCCTGGACCCCCTGTCCTGTCCCCACCACGCTCTCCAGCAGGCTGGGGACATCCAGCACGTTTTGGGGAGCAACCGGACGCTTCAGCGGGCTGGAGGCGAGGCTGAGCCCACACCCCCCTCAGCCAATGGGCAAAAGAAATTTGCCTTTTCACAGAATAATATCCCACGAGGAATGAGGGGGAGAGGGGGAACCACCCACCCCCGTGGCGGTGTGGAGCTGGAGTGAGGAGTTGTTCATTTTTAGAACAGGGTAGAGGCGTGGAGGTGGCGGGAGGGGAACACTGGATCGTTACCCTGCATGTTTCCTCCTTGCTAACACAATCACCAGGTACGGCGACGTTTCGCCTCCTCCTTCTCCTGGCATCTCCCAATGCTGGGGAGGTCACACCTGGGGCCCTCCAGACATCACAAAACCACTCCCCAGCCCCTCACTGAGATTTGAGGGTAAGGAAGTAAGAAGCGGGGCCAGAAATTTGGCCTTGAGCAACCGAGTGTGGTTTTAGGAGATGTCAGAAGGCAGCTTTGAGGTTTGGACGCTGGCCCCACGTGTAGGGGGAGAGAAGAGCTGGAGTCTGATGTTGTTCAGGTGTCCTATGGGATGCTGTCACACAGCTGCCACCAAACGTGTCCCCATCTTCTCAGCTTGCTGCATCCCAGGCTAGCAAGGACCCGTTGCCATTTGCCCTCCACAGCAAGCCCTTTGGGGGCACAACCCCAGCTTTTAATTAATAATAATCCAGAGACCTTCTCATGTAATATAAATTCACGGGGCCTTTTTCTGGGGGGGGGAGCAAACATGACTGAATGTATATGTATATACATCTACTTCCTTCTCCCTTCCCTGAATAAAAACTCCTGGGTAACTCAGATTTGGCCCTACAACTGCCTCAGGCTGGAATTCCCAGGTTGGGGGGTTCAGCCAGGGCTGTTCAGCCAGGGCTTTGCTTTGGGGCAGGGAGAGGGAGATGTTTTGGCCAGAGAGTATAGGACATGGTCCCCCCTGACGTGCCCCCCCCCACCTCTCACAGCATTAACCTCACTTATCCCTGGATCTGGGAGAGATTCCCAGTCTAGACAAAGACTAAACAGCCTGAACTTCCCTGGTAACCCTTCCTCCTCTTTTGTGATTGAAAGAGGAGAGGGATAAAGCAGCTCTTTGGGGGGGGGAGGAGGCTTTAGGGGTGTCCCACCACTCACAGTAATAACTAAGGCAGCCGTGGGTATGAATACAGGTGCTGTGGGGTTACTACAGAGCCCTATATATACATATATGAATATATATACATATATAAATAGATATCTAAGACTCCATGGGGGGGGGAGGGGGAGCACACACACAACACAGTGATCTCCCATTTTTGCTAATTTCAGCTCCAAAATTCCAAAAGTCTGGCTCTGGCTCCCCAGTGTAGAGTGACCCCTGAAAACTCCTGCTGGCTCTCACGCTGCCACAGAACCCTACCCACAGCACCACCCACAACCGAGCTGTGGGTTTTACTTTAGTGCCTAAAACCTCAAACGTTTGTTCTCTTGGTCTCCCCCTTCGGAACTTTTGTCCTGGGAATCTCAAAGCATTTGGACTATCTGGAGAGGAGCGGGTGGGGTGTGAGTAGGAGGGGGTGAGATCCTCTCGCTGCCAACCCCCAGAGCACAGCCAGCAGTGCAATGAGTTGGGCAATCCCCATGCCCTGCCACCCGCCCCCCACCCGCGGCATTTGTTTGGCTGTGGGAGGGGGCGGGGTGGCTGTGGCTGTGTCCCCCCTCCCATCCAGCCTTTCCCCGGCTTTTATTTCCATGTCATCACGCCTTGTATTTGCAGAAAGAGCCTTTTTTTCCCCCGGCTTGACCTTTGCCCCATATCCCTTCCCAAATTGGGGCGAGACCGGGGGTGTGAAGGGGGGGGGGGTGGTTTGCAGGAGGCAGCGCTGGCTCCCCCCACATTATTACATCCATTTCCCCCCCCGCAGTTGTTGAGGAGGGGAGGGGAGGAAGGTGGAGCCTGGAGCCATCAGGCAGGTGCTGCATGGCGGCCGCCACCCTCGCAGCCTTCCCGGGCCCCCCCTCCGCTTCCCTCCATGAATTCCCTTATCCCCCCCCAAAAAACCCTCCCGCCGCGGTGGGTCGGGGGTCTCCACAGGGGGTGGGGGGCAGCGTCCCACCGGCCGCCGATCTGGTGCTGGGGGCTACCGCGGGGTGCTTGGCTTGTGTCCTCACCAACCCGCTGGAGGTGGTCAAGACCCGGTTACAGCTCCAGGGGGAGTTGCAGCCCCCCGGTACCTATCCCCGGCCCTACCGGGGGGTCCTGCGGGCCATGGGGGCCGTGTGCCGGGCCGACGGGATGCGGGGGCTGCAGAAGGGCCTGGCCGCCGGGCTCCTTTACCAGGGGCTGATGAACGGAGTCCGATTTTATTGCTATTCCCTCGCCGAGGACGCCGGCTGGACCCGGTATCCCGGGGGGACCGTGGCCGCCGGGGCCGTGGCCGGGGCGGTGGGAGCCTTCGTGGGCAGCCCCGCGTACCTGGTGAGTGCTGCTCTGCCCCGCAAGCCCCCGGGGGGTGGGGGGGATCTGAGGGTATTCCCGAAATGTCATCCTCCCCATTTGAGGGGAAAACCCCTCTTATAGTTATCCCCCTCCCTCCTATTTTGGAGACACACCCCCTTGATTTCGGAGACTGCTCCCATCTTGGGGAGACCCCTCCCATTTCTCCCATTTTGGGGACCCCTCCCATTTCGGGGACACCCCGCATATTTAGGTAGCTGCCCTCATTACGTGGACCCTCCCCCATTTGAAGGATACCCACCTCACTTCGGGTCCACGCCCCCCCCCACACCTACCCCCAGGAGAAGGTTTTTGCCAGCCCAGAGCGTGGTGCATCCTACAACCACTGTCTTGGTGCATCCCTTTGCACCCCCAAAAATGTGGGGCTGCTTTGTGCATGCTTCCCACCATTCTCCCCACCAAATCCCTGAAATCCAAGTGGAGACAAAAATCAGGGTGTTTTTTTCTCCCCTTTTTGAGGGTCTCCCCTATTTTTTTTGGGGGGGGGGTGAAGAGCTCAAAGCAGGGATGGGGCTGCAGAGGGTGTTTGTGGGGGTGCCAGGGCAGGAAGGAAGGAGGTAAAAAATGGGGCTCAACATCTGGAAGTGACATTTGGCAACACATCTGAGCACCCCACATCTGCCAGAGAGGCTCAGAACACCCCCAAAAGCCAGTCAGAAGAGATGGGGAGGAACTGGAGACCTTCCTGGTGTCTCCCAGTGGGGTGGCTTTAGGGGGAGTCATCACCCAGCATTGCCCCCCACCCAGGTCAAGACCCACCTCCAAGCCCAGACACTGGCAGCCGTGGCTGTGGGCCACCAGCACAACCACGAGGTGAGCAGGGACAGGGATGGGGGGGGGGCACACATGATTTGGTGGCACCTTGTCCTTGCCCACGCTGGGGCCTGGGGAGGGAGGACGATGTTATTTTGGCTGTCAGGTATTTAAAGCTGCTGTTTGGCAGCTTGGCCCCGTATAGATGCTATAAATAACAGCATAATGACAGAGAGGGGGTGAGAGGGACACTAAATCTGAACACCCCTCGGGACCAATGAGCCACGGGGGCTTTGTGTCACCAACGAGCAGCAGGGTTTTGCATGCCAGGGTGGGAAATTCAGCCAGGGGGTGATGCCCTGTTCCTATTTTTTTCCCCAAAATCTCCTCTCTTCCCAGAGCATCTTCGGTGCTTTCGAGAGCATCTACAAGCAGCATGGGGTGGTGGGACTGTGGCGGGGGGTGACGGGCGCCGTGCCTCGTGTGGCCGTGGGCTCAGCTGCTCAGCTTGCCACCTTCACCTCTGCCAAGGACTGGGTCTGTGAGCACCAGGTGAGGAGGACCATGTGCTCGATCCAGTCCCCAGCATTTCCCTCTTTTTTCCTTTTTTTTTTTTTTTTTTTTTTGTTTTGGGGGGTGGGTGAAGAGCTGACTGGCAGCACTTCCCACAGTGGTTCAGGGAGGGCAGCTGGGCCGCGGTGCTGGCGGGGGGCATGGTGAGTGGTGTGGCTGTGGCAGTGACCATGACGCCCTTCGACGTGGTGAGCACCCGTCTGTACAACCAGCCAGTGGATGCCAATGGCATGGTAAGGCCCCCCCCGGGGCAAAACACCCGGTGTTGGCTGTGGCACGGGGGGGCTTTTCGCAGCGACTTTTCCCAGGGTCGCATCCGGCAGGGGTGCGCAGCCGACTCCTCTCTCCCCAGGGCAAGCTCTACCGGGGTTTTTTGGATTGCATCCTCCAAATCTCCAGCAGGGAGGGGCTGCTGGGCTTGTACAAGGGCATCGGCGCCGTCTACCTCCGCCTCGGCCCCCACACGGTCCTCAGCCTCTTCTTTTGGGACGAGCTCAGGAAGATGGTGCAGCACCAGCAGCCCCCGGGGCTCTAGGACGAGCTCCCAGCCCCACTGTTAATAAAAGGGTTTTATTTTTTTACTTTTTTTTTTTTTTCTTTTCCCCGCGTCGTTTTGGGGTAGTGCAGAGGTGGGGGAGTTGTGCCTGAAAACGCTGCCGTGGGTGGGGCTGGGGTGGGGGGGCTGGAGGTGCTGGTGGTCCCTCAGCTCTACCATGTGTGTCCCATCACTTCATCTTCTCCAAACCACCATCGTTTTCACCTCCACGGTGCAGCTGGAGGCCTGGCTGGAGGAGCTGAGCTCGTTGGAGCCCTCACTTGCCCCGGCAATGATTTACTAGCCCGGGGGGGCCGCTCCCAGCCTCCGCCCCGCGGACCTTGGAGCCGGGACCTGGCAATGCTGTGGCTCCTCTCTATCAAAAATGTTTTCTCTGGGGTCCTGGTTGCTGCCACTGCCCGGGCTGGCATGGGGCTGGGCACTGCTGGATGCCCTCCTGCAAGGTGAGAGCCCTCGGGGGGGGGGGGGGGGGGGGACATGGGGACAGCTCGGGGGGACACCGGTGACTGCTGCTGCTTTTTTCCCTGCAGGGTTGGTGGGTGCCTGCGCCGTCTCGGTGCTCTGCAGCCTCCTGAAGGTTTATCTCTACATCCAGTGCCTGAAGTAAGCACCGGCCCTTCTGTCCCTCCCCCACACACACCCTGGGGACCTCCTTTTTGGGGACCTCGTTGTGTGAATCTCCTTTAGGGATCTGCTTTTGAGGATCTCCTTCTGGGATGTCTTTTGTGCATCTTCTTTTCGGGATCTCCTTTTGGGACCTGCTTTTGAGACTGCCCCCGCCCCCTGCCCAGGGCAGGGCTGGAGTCCCCATCCCTGGAGGGGCTTCAAAGCCCTGGAGATGTGGTGCTGAGGGACATGGGGCAGTGGTGGCCTTGGCAGTGCTGGGTTTATTGTTGGATTTGATGATCTGAAAGGTCTTTTCCAACTAAAACGAGCCAGTGTGGGGAGGGCAGCTCTCGGCACCCATGGGTGCTGTTGGGCTGAGCAGGGCAGAGCTTCAGCCTCCCCTCCCCACTGCACAGCATGGGGGGGGGGGGGTGGTGTCCTCAGATGCTGCTACCCCACTTTGGATGGGGGTATGGGGGACACTCTGCTCGTCTGAGCGTGTCCCCTGCTGCCTGCAGTGACCCCGAGAGGCAGAAGGAGGCGGAGGCGATGCGGGTGCAGCGCCGGGTGCTGGAGCCTCTCCGGGTGCTGGTGCTGACGGGGGTCCTGGCCCTGGTGGGCTCCCGGGTGGCTGCACTGGTGGTGCTGGAGTTCTCCCTGCGTGCTGTCTCCACCATCCTCTCCCCGGGCAAGGTGAGGTGTGTGTGTGAGTGTCGGGGGAAACTGAGGCACGGTGCGGGCGACGGTGTGGAAGAAGTGTGCATCCCGTGGCAGATTTGGCAGCAGCCATGGGCAGGGCAGGGGCTGGGCGGGTGGGGGGGATGTTATTTGTCCCCCCTGGTGCTTTGCAGCCTCTGTGGGGGTGTTTGGCGTGGAAGAAACCATTGCTTTGACACGCGGGGATTTGCATCCCTGCAGCCCCGTGGCCTTGCAACCTTGCAGCTCCTTGCTGCTAGCAACACCTTTGGGGCTTCAGGGAGCTGCAGAGTGGAGAAAACCTTTCCTGGCTTTGCAGCCACGCGTTGCTTTGTAGCTTTGTAACACCCGCGGGGAGGACAGAGGAGACAGGAGGGAGAAGCCCATGCATGGCAACCCTGCATCCTCTTGCAGCTTTGCAGCAGCTGCTGAGGGCTGTGGCATGCCCGATGTAATGCATCCCCTGCTGCTTTGCAACCTCTGCAGGGAGGAGCCAGGTGCCTGAAGTGGAGAAAACCCTGCATCTCCCCTGGCTTTGCATCCCTGCATCTCCCCTGGCTTTGCATCCCTGCATCTCCCCTGGCTTTGCATCCCTGCAGCCCCCCTGGTTTTGCATCCCTGCAGCCTCCTGCACATTGCAACACCCTGGGGGTTATGAGGAGGCTGCAGCATGGAGGAAGCCATGCATGGCTTTGCAGCTGTGCATCCCCCTGCCTCTTGCAGCACCCAGGGGAGGTTATGGAGAAGTCCATGGATTGCTTTGCATGTCATTGGAACCACGCAGCCCCTTGCAGCTTGCAATCCCCGTGGGAGTGCAGCATGGAGGAAGCCTCGGGGCAGTCAGACACCTCCTTGTTCTTGCAGCACCTGGGAGGCTGCAGCGTGAAGGAATCACAGAATGTTCATGGTTGGAAGGGACCTCTGGAGATCTCCCAGTCCAACCCCCCTGCCCCAGCAGGATCCCCCAGGGCAGGGCACACAGAACACATCCAGGGGGGTTGGAAAGGCTCCAGAGAAGGAGACTCCACAACCTCTCTGGGCAGCCTGGGCCAGGGCTCCCTCAGCCTCACACTCCAGAAGTTTCTCCTCATCTTGAGGTGGAACTTTCCATGTTCCAGCTCCAACCCATTATTCCTTGCAGTATCTGGAGGGGGTCTCCAGGAAAGCTGGGGAGGGACCTTTTAGGCTGTCAGTAGTAATAAGACATGGGGGGATGGATTCAAAGGAAAGGGGAGGGGAGATTTAGATTGGGAGTTAGGAAGAAGTTCTTCCCCATGAGGGTGGTGAGATCCTGGCACAGTTTGCCCAGAGAGGTGGTGGAAGCCCCATCCATCCCTGGAAGATACCAAGGCCAGGCTGGGTGGGGCTCTGAGCAACCTGAGCTGGTGGGAGGGGTCCCTGCCCATGGGAGGGGGGTTGGAGCTGGGTGAGCTGGAAGGTCCTTTCCAGCCCTGACAATTCCATGCTTCATTATTCCTTGTCCTGGGCACCCCAGAACAGAGATTGTCCTCTTCCTCTTGCCCCCTACTCCTCAGCTATTGATGGACATTCAGCAGATCCCCTCTCAGCCTTCTCTCAAGGCTGAACAGCCCCAGGGCTCTCAGTCCCCCGGGTGCCTCTGTAGCCCCAGTTCTCCCCTGGTAGCCTAGTCTGAGGTTGCCCTCCCTGTCTGGCAGGGCTCCCCGAGCAGCCAGCTCTACCTGCTGTGCCAGTACTCCCTGGGCTGTGGGATGTCCTGCAGCCTCACCTTCCTGCTGGAAGGGGCTCCCCACGCCACCTGCAACCTGGGGCTAGCGGCGGGGCTGGCAGGGCTACTGGCCACCTCCACCCACCGCCTGGCCCGTCACGTCTGCACCCTCTACGAGCTGCACAGCCGGGCCAGGTACTGCGGGGTCTGCATCCTCCTCCTCTCCTCGGGCTATGGGATCCCCCACCTGCTGAGCAAGGCCTTGGCCATCACCTTCAGCGTGGCTGCTGCGGCTGCCGTCGCCCTCATCAACCGCGACTTCCTCTCCACCGCCGAGGCCGTCAGGTTCTGGACACCCCTCACCATCTGCTACACCCTGCTGGTCATCTACATGCAGGGTGAGCAACAGAGCCCTCAGGATGGGGGGGGGAGGTTGGTTTGTTGGGTTTTGGTTGGTTGGTATTAGAGGGGGGTGAGAAGGGTATGGCCCAGTATGGAGCATCCTGAGGGTGTATGGGGTACCCTGGGGGATGTATAGGGGGCATCTGGGGGTGCATAGGGGGTATTTGGGGTGCCCTGGGGGTGCATAGGCGGTATTTAGGGTACCCTGGGGGTGTTTAGGGGGTATTGAGGGCATCCTGGGGCGTATAGGGGGTATTTGGGGCATCCTGTGGGTGTATAGGAGGTATTAAGGGTATCCTAGGGGTGTATAGGGGATATCTGGGGCATCCTGGGGGTGTATAGGAGGTATTAAGGGTATCCTGGGTGTGTATAGGGGATATCTGGGACATCCTGGGGGTGAATAGGGGGTATCTGGGGCTCTATGGGGGCTGTGTGTAGCCATATATGCATACTGCCATATAGGGGCAGTATGGGGTGTCCTTGGGGTATGTGTAGTAGGGTATCTTGGGGCTGTATGGGGATCCAGGAGGCATCCCAGGGGTGCAAATAATTTTATGGGACCTTGCAGGGGTATATAAGGGTAGAGGAGCCACCTGGGGCTGTATAGGGGCAGTATGGGACATCCTAGGGCTGTAGAGGGGCACAGGGGGTATCCTGGGGTTATGTAGGGCAGTATAGGATATTCTAGGGTTATATGGGGCATCCTAGGGATTTGTAGGGATCTGGGGAGTATCCAGGGGGTATGTGGGGTGCCCTGTGGCTGTCTAGGGGGTATCTGGGGTGTCCTGGAGTTGTATGCAAAGCCACCCCAAAGCATCCCCACCATGTCCCCTGGTGGTGGGTGATGGGGAGGGGACAGGGTTGTCCCCTGACACCGTGTGCTGGCAGAGGGCCCAGGGCAGAGCATTTATCAGACGGTGCTGGTGCGGATGGGCGGCCTCTTCATCCTCCTCCTCACCGTGGGCCAGTGGGCTGATGTCCTCCATGTCTTGGTGTCCTTGGTGGGGGAATTCTGGTGCCTGCTGCAGGCTGGAGCCCTGCTGGAGTCCTGCCAGGGACAGGTGAGATGGGGGCACCTTCCTGCCCGGACACCAGGGTGAGGGGCTGGCTGGTGGCATGGTCCCATGGTGAGGGACCACTCTGCTTTTCTCCTTCCATCTCCCCCACAGGTTTTCACCCAGCAGCCTTGGACAGGGTCACAGCTGGGATCAGAGTCACAGCCAGGATCAGAGTCACCATCAGAGGAGTCGTGACACAGCGTGGGGTGTAACTGGGTGTCAGGAACTCGGGGTGGCTTCACCTGGCTCCCCAAAACACAGGAACACCCCCCTCCCAAAATCCTCCCTGCCATGGGGATGAAGGAAAAAGCCCCTTCTGGGAAACCTCAGCCCCCATCCCATGAGGTGGAAGGGGAGGCTGGGGGATGCTGCCACAGCCCCTGGGTTTTGAGGGACCTCACAAGGCTGAGGTGGTGCTGTGGGTTTGCCCCCTGATCCTGCTGGGGACACGGGATGCTGATGGATGTCCCCGTCCTCGGTGGCATTGGGGCCACCCTGTCACAGTGCTGGGGCCGCAGAGGGTTTATAAATCTCTGAAAATAAAAGTTTTTTTCCAGCAAAATCTGTGGGAGAGGGACTGGGGGATGGCAGCCAGGCAGCTTTTTGGAGGAGGTGGGTGGTGTGGTTCCTCCTGAGGAAGGGAAACTGAAGCAGGGAGGAGTTTGAGAGGTGCCCCCGTGCCTCAGTTTCCCCACCTGGCTGCAGACAGGCATGCCCTGCTATGGGGCACCAGGCCCTGTGCAGATGGGGTGCAGGGTTTGGAGAGGAGGGCAGCCCCCTGCCCCTTGGTGGAGGGAGACAGGAGAGGGGCTGGAGCTCTATGGGGCATTCTGGGGGGCACATGGGTGTCCTGGGTGTATGGGGAGCAGTGTGGGTCACCCCAGGGGTATATGGGGTCACCTGGGACTGTATAGGGATGTATGGGGCACCCTGGGGGTATGGGGCACCCTAGTGTTGCCAAGGGACATCCTGGAGCTGTATAGGGTACCTTGGGGACATGGGGCACCCCGAGGACATATGGGGGACCCTAGGAGGGGGCGTCTGTGGGGCACCCTATGGTGCACCCTAAGGACATGTGCCTCCCCCTCTCTACCCGGGGCCGTGGGGCAGGCAGAGGGGAGGAGGAAGGAAGGAGGAGGAGGAGGGAGGAAGGGGCGGTGATGCCGGGCGGCTCTGCCCCCCCTGCCCCCGCCGCGCTGGGCTGGGCGCGCCCGTGGAGCGCACGGAGGGACCCGCACCGGCTCCCAGGTAGGGGACAGGGGGACCCCCCCTCCCCCCCTCCCAGGGACTTGGGGGGAGCTCCAGGGCCACCCCGGGGCAGGCGGACCCCTCCCCACCCCGAGTATGGCACCTCCCCCTTCCCTTTCCCCCACCCCCCCTAGGTAGGGGATAGGGGACACCCCAAGGTAGGGGACATCCCAGGTGTGCGACTAGGGACACCCCCACCCCCAAGTAATGGGTTAAGGACAGAAGAACCATCCTGGGATGGGACAAGGGGACACCCCTGCATGGGGGACAGGGGATGCCCCAGGGTGGGACAGGGGACTCCAGGGTAATGGGATAAGGACCGCAGAGCTGTCCTGGGATGAGACAAGGGGACCAAGAGCCATTTCCAGGTCGGGGACAGAGGACATCTCATGGTATGGGACTGGGGACACCTACAGGTAGGGAACATGGGGCTCCTAGGCAAGGGGGGACACAGTGGTGTCACCAGAACTTTGGGGACAGGGCACACAGCCAGGCAGGGGGTAGGGGGACTGTGGGGCTGCCCACTGGGAGACAAAGGATTGCAGAGGGAACACAAGGGAAGGGACAAGGGGACCCCAAGGGCTGTGTGTGTCCCCCACCCCAACCCTTCTCCCTGTCCTTAAAGCTCTCTCCAGGATGTCCCCAGGGCTGGGGGACAGCTGTAGGAGAGCTGTGTCCCACTCTAATTTTTGTGGACGCTTGGGGGGGGGGTGCCCCATAAGTGGTCCCATCCCTGCTGGTTCCACCTGGGCTTCTGCCCCAGGAGATTTTGAGGTGACACTTGTGGAAAACTGGGGAGGACCCTTGCCAACATGGCCTCAGCCACCCCGAACCAGGACAGAGCTACGGAATGGGGAGGGGGGGCTTTGCAAAGGGAGGGGGGAACCCCTTTAATGCACCCTTCAAACTTCAGCCACCCAGGGGGTCTGGGTTGGGGGGTGTTATGATGGGGCCGCTGGATCCCATCAGCCCCAGCACAAAGAGGAATGCGACGAGCACATGGTTCCCATTAGCCCCGAAGAGGAGGGTTTTTCTTTTTTTTTAGGATTATTACTTTTTTTTTTTTTTTCTCCTCGCATCAGTTTTCTGCAGCTGGGCCAAGGAAGGAGGAAAAGCAGTGGCTCCTGCGGGCGAGGATTTGAGTGGCCAGGCAAAGGCTGGCAGAGCCAGAGCCTGTTTGGGGTTTTGCCGGCGGGGAGGGAGGGAAAGAGGCAGCAGTTGGGGTTTTTCCTTCTTAATCCCTTCCCCTGCTTGAATCAGAGGCTGAAGTCACCCTGACGAAGCTTTCCCCCACCTCCCAGAGGAGCAGCCACCCCCAAAATAAGGATGCACCGACACCCCTGAACGGGATTTTGGGGACATGAGACCGGGCAACTCGTCACACAGGTATTTTTCAGGCCGACGATTGATCTCAGGGATGGATCCTCCCACACCGGCGCGGCTCCCTGGCTAAAGCCCTGGGGCTTTTTCCCCCCTCCCAGCTCCCAAACCATCCTGTTTGGGAAGGGGAAGTGTCGCCCCAGCTGCTTTTCCCATTGGGAAGCTGAATAAACAGCCCTTTTCCTTCCTGAGCAGGTTTTATCGGGGTCGGGTGCATCCTGCTTCAGTGACAGAATGCAGCGAGTCGAGGCATTGTGCCTCAGTTTCCCCATCTGCAAATATAAAGGGGAGGGGCTGGTTCAAGCTGGGAGTGATTGGTGGGGAAATGGGGGTAGGTGCAGAGGGAATGGGCAGCCAGGGGTCACGCAGACATCCCCCAAAAAAAGGATTTTCCGAAGCAGCTCTTACTGCATCCGCATTTGGAAGAGGAGAGGTGGGTTTTTCCTGCTTCCCACAGGGAGTTTAATCCCAGGTGGGGGCAATAAGAGGAAATAAAGAGAGTTAAAATGCTTTAAAAGGGTGGTGTTTGGCCACAGAGGCATGAAAATAGGTGATTTGGGGCTGCTGCTTCATTGGGACCCTGTGTCCTCCCAGGCACGAGACCATTTATTGCTGTGACGTGGGACAGGGACACTCATTCCTTCTCCCTTTCCGGGAGAGTGAGGAGGGAGGAGGGTTGAGGCCAAAGGGCTGCACAGCTGTGGGAGCTGCTGGTGCTCTGTGTTTTCCTCCTTTTTATCTTATTTTCCCTCAAATGGAACCCAGGTCTGTCCCTTCCATGGCTTCAACGATGCTGCCGGGGAAAGCGGAGAAGAGGATGGCTTCATCCATCTTCATCACACTGATGCCACCACGGAGGGAGGCAGCCACCAAGGAGAAAACCCAAAGGATTACACAGCTGGATGTTCCTGAGGTCCCAGGCACCCATCGCCCCCAAATCCCACCCCCAGCATTGCCCAATGGAGGTGAGGAGTGTCCTGGGGTGTGGGGGCAGCAAGCAGTGCTGGGTGGGTGTTGGTGGTACTGAGGATGCCATGAAGATGCTTTGCATGCAGACAGGGAGGGATGTGGGGGTTCTTTGGGGGAGTAGGGGGGTGATTCCCCAATTCCCTGCACCCAATCCAGGATGGATCTGGCTGCTGGGAAGGGCTGTGTTTGCTTTCCATTGCCAGGTGCTTATCAGCACTGTTTGTCCCCTCAGGCTGGGACAGCGTTTGCTTTTGGGGCAGGTCAGTGGTTGCTACTGCAAAGCTGTTGGGGAGTTACCAGACATTATTGTCCCCTTAAACCCATCGTGTCTGGCTTTGACCACAGAAACCCACCCAGCAGCCCCTGTGCCTTCATCCCCACCAGTCCTCATCCTCTCTGAAGCACCCCAGCCCTTGTCTGCAGAGGCACTGGGTCCAGCACTGCAGCAACTGGACCTGGCAGCACCCGTCACCCTCCAGGTGAGGATGATGGGGTGCAATCACCCCACTGCCTCAGTTTCCCCAGGAGAGAGCTGAGGGCTGTTTCTGGGGGTAGATCTGAGATTTTGAGATGTGCCATGGTGTTGAAAGGGTGGTGGGGTGGTTGTTGCTTTCTCTTCTATACCTGTGAGAGCATAAATGTAACATGCTTTTGCTTTCCCCACTCACCAGGGCCCTTCAGCTTTCCCTGCTGAACTGAGGCCACCCAAATTTTGCCAGGAGCAAGCAGGGAAGCCCCAGTGGCAGGAAGCCAATGGATACCCGGAGAGGGATGGCTCCAGGGGTAAGCGCGTCTGCACCGTGCGGGTGCATCCCTGGTTGGGGAAACCGAGGCATGGTGCTGAACCTCTCTTCCTCCCCACAGACATCTGTGCCTTCTGCCACAAAGCCTTGGGGCCCCGGGAGCTGACGGTGGAGGCGATGAGGAAGCAGTACCACGCTGACTGCTTCACCTGCCGGACCTGCCAGCGCCTCCTGGCCGGACAGCGCTACTACCAAAGAGATGGGCGCCCCTCCTGCCATGCCTGCTACCAGGTATGGGGAGCAGGGGGGAGCTGGCGGATCCCTTGGTGGGAAGCTGGCATCTGACAGCATGTATGTGTGTGTGTCCCACCTCCCAACCCCCCCAAGGCCACGCTGGAGAAATGTGCCAAGTGCCAGGGACTGATCACGGAACGCATCGTCCGTGCCCTGGGCCGAGGCTACCACCCCGGCTGCTTCTCCTGCACCGCCTGCGGCCGCGCCATCGGCACCGAGAGCTTCGCTGTGGATGAGTGGGATGAGGTGTACTGCGTGGCTGACTTCTACAGGTTGGGGAGCATGGAAATCGGGGAGCATCCCTCATATTTGGGGAGGGGTGGGGATGGGGTGTTGGCTCACATCCTCCCTGGTTTGCTCCCGTCAGGAAATACGCGGTGGTTTGCAGTGCCTGTGAGTGCCCCATCATCCCGCGGGAGGACAGGGACACCTACAAGATCGAGTGCCTGGGACGCAGTTTCCACGAGAGTTGCTACTGCTGTGAGGTACTGACAGCCCCAGGCTGAGGGGTTTGGCACTGAGCTTTTGCAAAGCATGGCCGTGGAGCTCACAGCACCCAGGGTTATTCTTTTTTAGCCCACCCAGTTTACCTTGCAAACCCTGGGGAGGGGGAAAAACAATGGGGAGGGGAAAAAAATATAAATAAACTGGGTGAAAAGGATAAAGCTTTTGGCCAGGAGAGCTTCAGCTTTTCATGCTTTTGATGTAATTTGTTTATGAGCTGTAGTGGGTTTTCCAGGGAAGATGGGACACAATGTGGCATGGGGAGCCCTAAAACATGGCCTCCCTTTCCCCTTTTGCCCCCAGAGCTGTGGGACACCCCTGTCACCAGAGCCAACAGAGAATGGGTGCTACCCCCTGGGTGACCACCTCCTCTGCAAGTCCTGCCACATCCGCCGGCGGAACGAGTCATCCTGCTGAGACCCCTTGGATCAACTTCTGTATTCCAGCACTGGACACCAAAAAAGGGGAGCACCCACCAGGCTGTGCCCTGCAGCCAGTCTTGGTATCAGCTGCACCCCCAAATAGCTGCTGGACTGGTGTTCTTGTCACCAAAATATACCTGGGACCTGGTCCTGTTGGGATGGAGAAGTGGAGATGTAGTGTTCCAGTGTGGCTCTGTGCTCCTCATGGATGTGAAAAGCCCCAGCAGAGCGGCTGGGATGGAGGAGCTGATGTTTTGTTCACATATTTCTTTTTTTTTAAACTCCTTTTTCAAGGCCAGTTTGGTTTCCTTGGGTGTTTTTTTCTTCCTTTTTGAGCTTCCTTGGAGTTTCACTGAAATGTTTCTCCCTGTGGTGATGTAGAGAGTGGGCACTGATTTTGTTACTCACAGTTAAATAAAACCCCAAGTTTAAACCTTGTGCTTCTTTCATCTGCCCCACATCCCAAACTCATCAAAAGCGAGTTAAAAATAATTTTAAAAGAGCCACTTTTTGGAATTTATAGTTGCAACAAGAGTCAGGGAGCTCAGGTCAATAATGTGGCTGATTTTGGGGTGCAGCGATTTGGCACCTGGGAGCTGGTTGCTGCTGCCACCCAGGAGAGAGCAGAGGGCTGTTTCTGGGGCTAAATCTGGGATTTTGAGAGGTGCCATGGTGTTGAAAGGGTGTTTGTTGGTTGTTGGGGGTTTTTCCTAGCGAGCTGCGCTGTCTGGACTCCATCCCAACCAAATCCTGGAACCAGCAGAGGGCAGCCGGAGCACAAATTCTTCCATCGGGCAGAAAAACTCCAGTTAAATGCTTTCTCTTCTCTACCTCCCGCTGAGAGGCTGGGAAAGACCCACAGCCCCTTTTTTGCACATTTTCCAATCTAATATTGCTCCGCTGTCGGAAACTTTTTGATCTCTTCGTCCAGGCCCCAAACTGGCAGAAATTAGACCATTTCTCTTCATGCCTGACATCTGTGCAACCGATGTCACCAGTGCTTAGTGGTTTTGTTTGCGAGGGTGTTGCAAACCAGCCGGAGAAAGAGGGGTTTTCTTTTCAACTGTGAGTGCTTAAAAAGCCACAAATGCAGAGCAGAAAATAGTGAGAGCATCTGAGATGATGCTTAATGTTTTCCTGATGAAAAAAAGGGAGCTGCTAAAAAAAACAAACCAAAAAAAAAACCTGCAAAACCACAGCCAACCCAAAACCCATATCCTTCATGTGTAATGTCTCTCCAGTGTGTGGTGTATTTATGAATGAAGGGGTTAATGTATAGTTAATGTATGCACTGGAGTCTGATGGGCTGGTTGATTAATCACACCAACCCCACAGCTATTTCCTGCCGACTCTCCCCATCTAAAAGGCTATTACTCAATGTTCATTAATGTGTGTCTCCAGCCCATCAATCAGGTCATAACTCGCTATAAAATTATTTATAGATAGGATGTGAATGTAAAGTTGTGGTCAGTCCCGCTTATGTAAGTTGGTGGCTTTGGGTCCTGCTGGGTGGTGATGCTGTGTCCCATGCTGGGGAAGTCCTGTGCTCCAGGTCACTCTCACTTTCCAAAACCTCTCACTGTGTGGGGAAAAAACAGACAGAGAAATTATGTTAAGAGAGTAAAAATACATGGGCAGACCTCATGGTGGTGGTGGCCAAGGGGAGTGAGGAAGGGAAGCCCCAGGCAGCAAAGTTTGCCCTTTTTTTTTTTTTTTTTTTTTATAGGGGTATTTTTCCAAGTGAGGTTTTCAGGGAGGATGAAAAGCCAATGATGAGAAGTGGTTGGGATGTTATCACATTGCACTGTCTTAAACCCTCTGTGCAGCACCCTTGGGTGCACAGCAAGCTACAATGGAAGGAGTTGGTTATTTTCCCAGTAGAGCAAGCTAGGATGGCTATTTGCACTTGGATTGCAGAATTTGTCAGATCTGGCATGTTCTTCCAGGAGTAGAGGATGAGAAGAGACAGGGATGGATGGATGGATGTGAAGATAAGAGGATAAAAGACTGATTTAAGCCATTTTCTTCTTGGGAAAGCATTAGGAGCTGAGGCACGGAGAACATTGCTAACCCTGAAAAGCACAGCCTCATATTTTCCCCTGGGAAGATCTCGAGGAATTTCCAGTGCTGGCTGACCTGCGGGGAGATTTTGCAGGGGTGAGGCTGCAGGAGCTGGGTTCCATCGTGCTGCTGAGCAAGCCCACATTGTCTGCAATACCTCAGCCCATCCTTGGGCTCCTTGCCCAGTTGCAAGCATTCCTGCAAGCCTCAAGGTCTCCTAACAAAAATAAAACACAAACCGTGCATCGAGCAGTATGAACCTCTTGATCTGTGCTGGGAGCCTCCCAAAGCCTTGCAGAGCCCTCCCCTCCAGTAAAACCCACTCGAGGTCTCTCTTGTCTTATTCCAGGATCGTACAGCAGCGAACCAGACCGGACAGGCCCTGCCCTCCTCTCGGCTGCTGCAATTTGCTTGTCTTTTTTTGCAATCCCTTCTGGAGAGCAGGGAGGGACATGGCTGCTCTCCAAGGAGAAGCAAATGCAAATATTTCTTCACTTCAGGCTGGGTGCGGCCCCAGGGATAACATTTCACAGGGCTTTCCCAGAAAAGGCAGCGGAGAGCCTACCCTGCTGTGAGCCCAGGTTCTTCCCAGGAATACAACACTGTATCCCACCAAAAAAAAAAAAACAACAAAAAAAACAACAAACCCCCAAAACACCAAAGGTTATCATTCTTGTAACACAAAGGACTGCAGATTGTTAAAAAAAAAGCTTTCAAATAGAAGGAAGAGCCGACTGGCACGGCTGTAGTGTTTTAAAATCAGTGCTCCAAGCGTTGCTCCATAACAAAGGCCTTTTCGTTTGTTTCTGGTTTGCAAGAGGAAGATTTTTCGGGTGCTGCGTGAAGAAAATGGGACCGAAACGGACTGGAAAAGCACCTTCCCCCGGCATCAACCCCATCCAGCCGTGAGAAATGTGAAAAGCAGGGAAGGGAGAGAGGAGGCGGATTCCTTGCGTGCCTCGGCTCTGCCATCAGCGCTCCCGAGCTGCGCAGAAGGAGAGGGAATGCGGCAGGAGGGGAAACTGAGGCCGGAGCAGCCACCGGGGTTTTGCTGGATGGAAAAGGCGCTGGGAGGATGGTTGGGTGCTTAGTGCTGTCGGTGTTGTTTCTTTTTTCTTTGCAAATGGGATGGGAGAGAGCTGGAGGAACACTGGGGTTTTCCTTCGGGTTGACCTGGGTTAACTGCAACCATATCCCAGCCGGCTTGCTGCAGTATCGTCCTTCCCTAGAGAGTGTCTGGATCCGTTTTATACACTCTTCCTGACTTCCTCACAACCTCCAAAACTAGCACTTTTTAAATGAAAAGTGGGCGCTGATCCCGCTGGCTGAGGGAGGGGAGGGAAAACCAACGGGGATTACTCTGGGAGCAGCCCATGCCCTGATTTTTTCCAGCTTCATTATGCAGCACACGCAGGTTGCATAGAAAAAAAAATGCGATATTTTCTCCTTTTTTTCCCTTAAAACTGGAACACCCAGCACCACCATATGTTTTTAAAACACACCATGTTTTCAGTAATGTGAGGTATAATCAACGCAGCTGGTTACAAAGGTGTTGCTGGGCTAGAAGTGATAAACTGGGTTATCTTAAAAATAAAAACAGGGCAAAAATCCAGCCCACTCTACTTCTGAAAATAGATGGCTCGCCACTCGCCTGCAATCAGAGCTTTGACACTTTATATCCCAGCTTTCCTCCAGCAGCCCACAGACCTTCTTTCCTAAAAATTAAGAATTTTCACCCAGACCTGGCTTGAAACAGCTTACATCTTTATTTTGGTGGAATGCCTGTTACAGTCCAAAGATGAGGGGGTTTATTAGGAGAAGCCTTCTCTCGGCAGTTATTCTATTTGTCAAGGTGGCTTATTGACCTCGGTGATTTAACACTGAGAAAAAATCTGAAAGGAGGTGAAGGAGGGGAGGAAATAGCTCCTAAAAATAAATACAGCCCTCGGTTCTCTGCGCAGCTAAACTTTCCCTCACAACCCAGCCAGGGGAATATACTTTAATCCTCTTCATCAGATTCCTTCGTCTGAGGCTGAATCTCACCGATCGCGTTTTAAAAGTACCAAAGAGAAATAAAAATGGGTGAGAAGAAGGTATTTTCCCTGACAAAGGAGGGGGAGGAGGAGGCCGAGGGGTGCCCCTCACAGCCCGGGCCCGCAGCGCCGCCTCAGCCTGCAGGGGCTCCCGCCGCTCGATTCACAAAATGGCCGCCCCGCGTGGACACGACGAGCGCCGCTGAGGCGACAAAATGGCGCCGGGCGGCCAAGCAAGGGGAAGGACGAACGGACGGACGGATGGAGCCGGGGCGGCGAGTGCGGGCTTCAGCCGTGCCAGGAACACGGCGGAGGGGGCTCTTTTTAATGTGCGTATCCCCTCCAGGCAGGCAGCGAAAGCGCTGCGGGTGAAACCTGACCTTCCCTCCCCCGTTCTCCTTCTTCCTTCCCCCCCCCGGCCCCCCCATCCTTTATTCCCCGCCGCTTTTCCAAAAGGATGTAAAGATGCCCAGAAATGCGCGTTTCCACTCGGCCTTCCCCACCCCGCTGCCTCAGGGCCCTCAGGCGCCATTGCTCCTTCATTCCCCTGACGGCGGAGCCCGCCAGCACCGACCCGTTTCACGGTTTTAGTTTTGTTTTTTTTTTCTTCATTGCTTGAAGCTTTTTGGCCCAGAATTGGTCTTTCCACACGCACCCCAAGGTGGGTAGTTTTATGCTTTAATTCTTTCTCTTCCACCGTTCTTCTCTTTCTCAGGGTTGAAGCCGCTGCCTCCCGATCTCTTCACGGCTTGGAAAATACCCAAACGCACTTTCATTTAAAAAAAAAAACAAAAAAAAACCACCCCAAAACCCAAACCAACCAGCCAAATAAAACACCCGAGGATCGATTTATCTTCAGAGCCTGAGTGGCACAGGGAAGAAGCCGTCGCCTTGCTCCACGACAACCTGTCCACCATTTGGTTTATTAAAATCATGTACTCGGTGTGATCGGATGTCGTAATACCGTAGAAAAAAAAAACCAAAAAACCCCGTAACATCCCCGTTGTTGGAGGCTGCAGCCAAGGTACCACGTACGCTTTTTCAATTTTTTAATGTTGGCTTTTTTCTGCACCGCAGTGTTGTTACTGGCTATGTTATAACATTGCCCCTTCTTTGTTAAAACCCACATGCCTGAAATACTGTTTTTTTTCCCTGAAATTACAGATTTAGGCCCATACAAATACTGGTTTATCTCTAAATTTATATAAATACTGCTATATATTTACGACATATTTATATATATGCATTTCCTTTTTCCAGGGACTGATTACAGAATATATAATAAACCCACATACCTAAACTACTGTTTTAATTATATGCAATCACTGTCATTTTGGCCCATATATGTTTGATTTTATATATATACATATTACCTTTGTTTTCCTCCATTGGCTTTCTACTACAATACATCCTAAAAGCAGGAGAAAAAAAAATGCCATTAAAAAAAATACAAAACAACAGATTTTAATTTTTTTTTTTTTACAGTCCATGCTTGAGCCTGAATGTTTTATTTGTTCCACAGAGATGTAGATTTTCCTTGGGAAATTTGGGGAGGATTTTTTAAGTTGGAAAAAAAATAAACCCATTAAAAAAAAAATATGAGAACCAAAAAAGGCAAAAAAATGAAGGAAAAAAAAAAAAAAAAAAAAAAAAAACCCCACACAAAACCAAACCCCAGTAACTGAAGCAGCAAATGTAATCAAACAGTCCGGATCAGAACTCATTGCACCAAAACGAGAGGACAAATTAGTTCAACTGAAATGGCAGCGCCTTGCTGTAGATCCGGGAGGAGGGATCATCTCCTTTATCCCACATCTAGCGCTCCAACCACCACCATTTTTATTTATTTATTTATTTATTTCCTTATTTCGTGCTTTGTGTTGGGGCGTTTATTGAAAGCCGAGCAGGCTGCAAAACCCCGCTGAGCCGGGGCTGCCAAAGCTGCTTGTGGGCTTCATTTTTAAATATATATCTATTCCCCCGATCCTTGTGCATTCCTCTCTCTTTTATTATGTGCTCTATCTCTTGTCCTCTTTCCTACCCCCCCCCCCCCCCCTTTCCTCTGCGGGTTTAAAGGTTTCTCTGCTTATTCCAGAAATTTCTACGGGGGAGGGGAGCACCCACTGCGGAGCCTTTGCCGCAGCGCCGGGCAGGCGTGGTCCCTGCTGCTGGGGGAGGAGAAAGGAGAAGAAGAAGGTGATGATGATGATGCAGAAGGATGCACAACCTCTCCCTGCTTTCCCTCTCTGGCTGGTAGCCTCTTCCCAAGCCTCTCCCCCTTGCTAGATTTTCTCATCCTTGAAAAAAAAAGGGTGCTGGGAGGTGTTTGCAAGGTTGTGTTTGTTTTTTTGTTGGTTGTTTTTCCTTTTTGAAATAGATAAGTATTTTTTTTTCTTTCCCCTCCCCCTTTGCTTAAATAAATTAAAAGCAGAGCTGTGTCGGGGTGGGGATGGATGAGGCTGGGCTCGCTGAGCTGGCGTAGCGAGGGTGCCTATGGCAGAAGTGACCTTTCCCAGGTGATGGGAGGGAGGCTTCCCCCTCACCCTGCATGCTGCATTTGGAATTAATTTAGAATAGCAGGGTTACTGTTCTTTATTTTCTTTCTCCCCTCCCCTTAAAGAACAGCTCGCTCTTTCAGTGATTTTTTTTTTCCCTTGGTAGCTTGTGGGTTGAAGCTTCCTCATGATCGTTTTTGGTTTTGTTTCTTTTTTGTGTGTGTTTTGAATTGCATTTTAAAATTGCCCTGCTGGAGACAAGTCTTGATTAGACGTGGAACAATAGCTCCATTTTATTAATAATGGGAAGGATTTACAATCCTACAGCACCTTCCTTGGAAGGCTTTCAAAATCATTTGCAAACACAAATTTAAGATTGAGGTATGTATTTTAATGGTGCCACCACCAAAAATCACGTCGGTGGCAAATCTCCATTTCTGAGTACTTTAAAAAATGACAGATTTGGTGGGGTTTAAGGCTGCAAAGCAGAGCTGGGAGGTGGGGGGATTGGTAAGTGGGCCTGGCTAAAAGCTGTAAACTAATCTCTTCAGTGTTCTCTGTAGATGTATTTTGCTGTGTCCTGGGAACTGGGTTGTTATTTCTCTGCTTGCTCCATGCAGTCGACCCCTTTCTTCTTGCTCTTTGCCAGACTGAAGCTGTGGACTTGCCTCCTTGTCTGTGAGCATCTTTAATAGAAAAGCTTGTATATTTTTTTTTTCTTAATTCATTACCTTTTTGCAGTCCCCAAGTGACCTCCTTTAGTGCTGGCTCTGCCGTGGTTTGACCACAGCTTTGCATTAAAGCAGGCTGCTGGTGCTGATGTGTCTGCCTGCAAGCCACAATGACCTTGCTTGAGGGACTGGGCCCACCGAGCTGATGCAGATGCTCTGATTACAGAACCCTGCATGCTGCTTTTTGCTAGCACATCCTTTCCCTCACCCAGGTCGATGCAATATTATAGGTGAAATCTGTTTTCTGCCTTAATCTTTTTTTCCTTCTCAGGGAAATGCAGGAGTGTTTGTGTAACCCCTCTCCCCAGCAGATACCTTCTTTGTAAGTACTGTAAACACCAGTGATCCCAGAGCTGCCTGGGCAGTTGGATCTGTCCTGGTTGAGGAGCATAAGGCACAGTGCTCTGTTGTGTGAGCCTCTGCTGCACCCAGGCCACAGAAACCCACAATGTTTCTGTGGTTACTCCTCTTTGGATAGCATGAGTAGGTCCCAGGGCTTCCCCTTCCCACCACTTACTATTTCACAAAAGCAAAGGCTGGTGCCTGTGGAAAAAAACCCTCTGCTTTGTGGCCTTTAAAAAAAAAACAAAACAAAACTGTGGATTAGTCATCCTTATTTTTAAAGGAGCTGTGTTTGCCAGTCTTATCTATATAACGCATGTGAGTGTGAGATATTAACTATTATTTGCAAAGGCTGGTAACGTGCTCTGGTTGCTGCTCTCTGGAGCAGTGCCACTCCATCGAGCTGCTCCTGGCAGGTGGAAAAACACTCCAGCTTTTCATACCCTTCCCTCCATTTTCCTTTTTAAGCAATGGTATCTCTGGGTTGGCAGGTGTGGAAACGAGGATGTTGTAACAACAGCAAGCAAAGACAGATGAGCTGGCTTCTGGGGTCACTTCCAACACCAGAGAAGAAACCTTGGTGATTTATATCTTTTTTTCTGCATATTTTTTACTCTAAACTCTATTGCATCGTGTGAGAAGTCTGTTTGACCCATTTGATGCTAAAAACAGTACCATTTTTAAACTTTTGTGGGTTTTTCCCTTTCCTGTGGTCACGTAGAAGAGCGAGCCGTGCAATTAAAAATTAAAAAGGACAGCTCCCTCCCCCTTTCCCCTTTCAAAAAACCTTCCAGAGTTGTGTGCTGTTGAACTGCTGCATAGGCAGAAAACATACAATGCAGTTGTCAGCATTGTGCTGATGGTGTGGCACATTAAAAAAAAAAAAAAAAAACAACACACAAAAGGGGTGGGGAGAATGGGTGCCTCCAGGGAGTAAAACTGTGGGGCCCCTTTCAATGCAAGCAAACAGACCTACACACGATAGTGTATTACTCCCAATTTTGCTCAGGCAATGGGCAAACATTGGAGGGAGTGTTGCAAGATCCTGAATTGTGTTGGTGAAGATCAGTATCCCCTTGAACTATTTTTTTTTCTGTGAAGTTGCTCCCATGAGATGCTGCTGTTTTATTACTCGATTCCTCAAAGTCACGCTGGCTTGCTGGGAAGAAGGAAAAGGCTTCCTTACTGGGTGCAATTCCTTTTGTTGTGTTGCAAAAGGTAATAACCAGCACCTGGTGCTGGTCTCTCCTAGGTCACACATGACTTCAAGGCACAGAGTCCTGGCAATCATTAGCACATGAGGAGTGTTGGGTATCAGCACCTTCTCGTTAGCCTCCTTAATGAGAATATTGGCACCAGTGTTGCCTGAATGCCTCTGGCTGATCAGCAGTGGGGCCCTGCCCTGCTTAGCTGGAACAATACCCACCTGAGAAATGCAGTGATTTTTCACTGCCAGTCTGCTGGAAGCTATGACCTTATGCTTTTCTGGCAAAAATGTAGTGGAGGGGAAGTTTGAGGTGTCCAGGCCAGATTTCATACTGTGCTCCCTGTGGTGGAGAGCTGGGGATGATTGGTGTGTGGTGGATGTGAAAACTGTAAATAGCTCCTCTGCCTAAAGCCTTGGCTTTCCTTGAATTAAACCAGCATGGGCAGGGATATTAATTTTATTCTCTCATTAGGGATGTGTTGGTTTGGAGGTACACCTCGTCCTCGGTGGTGGCATGGAGGAATGGTGGACCAAGAAGCTGCTGTTGGGGATATTTCCACATTTTTCAGGTTGGCACACCCTGTGGGACTCAGAATTAGTTTTCTCTGGCAGTTCAGGAGAAATGAGTGAGAATTACCTTGAGAATGCTGAACTCTAATGTTCCTGCTTTGGACTGAAGAGTTACTAGAACTTCATCCATGAGGTTTCCAAGCTAAACAAAACTTGAATTTCCCATGCCAAGCAGCAAGTGAGTGATACAGACCTCCACTCCTCCTGCATAAGGGAGGAAGCCACAGTCTTTCAAGCTTTCATTTTATCCCAGAGAGATAAAAAACTGCATTGTGAGATCTACAGGGGCAAAACAAAGCCCAAAAGTTGCTGAGAAACTGAGCTGCACTGTGTTGCTGCAGAGGCTTTGGGCTGCAGCACCTCTCAATGCAGGAATATTTTTATTTCTCTGAAATGAAAGAGCAATAACCACACAAAGGCATGTTCAGTCTGCTCCATTTAAAACACCATCAAGTTTCTTCAGTATCAAAACGGTGTTTGGCAAAACAAGAAGCTCTGATTATGGCTGGCTCAGGATTTATTTCATATTGGGTGTGCCAGTTGGTCCAGTGAGGAATGTGAGGAAGAGCAACCTTTACCTCACCAGGTTTGGACAGTGAGTTTTGTGTTAAACCTTTGTTCTGCAACATCTCCAGGGTAATTTCTGTGATTTTCCCTGCACATGAGGTTTTTTTGTGTAGAAGTCATAGGGTGTTAAAAATGGCAAAATACAGGATACAGTGATCTGTGCAGTGGTTGGGAATTTATATCCTTTGTAGTCCTTGTGATTTGGTATCAAATCATGTGGGCCTTGCTTTTTTTGTTTGTCTTTGCTTTTTTTCCCCTAAAATATAGAGTATTTTGCAGCCTGGAAAACTGAAGTCCTCTGTCTAGCTGGTGAAATACAAGGTGAGGAGCTACAGCTCTTAGGTATGTGCTTAAAAAAAAGTTGAGGGGAAGCAGGGCAGAAGCTTGTACTGTGGTATTTCTTCCCAACAGCAGGGGAAAAAAAAAAGATATTCTAATATATTTACTCTACAGTAAGCAAGAATAAGCTCTTTTGCAGTCCTGTGACAGCACCAGGGTGTTTTGGCTGGGTGGCTCAGCAATCGCACTGTACTCAGCTGCTGAAGAAACATCTTGTTTTTGTATAGCAAAGTATTTTGAAAACAGAAGTGTGCTTTTACAGATACACAAATGGGTTCAGTGTAAATCCAATTCCAGGGGCTCATTTCCTGTGTTTACTGTGCTGCAGAAGGTAACTGGTGCTAGCCCACTGGCTACATCGGTGTTATTTTGGGGCAGCTCCTGTCCATGATTCAGAATGGGTAAGAACAACACCATGAAGTCTACCAGCGAAAGGTGTTAGAAAATAAATGACTAAATACTGGGTTTTAAAAATGTGGAGGGAGCTTTCTGGATAGAGTAATCAGGTCCTGAAGATTTGGAGCACTAACTCACAGAAGGGTTCAGAAAGAACCAAAACCTATAGCTTTATTAATACAAATCCCATAATTTGTGTTGCTTTTAGGATCCAGAACCAGGCTTTGTGTTCAAAGCCTTATCAGTGTGTGACCTGATAAGTCAGTGTGTGACACTGTGACAGTGTGCCAAGACCTCTGTCTTGGCAACAAATAAGCCCAAATATCAAACAGCACCATTTCCTTTTTGGAGAAAATTATCCATTGCATGAAACGTAAGTAATAAAATTAGGCCAGTTATTCAGGCTGGCTTAAAGATGAAATAAAAGCCTGGCTGGCAATTTGATATTCAGCTGCCACACTGTCATATTAATAACTATAGTCAATGAGGAGGAAAGGATGTAAATGAGGAGAAAAGGGATGTAAATACCTTTTACAATGACAAGATGGTGGTCGGAGCTGGCTGGCTCGGATAGAGAAACACTCCAAGTGTTTCTGGTGATGTCTGAGGGCTCCTGCCTGGGTAACCTGCTGTTTTCCTGGGAAAAGCAAAGAAAGCTGCATGCCTGCTGGACACTGGTGGGGATAATCACTGTGTGCCACTAATGTGACCACTCTAATCCATGCGAGTCCCTGGTCGATGCAGCTGATTGATGACCCCAGCCATGGGGAGAGGCATCATGAGCACCTTCTCCACCTCCAAATGTGCTGCTGCCAGCACCAGACACGGAGCTATTGCTAAGCCAGAACCAAATATAGGAAGTTACGGTCTTCATGAACGTGGCACTGGTTGCTGTCCTTGTTCAGTATCTAATCTTTGTTTTTTTTAAAATGTTTGGCAAGCAGCCCCAGCGACACGTGGCAGCGAGCTCCACCACTCGGGTAAGGTGCCACGTTAAAAACATACAAACTTGTATTTTCAAGCATTGTCTGCTTGCTTCTATTTACTGTTTCCTCCTCAAAGTGATGCTATTTCTGTTTCTGTGGACCCCAAGAAAGTTTTCTGATCCTCTGCCTTTTTTTCCTCCAAAACTGGAGAGCTGCTAACTTTATTAGCTCCTTATATGGCAGCACCATTTTCTCACGCCTTTAATGGCTCTCTTTTGATCTGTCCTGTTCTTGTTTTTTTTTTTTTTTTTTCCCTTTTTTGATGACCTGAACGTGGTGTTCAAGCTGCAGTGGGTTTATAGCCTGCTCCCTCATTAGTATGTGGCTTGGCATTTTAATCCTCTCCAAGTGCTGATAAGAAACACCCCAATGTTTTAACTGTGGGGTTGGCTGAGATGCCCGCAGATAGCTGTGTCTTTGGCTACACCCACCACCCAGGCCTGCATAATTCAAATTGCACCCTGTGGTGCACCAGACCCTGCCCTTGCATGTCGGGGCCATTGCACGATGGAGAGCAGCTAAAGTTTCTTCTTCTCAGCAGTTTGTCCCTCTGGGAAGGGCAGCACACAGGGATGTGTGGCCACGTCTCACCCCGGGATGCTCATCGTGTTGTCACCAGTGGCTGGCACAAACTTGTCCCTTCTGCAGTGATAGAAGGTTGGTTGCTGACACTGAAGATGGATCCTTTGCTGAGGCCCCTTTGGCTTGCTGAGTGGAAGGGTGTTCTTTAAAATCTTGGAATAAGTTGGGAGGGATCCAGTTACAGCAGCATCGCCCCAGTGCGTGTTACAACTGGGAACAGTCTCCCCCCACAGTGTTTAAAAAGGATCAGGATGATCCAAGGCGTTGCTTTGTGTCATCAGCCGGGCTTGGTGCTCCTCTCCCAGGTGGCTTTTGTGTAAATGGAGCCCTTCAAGCACTCCATTCAACCATCTCTTCTGTCAACAGGGTCCCATGGCTTTCCCTGCAGTCCGTGGATGTCCCTCCTGGCCACCCTGCCTGCAAGATGGCCCTGTGACAGCAGCCACCGTGTGACAGCAGCCACCCTGCCTCAGGCTTCTTTGCAGGACCTGGGAGTCTGCATGCCCCATCAGGGAGAGCAGAATTCAGCACCTAAAAGCTGTTTGGTATGGGGTTTGGGTTTCTTCCTCTCCAAAATGGTGCTGTTAAAGGTATCAACGTGTAGCACTCATTCTTTGGGCTTCTGGCCAGTTAACACCAGAACTGAGCCCATTTCCACAGAGAAGAAACGTGGTGGAAGGCACACATCAGCAGTGCCCTTTCCCGTGCAGACACAGTTCTGTCACACGTTTTCAATAAGGGTTGGTGTACAAAGAGGCACTGGGGCTTTTTTAAATCTCAGTTTGGTGAAGTGGCAGTCAGCACTGGGGAAACTGAGGCACGGGGCTGGGAAGGAAATGGGCTTGCAGCTGCCCAGCAGCAGTAGCGTTGGGGATGAGGTTCCAGTCCATGTGCGTCAGAAGTCTGATTAAATCAAGAAATTTGCATGTCTGAGGACTTCAACCAGTTGTTGAGGTGGACTGGTTGCCCAGATGGTTATGGTGGCCCTGGGCATGGTGGCAAAGGTGGCACCATTCCTAATAAACATGGTTTGTATGGCTAGAAAAGGGCCATCAGGAGGCTTTGGCCAAGGAAAATACGAAATACCAGTGAAAGCTGCTACCTGGCTTCAAAAATAAAAAGCACTGGTGGCACTGGGTGCGTGCTGGGTTTCATCCTGACTGCCTGGGTTCTGGTGGTGGTCGTGTGGTGTGTTCATTTTGGGCCTAGAAATCAGGTGTTTTGTCCACACAGCAGTGGAAAACGGGAGCCTCCAGGCTGAGAGGGGTTTGAGCTCCACGTGTTGGAGTTGCCATCTGAGCAGGGCCGGGGTGCAGTGTGTGTCTGGGTGCACTCCTGCACCAAGGTAACGTTTGCAACCAGCATTTTCTTCACCCCATTTTAATTAAAGAGCACTCAAAAATCCAGTGCAGGGAGAAGGATGACTCCCACCCGATGCCCCTGATGGTGGGAGTTTCTTTCACCACCTTGTAGGGGCACTGTGGCCTCTGTGATTTTTGAAGTATTTTGGGCAGGTGAGCCCCAAGCCCAGGTACTGAGGTGCTGGCTGCCAGCAAAAAAACCCCAAAAAACATTGCTTTCCATTGCAATGCAGACCCCCTTTTTGCATAGCACTTTTTTTTTCTTTTTTACAATGTAACCTTTATTTTTTGCTTTGTGTCCCTCTTATTTTTCATGTGATCCCTCATTTTCTTATTTGCCCATCAAAAAATGAAATTGTTTTTTGCAGTGCAGCCCTCTATATTTTGATTAGACTTTTTTTTTTTACAGTACACCCTATTTGTCACAGAACACCCCATTTAAAACAAACCCTTTATTTTCTGCAATTTACCCCTATTCTTTTAAGAGACACCCTCATTTTGCAATGCACCCCACTTTATTTTTTGCACAGAACTCTTTAATTTTGCAAAGCACCCTTTTTTTTTTCTATGCACCCCCCTTATTTCTGCACACCCCATTTTTGCATTGCACCCCTATTTTTCTATTGCACCCCTTTATTTTTTTCAAAGCCCTTCATTTTTTGCAGCACACCCCCTTTATTTTTTGCATGGCACCTCAATTATTTTTTGCTGTATTCCCCCCTTTTATTTTTGCATTGCACCCCCCATTTTCCCAGACCATCCTGTTATTTTTCTGGAGTTCAACCCCCATTTTACATCTCACCCTCATTAACGTTTTCCTTGCATCCCCTTTTTTCATCCCACCCATTATTTTCACAAAAACCCCCATTATATTTTGCACTGCTCCTCCCAGCAGTGCATTAAACCCCATTATTTTTCCATTACACCTCATTATTTTTGCAAGGTTTTGCATTACACCCCAATTAATTTTGCATTGCACCCCCCATTTTTGCATTAAACCCGTTATTTTTTCCATTACACCCCTTTTTTCATTGCACTATTTATGCAAAGCCCCCTATTTTTCTTTTTTACATCGCACCCCGGTTTTTAATTACACCCCACTTATGCGTTGCGCACCCTCAGTTTTTACCTTGCCCCCCCCCCGCTTTTCCACCGCACCCGTTATTTTCGCGGAGCTCACCGTTGTTTCCCGCATTGCCCCCCCCTCCCCGTTTTCGCCTTACACCCCGTTATGTCCTGCACTGCACCCCACGGTTCCGCGGTGCCCCCCCCCCCACCCCGCACCCTCCCGCGCCCCCCCGCACCCCCTTACCCTCGCGCTCCCCGCGCACGCGCAGCCCCGCCGCCCCCCGCGCGAGCTCGGGGCGTTACGCGCCCGCGCCCCGCCTCGGCCGGCGCGCGCCCCGGGGCGCATTGCGCCTGCGCGGGGGCCCCCGTGTGGCGCTGCCAGAGGCGCGGGAAGGGGAAGGGGGGGGGGGGGCAGAGAGAGCGAGCGGAGCCGCCAGAGGAGCGGGAGCGCGGAGGGGGGGGGGGGGGAAAGGAGGAGGAGGAGGCGGCGGGTGTGTGTGTGTGTGTGTGTGTGTGTGGGGAGGAGGGGGGGGGCGCCGCGCTGCCGCTGCCGGAGGAGGAGGAAGCGGGAGCGAGCGAGCGAGGGCCGCGGCGAGGGGACAGCGGGAGGAAGAAAAGCCGCGGCGGTGAGGGAGCCCGCCGCCCGCCAGCCGGCCCGCCAACCAGGGGGCCCCCCCGCAGGGGATGGTGTCGTCCGCCGCCGCGGGGGGAGGCAGCCGGCGGCGCTGAGGGCGGCAGGGCCCCGCGGCGGAAGAGGCGGAGGGCGGCGAGGAGGAGGAGGAGGCGGAGGAGGCGGCGGGCGGTGAGCGGTGGCCGGCAGAGCTGCGCGGGGGGAGGCGGCAGCGGCCGGGAGCCCGGGCAGGGGCGGCGGGTTCGCCCCGCGCCTCGCAGCATGGTCCGGGAAACCAGGCACCTCTGGGTGGGCAACTTGCCGGAGAACGTGCGTGAGGAGAAGATCATCGAACACTTCAAACGGTGAGTGGGTAGAGAGGGACGGGAGAACAGGAGGGGGGGGTGTCCCTTCCCGCCGGTCCTTCCCGCGCCTTCGGGTCGCTCTCCCCACCCTGCCCCCGGGGAGGCCCTTTCCGCGCTTCCCTCTTCCCTGGCTTTGAGGAAAATAAGGAAAAAAAGCAATGAAAAAAATGAAATAAGAAAAGGGGGTGGGATGTGGAGAAATGATGGCTCTCGCGGCCTGTGGAGTGGAGGAAAACAAAATCGTTGTAAATAACCCCCGCGCCATGGCGAGGATCGCCCGCCGAGGGCTGGCAGCGTGGACCGACCTGCGGGGGACCTGCGGGGACCTGCTGGAGCGGGCAGAGCCGTAACAACAATAACGACTGAAAACAAACCCGAAAAGACGGAGGAGCGGCGCGTCGAGCTCTGCACGGAGTGGAGGATTTCATGCCGAAGGGGCTGTGCTGTGCCTCGGAGGCAGCCTTGAGCCTTGGCCATTTTGCTTCTCCATAGCTTTTTTTTTTTTTTTAAGCGACGTTTGGAGTTTTTTCTTTTGATTTGTTCTGCTTTTTTTTACTGTGTTCTTCTTCGTCTGGAGATACCCTGGCCCTGAGGATGCCGAGTCTACCTCGAGCTGCGATCGTGCAGGGGGGCAACCAGAGCTGCTGCTGCAAAAAACAGGACTTATAAAGGGGGAAAAAAAAAATAATAATCAAATCACACAAACCCATGAAGGAAAAACACCGGATCCGTCCACTCTGGAAGCGCTTTGGACTCCTTATATTGTTTGGTGGTTTTTTTTCCTCCCTTCTTTTCGTTGCATAGATTACTCCTGCTCATAAGGAAGTAGTAGCTGTTTGCATGGCTTGTGTTGTTTTTTTTTTCCTCATCCACTTCATCTTTTCATGCGGGGAGGAGAAGATTCTCACCCCCCCTTTCAGCAACACCCTTTTTCCTCGGAAAATGCACAAAGTTGATGCTTGAGACACCACGCTGGAAGCTTTTTTAATTATTTAGGGGGGGAAAAAGAAACTGAGGAACCAAGGTTGTTTTAGCACCACCCCCCAAAAAAAAACCCCAACAACAACAAAACCACAACAAAAACAACGAACAAACACAAGAAGAAAAAAAAAAAAAGGATTTTGAGGCTTCCTTTAATCTTCCTGCGTTGGAAAAATGACGGAGCGTCCTTAATAATGAGTCACCATGGGAAAAATAGATGCGGTGACACCGAGGTGGGGGAAGGAAGGTCCCTGCCGACTCCTGCTCGCCCTGCTAGGGGACTTGGGGGTTCGAAGCCCCCCGGCCAGCGCGGCTGGTGCCAGCCGGGCTCTAAAATGGCGGCGGGGTCCCCTTGGGGTGGGGGTCACCCCGGGGGTGCGGGGAAGACACACACACCCCAACCCCTCCTCGCCGGGGGTCTCCTCTCTTTGCCATCCTGAGCTGCTGCACTGAGACCCCATCTCGGCCACATGTCAGCACCCAGAAATTGCCCGATTTTAATTAATCTTCACCTTTTATTTTCTTTCTTTTTTTCCTCTCTCCCCCACCCCCCCGAGCCCTAGATCACCGTTCTGTCCACCCCAGGGTGCAGGATGGGTGGGTGAAGGTTCTGCCTTCGAGAGGGTTTCTCTTGTCCATCAGTTCAGGTCATGGGAGTCAGTGTTGTCCGAAGGCAGGGGTTTTGAGAAGAAAAAACCCACTCTGGGGCTGGTTGTTTAATTCCAGGTGTAGCTCGCTGAAGGAATAGGTACTTGAAAGTGGAAATCTGACATGCCTGGGTCTCGTTTTGCCCAGTTCTTTTTGCTTGTGGCAAAGCAGGAAAAAGTTGCTATGGCACTGTTGCTTAGAGATAGATGGGAAAAAATGGCAGGCGCTGAATTCTTAAATATCTTTTTTTTTTTTTTTCCCCCTTCGGTTGTTTTTACCTTTGTGAGTTTCAGATGGAGGTGTGGGAAGGAGATTTGTAGTCAGGCAAACCCTTCTTGTTTCTGGAATTTCGTTTTCAAAACTGAGCTTTTAACCCGGGATTCGTGTGTGTTTGGGTGAGGCTTGATCTCAAAACAAGTCAAGACAGTTTAAAATCCCCTCCCAAAGACTTGGTGCAGGTAGTGAGGCATGGGGGGCAGATGGCACGCTGCCTCCCGAGCTCTTTTGGGAATGGGAACACGGAAATCTTGGCGGTTGTAGGACGGAGCTGGATTTCAGGCTCGATGTATAGGTGCTGTAGGTGGACAATGGAGCAAGGCTTCCTTTGTATGCTGGTCCTCGCCTGGGGGAAGGGACAGGGTGCAGAAGGATTGCCTGGCGTGCTGGGGGTATCCACAGGGGAGGGGGCTGCCGGTGGGATGGGGAAAGCTCCCTCTTTGGAAAAGACAATTTAGTTCGGAGAGAAAGTCCTTTGAGATGGAGCCGGGCTTGTTGAAACCCAGTTCCCACCCATCCCCCAGCCTGAGAATAGGGTGAAGAGTGTGCTGAGAGGCTGCGCGGCAGCGGGAGGAGGAATTTGGGGAAAGACCGCATTAAAAAAATCCCGGCTCTGAGGGGAGGGCAGTAGTGTCACCCCTAAAACCTTTGTGCAATCCACGGGAGTGTTTGTTATTCCATCGTGCTTAGGAAAGACTGGAGTCTCCATATTAAAAGCCTATGTGAGCAGTCTTGTTGTTGCACAGCCTCTGCTAGGGGCAAGTTTCAGAAAAACAACCATTTTGTTTCTAAAGCAAAAATTCAAGGGAGACTCTGAAAACCCACCAGGCATTTCTGTCAAGGAGTTGCTGCTTCCCCTTCAATTAACCATTTACTGTGGGAACCTTGCTTGGGTTTGCAGCCTCCCAAGTAGTTACTTTGAGGAAGGAATTCAGATAAAAGAAGCGCTCTGCAGAAAGTGTTGATTGTTTTGCTTTGGTTTTTTTTTCTTTTTGCAAAATGCTTCTGATTGGTTTTGTTTTGTGTGAGCTGAAGTAATGCACTCTTTGCTTACAAATCCTCTCAGATGAGAGGATACTGAAGCTGATCTCCAGAATATAATACATGAGCATTGTTATTTTTGCCACTAAAAGCCCTTTTTTTTTTTTTTTTTTGCTAATCTGTTGTCTTGATGTTAAAAGGGATCGCAAATTAATTTTTCAGTGTGTTTTAATAAGTTGAGATTGTTACGAGCTTTCTGTTTTGTACTCAGCCACTCCTCTTCTTAGCAACTTAATTTCTGATGTGCTGTATTTTCTTAGAAATGAGTTCCTAAGGCATCCCTGAGTGAGAAAGCAATCAGTGCCAGGAGTGGGGGTCTGCTTTTAGGATGGAATAAGCAGCGATTCTGTGGGAGGATATGGGAGAGCTGGGCACTCAGGGAAGTGGTGGAAGCAGTCATTTGGGTTCACCTAATTAATGCTGTCTTGACTAGCAGGAAAAAAAGTCATTCACCATCATTGAAACAGATGCTCAGCAGCTTGCAGAATAAGGCGACTAAATATAGTAACAGTTGTCCCCAGCACAAGTGCTGGCCTTCCATATTTTTTTTCCTCCCTGTGTTTTTGTCCAGTTCTCTGAAGGAACACGGCTTTGTCTCTTTAGTGGTGTTTTTTAAAGGGCAAAGAGGAGTAAAAGCCTCTTAATTATGAGCCATGTGACTGTGGTATGCCATCTCCTCTTCTGTGGGAGAATTAAGATGTTCAGAGAGGCTGGGAGAAGCCCTGGGTTTCAGGAAACAAATGTGTTGCTTTAAACTCATTATAAACAAGTTGCAGATCAGAGTAGTCTTGGAGAAGGCAAATAACTGTTAAGGTTCCTTTTTGGAAAATCTGCTTATCTTGCTTCACCTTGTTCTGATTTCTGCTTTGAGGAAGACACCTTCGGGAAAAGTGGTTTGCATTTTAAACACAACTGCTTGGAGGAGTTGCTCTACAAAAAAACTGGCAGAAGAACCAGTGCATGTTTGTTTTCAATAATTTCTAGAAAACATTTGGTTAGTTTACAAGAAAATGTTTTGTCTTAATGTCTGGGAGTGTAAATTCAGTCTGGGAGCAGAAAATCTCTGGGCTTTCTGCTGTGTAAGTCACTGCTATGAGTTGAAGTGGAGTAAAGGGCTTTTGGGCAGCTCTTCTAGAGCTGTTGTGTGGGGCTGGGTTGTAGGATTGCTGCTGATGTGCTGGCTTTGAGCTTTGAGAAGAAAAACCTCCATGTCTATTCAGGTTGATGGCTGCTAGGGCAGCACCATTTCTGTGCCTTTTTTCCACGCAGGACACGGGCAGGTCCCGCAGTCCCTTTCCACAGGAACAGGCTTGAGCTGGGAGTAACAGTGCTCTGGTTTTTCTAGTAAAACTTTTAAATATATTCCCAGGCTTTTATTGCTTATAATCAAGTAACAGTTGTTGGATATCACTTAGGATGCAAACACATGGATGGTTTATCCTGAATCAGCTGTGCATATAGAGATCTCTATCCAGATGTATTGTTATTTTAGGAACCTATAGAAGTAAAGCTAGAGAATTAACTAATCCTATTTTCTTTCTTGGTTCACATAATTTTTAAGTGATGGCATTTTCACAAATGAGGTCCCAGCCTTTTTAGTTCAGAGCTTTTGAAGGGAGGAGGGGGAAGGTAAAATTTGCTGAAGCAACACGTAGAATATTGGATGGTATCATCACTTGTTTGTGTCGTTTTACAAATACAGTTTTTGTTATTATGAAGGCTAATAATGTGGTGGGATGACATTTGGTTGGGAAATTAGGCCAAGGGAATTAAATTAATTGCTCAGAATCAGAAGGGAAAGAGAGGTGTGGAAGACATGAGGCAAGTCCTGCCTTGGATCTTGGTTTCTCCAGCGAAAGTTGGCCGTGTGCTGGGCGTGGGTCCATCAGTTGGGTGGCTAATGGGGAGCTGATGGTGCTGGTTCTGGAGGTGGTTCATGGCATTTCCTTTATTAATTCTATTCCCAATACGGATTCACCAGGTGCCATAAAGCAGCTCTGGCATTGCCTCTGCATCCTACCAGGGTGCTCCTGAGCCATGTTTGTCTGCTGCCACCCACTTCTTCCCCCAGGACTGAGTCACGCCGGGGACAGCTCCCCAACAGGTTCAGATCCATGACTGCTCCGGCTGCTCCGGATTCTGCTCTTTGCATGCACTTGAGGTGGCAGCCTGGTGACGCCATGCTGGCCAAGGAAATACCTATATAATTATTTCAAAGAAACTTAATGAGAAGCCACGAAGAGCATAGATTTGGTCTAAGGTTCTATTAAGTGTTCTTACAGGTTGAGCCCTGGTGGAAAGATAAGTTGATGTCACTTGGTTACAAAATTCTGTCATCTGCTGAGCCTTTCTGGTATTGTTTCTTCTCTGAAGTTTCCTGGCTGCGCTTGTGATTTGACAAGAGCAGCTTTTGTTGTCACTGAGAGCTCCTCCAAAATGACTTTGGCTTTTGGTATTTCTTGCCTTTGGTATGATGATGAATTAATCCTCGTGCCTATTCTCACAGCTTGCCTCAAAGCAGGCTTCTATATTGAGAACTTACCAGTCCTTGGGCATGCAGAGGTATTAAATCCATTCACCAAGGTAAACATTGGGTGAAAAAAAGGTTAAATTTGTTTTGTGATAGCCTTGTTGACTATTTTTTTTTTCCTCTCTCTGCTTTTCCTAGGACAGAAAGTCATGCCAAGGTCTCTGGCAAATGACCTTATTGCTGTCTTAAGGTGTGTCCAAAATTAGGTCCTTGACTTCAGTGAGGGCAAAGAGGCACTAGCTGGCTTTTCATAAAAAAGGAAGTAAATATCCAAATGAGTGGAGGGCAGGTTGCAGAAGTTGGATGAGTCAGTGAGTCAGGATGAACCTGGGGCTCCTTGGGAGCTTTGTTTTTGCAAGCTGATGTGTCGCAAGGCCAGGCTGTCCTGCTGTTGCAGTGGTTTTACACTGTGAAGAAGAAGTGCTGATTTCTGCACATGAAGATGCACCTGAGAAGTAACAAATACCAAAACAAGGTCTTCTGATCAGTGTTCAGGAAGGGGTAGAACTGAGGGTCACCCCTTAGCTGGTGTTTGACTACTAGAGATTGCTGGCTGCAAGGGTTTAGGTTGTTAAGCTGCTGGTGGGGTGGGTACATTCTGGCTTTGGTACCTACCAAGAATAAGCACTTGTGAGATGTTTTGCTTGTGTTTTTTATTAAGTTCAGTGAACTTGCTGAGGTCTCAGAACACCCTGAAACCAAAGACTGAAAGGCCAAACATTCCTAAACTATGAACTGAGGAATAAGCTAGAAAATATGATTACTCTCCATAATAAGATTTTGTGTTTAGCTGCATCTTCGGCACGCTGATTTAGGAATCTCATGTGAGGGATATGAGCCTGGAGATGGAAATTCACTGTGTACAACCTTTGCCTGCATCTTTGTAGTGTTCTGAAGACTAGAAACAGTTAATGAAAATCAGACAAAACTAGCTTTTTTCTTTTTTTGGTTGTCTGAGCTAACAAGTCAGTAGTGTTCCCCACCATGTACACCTTGGAGTAGCGCAGGAGGTTTCACCTTTCTGTCTGCCTGGTGAATAATGGCAGCTCTGGTGTCCTGGAGTCTGAAAAAACAACTCCAGTGCTGTTCTGCAGTAAGATGTGATGAGGACTTCTGTAGGATGAATAAAGCACAGCAACTGCTTTAGTTTTTACATTTCCATAGTTATTGTTTAACCTTCTAACACTGTGTAATCGTCCAGTGCAATCTGCAAAATCCTGCAGCTTGAAGATAACATCCTTTAGTAAAAGAATAAACATTGTTATAGGCTTTTCATAAATACACCAGGATGTATTCCAGGGTTTGCTGCAATCTGATCTGTTAACAGGATAGATGGAGTTTGAAGGCGGTGTCTCTGAATTGGGTTGGAACAACATCCTTCCCAGGACGGATTTCTTGGGAGTGTGTCCTGTAGCACTGCGTGTGGCTGGCTCTGGACTGGAGTTTGTATATTCATGCCTTGTCTGAGGTCCAAACGTTCATGGTGACTTGGGTGAGAATGCAGCAGAATTCGGATGTGAAAGGAACATCAATTTTCCGCTCAGACAAACTAATCGTGGGAGAAGAGCAGCAGCCTGTCTTAATGACTGCTTTCTGTTTAAAGACCCAGGCAGCTTTTAAGAACAAAAGGGAACTTTTTTTTGCTTTCTTTCTGTTCCTCTTTTTAGTTAAGCTTACCAACTTAAATTTGAAAGCACTTTTTTGGGTTTTTTTGGGTTTTTTAAAGCATATTTGGATCTGAAGCGTGAGCTTCCAAATCTGATCAAAAAGCCCTGAACATCCTCTAAACTCTGAAAAGCCAGATAAGTCCAAACATCTCTGGAAGGAGCATGAATGGATGATCTGTGCTGCTGTCTGTTGGATACTGATGGCTCTTTCTGCAGATGGAGAGAGTGGTTTCTTGTGTGTCTGTTCCTCTCAGGTAGCCCTCTAGCCAAACTGAAGAGCTTGCATGTCTTTTGTTGTCCCCTTATGTGGTAGGAAAGCAGAGCTGGCTTCAAACCAAGTTCCTGTCATAAAGGTGGTCAGGTGCCTAATCAGAGCTGGGTTTGAAATGATCTTTTAGTTCAGTAAAAAGACTACTGCCAGATTGCACATGATTTTTTTTTTTTTTTAAATAAGTGTTGAATCACTCTCAGTTTTTTCTCCAGGTACAAAAACTGGTTGTGTTTTCTGACCATGGGATTCATTGAGAGGAACTGAATGTCCTTGTCACAGGTTTCCCCAACTGTGGTGGACGTGTCCTTGGTGAGCTGCTCACCACTTCCGTGTGGCACAAAGCCCCGAGCTGTGGTCCATCTGCTCTTGCCACTGGTGTGAATGCCTCCCGTCCTCATTAACTGTGATGGCTGCCAAAATGCACAGAGGGGTTTGTTGAAATGTTCCCTCTTTGGGTTCCCTGTGGCAGCTGCGGGTGACCCACAGTAGTTAATAGGGCAAAATAAGAAACATAAATTGCCAAGTTGTATGTTTAAAGTAGTTGTCTTTGGAGGAAAAAAAAAAAAAAGTCTTCCGGCCTCATTAGCATCCCAACTGAGGGGAATAAAAGCTCAGGGTGGATAAGTATCTCCCTTGTATACGTAATCAACGTCTGATTTAATTTCAGGGGATCTGTGCCTGGGTGTGTTTCCACTGCTCTTGGAAAGCCTGACAAATGGGCATCCAGACAGCTAACAATCTCCTCAGTAACCTTGTTGTAACCAAAGTGTAAATAAGCCTTTGGTCTTTTTCTTCACTCTGGAACAATTGATTAGAGGCCTTAGCAGAGCAGGTTTGCTACATTTGGAAAATCAAAATGGCTTCAGCACTGGTGGTGTAGCTGGTGGGCTGGTTGCAGGTGTGGTGAGAGATGCTGGGTTTTGGCAGCAGCTGAGCTCAGGAAGCATCTCTTCCAGCATATCCATTCAGAGATCACAGTCCCCCTGTTGTGCTAGCAGTTCATACTCTTGTTTACCTCGTGTCAGACTGATTTTTGAAAGGAAGCATTTAAAGTTAAAGCTGATCACTGGAAAGGCATGAAATGAGGAAGCAGCTTTCCTGGTGGCCATGGTGAGGTGCCCATTTGTGCTGGGGGTGGGACAGTGTATCTGGCAGATCCTGAAACCACAGGAGGAGCCCTGTAGGTCTGGCAGCACCCATACACCTGGAGATACAAGTCTGCCAAATCCTTTGGGATGGTGAAGCCTTTAGGTCAGCTCATAAATCCGAGGTGAGAAACCTCGCCTGTCATTGCAGTGATGTTCAAGCCTTGTGTTCCCTTGGCTTTGCAAAACCTTGGCTTTGAGTTGCATCAAAAGAAAAGCCATTAAAATCTGGCTGGTTAAGGAGCTCAGTTGTGGAAAGTTTTGGAGAAAGTGCCTGGAGCACAGGTAGGCACTGCAGAGCAAACCTCCTGGTGTGTGCCGGGCTGGCAGTGGGCAGTGTCAGTTTCCTTGGGCAGACACCTGGCTCATGCTGAGCCCTGTGCTGCCAGTTGGTTTAGTCACAGGAACAAGCACTTTCTCCAAGGTGATGGTAGCTGTGAGTCATGGGCCAACAAAATAATATTTGCACATCTGTATTTGGGTGACAGGCTGGCATGGCAGGGTGGGAGCAGCTGCCCAGCATCAATACAGGGCTTTGTGGAGGAGGCTGGACTGGCTGGGAACTTTTTTTTAAGGGGGATGGGATTTTTTTTTTCTTCCCTGCCTGTTTTGAAGATGATATCCTTTCAGGAGTAGGTGAGCTTTTGGGGTTGGTGACTTGCTGTGAGTCCCTGGATCCGTGGCTGCTTTCTGTCAGAAATGAATTTCAAGTTGTCAAACCTGTTGGTGGAATTGAAGCCGGGTCACTTGTTCAAACTGAGTTGTGGTTTGAGGGGGAGGAGCAATCCAGTCACTTGGGGTGGTTCAAGACACAGATAACCTTTGTTTTTTTCTTAAATTCCTCTGGAAAATGTATATAAACCCTTGAAGAAGAAATAATAAAGTTTCTATTTGACTACAGGAACCAGTGAGCACCAAGACTTGAAAAGCCTTAAGATGAGACATATTTTAAGTACTCTGCAGCATGGGAGACCATGATGTTATGACTCTGCATTTTTCTCCATCTGCTGCTGAATACATGCAAAGCAGGGCTTGGAGAAGCAGAGCTGAGGTGGGGGAATTACTCTTTCATGTAAGAACGAAAAACTTGATTAATCATGAGGTACCCCCTGGTTGTGATGCAGCTTGCTCTTCAAACTGAATCTGAACGAATCCTAAAATCAGTCACACAAAAGAAGAGGCTTGAGCAATTCCTGAGCAGAAAGCATCTCGTGCAGCCTATCACCACTGATATTTTTGAAGCAGATTATGCTTCCAGCTTAAGCTGGAAGAAAAAGCACCCTGGAGATGGAATTCAGTAGCTCTGTCTCTAGTGTGTAGTAACGTGATCCTGCGCATCTGTGTAGGTTGGAGGATAAAGAATCACAGCACATTGTGCTTGATACAACACAGCTGAACATGCAGTTTCTACCAATTTTTGTAACCTCTTTGGGCTTCTACAAATAGTCATGTTTACTCTCTGCTTGGAGAGCAGGGCTGATCTGATCTTGCTATGTGAATATATTTTTCCTTAATCAATTTTGAAGCCGTTAGCCAGTTCCAGCTGTACTTCAGGGCACAGGGGGTACTCACAGCCTCAGAGGTACAACGTTCCTTTGAGTTTTGTGAAAACAAGCAGTTTTAATAGAGGAGAGAGACCTGATTAGCGGCCCCATGGAGAGAAAAGCTGCAGTGAGAGTGCAGCCCTTATTAGACATTAAAGAATCCACATGGGAAAGAGGTGTTCCTGACCGTGGGAAAAGCTGCAGTGGGAACTGGCAGTTATTGGACGCTGGAGAATTCAACCTCAAGACATGCATCCATAAGAAATGAGTCTTATTATTTCTGCTCACAAAGCCACTTTGATTTCTTTTTTTTTTGTTTTGTTTTGTTGTTTTAACTAATGTCTATACCTATAAGCCCTGCTTACGGGTTGCTCGCCTGCTTAATTGCGCAGAAGTGACAAGTGGGAAAAGTTCCTTCCTAACAGAACTCCTGCCTCTCTTCCGGCCGAGGTGGCCGTGTGAACCAGAAACTTGTCTTGCTCAGCCAGGTTTGCACGGCCTGGACGTGGTAATTTGGCTCTGAGCCCTGCAGTACAGTTGGGACAAGATTTGCCTCTGACTGCAGCCCGCGGCCGGGCTGATGCAACGCGGGGTTCTCCTGACGTCGCAGGCAGCAGAACTGCTGACTGGGGTGAGGATGTGAGAGGCTGGATGCTGCCCAGGTCAAGATGAGGCTTTTAAAATTTTTTAATTCCTATAACTTGATGTAATCCCAATGCCCCGAGCATGGATTTGTCTCCCCCTCTGTCTCCTTCAGGCTGAAGCATTGTTAAGGCTCCTTTGGGTGCTGTTCCATGTTGTGGGGGTGTTGAAGTGAGTGGAACTGATCTGTGTCTTGAGGAACGAGTGTATCTGTCTATATTCAGGTTTCACCTGATGGGTATGCACTTAGAACTGCTTAGCTGTGGCAGAATTGCTTGTTGTGGGGGTTGCAGGAAAATTTTATGTTGATTCTTGGAAGAAGTAGTTGCTACCAACAGCAGCAACCATGAATAAACAGTTTTAAATAGTCTGTTTCTTCCCTCTCTGGGGGTACATAATAATTTCATTTGTAAATTAATACCTCAGCAGTATCCAAATGGTGACTGCAGTGAACACTTGAAGGAAAATGTCGTAATTGGGAATCCCTCTTACTTTGTGCTTTAAAATGGAGCATTCAGCTGAGCTGTAAAGCAAGAAGCGAGCATTTATTTCAGCCCAGAGTTATCTGCTGCCCTATCTGATGTGTCGAGCATGTTGCTTTTAAATAACAGAGGTATCAGAAGCCTCAGTGAATGTGCCTATGCTAGCTTTTTAATTTCCTACTTTGTCATCTCTCAGGGAGGGATTACGAGCATAGACAAAGCCTGGGCTGTTTGCAGTGTGTGGCAGGAACACGTGCTGTATCTCATTAACAAAACCCCTGCTTGTAGTCAGAGTTGGGAGGTTTCCCTCTTGAGTGCTGTTGAGGGGTAAGGGAAGCCTCAGAGTGGTCTGGGTTTGAGTGATGAGAGGAGCATCATATGGAGGTTTCACTCCAGTCTATCTGAGCTCCAGCACCAGGAGGATGGTTTCTGCTTCTGAATTTTGAGGTTTCCCTGAAGATTTGTAGTGCTAGGAAGAGAGCTGTGGAGAATGCCCTGAAGAACGTTGGTTTTCTCCCCCCAGCTCCCAAAGGTCACAGAGACAATAAAGATCACTCTGAAAAGGTTTTAAAGCATCTCAGATAGCAATCTAGAAAATTATGGGAGCTTGGTAGTTAGGGCATGTTTCTGAACCATTGCTGTCATAAGGACTGCTCTTGGGATAGCCTGAAAACTTGTGGAAGCTTTTCTTTAGCCCAGCTTTGGGAAGGTAAAAGTTCTCAAAGCTTTGCATTGTGTGGATTTATCACTCATTGGTGAGCTTCCCTGCTCATGACCATCCAGAATGTTATCCTGCCCTCTCATGAGGGCTTATTGCTGTAGAAATAGCAATTTTGTGCTGAGAAAGGTAGAATTAGAGAGTCATTTAATTTGTTTTATTTTTAGCTGGCTTGAACGTGATGCAGCAGCTGGAGATAAGGAAAGCCAATACCATACATTGGATCTCCTCTGGAGGCTGCTGGAAGGGCTCCATACATTGCTGGCATCCTCTGTGCTCATCCATTCCTCCCAGTGTGTTTTGTCACTTAAACTAGTTCTTCAGAAAATTGGGGGAAGATCAGGTGTTTGGAGGAGTGTTACCAAATGGTGCTGTCAGGCTCTTCAAAGGGTGTGTATGTGTTTTTATACATGTATATTAGATAAGCATTCACAGGATTTTCACCCCAATCCTGAAGAGAGAGTTTTCAATTTTCAGGTTACAACTGCAATGCCTGTGTGCTGAGGTGAGGGATTTCTGGTGTGCAGAGAGCTGGCTTGGGAACCAGGCCTTTGGATCAAGCCTTCTGTAAAGAGGCATCACATGGAGTTCATAGTAAATAAAATGCTGTTCTTGGGCTCCCCGAAGCCCAGCTGCTGGCAGAGGCCATGGGTGTGTTCCCATATTTGTCTTGAAGCATTTGAGACACTGGTTGACAAGTTCTCTGTGTGTGTGACAGTGCTACAAAGACAAGCGGTTGTGGCTTGTCGGGAGACAGTTCCCCATGTTTGTTAAAGTGGATTTTAAGTGTGGTTTTCTAGGAGTCTGGAATTCTCCTGGCTGCTTCTATCAAGATCTGTTTTTCAACAACTTGCAGTGTTTTCATCCCAGCCCTGCACACAAACTTCTCTGTGCTCTGCCTCTGGTTTTGCTCTCTGTTACAGATCAGTTACTGCAGTTGTGATAGGACCCAAACCCAATAATGCAGTCTCTGCAATTTTTACTGCCTTTTGTTTAGACTCTTTAATTTTTTATCCAGAAGCTCTCCAGTCTTTTTTCCATGTCAGGCATGTGATGATACTGTCAGGTTTTGAACTGATGGTGTGCATTGCTTGAAGCAAGAGCATAATTCCAATAAATGTTCTCCATTCTTTGCTCAGTCCTTTTGTGTTACTGGCTGAGGAACTTTTACAGTGGGGAATATTAAATACTGCTTTAGTTGCTAGAATGGGAGGGAGAGTTCACTGTGTGAGATGGTGATACTGGAAGCTGGTGCTAATCTCAGGGCAGGATTTTTCAGGATATCTGTCAGGATGGTTTGGTGTCCTGCAGTGCCTTTGGGTGTGCTGCTCTTCTGCAGTGTTGTTCTGTGTGTTACTTGGATGGGAAGTAGCTGTGTGTGCTGATGTGGTGGGCCAAGTTCTTTGGCTGTGAAATAAATGGCCGTGAGATCAGAAAACTCCAGAACTGATGTTAATGGGGTTGAACAGACATCATCAGCCTGGCTAAAAACCCCTGTGGAGCTAGTGATGGCAACCTCCTCCTTACATTTGCACATCCTGCATCTCCCTTTATCTGGAGCAGATCTGCTTTGTGCAAGGAGAAACATGGGATCAGAGCAGCCCCTAGCATGGGGGGTTGGACTGGTTGGGAGTTAAGAACGAGGAGAAGAGAGGCAGACATCTGGAGAAGTATTATTTCAGGTCACATAATTTTGTTATGAAATAACAACAAAGCAAGAGGAATGTGATTGGCTGAGAAAAGCTTCAAGCTGTGCGAGCGTTTTACTGAATAATGCAGGCTGGGGCTTGCCTGCCTTGTATAATGATGGAGGAGGAAGGAGTTGGAGCATGGCATGGAAAATCATCCCCCCCTTTTCATGTGGCTGAAGTCAAATCGAATCCAGAATATTCAGATCTCCTGCTGTATCAGGACATCTCGTCAAATCATGCTCTTAATGAGCGGTGCAGAAACAAGCACAAAAAAATTCTGGTGTTATTTTTTGTCTCACATTTAGTAGTACCCGGAGTGTAACGTTGTGACGGCTTCGAAATAAAAATACAGGGAATTTTTGTAGGGCAGGATGGAGCTGACCTGGAAAACTGCAGTAATGAAAATGGCTGAGTATAAAAGGTCTTGATGAGCTCAGGGGGAGATGAACATGAGGAATAAGGAGGTAATATGATTTAAAGTAGGATTCAGTTTAGACTAAAACAGCAAATCTCCCAGATTTCAGCCCACCTTCTCCTGTCGTGTATGTATCATCCTGTAAACACCCTCATCAGTTTATAAAATATTGCAGCCAAGTGGTAACGTTTGTTTACCAACCATTTGCTGGCTGGCTTTCTTCTCTGTCCTTTGTTTAAAGTGCTTTTCCTTGGGAACAGTAGAGACTGTGCAGAAAAATGGATGTGAGGAGTAAGCACCCGAGATGAAACAGTGACTGAGAAATGGCAAGATGAGGGTGCCCAGGATGCAGATACCCGACACAGGGAAAGCTTTAGGGATGGCTTTGGTTGTGTCTGAGTGATGTGTCATCTGGGTGAGGAGGCTTCAGCCTGATCCTGCATTGGTGGGGGCTGCATTTTCCATCCCAGCAGGGGAGGAAGAGCTGGGCAGGAGGAAGGGCTGCCCAGAAACGTGTGGAGCAGCCATGCCAAGAGCCCAGAGACATTTCAGCTGCTTGATGATAGAGGTGCTTTTGATCTGCAGTGAATAAACCCATAATGCTTAAATTATGAATTCTTTTTCTTTTGTCTGAAAAGCTGGATTAGCCCGGCTTTGTTCGAGCAGTGATTATTGAGCAACTTCTTTCTTTCTGAAAGGGCTGCGAGGTCTGTGTTTACAGCCGGGTGCTGCGAGCGTGTGCGCTGCTGGAGGGGTGGGTGACATAACAGCTCCCGCACCTCCTCCTCCTCCCCACCACTCCTGCTTGAACTTGGAACCCCTCTGAAAACACGGCCCTGGCCGCCGTCGTTACAGCGTGGAGCTAATGATTAATCAGCATGGGCCGCAGAGGGGCAGAGGCAGGAAAAGGCCTTGTTTTCACTGGGGTCTGCAGGTTGGGAGCTGAGCGAAGCAGCCTCTTTGTTTTCTGTTGAGTCTGCCAGCCATTGCGAAACGCAGCCTGCCCAGAACAGGCTGACACACAGGTACAGGGCTCCGAGGGGAGGGCTGAGAGGAGCCTCGCTGCCAACCTTACCAAAGGTTGCGGTGATGCCTCCCCTAGTCTTTTGTCGCCTCTTCCCAGCCCTCAGGATCCGGACAGAGGTTGCTGCTGGGAGCGTGTTGGCCTCCATCTTGCTCTAACGTGTGACGGGTGTAAGGAAACACAGCGTTATCACCACCTCCTCCCCTGGCCCTCCAGAAAGCATCGTGGGTTGTTTTTTGGTTTTTTTTTCCCCTTGTAATGTATTATTCTGCTGCAGTAAACCCGTCTGGTGATGCAGTACTGCAGATCTCCCCTCCTCTCCCTTCGATGCAGTCCTCCTCCTCCTCCTCCTCCCAGCAGCATCTGCCAAGTCGGGAGCAGCTCGGAGAGCCGCCAAGGGGTGGGGCTGGGCCGGATCAGCAGACAGATTAATCTTCACGGTGGGGGACCGAGGGATGTGTGTAATCACAGGACCACGTTGGGGCACGGAAAATGCAAACCTTCCTCTCCCAGCAGCTGTCCTTGAATACTCAGGGCTCTCTCCTTCTCGGTTTTCTTTCATCCCCCCCTCCCCCTCCCCTTCTGCTCCCTTTCTCCTCCCCCCAGTCTGCCTCCCTCGCTTTCAGCAAAGGCGATTGTCACAGATTATCCTCGGGGCTCATCAAGGGGACTGTGCAGGACACCAGAGCACGGTGTATATTTATGTATCTGGATAACAGAGGGATTAAAACACACCATCTCCCAGTGTGGGGTGATTTAGGGCCGTGGCTGCAGTGGAATTACAGTAGTAGCCTCTTCCATCCATTTCTGATTTAGGAAAAAAACCTGTTGACCTTAATTTTTTAAGTTAATGGCAACCAAAATACACCCAATATAAAAATTAAGCCCTGGCTGCAAAAGTTGTGCATTTGCTGGGTGGTTTTGTTGGTACATGGGGAGCATGTTGTGTTCTGATGTTCTGTATCAGCTGCACTTTCTGAGCAGTATTAGCTCATATACCTCATCATTTTGACACATTCTGGATCTTACACAGCAGCAGCAAAATAACTGAGGTCTGTCATGTTGCAGTAACACCTGTGAGTTACAATTTCAGAATGAGGAAATTAAAGAATTGTCAGGATGGTAAGTGGGGAAGAATCTTTCTGAGGCTGTTTCTGATGGAACTGGCATGCAGGACAATGTAGGTTGTGGGGACTGCAGTCAGGAGGGCAGTTAGGATTTTTGGGTTATTTGAGTAGTGCTAAGGTATTCCTCCCCCTTTGAAGATCGTAGACAAAGTAGGGGCTCATGTTGCCAGAAACCAAATGTGTTCCAACCAGTCACTTCTGTATTTAGAAGAAAAACTCGATGGGTAGGAGTTAGAGCACTCCATCCTCTTACATCTTATCTTTGCTGTCTGTAGGGGACTGGCACTGGCACACATAGTAAAAGGTCATGCTAAGTAGGATACCTAATTATTTTTCCTATTTTTCATCATCTTAATTCATGGAATGAACATTTTTTCAAATAGGCTCTTTCCTGTTTTTCTTCCCCCTTCTTCCTTTCCTGTTTCTCCTCTCTTTACACGTGCCGTGTCCAATTATGCCATTTTTTTCCTCACATAGGTTTAATTACCCACGTCCTCTACTTTTCTGGTCTTTCTGAACCTTGCCTTCAAGGCAAGGTAACCATACCCAGCTTCAGAAGGGTGCAAATGTCGAGCAGTACTTTTCCTGCAGTGCCATTCACCGTTATTTGCTCCTTGTAGCTTTTAATTAGAATAAAAAATAACCAGTGCATCAGTTTGGTAGCACGAGTTAGGAATTTCCCAAGAATTAAACGTCACTGTGTTGTACACGAGTGCAGAGGTGGAGAGTCAGAGGCAAGAACGTGTCCCACAGGCACCCTTTCCTTTTTATGCCTAACAGAGTGCTTTTTGACTTGAAAGGTACTCTTGTTTGCACACATACTCCTTAATGGACTGCGTGCTGTATTCAGTGGGGTATAAACCAGAGGAAAATGGGATCTAAGTCCAAACCAGGTTATATATAAAGTATAGTAGGTCAGGTTGGAACGAGGAGCCAGCAGTCAGTGAGGCAGCTTTTCAAATCCTATTTAAGGATTAGTCATCCAACAACAATGATGAAATTGGAAGGTGTATGGAAAGCCACGCAGAACCTGGCAGGTTCTGACAGCATTTGCTCCTCAGATGGGAGTTGTATTTTGCTTATTCCAGGGTACAAAGCTGAAAACAGCTTTTCTTGTTTAAGAATTGTTTGCATCTATTCAGCGTTGTGTTGTCCTTACCACTGGAAAGGTTTTTGCAGTAATTAAGCTTAAGAATTTACAAATGCTTCTTGATTAGTTTTTTATTCATGTGTCCCTTTCCTGTTTGTCAGTGCATTAAAAAATCAGCATTTTTCCTTGCTCTGTCATGGATAAACAACTGCAGTTTAAAGCCCTGAATTGTTTTGCCCAATATCTCTTGGCTGAAAGGAGCAATCAGAACTGCAGCTCTTGGCTGTTTTAAAACATTGCTGTGTTCATGCTTCTTGTTTTACCCATCCTTGCTCTTGGGTTGATGCAACATATTTACAAATGTGTGTACACCCTATTTTCTTGTGTGCACAAACATGTTTTTATTTTCTTTTGTTGAGGAGGCATTTACTCAGCCCTGAGTGCCTGTGTTGCAATGACTTAGCACACATGAAGTCGGGTGGCATCATGTTCCTGTTACAGATCTGAGGGTGCTTGTGCTGGCCGTGCTTCCCAGAGCATCCTGGAAAGAAAGAGGTTGGAGATCAGGAAGGAGGATGAGAATGAACTCTTGTTTTAGTGCTGAATGGATTAAATATAGATCAGAGTAGTGGAATTGCTATGTCAAGATCATTTTTTTTTCTTAAGAAAGTTGTCAGGGATGGTTTTGTTTTTACTTGTTGTGACACAGTTTTGTTTTAATTATGCCCTGCTTGTCAGATTCAAAACAAGGTTGCTCTAATTGCAAACACCTTTCTGTTTCTTCAGCTGCTGTTGCTCCGTTGTTATGAAAAGGGCATCTCTGGGTGGGCTAACCAAAAATATTTAAATATAACAATGGAAAGTTTAAATGGCTTTTTCCCCTCTACAAATCCCCCTCTTTGAAAACACACCTTCCAACCCCTGCTGTGCTTGGGGGTTGTGATTTTCCTGCCGTTTGGGAAGGGCGAATGGTTTGAAACTGATGTTGAGTTTGCAGGAGGCAATGTTATCACACACGGTCCTTTCCTCCCAGCACTAATGTGTGTGCTCTGCTTTGTTTTTCTTCCAGATATGGACGTGTTGAAAGTGTCAAAATCCTCCCTAAGAGGGGGTCGGAAGGCGGAGTGGCAGCGTTTGTGGATTTTGTGGACATCAAAAGTGCGCAGAAGGCACACAACTCTGTCAACAAAATGGGAGATAGAGACCTACGGACGGATTATAATGAACCAGGAACCATTCCCAGTGCTGCTCGGGGATTGGATGATACAGTTTCCATAGCATCTCGTAGTAGAGAGGTTTCTGGGTTCAGAGGAGGTGGTGGGGGGCCCACTTACGGCCCCCCCCCATCGCTTCATGCACGGGAAGGACGTTATGAGCGGAGACTTGATGGGTAAGTTCCAAGGTTTCTCTAGGCAGGTATTTTGTATTTGATATGGTGAGAAACACAAACTCTTATCTAGGGCCCCCAGATGGATTTAAAATTTTGGGAATTATCTATGTTTCCTATTTTGGGTTGGAAACGGAAGTGATTTCTGTCCCAGTGGCTGGTGCCTTGTGGATCCATAGAGGATATTTTCCGCAGCTGGTTGGATATCTACACTTGAAATAAGGTGGTTTTAAGATGGAAGATTTCCTTTGGCCAGCACCGATATTGGAGTTACTCCTTTCTAGAAGTAACGACTCCATTTCTTGGATAATATTAAGGCCTTGCTCGGATGTATCCCTGCTGCCAGATGGAGCTATCTTACTCTACAACATGTGGTGAAGTTCTCTGTGGAGTATCTTCGGAATACTAGAGCCTAAAATTCTGTGAAAGCTTGATGCCTAGTTCTCAGTTCTCACTGTACGCAGTTGGTATGTTAATTGGATTGTCACCACAAAATTTCTAGTAGACTTTTAATGATGCAGCCCCCTTGGATTCTACAGACAACACTTAGCCATGGAGATAACGCTTGGATGGAGAAGACTGAAGGCAGCTTGTGATGTTTCCATTTTGGATCTACATCATTTCCAAGTTATTGGGATTATTCTTTCTGATGGTATTGGCAAAAAGAGATGATGGACATTACTAAATTTTGGAAATTATAGTGTTTTTTTGTTTTTTTTTTGTTTTTGTTTTTTAATGCTGGGATAAGAACTACTGCCTTGAATTTATTGGATGGTATACAGTCAAGACGCCAGTAGCCATGGGGAGTGGATTACTATCTAGCCTCTTAAAAAGCTCTTTGCTACTCCACATTAAACATACTTTAGCTTTAAGGACGTGGCACTAATACCAGTGTGGATACAGCAGTGAGAAATGACTGAGCTGGATGGTTACAAAGGTGGCTAGAGGATGCCTGCTGGCCAGCAGTGATGAGTGCCCTCGTGCATTGGGTGATCTTCTACCAGCTGCTTGATTCAGACATAGGGCTGGAAATTAAAATAATGGATCTATTTAAGTGCCTACTGTCTCAAGAACGAAGTCTGGGGGTTTCAGAGTTACAGTTTCAGTCTGGGACTGCTTCCTTCCAGTGGAATTTTTTTTCTTTTTCTTTTTTTTCCTTTTTTTTTATTTTTATTTTTTTGTCTTGTCACTAAGATTTTTTTATTTTTTATTTTTTCTTGTTGGTTCATCCAAAATATCATTTGACACCCTTGCCCATTAAGAAGGTGGATTACCCCTGTAAGAGGGGCCAAAATTGGGGAAGTTATGTTCACAATTCTCTCCCTAGATTTAATTGGGAATATAGGTCGTGTTTCCACACTTGGAAAAGGTTGGTATGTCCTGCCCTGTGTATATTAGCCCCTCTCCTAACCCAAGTCAAACCCTCTCTTTCCACTAACTCCAGTAGTACTTAGTACTAATAGATAATCAAAAAAGCACTGTAGCCTTAGATTCTCAGCTCTGCTAGCTCCTCTGTCTGTCTTCTGTGTCCTTTTCATAGATAAGGACTTGGTTCTTTTATGTCAGCTATATAGCAGTAACCCTTTAGAAAATACTGCTTTCTGTCTTACCTCATTAAATCAGCTTTCACAGATTAACACTTTGTAGGATGCTAAATGCAATCGTTTATAAAATTGTTGATATGAGACCTTCAAAAGGGGGTGGAGGGGTGGGGGGGAGATGAGATACATGTTCTGTGCCATGTACTGAAATATCCTTCCAGATGTCATTGTTGCAAGCAAGAGATACTGAAAACAGAAAGGCAACAATGACTTTCAAACAGATGTGTAAATTAATGATATTCTGTTGCACTGGTTAGGTTGTTTCCTACCTATAATTGGAGAGGAAATTGGAGAGACAAAACATGAGCTAGGTCTGGAGAAAGCTTAAAAACTATTTCTAATGTAACAGCAGAGGATGAATATATTTAGAGGATTAAGGATCTAGTGATTCATTGGAGAAGGAATGAAAGGAGCTTCCAGAGATGCTAATCGAAAAAGATTCAAATCTCATTTTCAGTTTCTAAAAGGTAGCTGAAATATTTCTGCCATTTTAAATAGAAGACAGACCTGTGATGCAGGAGAGGAGGAGGAAGCTCAGGGCAGAATTGGGTTATTAGGATAATAATTCAGGAGATTGAAGTGACAACTAATTGATTCTGAAGGAAGAATCCAAGAAAGAAGGCTGGGGGAAAAAAAAAAAAAAAAAAAAGGTTGAGATGCCCTTCATAAGACAGATAATTAAATTTGTAAATTAACTTTGGCTACCCTGACATATTTAGAAAATGGCAAGTATTTTTAAAAAGTATTCAGTGTAATCATTCTTGATCTTTCATTTTGCAGATGTAACTTAGATGTACCATCCTGGTACTTGTCTAAATCAGACTACTAAACTATTTGTAACGTTCTGTTAACTTTATCTGTCAGTTTTACTATCTCTTTATTTGAGATATCACACTGACTGCCCAGGAACACAGAGCCTTTCTCAGTTGACATCCAAAACGTTTGAAATACTGAAACAAAATGGACCTGAGCTGCTTGAAAGCAGCGTGCTTGTGAGGGTAGAAATTCTGTGATTGCAGTGACAGCAGCAGTCTCAACAAACAAAAAACACCCACTGAGAAATTTAATTTACATTCCTTGCATAGTGTCTTAGTATCTTTTGGGGACCTGCATCCTTGCAGTTCAAGCAATCTGACGTTAATAATTGAGATGTTTCTTTAGTGTATGCAGCTTTGATGAGAAGAGAGCATAGCAGTCTGATAAAAGCCAAATTCCCTCAAAGAGGGTGAAATATTTTAGAACAGCAACAAGAAACCCCCTAATTTTCTGGGTCTTCTCTTTGAGTTATGCTACCCCTTTTGAAAGCAGCTTCTTACCTCTGGGTCATGCTTTGCACGGGGGCTTTCATGGCTACAGCCTGATTTGCAATGCCATTTTTGCAGAAGGGTAATTAGAAGAGCTCCAAGTAATTACTAAATTCCAGAAAAATTTCTGAAGCTCTTCAGCAGAAGCGGGAGAGTTGGGAAGTTAATTGTGATGTTGACAAACACAAACTTTTCCATGTGTACTGAATTTAAAAGAAAAACAAATGCAAGTTAAATGAGGATTCTGCACTGGAAAGCAGGTTTTTTGTTTTTCCTGGGCAGGCAAGGTGCTGGCCATGAAAGCCCAATATTGTGATTAAACCGAAATGATTGCTCAGCTTTATATGAGTATAACTTTGGAGTCAAGTAAGATGTTTCTTAAGTTTGTCAGTGTTTGCTTGATAGGTTATTGCTGTTTAGCAGAGAAGCAGTCGCACCGATAAGTTCAGTGCTGGATGTGAATGTTTGCATGATTTTGCTTTTAGTTGCCTTTGCCCCTTTCTGATGAAGTATTTTTCCCCCCTTCCTAAATGCAGGGCTTCAGATAACAGGGAGCGTGCTTATGAACATAGTGCCTATGGACACCATGAGCGGGGACGGGAGGAATTTGATCGGACGCGACATTACGATCAGGATTACTATAGAGATCCTCGGGAGCGGACTTTACAACACGGGCTCTATTACACTTCTCGGAGTCGAAGTCCAAACCGTTTTGATGCTCACGACCCCCGTTACGAACCTAGGGCCCGGGAGCAGTTTACATTGCCCAGTGTGGTACACAGGGATATCTACAGGGATGATCTTACACGGGAGGTACGAGGCAGAAGGCCGGAGAGGAATTACCAGCACAGCAGGAGTCGGTCGCCGCATTCATCCCAGTCCAGGACGCAGTCCCCGCAGCGCCTGGCCAGCCAGGCAGCCAGACCCACCCGCTCCCCCAGCGGCAGCGGATCCAGGAGCAGATCTTCCAGCAGCGACTCCATCAGCAGCAGCAGCAGTACCAGCAGTGACAGGTAAGGCCAACGTGGGCTCCCCCCCGACCATCCCGTGGGGGTCAGTGTCGTGGGTCGTTTCCCGAGGCATGGCGCCAAGGAGCTGTGAGCCCGGGCTGTGGAAATGTGAAGGTGTTTGGTGGCAAAGCATTCATTGATGTAGAAGTAAAACAGTGTGAAATGTTCAAAGACAGAGTTGGCACAAAACAGATCCGAGGGGAATGCTGTTGCCCTTGTTAATTATTTTCCATGGTGGCTCTGTGCAGTGTCTGTAAGGCGCTGGCTGGGCAGAGGAAGGACGTACGGACACCGGGCTGTGCTGCAGCCCTGCCTGCTGCCTGCGTGCTCAGAGAGTGGGTAAATATTTTATTTGCTTAAGTGAGGGGATAAGCAAATTGAAGGTCAGCTACTTACAGGACACATTTTAAAACGCTGAGTGTTTTGGTCCAGTTTGCTCTTGTTCCCTGTCACCACTAACTGAAAGGTTGAGCTGTTGCTTTTTCATTCTTTCCTCACTGTCACCTCACAGCAAAAATGGCAGACCTGGAAAAAAAACCCCAAAACTACCAAACTACCAAATCTTAAGCATGCATTTTGTAGCTGTACACCCATGTCCTGGGTTCTGTGGTAGCTGTGGTCATTCTGTAGTTTTGTGGCTTTATAAACTACAGATAGGAAAAAAAATGAGAGCACTGAAGTTAATAATTGGATTCTTTTAGTAATTTGTAAATTCACAGTGAAATGCATCTCAGATATTTAGATTTTTAAGAGCAGATTCACCCTAGGAGTGGAAACTAAGAAGCTGCCATTGCAACACCAGATGTTTTAGGCTCTGCTTGATGAGGTGCTCTGGTCCTCAGAAGGGTTTCCAGAGCTGGATGCATTTCTTTGCATACCAGTTCTTCTCCAAAACTGAAAATAATCATTACGTAAACAAGTAGATCAGTGTAATAAATACTTAGTGTTTGATTATCACTATGAATGGAATTTTACCACTGCTAACTCTCTAATCAAGGTGATTACTCTGATAAAATCTTACCTGCTTGAACACTGGGCCTTCTGGAAGGGTTAGATGCTGGGGAGAGTGTGCAGAAGTAAAGATGGGGACATTGGTTTCTTCTCTTCTGATTTCCCCACCCCTCCGATGCCTCAAGAACTGTGGAAATATTGATTTACTTAATTTAATTATTGTTTTATGCTCCTGGATTCTAAACCCAGGAGTGGCAGGTGGAGACAGGGGCACCTTTTGAATATTTGGGAAGACTTTTAGACTGCTTTAAAGGCTTATTGGTGTATTTCCAACACCTTTCTCTCAATGAGATCTTAGCATTTGGGTCCAGACAACCTTTTGTCAAAGATTTTCACACTCTGTAGCTTAAAAAAGAAGTGGTGAGACTTCCAGGGGTCTCCAACAAACTAGAGGATATGAGTTGAAAGTTGGCCTGGTTATGTTTAAGGTTTAAAGAAAAAATTCCAGGCAGGAGAAAAAAAAAAAAATCTTCTGGTGCTCCTTTGCTCATTGTAGAGTGGCTTTAAAGGAGTCCAGGAAACTCGTAATATTTATGAAGGGTCATTTTTGGGATTTCAAGATGGGATGAAATACTGCTCTTCATTTGAAAAGGCTAAACATGATCCCCCTGGAACAAAGTTCTGAGATTTAATCAGAAGATAAGCAGTGTCTGCTGTGCTTTAGCATTTCATTTTCTTGGCAATTTGTAGTGGTAGTAATGGAAAACCAGATGATACTATGGGAGGAATAGGAAATAAACATTTTTTCTCATTATTAATACAGTAAATTCAAATGCAGTCAAGGAAGTAATGGAATCTGGTGGATAGTGTATTTCATTCTGAAGGAGCAGAAAGGAATTTTACATTTTCTTGTGCCATGAGTTAGATGTTAATAAACATTTAACCATATCCATACTCTGCAAAGCAAACCTTCACCTAGCCTTGAAGTCTTTTAAAGAATAAGTGGACTTTGCTGTTTAATTTTTAACATGCTTTGAATTTAGCAATGTAAATACTTAAGCCCCTCATACCCAGGGGCTCACCCTCACCCTGTTTTTACTGAGAGGTAAACAGTGTCCAAAACCCAGAATAAACAAAATTTATTTGTGTTTCCATGCCCTGGGTAGTAACTTCTGGCTGTGTCATCCCTGGATTGAGTTACCAAATTCCCTTTATATTTTTCACTTCTAAGGTGGAATTTATCAGCAACAACTGAGGACTGTTTGTTGCTCTCTGAAGAAAAATTACTTTTTGTAATTTCTGTAACGTTTCTCCAGGGTTTTTGCAAACTGGAGATCCTCTTACTGCTTTATTCTAAGTGGAAATGGCCAATTTTGGGATGCTGGGGAATTATCAAGGTCCTTATGATGCTGAATTCTTCTGAAATTGCGTGCCTTGAAGAACTCTTGTTACTGAGGTCTCATGGTGTCTGCTGGGAGGGTGGAAAAGGGGAAATCTCAGTTGTATCTCTTGAGAGAGGTGGTTCTCTCACCCACACTCCAGTTGATGTTTGGGGACAAACTCTGGAGCCTGGGAACACTCGTGGGTGTTAAACTTCTGTGCATGGCACTGTCCTTCCAGTGCTGTGAAAAACAAGCAGAATGGTGACAGAGGAGAAGTTTGGCCTTGGTGCCTTGAGGTTTTTTTATAAAGGCTTGGAGTTTGTTGTGTTGGATCTCAACTAAGCTTTGCTTTAAATGTGTATTTTGAGGCCTTTGTAAGGGATTTGTAATGGGAGCTTCAAAGGAGTAATGTAGAAGGTAAGACCAAAAAGAACAGGGTGAAAAAAAGAAAAAAAAAAACCCTTATTCTCTGAAGCAGGGCTTGATTTGTCCCATTCTGTGGCCTCTCTGAAGCTGCTCACTGGGCTGAGGTGAGGGAGCAGGTGGAAGTGAGCACTTTCTGCCTGGATTTGAGGAGGAGTTTGTGTTCTGAAGTCATCATGTGAAGTTGCTCATTCCCCCCCACCCATGTTGTGGAAAAGGGTCATTTGGTTCTGTTTTGTTTTGTTTTGTTTTTTTTAATTGGCTTGAAAGAGTGAAAAAGACCCTTTAAAATTCTATTTTGAATTTTCTCCCACCAGAAGCCTTAATTTCTCTGTTTTGTTGATTGCACCACAAATGATACATTAGCAAACATACTTTCTGTACTGTGTCATGGAAGAAGCTGAATAAGCATGGAAGCTGTGTGATCCCTTAGGAAGCAAACCAGATTCTGTTTGTGCCCTGCCCAAACTCCTGGAAAAATATCCCTTTTTTTTTTTTTTTTTGATCTCTCTTAGGCTGCTTGTTGAGGTGTTCCAATGCACTAAAAAAACCCCCACCCCTGTACATTTTAATTGAGTTTTGCAATGTCAGATGGCTTGATGAGTTTCTTACTGTTCCATGTGTTAAGTGATTATTTTTAAAGCTCTGCTGCAGTGATGTACTGAGCCACATGGCACGGAGCAGTGGGATGTTTCACTCTTAAAAGCTGGGCATGTGGTGAAGTATCTTGAGATGGGATTTAAATTTATTTACAGGATCCTGGCAGAAGTGTTGGGTTTCCTATAGGTGATGTCCAGACTCTGAAAGTGTAAACACCCCACGTGTATCTGTGTGTAAATTTATGGAAAAGTGGCCTGAGATTTCCTTTTGGCTTCTTTTAAAATTTATTTTTAAGAGTGCTTATTCAGTTGTCTGAGGATGCAGGATTTTCTGTTATGATGAACCATTTCCTATAGCTTGGAATGTAAACTAGATCTGGAATTTAAAAAGCACTTTCAGATGCAAAGTGACTTTATATTCACCAGGATGTAGGATATGCATGTGGAATCAAAGTTGATGGTAAGAAGCTGCACATATAGATGTCTGAAAATAGATTTATTTTTGCTAATTGTGATAGCAATACTTAAATTTCTAATACTTGCAAGACAAGTGGGCAAGACTTGCTTAATGTAATTAGATTGGGATTTTTAATTTTAGATGGCTCTGTGATGAAATTTTTTTCTGGAGCAGTGAGTTACAGTTGGAAGGGAATACATGTGTCATTTTTTTATGTGTCTTAATATTGAAATAAACTGATGAAAAATACTGCCAAGGGAATTTTAATCATGGGAAAAACAGGCTGTCCTGAAACCTCGTATGGAGGCTTCAGTGTATTTTGTTTTGCTGGGGACTTCCTTAGCCTGTTTAAACAACTGAAGTGAAAGTAGAAAACAAAAAGTGAATTTAGCTTCATTACATAATGCAAACCTTTCCCTACCATTGTCTTCATCTCCTCTTTTCTGCTCAAGTTTGTCTGCCAGCAAGTGATGAATCACTTAGAATGGGATTTAGGCTTTTGGAGTGGGTTGAGAGATGCCTCTGCTGGGGAGAGCTGAAAAATCAGGAAGAATGAGGTTAAATGTAGCTGTTAAGCCTTTATTTAAGAATCTGTGAAATGGCCTTTGCTGCTGTTAAATAATTCCACATAAATTTTGAACTGTAGAGATCACCTGAGGTAAGACGACAGGGTTGAGCATGCTCCTGTTTGTATGGGGAAAAGAATTAGGCTAAAAAAAAAAATTACAAAACTGGAAATCAAGTAGGAAGCCTTATTTTCAATTACCACAAAGGCAACAGTAAACCCTGTGAGAGTCAGGTAGAACACCTCATCTTTACCTTTTGTTCACACAAAGCCATGTGCTGCTTTGATGTTCTCTCTGTATAGCGATATGTGAATTAGGGAAAATTAAAGAATCCGACTCAGATATTCTCAGGTTTTTGTTACCAACTGTCGAGCATTTTCACTTTGTTCTTGTGTTTCTGCTCATGTCACCCTGTGCTGCTTCTCATCTATATATAACCCAGACCATCCTCTTCAACATTTATTTTCCCCTACCCTTGGGAGTGTATCAAGTTTCTTGAAATCGAGCACAGGGAGAAAATTTTCAGATAGCTTTTGAGAGGAGGTATTTTTGTGCTGAGGAGATATTTTTGTGATAAGGAGATTAAAAGAGAGAAAGCAAACCTTTATACCCTCCCCCTTCTTAAAAACGGCCTGAGTACCTGTACGTGCACGCACACGCATGTTTACACATAAATAGATTCTTCTGTGGAAAAAAAAAAAATTAAATCCATATATACCGCCCTGGATCTAAGATCTCCTGGCAGCTGGCGAGCAAATGGAGCCTCCGTCCCCTTGGCCGGGACCCAGCGGCTGCTCCTCAGCCACCTCAGCCCGGGGGAGGCCGAGCCCTGCGCTGCTGACAGAGCGGCTGGGGGAGGGAAGGAGGGCGCCAACCCGCATTACCTCATCTGTATACTCTAGAGTAATCTATTAAAAATGTGCCTTGCATAATAGATTTTTATCTCCCTCTGAAAATCCGACGCTTTAGGTCGCCTCGTTGCCTCTGGTGGCGGCGGGAGCCCGTCCCGGCGCTGTAATGGCGGCACGGCCGGGGGGGGGTCGATAGAGACCGGGGGAGCAGAGGGGTTTGAAGCGAATGGCGGCTGCTTGCCTCGCTCCGTGCCCTTGTGAGGAGGGGACCGCGCAGCCCCGGGCCCGCAGCCGCCTCAGGGAGCGGGCGGGCGGGTTGTTTGTGCCGGAGAACCGGTCTGAACCGGCGGGAGCCGGACGGGCCCGCGCCGCGCCGCCCTCGGGGCGGGGCCGCCCTGGAAACCCGGCGGTTAAAAATACCTCCGCTTTCTGCGAAATTACTATTATTTTTTTTTTAAATAAAAACCCCTCAACCCCTTACACTGAGCGGCTTTCGCTCTTGCGTGAAGATTTTTTTTTTTCGGTTTTTCTCACACAGCGCAGGGAAGCGCCGCGGTTGTGCAGTGAAACAGCAGCGCCTGTGTAACAACAGCTCTGAGGGAAGCAACCCGGCTTTTCGCCTCAACCTTTCGAGTTTAGGTCCCTTTTTAGTTTTGAAACCCTTTCTTCAGTGCTCTGCACGCTCTAGAAATCCACACTGGATTTCCTGGACAGAGGAATGAGATCCAGAAACCCCCCAAAATGGGCATTTTCAGAGCCTGCTCCTCACGTCTGACCACAATGATCTGAAGCAAACCCAACACCGATGCAAAAGCCAAAAGGAGTTTCAACATTGCTGGCTCCTCTAGAGGAACCCGCCCCCCGTCTTTGATATCTTGATAAAGATTAAAATTCTTTTAAACAATCATCAGGTTAAATGGCTTTTTTTATTTTATACATAGGCGTTTTTTACATGAGCTGCCCAAAAAGAGTGGATGCTTCTCCCCCATCCCCTGCAGTACTCCCAGTAATTCCTGGTTCTAAATGACACAGCACTTGGCCCTCTTCCTAAATTTGCAGAAGTAGGTGTTTATCTAAATCTGGTCGGTCAGTTTTTGTTTCTGTAGCTGGGCTCTGAAACATTGCTGCTTCTTTTTCATAGGACGTTTGATTTCTTGGCCTCTACAGGCAGAGAAAGATTCTCATCTTTTTCCAAATTACTTCAAGAAGGGAGCCCTAAAAATGCATTGTGTTTGGAACGGATGCAGGTGGAAAGGGATCCTCAAAAAATACCTGTGTTCCATTAAAATGATAACTAATTTGATTGTCTCAAACCATTACATTGTTTTGCATTCTTTTAAAGAGACTATATGGGGGTTTTTAATACCCTAAAGTCTTCATGCAATTAGATAAAAGTCTTTGTTAGCAAATACAATGATTTCTGGCAACTGAATCCCAGTCCCTCATGTGAACTTGCCTTATCCTGAAGCTAGGTGGTCTCTAAGGTCTCTTCCAAACCATTCTGTGATTCTCTCCTCTGCTGGGGACCTGCCATGTTTGAAAAATAACATTTCAAAGTCACCTGTGGACAACTGGAGAGTGTGTTTGGGATATGATGTTCTCTTGAATTGTGTGTTGGGTTCTTTGTTAAGCCCATGGGATCTGCTAAAAATTAATTTTCTTCCTGTGGGTGTGCTGCAGCCTGGGGAAGGGCTGGTGCTGTTGGTGGGTTGGGTTTGACTTTGGGGCTGTGCGTGCCTGTATTAACAAAATGGTCACTTCTAATTGCATTTTTAAGGCTTTGATTTCCTTCCAAGTATTTTGCTTAATCATCTTGAGTAGGCTGAGGGAAGGAAAGAATTAGCTGAGGTCAGGGAAGTTGAAGCCGCCGTGTTACTGCTCAGAACCTGGGCTTAGTCTGAGGGATCCTGCAGACAAGAAGAAATCTGCCTCCTGCTTCTCTTCCTGCTGTACACCCAAAGAGTGAGGGGAAATCAAACCCTGAAGAAGCCAAACAAAACAGGGAAAGGGCTGTGGTGGGTGCCTCCCTCTGAGGGGATGGTCCAGATTCCCTTTTGTTCGAGAGAAATACAACCTGGATGTGAATCACCACTGAAATAGATGAGAGGAGTCATGGTCTGGAAGTGCCTGCTTGTCTCCACTGCTGATGAAGAGTCCAGACAGCTCAGATGGAGACACATACATTACAGGCACCAAAACATGGGGGAGAGGACTCCCTTCATAAAGACTTTTGGAATATTGGACAGTTTAATAATGACTAAGGAATATTCATGCGAAGGGACGAATAGCAAAAGAGGAAAGGTGTATTGAATGCTTCCTGAAGGAGTACCAGTCATTATGGTGATCAAAGGAAAAACCCAGCCACTGCCTGTTTTCAGTCATACATATTTCCATTACGGCGTAGACAGCGTCTCTTAACATCTTAAAGGTTGGATTTGGAAAGACTGATTTGGTTTGGTTTGTTTTTTTCCCAAAGAGGGTGTTTGTGGCTCAGCCAGCATCTGTGGATTCAGGCACTGTGTTACCCTTGGGAGAAGAATCTTCTCCTTAAAACCTAAGGGCTGGCAGAACAGCTCTTTTTGAGAGCTTCATTGGTGAAACACAAGCCTCCAACCTCAGGTAAAACATGTGATGTGAATTAGTGGGAAATAAACCTTATTGGAGGAAAATTCTTGACTGTCATACCTCAGTCTTTGTTGAATTCACCTGATGTGACTGAAGCACGTAGGTTTGCCCTTAACATCCAAGCATCAAGCATAGTCTGTCTGCAGCACAGTCAGTGCCAAAACTACTAATGATGGCATCAAGGTTTTAAGCTTGAAAGCTTCTTAACAGATGATTAGATATCCCTCTCCAAATCGTTACGGTCAGCTGGTAATGCTGCTTGGAGGAAAAGATGCAGCATGTTTACAAGTGGAAAATCACAGGCTTGGAGAGAAGTGTAGACTTTGCTGTTTCATTGAAAAGAAACAATTTGTATGTGCCAGGACATTTTTTACAATCTTGAAGGGAAGCAAAAGCTGAGTTTCTGAAAGGAGGAGATGGGAGCATTGTACACTGTGTAGATGTCATATTAATAAAAACCTTGAAAATGTTGCAGTATTATTTTTTAAGTGCCAAACATAAGAACAAAAATAGCCCTTCTAGGGTGTGTGGCATTAAGAAACAAGACTTCTCTGGATCCCTCCTTCTTGCAAGAATCCTGTAACAAAGGTAGTGAATCTGATCTTTAGTTTCCTGATGCTTGCCGGGTTTCAGAAACAAACACCCTGTCTTCTCTCTTCTTTGGACAAGTGAAACATGGACCTTTTCAAATACTGCTCCTTGAAAAAATGGGGTTCAGTGTGCAGTTCCTTTATTTAGCTCAGTGATGTTTTTGGCTAGAAGACACAAATCTAGGATGGCAGCAAAAGGACCTTTTGGAGAGTTCTTTCTAGGAGAGGGAAGTGTTTTTCAGAGCTGTCTCCTCATTTCTTCCACAGTTGCCTTATTTTCTCCACAGATGCTCTGAAACCTTCCTTGTTTTTATACCTGGGCAAAATTGCCATCAAACATTTTAGAAATCAGGAGAAGAATTAAGACACATCTCCAGCAGACCTTGGCAATAAAGGCGTTCACATATTTTATTATCTTTCATCCATTTGAGAGAGCAGAAAGCTTTTCTAGTGTGATAACGTGTGAAAGGAAGGTACTGATCTCCTCCTGAAAGTGAATTCCCAAGAACGAGCAGGGCCAGGTCCCCATGGACAAATGATGCTGGGCTGATGGAGAGATGAAAAGTGCCCTACTTTAGTCTGGCTGCTACAGGTCTGACCTCCTTGTATCATCTGACACCTCCTTCGGTAAGAGGTTGCTGCAAGATCTCAAACCCTCAAATTATGTAAGATTTACAGAGTTGCTTTGAAGTTAGTCCCTCCCTTCCATGTTTGTTTACTGCCTGGTATGTCCTGCTGTCTGGATTGTGAAGGATGAATAGTCACAGAAAGGAAGCTATCGGGTTAGTACGAATTTTCTGTTCCTCTTGGCTTTCTGAAGGTGCTGGGAGCTGTGGTGAACTGAACTGTGCTGAAGACCTGGGCTGGTTGGGGCTTTACTGGGTAAATTCTGGAGTAAATTTGCTGTTTGTTTGCTTGTTTGTTTGGAGGCAGAGGAAGGGAGGAATGGCTGGTTGTGTTTCTCCCACAAATAGATGCTATCTTAGCAGTTATCTCAGAAGGAGTTTATGTTGGTTTTGCTTTTTAGCATGCAGCTCCCCTCTTAACTTTTAGACATCACGTGTTAAAAAAAAAAAGGAAGATGCATAATTAATACTGGATGTGTGGCTTGCAGACTGTGCCTCGCTGTGCTGCTATGGGTTGGAGGTTTAAAAGCACTAAATCCTGAAGGGGAAGCACACAGGTGGGGTACACTGGCTTTGTGTGTGGGAATTCCTCAGAGGACTTTTTTTCTGCCCCGTAATCTCCAGCACCAGCTGAATTGCCTCCTCCTTTCCCAGCCCTGCCATGTGCTATGGAGGCCAGGGATGGAAAGGCAGTCAGTCCATCTGGGGAGCTGTAAGGATGTAAGGCATTTTCCTTTTGCATTTTCTTCTGATTTTACTGTTTTCCCCATAAATGTCTAAGTCTTCACCCTCTCTTTACAGTATCTGCTTACTGTGATGGAACTGCCCCAGGGTTTCTTGGGGAGTCCCTGAACTTGTGACTATGTAGAGGTTTAATCACTAAATCATAACAAATACCAGTGACTTAAATTACAATAGATTGCTTTTTCAGAACATACTATTAAGGCTCAAACACAAGAAGCACTCTGTCATATGATACTGGGTTTGTTTGGTTTTTTGTTGTGTGTTTTTTTATTTTTATTATTTTTAAGGCTGCTGTTACGCTACGTAGTTGCTTGGCAAAGTTAAAGACACATCTTCCCACCAACATGATGGACATTCACTAAGCTGGGATGTTTTACCTGTTTCATACAAAGATTGTATATTTTATTTTCATGACGTGTTTTCTCTCCATGTGAATTTGCACAGAAAGTTCTTCATTTAGCTGTATTTTTATTTGCATGTGGGCAGAAAAATGAAGTAATTCCCAAATATAGTCCTAGCCAAGAGATCCATCTGTTCTCTGCATTTTAAATGGCAAATTAATCCTTAGCATACAACTCATCAAATGTCTTCTCTTTCATAATGTATGCTGCCTGAGATCACAGAAATGACATTTTTTTCCCAGGCCTTCCATTTTAAGTAGTCCTTTACACAAGAATAACAGCTACCATTCTGGTTTGACAAAGTGCTTGTGTGCATCTTCCAGTTGCTGTAGTTGGCCTAAAAAAGGGAACCTAAAAAAGAAAAAAAAAAAAAAAAAAAAAAAAAAAAAAAAAAAAAAAAAAAAAAAAAAAAAAAAAAAAAAAAGGTATTTAAAAAAAAACCAATAAACCTTCCCTTCATCTCTTTTGCATTTTTAGGAGGCTGTAGAAGACAGTAATTCTGTTTGAAAACCACCCTTCACAAATATAATTCTTCCTGCTGGAGAACCAGGGTCACTGGGTCCATTTTCGTTGAGATTTTGCTCTCTGGACAATGGTGCCCATTTTTAGAAGTCCTAAACTTCCACAGCTTTAGCTGCCATAAATGGTATTTCTATATTAAGCTTTGCATGTTCCCAGTTTTACTTGGGAGGCATTGTTTATCAGCTGTGTGTCTTGGCATGCCTTGCATTGCAACTCCCAGCCCCAGAACAATTCCATTTGTTCACCAGAGGACTCTCCGCTTCAAAACGGCTCCGGATCGGGACTTGCAACAAATGGCATTTTGTGTAGTGCTAAACCCAGTGTCTCCAAGAGGGAAGCAGTGATTTCTCCTGCCTTTTGGCAAGGCAGAGCACAGGGTTAGGGGCTCTGCAGGCAGGGAGAGTGACCCTGGGGAGCAGGAGGTAAGGAGAGGCCGGGGCTGGAGTGGATGGGAGCAGATGGCAGACAAATGAGAGCTGTCAGGGATGTAGGGCATTAAAGCAGTGCCAGGTTTGGTTTTTTAGAAGGTAAGATGTGATGCTTTTCTAAAACAAAATTAATTCTGTGGGTCTGTTTGCTGTGATCTACCAGCACTTCATGTTAAAAAAGACCAAAATAACCTGGAAGGTGAATCAGAGCTCCTACTTTTTTAGTACGAGTAAATGTATGAAACAGAATTTTCTTCTGAAAAATGTCCAGGGCTCTGCACAATGTCAGTGTAGTTGAGGCTGGATGCTTTTAGAAAGGTACTAAGATGTATTTATTCACAGGAAATCATTTGACAGTGCTTTTAAGGCAAAGGAAGCTGCTTTTTAGTCTTCGAGTAAACATGTAGTAACCTATTTGGACACAGTAGTGGTTGTATTTTAAAAATGGCATTTAATTCTCCTGGCTTATAGACAGCCCTTGGACTAGGGTTGTGGTTTGGTTTTTTTTTTTAAAGATGCTTAGTAGATCCCTTCATGAAAGCTGAGCAGTTGTTGTTTAGGAAGCTGCCTTTGGATGTTGCTTTCTTGGTATTTTGAAAAGATTTGGCCTCCCATGAGCCAGGAGATCAAGTTCCTCAGCCTGCTCCTTTGGTGATAAATTGAATGACCTTGGGCAAAGCCCTTGGCCTCTTCTTACTTTATTTTTCCATCTGCAATGCAGGGATGTTAAGACATCCCTACCTCCCATGAGCTTTGAACTAAAATGTGTTGGCTTTTTAAAAAAAAAAAAAAAATTCCTATGCTCTGAGATGACAGTTGCACGATATTAATTTAGATCATCTGCAGACAGCTGGCAAGAGCTCTTTAACAGTATTACTCTTAATTTTGGTCAAAAGGCTGAAAACAAATCTTTCTTCTGGACCAAACAAGCTGTTCTTCTGCCGTAGCCATGAACTCTGCTCTGCCCTTTTCTTCTCAAACCACAGCAGTGCCAGGCTGATGGATGCTGCCAGCCCTGACCAGGCAAGTCCTGGTGGTGTCTGAAATGATTTATTTGCCTGCAGGCAGGCGTGGTTGGAGGAAGTGGGAGTCTGAGATGGCTGCAGCAGGGCTGGTTCTTGACCCAGGGTGGTGTTAAAAACCAGAGGCTCTCTGGGCTTGCACATTCTCACACCCACCCTCTTTTTCCCCCTTTTTGCATGGGTGGAAGCTGAACTGTGGGAAAGCTTCTTCAAGGAGCTGGGTTTGTGCTTCACCCTCAAGGCCTTGATGACTTCAATCTTTTCCAGCACCAACCCTTGTCATTGTTGCTGTATTCTGAGGAAGAATTTCCTCCAGCTTCACAGAATTTCCTTTTGAGTGTGAGCAGTCAAATGGGAGCATCCCAAATTCCAGGAGGTGGTGGTGGGGAGGGCAGGGAACTTCCACTGCTTCCCAGTTCAACACCAAACCCATCCACCACCCAGTTAACAACCAGTACAGTGGGCTTGGGCAGTGATTTCCCAGCAGTAGGAAACTGCTGTGATTGCAGATCTGGCTGTTTGCTACCTAAATGTGTTTGTAACCAAGACTTTTTTTTTTTCCCCCCCAGGTTAGTGATTTTTATTCTTGGCTGTACAAAGTTCAAGCCTGAGGACAGAGGGACGTAGGTTGAGGAGCGAGGTAGTAACACCAGCTGTGGGTTGGTGACAAGTCTCCATCAACCAGACAGGGATTAATATGAACAGATTTATTTTTAGGGATCAGAAATGGATTGTTTAGTTGCAGGGAAGAAGGAAAAGAAGCCCACGGATGTCTTGAATCTCGCAGAGTGTGTGACTCCAGGGTGGAGGTGGCTCCAGGGTCCTCTGTCCCTCTCAGCAACATCTTCATCTTTTCCATGATTTGTGTCAGCCTGCTGTTTGTCACCAAAGTTCAGGAGTTAGACATCCTGATAGAGTGACTAAAGGAAAATCTATTAATATGACTTGTTACAGACTTTAAAATGTGATAATAAGCTGGTCACTTGATATGGGCTATAGTAAATATAAACTGAAGGCTCTTATCTTCCTGGCCAAAGACAGAAAAAAGTCCTGCAAGCAGCCAGTGTTAGTTGGCCAGCTGAGAGACAGGGAGTTGTCCTGGTTGTGTTACTTTCCCATGGCCTTTAAACATAATTTAATTTCATTTCCTTCGATTTAGGATTCCACCCCAGCAGGAGTTTTCTTAAGTCAGCTTTCTGGGTGTGGTAAGACAGAAAAAGGGGAAAGAAGGTGTTCTGATTCTACTTGTCTGCAGTATCTAAGGATCTTTCTTTGGAGCAGTAAATGTTTGGGGTATTTTTTTCATTCGTTGTGTGCTTTTTGTGACTGTTTTCCACTTCCCTGCAGTCGGGTTTTCTCCTCCCCCACCTCAGTGGATGGTTTTATCATAGCTGTGTGTTACTAAATCCTTCTGAGGCCTCCTGTCTGACGTGTACAAACCAAAGTTCCTTGGGTGGCAAGTTCTCAGCAGCTTGAAAGGCTGCCAAGAATGTCGTGTGGCCACATCCCGGCGTGCTTTGCACCCCCAGCTCCCAAGGTGCTGGAGGCCGGGGTGATGGGCACGGGGTAATTAATTACACCCAGAGAATATTAGGTGTAGCTCTCTGCTCCGTCTCCACCCGTTCACGCCGAGGAGTCTGCTCAGATACTTATTTAAAATGTAAAGTTGAGTTTTGAAATGGCAGAGCAGGGTTCAAGCTCCCTGTGGTATGGGTGTGGGCTGAGCCCCTGGATTCAGCTGCTCACCTCTAGTCTGCAAAATATGGTAACAACTCCTTGCCTCTTGATCTCCTCATACAAGCAAACTTTAAATGTTTGACTGGGTTTTCTGATACCTTTAACTTCAGGTTCTACCACTCCTTTTAACAAGGAAAAAAAGAAATCTCAGTGTTTATTTTTATGGATGTGAGAAATTTGGGGTTGTTTTGTTGGGACACATGGTGTGTACCAAACAACTCCTTTCTGCTGGCTTGTATATTTAGGTCAGTGTTGGGATCAGCTCTGATAAAGCAGTTCCTCTGCCCAGAGCTCTGGAGCTTTCATCCTGGTTATTCCTCCTTGAGTGTGGCAGAACAGCCCCCAGGATTGTTGGAATAACCTGGAGGTGTCTGAGTTTTGTGGGAATTGAGTTACTTGCTGTGGGCTTTGTAATTTGATGTGTGTTTTCGAAGTTGCACATGTGTAGAGAATGAGGGAAAATCTGGTTAAATATCTTGTTAGATTCATGTAGTATTTAGTAGTAGGACAGAAATAGCAGGCTGTACTAGACCTGAGCACATATTACTTCAACATGTAATTTTTCACCCAGAACTGAAGTCAAAGTGTTTAATGGTTAAAGATCCTTTAATCTATAACTAGAGTGGAATATGATGCATTTTTAAAAGTTTTTCTTTTTTAAGCAGTCAGTGTCATCTTTTTTTGCTGGATGTTGGCAGGCAATAATAGGTTTTTCTTTTCATTATTATTTTCCAAAAAAACCCACACTGGTGCATTCAGGATACTTTGACCAGTTTTCTGGTGCTGTTTTCCCAGGTCAAATCTAACAGTTTCTTTCCAAAGCCTTATTGATGATAAATAAAATATCCCAAGGATTTGTATCTTCTGGGGAGAGCACACAGCGCTGTCACCAGCTGATGTTTGCAGCTGGTGGGTTTTGTACAGAGATCATTTATGGTGATTTGACTTAGATCTGGAAAATGAGGGACAAGAAAGAAGAGTTCCTGTTGCTTCTGACTGTACATTAACTTTGGATTTCCTGACCTGATTTGAGAATCTGCTGCTGACATCAGCCGTGAGAATAACCTGCCCTCAGCTGGGACTTGGGCTGTGTTATTGTCCCAAAGAGATCTTTCTAGGAGATAATCTTTACTTAGAGATTATTTTGACAGGTATTGAATCATAGCTGATCTAGGCAGAGTTCCTGATTTCAGTTAATTTTGGCAGGAAAAAAAGGTACTCTGCTTATTTCTGTGAAAGGAATCCTGGATCATTCACCAGTTCTGGTTAAACATTTTTTGAAGGTAGCTATTAAAAAAGAAAGAAATGATTTAGTACCTTTTATCCTGCTGAAATTTGGCATGTGTTCTCTTGAAAAATCAAAAGGGTTTAAACCGATAGTAGGTGGCTTGGTTTTTAACTTGCTTCAGCAATCAGATTTTTTTTTTTTCTCTTGTTTTAATTTTTTTTCTTATACCTGAAATTTGGCAGCATCACCTGCCAGGCGTGAGGCTTCTTCCTGCTTTATTTTCCACGAAGGCCGTGGTGTTTCCTGCTCACCCAAAGCAGGGCACTTCACCAGTCTCCCAGCTGACTCACCCTTTGCAAATCAATTCTCAGAAACGACAATTGTCCCACATTTTAAAATTGCAAAAGGGGGGGGTAGGGCAGATTGTGAGATCCCTTGATTCAGCGCAGCTGCCGTTGACTGAAAGCAGCGGGTATCCTGTTACATCCACAGGTTTGGAGTCTCTTTTATCTCCTTTTTCTCTCTCTTTTTTTTTTTTTTTCTGGGGAACAAAGCAAAGGGCTGACTTTGTATTCTTTGCTCGAGTGCTTTCATTTTTCATGCATAAATGGAGCTTCAGAGTTAGGTACTGCAAAGTGGAATGACTTGAAAACGCGTTGGTTCTGGGGAAAGGGAGGGTTGGTTACGTAGGATGTGTGCACCAGGGTTTGAAATGTCATCTTTGCAGTTAGAAGGGAGAAGAGGAAAATTCTGGGTGTTTATGAAACCAGGCATATCTGGATTCCTATGGGGACTCAGCCCATGTGGATAAAACTGAGACTGGCTTATGAATTTATTTTATCTTGATGGATAGAAAATAAAGACCTGGATAAATACTGTAAGAATGCACACTTTGTACATACTTGTTAAACACTGGAGGCAATTATGGAAGGCACATTAGTGTTTTAAAAGGGCTTGTAAATTAGGCTTGTAGTAGAGTACATGTAAGAGAAGGATTTAATGGCCACCTCCTCATTAAAGGTTTTCCATCTGGTTTTGCTGGCAGTAAAATAAAAAATCTCCACTTTACATCACCGTGATAACAGCTGGAGTGAAACTGAATTTAGGAGCTATCTGAGTTAGAAAAATCCTGCAGTTCCTCCTGATGAAATCTTCAGGTTCCTAAAAGATGAGCAGGTGTCAGGAGAAGGCAGCAAACCTCTGCAGAGGCAGCTGAAGCTCTGAGCCCAGGGATGTTTCAAAAAGCCAATTCCCAGCACTTGCTCCCTCTCTGTGCAAAGCTGTGTTGTGACAGCTCAGATTCCTTTTTCTGCATGCTGGCATTCTGCTCTGCTGAGTTTACATGGATGTTGAAGAGCAGGTTTCCAGTGTTGGGAAAAGGCCAAGTGCCAGAGCAAACTCTGCTTCTGGAAAAATTCATCCTGGTTTTAATATTTTTAAGTGGAAGCACAAAATGAAGTTAAAAAGCCATTTTCTTGATGCCATTTTTGGCCTACCCCAAGACCTATTGATTACCTGAAATACTTTGAAGAAGCAGGGTATCAGAGCTGTTGTTTTAACTTAGCTGTTGTATTCTCAGGTTAAAATTTCCCTAGTTTGTTTTTCTAAAAATCTTTATGAACCTATTTTTGTTACAATTTTTAGTAATTTATTTTCTGCAGATTGGCAAAGCACAGTTGTTTTCAGATTCACTCACAGAGAGAAGACCCCATATTCTCATTTTCATATTCTGGGAACTTATCCTCATGCAGCTTACATGCTTTTCTTTTGTATATTTTTAAAGCTGGGGTTGTTGAAAAGAAGGTCTGTTTTTCTGCTTGAGACTACATATAATTCACTGTCAGATGCTTTATTTTGATTCTGCTATGTGCTGTAACAGGATGACACAGCAACTATAATTAACTCTTCCATCATTCTCCTATTCACAGAACATAAAACCTTTGACTTACTTTTGAATGATTATATCCACATTTCTTCATCTGGAAAAGTGATGAGGCTTTCCCTAAAGAAAGAGGAATTGTTCTTGCTGCCATTTTTATTTTTTTTCCTTTCATAAAAGAGAGGAAACACTGAATTTTTTTTCTGAAATGTCTCAGAAAGTCTTGATTTGCTTGAGGACACATATCCCTAAAACTCCCTGGGGAAGTGGAAATTACCAGTGTGATCCTTATTTCCCAAAGTTGGGTGGAATTCAAACTCTTCTTGTAGAGTTTTATCACCCTGCCAGACTGCTGTTTCATCACTTTGAATATGGTATGATGTTACCAGAGATTGTATTTTTTTCCCCAGTGGAATGCTGTGTTTTTAACAGGATGTTCCATATTTTAAACATCCTCATTAAGAAACCCCAAAACTAAACTAAAAATAACCTGCTCCCATTTTAAAGCACTGCTTAAGTAGAAATTAAATTCTGCCTCTTACATAGAAGATACAGTCTTAGTAAAGTAGAATATTTAAAATGCTTTAGAAAGGATGTAGTTAATTGGAATACTGAGCACAGAGACGTGAGAAGGGAGAATAAAAATGTGGATAGGGCAGAGGCTTTCTGCAGCCCTAAAATCTTATTTTAGCTTTCCCCAGGGGAACAGCAACCACAGAGCCCTGCTCTCAGCTTGGGAATCATTTTCAGATTCTCTCCACACACGTTCTCTGATTATATTTGTGTATTAAAGGAAGCTCCTCCACTCTTTGGTGATTAGTTTCATAGTAATAGGAGTTTGCTGATTTGTTGCCCTAAAGGTCTGTTCACATGGGGCCAGGGTTGTCCTCCTTTTCCCAAAATACTGTAGAGAAGAAGTTTAATTTAATGAGGGCTTGAGGTGATCCAGAGTTAGCAGAAGGGTGGGAGGCAGAGGAAATGGGATCAGTGGGCAAAAGCTGAAGAGTGAATTGCATCATACTTCACTTTGAGCAACCAAGGAGTTTGTTCCTTAAGAGGGCCAGAAAGCAGGTGAGGCAAAAATAAAAGGCAGTTTACAAATTTAGAAGAAAAAGGAGACTAAGTGGGTGGGTGTCTGGGTGGTAGGAAACACAAGGGCTACAGGCTGGAAGAGGAAATATTATTATTATTGTTATTATATTGGAAATACCAGGTTGGGTGGTGCAGGACAGGCTCCTTTGGCCTTGTTTTCTCTCCCAAAGCATCACTGAGTTTCCTACTCTGGGGATGGAGGAGTAGGAGGGGAGGGTGTGTGGGACAAGCACCAGGGTCTGAAGTAGCTCAGTGTCACCTGGAGGGTTGTAATGAGAGGGAGAGCTTCTCATGTTTATTATTACTTCTGCATTTTTGCCCGTTTTGTTTTGGTCTGGTGTAGTTTTATATCCTTCTTGGGTTGTTTGTAAGCATTTTGGGACAGAGATTGCCCTCTCTTGTGCCTCCAAGTAGAATGGGGACAGAGCCCAGGGGTTTTTAGTAATGTGCTACAGCTCTTGTTACACCAAGATTTTCAGAGAGAAAACCTGTTTTGGGGAAGGGTTCAAGAAAAATTACTCTGGCACTGCCTCACTGGCATTGCATAAACTGCACACCCACAAAAGAAGAGTGAAGTAGAAGAGGTCACAAAATCAAATTGCAAAAAGGAGCCTGAAATGGTTTCCCTGAAGGGGGGAAAAAAAACCCCAAACCTGGAAAAAATTAAATGCTTTAATGTGAAGAGGGAATGTAAGAAACCCATGAAATAATTTAAGCAAAAGATAAACTTGCTTATCAATTTTCTGATGCCATGTGGAGAGGAACATCAAAATTCAATGGAAAGCAAATGTAAAACTGATGGGGTTATTCTTGTACGTGGCAGATCTCCTCCCTTCAGCCTCCCGGGTTAAAATTCCAGCAGAATTTTTTAGCAGGCTGTTCATGTAATGGAGAACGAGAGTCTCCAGGGTTATGTCAGACAAAATTATTTTTAGAGATGTTATAAAGCCTCATGCCTCGGGGAAGAAATCAGCCACTGCAGAAGATGACGTGTCCCCACTGGGCAAGCTTTAATATCATTATTCTCTGGATTTCTTACTCTCCTGCGAAGCTCTAACGATCGGTGCCGGCAAGAGTTGGTGGACTCGAGTGACTCCCTGTATGATCTAATATGCAAATCCCCTTCTGTGGTAATTGGTGTTTGTAAAGGATGTTCCTGGGATTCTTTATACCCTGAAGTTGGCTGTTGAGGCTGAGCCTGCCAATAGCCTTTGCTGCTTCAAACACCTCCGATCTGCACAGGTTATTCTCAAGCAGTTGACCAGGAAAACCCTTTCCATTACTTGCTTGCATATCATCAGAGGGACAGAGATTTTTTTTTTAAAGTTTGCAACAGGCACTAAGGAGAACTCCAGGGTCAGCTCAGATTGACAGCAGCACCTGAGAGCACAGTAGGATTTCTTTTTGGTACATGAGAGAGCTGGGAAGGATTTTTAGGCTCCTGTGTACCCTCTCTGTGTTTCTCCGGTCTTCCCACACAGCTCCTAAGCTGATACAACATTGTATTACACTTAATTAAATCTCCAACGTTGTCCCAGCGTGTAACAGGATCTATCTGACATTTTACCCATATTCTGTTGCCTTGCCTGGTTCCTCTGAGGATTTTGTAGGAGAATATTTGTAGAATGACCCTAAATTCCTGCCTATACCTGGGCTGTTTTACAGCAACTGGATTTCCCGTGGCAGGCGAGGCAGAGAGGAAGGCCTGCGGAGGAGCCAAACCTCTCATTTTCCTTTGGAATTAAAATCCCTGTGTCCTGTGGTTGCTTTGCCATCTCCATGCACTCACCTGTCCTCCCCTTGGTGCTGTTTGCAGCAGTGACTCCAGCAGCAGCTCCAGTGATGAGTCCCCAGCACGCTCGGTTCAGTCGACAGCCGTCCCAGCGCCCGCCTCCCAGCTGCTGCCATCCCTGGAGAAAGATGAACCCCGGAAAAGTTTTGGGATCAAGGTTCAAAATCTTCCAGTGCGCTCAACAGGTAAATTCACTTGGGAAAGTGAAATAGGGGGCAAAATAAAGAACAGCAGGCGAGGGACTGGTTAAATTACCTTTATCTTCTCTTTGATATGGCAGCCGTGTGCTGCCTTGAAGGATGGGATTCTCTCTCTGCTTCTGCCTCAGTGTTTGTGTGATGATGGGAAAATTGCACAATTAGTGACCATCTGTCAGGAATCCTGCAGGTCCCCAGCTCAAATCCCTGGGGTGAAACACTCAGAGCTACTGGAGTTGGTGCTTTAGTGGTTAAGGTGGTGCAGGACTGACGGTTGGACTCAGTGACCTCGAAGGTCCTTTCCAACCACGATGTTGATTCTTTGCAACAGTCACATGGATTTCCCATGGAAAAAGCCTGAAGCACCTGCAACCTGTCACTTAAAACTTGGACCATTTATTCTTGCCATGCCTCAGTTTCTTTTTTGTGTGATACGAAAACCTCAGGGGTTGCTGATGCAATGTTCAGTGCTGTAAAACACACGTGAGTTGGTTTAGGAGCACTGAACATTGCCTGGAAAATAATACAAGGAACCACTCACTGAGGAGTGCAGATGGGGCCTCTGTTCTCTGTGCTGATTGTGGGAGAGATCCCACAGAAAAAAGGAGCATGGGATCATTTGGAAAACACTTGTCACATAATTCATGGATACAGAGACACTGACTGAATCAAAATAATATATAGTCAGTGTGACTGTTCTTTCTACAGATTTTATTTCTGTACTATTTCTTGAAGTGATGTGACACAGAGGTGAATAACCCACAGATCCCAGGCAGCTTGTCTGGTTGTGAGTCAGATTTTGCAAAATCTGCTGAATCTGCCTACTTCCCTCTCTGAACTGACTGTACTCAGTGCTGTATAACATCAATCTCCATCCCAGGTGCCTTATCCCACCTTTGGAAGACTGTTCTGTGCAGTATACATGTGGGAATATTAATGAAGTAACTATTAATTTCTTCTTCATCTTGAATTTGATGTTTCTTAGAAGTAATAGCTGTACACTGACTGCTTTAGTGGTGTCTAGCTTCTTTGGTTTAAAAATCAAGGCAAAGAGAAGGATCAGCCAGAAGCTTTTGACACTGGCAAAATTAACACCACAATTAGAGGGACACTGGGTGAGGTCACATTTCAGAAGGGAGATCAGATTTCTTCATGGCTTTTATGGTGCTAAAGTTTGGTTGGTAAAATGCACGTTTTTCTAATGCTGGTGTTTATTTCTTGGTTTAGACACAAGCCTTAAGGATGGACTTTTCCACGAATTCAAGAAGTATGGGAAGGTGACATCAGTGCAGATCCATGGGGCTTCTGAGGAACGGTATGGATTGGTGTTCTTCCGACAGCAGGAGGACCAGGAAAAAGCACTAAATGCCTCCAAAGGAAAACTTTTCTTTGGCATGCAGATTGAAGTCACAGCCTGGATAGGACCAGGTAAGGTCCCTGTCCTTCTTGCCACTCTGACCACTCTGGGTGTACTCATGGGCTGTTGTAAAGAGGCACAAAGGTAGGAAGTGTTAGAACTGCCTTTCTGGAGAAGTATAATCTAAAGAAACTGGGAAATGTATCAGAATAAATTCCCAGAGCAAGAAAAGTGGGTGCTCTAGGTCAAACAGGGAGAGAGTTCCAATCTGAAGCCTCAGAGAAGGAAACTTGTCCTCTCAAACACAGTCTGCTGGTTGCTGGAAGAAACAATTTCATCTTCCATGTCTCAGTGGAGCAGAAGCCAGTGGGTGGTGTAAGCATAGCACTGGGTCCTCACAGGCTTTTTTCTGCTTTTAATTAAAACAGTTAATGATGGCTGCATTCTTGAGGCTGAGACAGCATGGCCCCACATGAGCAACCACTGAAAATTACATCATTGAACATGTGGCTGTCAGTCTGCACTTTGGTTGCTTGTTTAAATATTTCTGCAAACAAACCACTTCCATGTTGTTGTTCCCCAAACAGAGTGCAGCCTGATTTCAGTTAATGGTAGGCCCTAATATTTGCTAAAACAAAAGGTTTCAGCAGCTGGAGCGTGCAGCAGCTTTTACACCTGAGGGATGCTCAGCTTTGCTCAGCACTTGCCTGCTGGCATCATGCACATAAATAAATATTCACAAAGTGTAGAGCTGCCTGGTTTTGTCAGAGATATTGGTTACTCTTGTTCAGATCCTATCTGCTCATCAGGAAGTAAATTCAACAGAAAAAAAAGGTGAGCAGAACCCACATGAAAAACCCCTCTTTGCATTACAAGTTTCTTTGCTCTCTTTCACTTCTAGAAACAGAAAGTGAGAATGAATTTCGTCCTTTGGATGAAAGGATAGATGAGTTTCACCCCAAAGCAACAAGAACTCTCTTCATTGGCAACCTGGAGAAAACAACCACCTACCACGACCTTCGCAACATCTTCCAGCGCTTTGGGGGAATAGTGGTATGGGGATTCTCTGTGCTCTCTGGGGTGTCACTGCCTGCTCGTGCTCTACAGGGCTATCAAATGCTACAAGCAGCAATAAATCCTAGTGCCACAAAGGTGATCCAGGGGTTAGAGCACCTCTGGGGGAGCTGGGAGTGTTCAGCCTGGAGAAGACTCTGGGGAGACCTTGGAGCTGGAGGCTGGAGAGGGACTTTCCATAAGAAGTTCTTCAGTAGGAGGGTGCTGAGAGTCTGGCACAGATTGCCCAGGGAAGCTGTGGCTGCCCCCCCCCTGGAGGTGTTCAAGCCCAGGTTGGAAGAGGCTTGGAGCAACCTACATTTTATGATTCTGTGATAGTACTGACAACAAATAATTCAGTCTTTTTATAATCGTCTGAGTCATTCATCTTGCTGGATTATACCTGAAAGCTTTTCTTTGCATTTAGAGTGAAATCTTAGCACACATGTGTTTAGGGGATAACTTAGCAGTAGGAATAATCCAAGGAGCATTTTCCAGAAATTCCTGGGTGTCTTAGAAAGCCAATGGCATCCTGGCTTGTATTAGAATTAATGTGACCAGCAGAAGCAGGGAGGTGATCATCCCCCTGTACTCAGCACTGGTGAAGCCACACCTGAAGTATTGTGTCCAGTTTCAGGCACCTCAATTTAAGAGAGACATTTAGGTCCTGGAGTGTAGTGTAGTCTGAGGAAGAAGAGGCTGAGGGGAGACCTTATGGCTCTATAACTACCTGAAAGGACACTGTAGAGAGGTTGGTGCTGGTCTCTTCTCACAGGTAATTAACAATAGAACAAGAGGGAATGGATTCAAGCTACAGCAGGGTAGGTTTAGACTGGACATTAGGAAAAAAATGTTCACAGAAAGAGACACTGGAACAGGCTGCCCAGGGAGGTGGTTGAGTCACCATCCCTGAATGTGTTTAAGGGTCGTTTAGATGTGGTGTTAGGGGATATGGTTTAGGGGAGAACTTTCTAGAGTAGGGATGATGATTGGACTCAATCCCAAGGGTCTTTTGCACCCTGCAAGATTCTGTGATTCCATGAAATAGCTTGGAGCATTTGCAGAAGGTCCTCCTGGGTGGCTGGGATGTGAATGTCCTTGCCGTGTAGCATGAGTACAAGGCTATGAAGTCTCAATTTCCTGATGATTTCTGAACCAGCAGTACCTGCTGCATGTGGAATCAGCCCTCAGCTCTCAGGCTGTGCCCTGACAGTGGGGCAGGAGAGGCACAGAGCAGATGAATCAGTGATGGCACATGTGGGATTTGGGTTTTCAGCTGAGCAGGATGAGAAAGAGCAGCACTCAGCTCCCCCTCTCCTCATTTCTATCAAGCCATGTCAATATTGCATTTAAGAGAAATTATCCAGAAAAGTAAAATAACTGTCCATGGCTGGTTTAATGAATTGAATGCAGGCTTCAGCACTGGTAATTTATGTACTCACTGGTAGCTGTGGCTGCTGATGAGCAAACTGTGCCTTATTCTGCTCTGAAATACTGGTGTAACCCTTGAGGAATTGGTCACACATACCAGGAACCCCACATGTATTTTCCCCCAAAGAGCAGATCATTCCATATGACATTTACATTTTATGATGTCTGGCAGCTCCTGTGCACCCAACCTCCACTGTATCCTTGGCATCAGCATGGATTTATGAATTCACACAGTGTCTGCAGCTTGAACCCTTTTCTAATGTCAAAGCAGCAGAGTTGTGCAGCTAAAGATGCTTAGCACTAGTAGTCCACTGTCTTGCAAATTGGCTTTTCTGTGAAATAGTGCTGTCCTGTCAACAGAATTGGGCAGCAGTGCTGCCTTGCACCATTTCCATGCAAACTTACAAGCTCAGGTGCAAAAGGGCCCAGCTTCATAACCTTTCTGGTGGGTAATGAGCAAAGTAATGATATTTTATTTGCTTGTCAGAATGAATTGCTTGCCCAGGCTGAGTGGTCCAGTATAATTTGCCATGGTTGCAGCAGTGCTTCTTCAGACTCTCAGCATTCCACTTAAATCATTAGGCTCTGGAAGCTTGTGGAAATGAAGAAGTTGTGTAAATCTCCCTATTTACTTTATTTTTTCCAGATAAAAGAACTCCTGGGTGAGACCGTGTCAAACTGCTGCCTTGTCCCTAAATTTATTAACCATGAAATTAGCCTGTCCTGGATGTTGGAAACATTTGTGCTTCAGTCTGTGTGCTGGGGTTGGCATGTAGCTCACAAAGGAAGTTGATGATACTGAAACAAACAGATCCAAACACTCCACCTTCTATTTTCAGCTGGGAATGTACCATGGGCTTGTTTGGAGGATTTGCCAGTACTAGTGCTGAGCTTGAATGTTAACCAAATGTCAACTCCAAGCTTGATGGCTTTTCAAAACTGATTAAAATCAGCCTTTCTGAGGCTTTCATAGCTTTCTTGGGCCTATGGGGACTTGGGGCTGAATAGCAGCAGCAGTAGAAGTTGAGGACCTTTTCTGCCTCTGCCACACCAGTGCCAAGATGGCTCAGCAGTCCAGCAGCTCTTTCTGTTTCTAGGAACAGGATGGAGGATGGAAAAGAAACCCTGCTTGCCTCTTGGCTTGGAAATTAGAATGAGAGTAGAGTAGGTTGTTTTCTCTTGAGCCTTTTTGAGTGAAAATTAATCTGTATTTCTTAGATTCTGAGTTGCCTCCTCTTGACAGAATATTAACAAACTAAAGCTGCTGTTTATTTATCAGATCAGGTTTACTTCTGCAGGGTTGAATTTTAAACCTGCATTAGACAGAGCTTTCCCTGTGTCTTGAAGGATTTGGTTTAGCCACTAAATGACACATAGCAGAACAGTTGAGTTTTTAACTGTTCACTTTTAGCTAAATCTTCTTTCTGGAGAAAAAAAAATCAATTAAAAGAGTACTTGCTGTGCCATGTGTCTCTCAAAGACTCTCTCAAAAGAAAGTCCACTTAGATCCAACTGACCTTGTTGAATCTTCTTTTTAGCTTGCTGCTGACTGCCAATTGTTCTGTTTTGTGTTTTTTTTTCCCCAGGATATTGACATTAAGAAAGTAAATGGTGTTCCTCAGTATGCCTTCCTGCAGTACTGTGATATTGCCAGTGTGTGTAAAGCAATTAAGAAGATGGATGGGGAATATCTTGGAAATAACCGGCTCAAGGTAAGGAAATCCTGTGGACTGTATCCTTCTTGTCACTTTCAGCATCACAGGATATTTTGCAGCAGCGTAGTTTATGGAAGTAAGATGGTTTTTAATGCACAGGTTAGATCAGAGCACGATGCTTTTAGCCTATAATTGGGATTAATCAGCATTTTTTTCTTGGCTGTCTCAGCAAGAAGCTCCAGGATTGAGTAGACCTGGCCTCGAAGGTCTGCATCAGGCGAGGCTGTGCAGGGAAGCTGTGCTGCAGATCAACAGAGGCTGTCAGTCACCAGAGCTGTCAACCCCTCACTTTTCTCATGCATTCAAATTGTAGAAGAAACAAATATTGTCAAACACAGTCTTTGTTCATGCATGCAGAATTATTTTCATGAATTGCTATTTGATCTTTTTATCTTGTTCGCACCTACGCGAGATGCTAATTTTGGGAAGTCCATACAAATGCCTAGCTTCCTGCAGATAACTCCTTCTTGAGGAACTGTGAACTGTACTGATGGAAGTTTTGCCCCTTTTTTTGTGTTCAGCTGGGTTTTGGAAAGAGCATGCCTACAAACTGCGTGTGGTTAGATGGGCTTTCTACAAACGTTACGGATCAGTATTTAACTCGACATTTCTGCCGATACGGGCCTGTGGTAAAGGTAGGTGGGGAGGCTATGGCGTGTGGTTTGAAGTTGTTACTGTCTTCCTTTCTTCCCATCCTGTCCTTTCAACCCCCACTGTCCAGGGCTTTATAGAGAAATTTCTCTCTGGGGTGGAATTTGGGCTCTTGGCATCTTGGGGGTCTGCTGCGGAGAGCGGTCGCTTCTGCTGGTGTGAAAACCAAAAGTTAAAGTTTGGGATGAGCCGAGATAATAACAAGTATTGGAAACACATTTGTTGCTCTTGTGCAGTACAGTCTCCTCCCCAACAAAATTGCTTCAGAAGGCCAGCACTGGAGAAACAGCAGTCTAATTATGTAGTTACACTCATGCATGCTAATTACATAATTAGATGGCACTATATATATTTTTTTTTTTTAAATCAGACCCAAAATACACTTTTTAAAAATCAGTTAGGACAGTCATGCTGACTAAAGTTCCATGAAAGAGGAAAGTCAAGGATGGTGCCCATGTCACACAGCAGGAGTGTGTTACCTGCCCTGCTGTGGCTCAGTGCTAGAGATTTATGCACGTGCTTAAACTTAAGCATGTGAGCTGTCCCCTGTGTTTCTGCTGGACACTGATGTGCTTAAAGTTAAGCAGTATGTGCAGATCTTGGCAGGATCAGGGTCTTGCCTCCTTAAAGGATTTTTGTGGGTTTGTGTTGCAGCTTTGCCTTCTTTTATTGTAGCTGTTGTTGCTTGAATGATAAATTTTATCTTGCAAAAGGAAGCAGAGATTTGGAAATTGGGCTTTCAGCAGCTGGTACTGCAGACTGGGATAACAAAAAAGCTGTTTCCATTTTGGGATTAAATGTTCCCTTTACCTTTTTTCCCCCCTAAAACATACTGGAAATTTTTCAAAAAATTCAAAGTGAACAAAGCAAAACTACAAAACTCAGTCACTAAAGAAAAAAAAATATAAAAAGTAAAATACAGAAAAACAAAATAAAGGCATAATATACCTCAAGCCACAATATCCACAATTCAAAGCAGTCCCGTGTCCTTTTATTTGTCTCTTCATTACAATATGCCTCATCAGAAAAGCCTGGAAATTTACCCTGCTAAAAATTATTTTCTTACTGGTATCCTCATGACTTAGGATTTTGTTGGGACTGACATTAAGTCCTGTGGATGAGGCTCTTATTTGGTTTTTGTTTTGTTTTTTTGTTTTTTACAGGTGGTGTTTGACCGCTTAAAAGGCATGGCCCTGGTTCTCTACAATGAGATTGAATATGCACAAGCAGCTGTAAAAGAGACCAAGGGGAGGAAAATCGGTGGGAATAAAATTAAGGTGTGCAGAATGACCTCCAAAACTAAACAAAACAAACAAAAAAAGAAACAAATTGTCTTTAGACCATACCCCTCAAATGCTGGCATTTGCAGACTGCCAGTCAAAAGGAATACTTAGAGGGACACAACGTCTGTCCCAGATACCAAAGGCTTAAAATATTTTTTTATGCTCGGCTGATCAAGATGTTAGGGTGTCTTGAACCATTATTTATAAAGCCTTTTCCAGTATTCTGCTGTTTGTTTCACTGAACTTGTCTCTCTGAGCTCCTGAGTGTTGGTGTCTGTGTTACTACCTCATTTACCTGAATCCAAGGCAACCTTTGGTCTGTTTTCATGTTAGAAAAGTGAAATCTGCAGGGATGAGTTCCTCTGGGATAACACATTCCTACATTCCAGCTGCTCCAGGCTCCTGACCTGGCCATGGCTCACAGCCTGGAGTCTTGGGGTGCAGCAACCCAGGTGTGCAGTCTGGTCCTGTGATGGCAGCTCCTCCCTTGGAACTGATTTTAAAAAATAATAATTAAAAACACTATTTAAAAAAACAAACAAGCAAACAAAAGCAAACAGAAAACCACATGCACACACAAAAACCCCAAAAAACCCAAACAACAACAGATGGAAAGTACTTTTTCCTGAAGCAACAGTTGCCATTTACAGGGATGTCTTGGATTTGGGTGAATGTGGTAATACCTGTTACAACTGTCCCATCAGTGCCACTAACTGGGGACGTAAGGTGTCAGCCAACCCTCTGAATTATCTTCCTCCTCCTCCTTTCTTCTCTCCTAAAGAGTGGGTAATGATTCCAAGCATGATCTTTCATCTGGTGTGTCAACCTAGCAACTTCACACCTGCTGGGGTGGGGACTTTGGGATGCTGCAGTCTCCAAGCTTTGTGGTTGAATATAAATAGCTTTTACATGCAGTGAAAGGTGGGGTTGGTTAAAAGTTGGATAAAAGCTTCTTTTTGAGAGTCTTGATACTTTAGAAACCTGGGAATAAGCAACACCCATGTTGCACCTGTGTCTGTGCTCCCCTGCCATGGTTATAAAATACCTAGTTTCATTTTATTAAAAAAGAAGGAACTACAGTGTTTTTTTTTTAAATTGATTATGTTGAATACACATAAATCCATTCTAATCTTATTTTTTTGCATCACCTATGCTGTTAACTTCTTAATATTGTCATCCTTGTCTAGAAAACCTCAGCTCTTAGAGTAGCTAGCTCAGGGAGCTGCAGCTTTAGGAGGCTTGGTTCCTCTCCCATCCCTGCTCTTGCCTTGCTGTATAACCCCAGGCAAATAATGTGCAGTCTGAAGTAGAGTAATAACACTGACCTGCTGGAGCACTGCTGTGAGATGAAAGGGACTTTGGAACTGTAATTGGAGTCTTAGTATTAAAAATGTCAATACCACGATAATAATGGGTATTTTTCCTGCTGGTTTACTGCACAGAAGCCTCTGGTGTGGCAGCTACAACAACATGACCCAGTAAAGAGGTAGTCAGGGAGCTACACAGAGTTAGGAGAGAAAACTCTTTATTCCTGGGGATGTGTAGGACCAGTCCTTAGAAGCGTTTGGCATTTTTGGGTCAAATATTATCACCCCCATTTTCAGTTCTACTCCCATCTTCAGGCAGTGAAGTGTCCAGATGGGCTGCTTCTCTTTCTCAACACAATTTACCTTTTATTTTTCAGGTGGACTTTGCAAATCGAGAAAGTCAGTTGGCATTTTATCATTCCATGGAGAAAACGGGTCAAGATATCAGAGACTTCTATGAAATGCTGGCAGAAAGAAGGCATGTGTCCAGATATTTCATTCTCTCACTATTCCAGCATCATCTTTAGTGCAATTAAAATTTCTTCAGGCCGTGATTATTAAACAAACACCTGTTTGTGTTCCTCCTAACCTCACCCTGCTTTTTGAAGTTGTATTAACAACATTCTAAGTGTATTTTTTATGTCTTTTACTTTTTTTATATTGTTTTTTTAAAACAAACTCAGTCAGTCTTGAACTGTGAAGATTAAATCAGTCAGGATATCACACCTCTGAAATTCATACTCAGGTGGAGGTTTTGGCTGTCTGCATGATCTATATATTTAGTGTCTGGCTGCTGTGGTGGGTTACCAGGACAAAGTTGAGAGTCATTCATCATTTCTTAGGAATGCAAAGAGTAGCTTATCAGGAATGTCTTCCTGGGCCCTCTAGAGAAATGCATTTGTTAACAAGTGTATATATAATCTGGTAAACTACTGCTGCTCTCCTCTGTTGAGCAGGGTAAAATTTGGTCTTCCACCTTCCCCTTTTCAGCAGTCTGCTTGGTAAAATTGTAAAATACAATTGAGGTTGCAATTTCTTTTTTATTATTATTGTTTTTTATATTTGACATGGAAAATATGTTGTGTGTTGATGCCCTTATGCAGCAGCTGTCACAACACAACCCATTTTGCACATGCTGCAGAGGCTGCTGTTCCCCCTGCATAGCCACTGATCTCTGCAGACCCTGGCACAGGGGCTCTCCACATATTGTGCTTTTTTTTTTTTCCCCTCCAGTGACTGAACAAACATCCCTGTGTTTATTACTGATGATTATGGTGAGGGCTGAAAAGCAAAGCATTTTCTTTTTGTGTAGGTGCATTTCTATTACCTCCAGAGGCTTCATTGTTGGGTTCTGCTTTACCTGTGAATAAGCCCAGCGTGACACTGAGCCAGAGAAATTCACTTGGGTTTTGTTTTTATTTTTTCTTTGCAGCAAAATAAACTACTCTAACTCCATGCAAAATTACCAGATTTAAAAGTGAGGAAGGTTTGGAAATTGGCAATCAGGATTGGCATAATGGAAATAAATGTGTCCATTCCCCACTTCTTGCCAGATGTGGTGATGTGCCAGTAAGCAGTCAGTAACAATTTCCTCCCAACTACATCAGAACCAGGAAAGAGAAGTGCATTCTTGGATGTCTTTTAATACACAGCAGTCAGCTGGGCTTGTCTTAGTTGTGAAATAATTCTGAGTAGAACACTGATCTCTGGAACAGTGTGACACTGGGTACACGTTAGTCTTGTTTTTCCTTTTCTGTCATTCTGTTCACTGTGTCATTATTTAGGAATAATGAATCACAGAGTGATAGAGCGAGATCTGCAGAAAGTCTTGTAATTTTGCATCTCCTAGTCCTCCTCTTGGCAGTTACTGGTCCCTTGTAATCATTCTACACCTACCAGGTGCTCTTAGATTGTAGTTGTTGTCAGTCTAAATAGCACCCAATCAAAAGAAAAAAAAAAAAAAACCACAACAAAAACAAAATGCAGAAAAAACAGATCAAAACCACAGTTAATTTTTTTAGCTTCACATCTGCCTTTCACACCATCCCACTTAGCTTGCAGAAATGAAGTTTTTGTCTTCCATCTTATGTTTCTTTGTATTCTTTTTCAATTTGGTGCCTTTCTTAAAAGGTGGAAGGTGTCAGCTTTTAACATAAAGCATAAACTGAGAAGCCAAGTTACACTGAAGTGAAGCAGAGTGTGTAAAACACTCCAGTGGTGGAGAATTGAAGCACCAGCTCCATGCCACCCCTCAGCCAAAGAGGCATGTTCAGTGGTATAAATGGCATTTTTTTGGTGCTAGGAGGTATTGAGTTAATAAAGGTAATTTCTTGACTTATTCTGCTGAGTGCTTCCTGTGAATTCACCTCATCTTGCAAACAACCTGATTTTTTTTTGTGGTTGTTGACTTGGCCTTATTACTGTAAGTAGGCAATGTCAGCATGTCACACACAGTGAAAGAGCTAATTTTGGAATTAAATGATCACTTACAAGGTTTAGGATTTTTAAAGAAATCTTACTACTGCTTTACTGCTTCAAGGTTCCACCCTTGAACTGTGATTTGAGTCAGGTTGCCAGAGGTAGGTTTCAGGTTCTTGAGATGGGGTTGTGTTCACCTTGACAGCCTGTCCAGGTTTCACGGATGCTCTGGAGCTTTCACCTTCACTCAATGGCAGATTTGAATTCGGCAAAAGTTGATGCCATGAGGATGGTGGAAGGTACTTGGCAGAGCTGTCACAAAATGACCAATTAACAGCATATGGTATATTAGCAAATAAATACCAGTGCTAACAAAGCATTTAACTCACTGGTATTAAAGCTCAGCGTGCAGCTGTAGACCGTTGCCTTGATGTGCTTAGAAAGGAATTACCATAAAGTGATTCCCCTCCATATCAGAGAAAGTTGGTTGAGAAGGAAAACTAATCCCTTTATTCTTCATATTTAGCAGAGATGAACGAAGAGGATCCTATGAGTATGCCCCGGATCGTACTTATTACGAGACCGTTCGGACTCCGGGGACGTATCCCGAAGATCCTCGTCGGGAATACCCGGCTCGAGGCAGAGAATTCTATGCCGAGTGGGATCCCTACCAAGGAGACTACTACGACCCACGATACTACGACGACCCACGGGAGTACCGGGATTACAGGGGCGATCCCTACGAGCAGGACATCCGGGAATACAGCTACAGGCAACGGGAGAGAGAGAGGGAGAGGGAACGCTTTGAATCCGATCGGGATAGAGACCACGAGCGGAGACCGATCGAGCGGAGCCAGAGTCCAACGCACTCCAGGCGCCCCCAGAGCCCTGGAGCGTCCCCCTCACAGTCGGAGAGGCTGCAGAGCGATTCGGAGAGGAGGATTTACAGCAGGTCATCAGATCGCAGCGGCAGCTGCAGCTCTCTGTCTCCTCCACGCTACGACAAGCTGGACAAAGCCCGCGTGGAACGTTACGCAAAAAACGAGAAAACGGAGAAGGAACGCGCTGCTTTTGAGCAGGAGAGAGTGGACAAGGAGAAACGGCTGGTGAGGAAGGAAAAGCCTGAGAAGCTAGAAAAGGAGAAAACTGATAAGCAAAAACGGAAAGCGAAAATCCATTCGCCCAGCTCTCAGTCTTCTGAAACTGATCAAGAGAACGAGAGGGAGCCCAGCCCTGAAAAACTGAAGGGCAATAGTAAACAGAGCAAAGAGAGAGGTGACAAGGAAGGGACAGCCAAAAACCGCCTGGAGCTGATGCCCTGCGTTGTGTTGACCCGAGTCAAAGAAAAGGAAGGGAAAGTTATTGATCAGCCCGCCCTGGAGAAACTGAGAGCAAAGCTTGACAATGACACTATGAAGTCTCCGCTGCTCGAACAAAAAACGCAGACATCTCAAGTTGAGCAAACCAAGTCTGAGCAGTCTAAACTGGAACCTGCCAGAACCAAGGTACAAAAGGAGAAAGCCCTTGCCAGTCACATTGAAGTGGTGGATAAGGAGGGAAAACTGAAACCCAAAAAGCACTTGAAGACAGAGCAAACTTCTGAGGGGGCCAACGCGGTAGATTTAGACAAGTTGGAAGCTCGTAAAAGACGATTTGCTGATGCAAATCTGAAGCCTGAGAGGCAAAAACTAGAAGCAAAAAGAAGCAGCCAAGATGAGGAAGAGGCACGCATGGTTTTGAAAAAGCAGCTTGATGCAACTGCTTCTTCTAGAGAAGCAACGGTATTAAGGGAAGGAGAACTGGAGAGAAAACCTCTGAGGAAGGAGATGCTTAAAAGGGAATCTAAAAAACTCAAATTGGAAAGACTTATTCCTGTTACAAGTCCCAAAGAAGTTCAGGAGACTCTTAACGTTGGTGGGATTGGTGTGCGTCCCACCCTAGATCTGCAGGCGAGGCTGATGGAGGCTGCTGATGAACCAGTGGAAGTTCAGGAAATCTCCTCTAAAAAATTGAACCCAGTAAAACCCCAACATAAACAGGCACAGCTGCTAGATGACCAAGGAACAGAGAGAGAGGACACAAGGAAGAATTACTCTGGTCTTCCTGAAGACACATCTGACCATAAGCTTGGACAAGAGAAACCTCAGTCAACTGATACGGAGGAGAAAATTGGCATTGACATTGACCACACCCAAAGCTACAGGAAACAAATGGAGCAAAGTCGCAGGTTAAAACAGCAGCTGGAAATGGAGATTGCAAAATCTGAGAAGTTTGGCAGCCCAAAGAAAGATGTGGATGAATACGAAAGGCGGAGCTTGGTCCATGAGGTGGGAAAACCTCCGCAAGACGTCACTGATGACTCTCCACCAAGTAAAAGGAAAAAGACTGACCAGTTTGATTTTGAGATTAGCACTAAAAGAGAAAGAAACTACAGAAGTTCTCGTCAGGTGAGTGAGGACTCTGAAAGGACATCCTGTTCCCCAAGTATCAGACACTTCCCCTTCCACGAAGATGATGACACGCTGGATTCTCCGAGGCTAATGCCATTAAAGGAAACCAAAGAGTCACCTAAAATAGAAGAAAAGGGTCTTTCATACTCCAACATGACTGTGAGGGAGGACTCGCTGAAATTTAATCCTTATGATTCCAGCAGAAGGGAGCAGATGGCAGAAATGGCTAAAATAAAACTCTCAGTGTTGAGTTCTGAAGATGACTCAAGCAGGTGGGAAACACAAGTGAAGCAGGAGCCTGGTAGAGTTGATGTCAGCTTTCCAAGCAGCATTGTCAAAAGAGACAGCATACGGAAGCGATCTGTCCGGGATCTGGAACCTGGGGAGGTGCCTTCAGATTCAGATGATGACAGTGAAAACAAGCCCCACTCTCCAAAAGCCTCATCCTTGTTAGAAAGTTCCAGGTTGTCTTTTTTATTAAGGGACAGAGAAGAGAAGTTACGTGAAAGAGAGGAAAGACTGTCGAGTTCCTTAGAAAGAAACAAATTTTACTCCTTTGCGTTGGACAAGACAATCACACCCGACACAAAAGCCTTGCTTGAAAGAGCTAAATCTCTCTCTTCATCCAGAGAAGAAAACTGGTCCTTTCTAGATTGGGATTCCAGATTTGCTAGTTTTAGGAACAATAAAGACAAAGAGAAGGTTGACTCAGCTCCGAGACCTATTCCATCGTGGTATATGAAAAAGAAAAAAATCAGGACCGACTCAGAAGGTGGAAAACTGGATGACAAGAAAGAAGATCATAAAGAGGAGGAACAAGAGAGACAGGAACTGTTTGCTTCCCGTTTTTTGCATAGTTCAATCTTTGAACAGGACTCTAAGCGCTTGCAGCATTTAGAGAGGAAAGATGATGATCTTGACTTCATTTCTGGGAGGTTGTATGGCAGACAGTCTTCCTCTGATGGGACTAACAGCACAGCTGATTTGGTGCAAGAACCAGTGGTTCTGTTCCACAGTCGTTTTATTGAGCTGACTCGAATGCAGCAGAAAGAAAAGGAGAAAGATCAGAAACCAAAAGAAGTGGAAAAACAGGAAGATAAAGAAAATCGGCCCAAAACACCAGAAACAGTTCCTGAAAGTAAAGAACCAGAACATAAAACTTCCTCAGTGGTTGGTCCCTCTTCTGTTGCTGTCCTACCACAGGAACCAGCATCAGTTGCTTCTGAGAAGGCAGCAAGTGAAAAGGCAGTGGTGGAAACAGCTTCTGTAAAAGAAGAAAAAACATCTGAACCTCCTTCTTCGGCAGTGGAGGAACAAAAACCTTTTCCTGAACTTCCTGCTCCTGTCAAAGCTGAACCACCTGAGCAAACCGAACCCCCTCCAGTTGTAGAAGCTAGTAAAGAAGTTGTTGCTACAACCCTGGCACCAGAGGAAGATGCTGTGGCAACAGAGCATCCTTCATACTTGGATACCAAGCCTCCCACTCCCGGAGCTTCATATTCCCAGCCAGACATCAGCATAGATCCAGAGCCTGAAGGTGCCCAGTTGATTCCACCTCCACCCAAGCTAGTTCAGAAGTCAGATGAGGCTGCTGAGCCTAAGGAAGAAAATCCTCCTCCTCCTGCCAGCGCTGACACTGGAGTGAGTCAGAAAGTCGAGGTGGTCGCTGAGGTCCTGCCACCCATTTCTGACAACGATATGGAAGTTGAACCTCCAGTTGCTGTGAAAGATAAAAAGTCCTACAAGAGTAAACGCTCCAAGACTCCCGTGCAGTCGGCTGCAGCTAATGTCATGGAAAAGCCTGTCACGAGGAAGAGCGAAAGAATTGACCGTGAAAAACTCAAAAGGTCGAGCTCTCCTCGTGGGGAGACACAGAAGCTTTCTGAATTGAAAGTGGAGGCAGAGAAAGTTTCCAGGAATGCTGCTAAATCCCCCAGTTCTGCTGCAGAACCAGAAAACGTGGAGCCAAGCTTGCCAATAGGCCGGACTAGGCGCAGAAACGTGAGATCAGTCTACGCTACCACGGGGGACAATGAAGGTCCATCTCCAGTGAAGGACGCTGTGGAGGTCACTAGATCCACCAGGAAAAGAGGAGAAAAGGAGCCACAGGAAACGGTGACAACTGTTCCTACGACCCCAAGGAGGGGAAGACCTCCAAAAACCCGCCGTAAGCCAGAGGAGGACATCTCTCCAATAAAGACAGAACCGGTACAGCAAGAGGTGGAGGAGGTTGAAGCTAAAGATGCTGTGGAAGCTCCTAAGCCTGCAGAAGGCTGGAGGTCTCCTAGATCCCAGAAGCTGACACATAGTCACTCTGCTGCTGCCAGTCAACAGGGGAAGAAAGGGAAGAATGAACCAAAAGGTGATGCTTTGGCTGAATCTGAAGATGCTGCTGAGAGAAGCAGTCAGGAACTGAGCATTGGTGACAACAGCAACAAAGCAAAAGCCACTGAGAAGGAGCCCACAGCCGGCGAGCAGAAACGTGATCGGAAAGAACTGGATACAGAGAAAAACCAGCTAGAGATCCCCACAGTTGAGATCATTGAGAAGAAGCCAGCACCAGAAAAGGTTACGAAATCCAAAAGGGGAAGGTACAAAAATACCAAAACCGTTGTAGATAAAGCATCTGTGTGTCTCAAAAATGTAGAAATACGTCTCAACGTGGATGAAGTCAAAGGCGCCTTGCGGCCAACTGAGGAAGAGGCAGAGCCTGTGGCTGTGTCACCAGCCAAAATAAAGAGTCCTCAAAAAGAGGACATCTTGCCACCTCATTTTGCTAAGAACGAGGTGGAAGATTCATTCCCAGAAACAGAAAAAGAGGTGATGCGGGAACCAAAGCAGTCCCCTGAAGCAGCCCAGTTAGCAAAACAGATTGAACTCGAACAGGCTGTGGAGAATATTGCCAAGCTGACTGAAACTCCTCCATCAATCTCTGCCTACAAGGAGCCAACGTCCGATGTCCCTGAAGTTCGTCAGGAGGAGGAAGGAGACAAACCAGCCCACCAGGCCAGTGAGACAGAGTTGGCAGCGGCCATCGGCTCCATCATCAATGACATTTCTGGGGAGACAGAAAGCTTTCCTGCGCCCCCCACCTATCCCGCTGAATCAGAAGCTGAAATCCCCACAGAACCCTTGGTGCTTCCGTCACCTCGGGAGGAGATGGAGCCTGAGACAGATCAGGCAGTGAATAATATCCTGGAAACTGAGGCTGCCGTCGAGCCCGCGGTGCAGCCGATTCCTGGCGCTGCCGCGTCGGCGGTAGAGACGGAGAGCAAGGAGGCTGAGGTCAGCTTCAGTGAATCTTCCAACTCGGCTCAGGAGGCTGAGACCTTGCAGGAGGCAGAAGTTGCTCGGAAGGAAAAGGGCCGCCAGAAAACCACACGGCACAGGCGTAAAAGGAGCACAGGCAGAAAGGGCGATGTGGCTGAAGTCAACGCCTTCGAGCCAGAGAGGGTGCAGAGTAAGTCACCCCCCACCAACGAAATTAAGGTGAAACCTGAAGAAACCTCTAAGGAGGAAAAGCAAACTAAACCCATGGCTCAGGCACCCACGGAGCCAAGTGCTTCTGACGCCAGCAAGGCTGCAGCCACTGAGGTCGTGGTTGTGCACGAAGCAGTGGCTGAGAGGAGCACCTCTCCAAAATTACCTGCTCCTGCTCCCCTGGACCTGGCCACCCCACCAGTTCCCCTCGACGAGGGGAGTCAGGGTGGGTTCAAGATACGGTCACCCATGGAGAACGCACCCGTCACGCCACCGAGTGCCCCAAATGCAGCCCTTCCCACCCTCCCCTCAGCAGCAGCAGTGGCCAAGCTGCCCACCCCCGTGCCCACCGCCATCGTCCCACTTCACTCCACCACTGCCAAGGTGCCAGAGTGGATGGTGAGGCATGAGGAATCCCGTGCCCGTTCCACACCGCCTCCGGCTCTCCCCCCGGACACAAAGGCGTCAGATATCGATACGAACTCCAGCACTTTGAGGAAGATACTCATGGAGCCCAAATATGTCTCCGCGACGAGCATAACCTCCACACACGTGACGACCACTCACGCCGAGCCAGTGAGTGCTCCTCGTTTGGAGGAGGCACCTCTCCACCCTGCTGTAGAGGCCATAAAACCAGTTTCGGAGGAGAAGCCAGCAGTTCCTGTCACCAATGCCTTGGACCCACCAGTGGCTGAAGCACCCGTGTTCAGTGAGAAGGAAAAGATCAGTACTGTGATTGCTCCCAAAGCTACATCTGTCATCAGCAGGATGCCCCACAGCGTGGATCTGGAGGAGGCTCCCAGGATCACCTTGGTGAAGCAAGCTCCCCAAACCCAGACGTGTCTTGTTAATGCCCCCTCACCAAAATTTAAGCAGAGGTCAAGCACAAATGATAACAGCAGGTTCCATCCAGGATCGATGTCTATTATCGAGGAGAGGCCTGTAGAGACTGGGTCCAGCCCGGGGCTGCGGGTGAACACCTCAGAAGGCGTCGTGCTCCTGAGTTACTCGGGGCAGAAGACAGAAGGTCCTCAGCGAATTAGTGCTAAGATCAGCCAGATTCCCCCTGCCAGTGCTGTCGACATAGAGTTTCAGCAGTCTGTGTCCAAGTCTCAGATTAAACAGGAACCTATCACGCCATCGCAGCCCACGCCAAAAGGCTCCCAGACCTCAGTGGGGTACGGGACTGTTTCCACCCATTCTTCTTTGGTACTAGGAACACAACCTTACAACACGTCACCTGTCATCTCCTCTGTTAAACAGGAGAGGACCACTCTGGAGAAGTCTGACTCATCCCACCTCTCTGTCCAGACTCCAGCGTCTCAACCCAGTAAAGTCCTCACTCAGACTGGAAACACTCCACCCGTGCTCGTCCATAACCAGATGGTAGTGAATAAAAAACTGTCTGATCCTACTGCTCTGAAAGTGGAGACCAAGACTCTTCAACCCTCCAACTTGAGTCCTGGAGTCAGTCCTCACCACCCTTCCCTCTCTGGGAAAATGCATTCAGAAGCAAACCACGTCAGCTCGGGACCCAGCACCCCAACTGACCGGGCTATTTCCCACCTGGGGGTCACCAAACAGGAGCCACACTCACCCCGTACCAGTGGACACTCACCGTCACCGTTCCCCAGGGCTTGTCACCCTGGCAGCACCTCCTCTCCAGCTTTGTCGAGCAGCACCCCAGTCATGCTGGCCCCGGGGATTCCTGTTCCTCAGTACATCTCCAGCATGCACCCCGAGCAGTCCGTCATCATGCCCCCTCACAGCGTGACACAAACCGTGTCCCTGGGCCATCTGTCCCAGGGTGAGGTGAGGATGAACACCCCTCCTCTCTCCGGCATCCCTTATGGCATCCGCCCCGAAGCTCTCCACTCCCCCCGAGCTGCTCTGCAACCCCAGATGGAGATCAAACCTCAGCGATCCAGCACCCCCCAGCCAGCCCCCATCCGGGACATCGTCATGCCCCCTCTGTCTTCTCAGCACGCTTCCGAGGAGGAGATGCACTACCACCACACCACGGTCTGCAGAGGCCCAGCCCCTGTCCAGTCTGACGTGCTGGTGATGCAGCCCGATTACCGCATGCACCCCTCCAGCCTCAGGCTCGACCAGTACAATGTCCCCCGGGACGTCAGGATGATCATGCACCCACACATGGCTGCTGTGGGCGAGCACCACTCGGAAACGAGACAATCCCGAACTCCTGAAGGGGCTGGGAAAACTCCTCCTGTCAGTAAGACCCCGCAGCCCGGGAAAGAGACTCCAAAGTCCTCGGAAGGCAAGATGGCACACTCTCCTCACAGCGAGCCCCGGCTCCTCAGCGTCCCCTCGGGCAGCCAGCTGCCTGGACTGCCTCTGTCACAGCCCGTGGTGGTGCCACACGGGGTGCAGATCATGCACCCTGCTGGGAGCTCCTTCCATGACTACCGCTCTGTGTATGGTGATATGAGGAATTACCACACAGCAGCACAGCTCGGGCACCCTCAGTTCCCGGGTGCCTCGCCAATCGGATTGCCTTCCCGGAGCATGACCCCCTCTCAGGTGAGAAATAAAATCCTTCTCCTGGACACAGGCTGCCCAGAGAAGCTGTGGCTGCCCCATCCCTGGCAGTGTTGAAGGTTGGATGGTGCTGGTGGGAGGTGTCCCTGTCCATGGAAAAGGGACTATCTGAAGGTCTTTAAGGTCCCTCCCAGCTTAAACCATTCCATGATTCTGTGAATCTTCCTGAAATGTGGAGCTCTTTTTGCAGCTCTGTGTAGCAACAGGAACTGGATTTAACTCTCTGTGGTCGGTCTCAAGCCTTGCTGAAATTCATAGCTGGTTTTGTTTGGGAAGTGGGGTTGGAATGTTATTTGGCTTTAGAGGAAGCTAAAAAAACCTGTTTTTTGAACTCTAGGTCTCAACCCTACACAGAGGTTTCTCACTGTGGAGGTGTCAGGGGGGACAGCTGTCAGCACTGGGGTGGTGTGTGGGTCAGCCATCCTCGGAGGGACCATGTGGCCAAGGCTGGGCATGGAGCAGGAGTCAGGGGATGTGGTTTCAGCTTTCATGTGTCAGAGGCTGCTGGGGTGACCCTGGAAGTGGGGGGACTGGTCCAGGAACCCCCACTGTAGGGCTGGTGCTGTGGTGTGGAGACAGAGATTTCCTCCACCAGCAGCCTGGTGGTGTCCTGGTAGCCTTAGTATTGAATTAATGAGTTCTGATACATCCACAGCCTAAAATCTTCCCTTTTTTCCCCTATTACCTGCTTCCCAGGGTCTCTCGGAGGGCGAACACTCTCACCCCAGCCAGCCAGTACGCAGCAAGACTCCTCAGATCCCTCAGGATCCCAAGGGCCCTCCGGCATCAGGACCTGAGCAGAGTCACCACCCCACTGTAAATAGGCATGCAGCACCCCTGGACCCTCACGTCCACCTTCAGAGGGCACAAGCAGACACAGGACAGACCTCCTACCCCTCGCCTGTTGCCATTTCCATAAAGCAGGAGCTTCCCTCACCGCACCAACCTCAGGCGGTTCCCAAACAATCCATGTTCATCCCCACCACGTCGGGGCCCACAGCCCCCCCAGGACTGCCCCTCAGTCGCCCTGAGCCCCAGTCTGCTCTCAAACAGGAGCCATCTCCTCACCCCGTTTCCCAGAGACCTGTGGACATGGTTCAGCTGCTGACGGTATGTAGAGCTCCAGCCCCTTCTCCTGCCCCAGCAGCCTCCTTGTCCTGGGGAGGGTTTTGTTCACAGGCAAGAAAAAGGGATGGTTTGAGAACAAATCTGCCCAGGAGCATCTGAGGGCCCTGTGGGTGCTGATCCTGGAGCAGAGGAGGCTGAGGGGAGACCTTCTGGCTCTCTGCAACCCCCTGAGAGGAGGTTGGAGCCAGGGGGGGTCAGGCTCTGCTCCCAAGGAACAAGGGATGGGACAAGAGGAACTTTGGGCACAACTCAAGTTGTGCCAGGGGAGGTTTAGGTTGGAGCTGGGGAAGAATTTCTCCCTGGAGAGGGTTGTCAGGGCCTGGCCCAGGGTGCCCAGGGCAGGGCTGGAGTCCCCATCATCCCTGGAGGGGTTTCAGAGCCCCAGAGATGTGGGGATGAGGGACATGGGGCAGTGGTGGGGCTGGGATAATGGTTGGACTCAATGATCTTTAAGGCCTTGTAGAAACAGAAAAATTCTATGATTCTGTTTAATTGAAAGAAAAAAGGAAAAAAAACTCAATCCCAAAGCCTAGAGACTGAGGAGGAGGAGGGGTATGGTGAGGAAGAGGTACTCAGAGCTACCTATACCATGTAACTCTGAGCAGTTCTGCTGTTCCTGAGCTTTCCTTTTAGTAAAAGAGAAAAAACCCTGTTTGGTGCCAGCCCTGTGCTGCGTGGGGGCTGGAGGGTTGGGAGAGGCTCTGATGTTGGCATGAAGGCATCTGCCCAGGATCTTTAGCTGGAAGAAAAATGGAAGAATTACTGATTTAGCAGGACGTAGCTGAAGCCTGGACCAATGCATCCTTTACCATGAGGGCAGTAAGACACTGGGATAGGTTGCCTATGGAGGTTGTTGATGCCCCATCCCTGGAAGTGTTTGAGGCCAGGCTGGATGAAGCCTGGCCTAGCGGAAGGTGTCCCTGCCCATGCAGGAATCTTGATGATCCTTAAGGTCCCTTCCAACCCAGACCACTCTATGACACAAGAGGTGATGTTAACATCTGTACTGAGTCCTTCCAAGCCAAGAAATTGGCACAACTTCCTCTGAAATCACCAGAGGCACATGAGCACCTCAGCGTGGGATTACGATCCCCCTCTCCATCATTTATTAATATTTCTTCTCTTTTTTTTTTTTTCCCTCTTTCCAGAAATACCCAATTGTCTGGCAGGGCCTTCTGGCTCTCAAAAATGACACAGCTGCTGTCCAGCTCCACTTTGTCTCTGGTAACAACGTCCTGGCCCATCGCTCGCTGCCGGCACCCGAGGGAGGTCCCCCCCTGAGGATCGCTCAGCGCATGCGCCTGGAGGCCTCACAGCTGGAGGGGGTGGCCAGGAGAATGATGGTGAGGGGCTGGGAGTTGGGACAGGGGCAGGCTGTGGGCTTGGGAAGTGGGGAATAGATCTGGATTGGCAGGAAGCTGAACAGGAGCCAGCAGTGTGCCCAGGTGGCCAAGAAGGCCAAGGGCATCCTGGCCTTCAGGTGCAGTGCGCCCAGGTAACCAACAGGTCCAGGGAAGGGATTCTTCCCCTGTTCTCATCCCTGGTGAGGCCATATCTTGAGTCCTGTGTCCAGTTCTGGGCCCCTCAGCTCAGGAAGGAGATTGAGGTGCTGGAGCAGGTCCAGAGAAGAGCAAGGAGGCTGTGAAGGGATCCAGCAGAATTGCTGTGAGGAAGGGCTGAGGGAGCTGGGGGTGTTGAGGCTGGAGAAGAGGATGCTCAGGGGAGACCTCATCACTCTCTCCAACTCCCTGAAAGGAGGTTGGAGCCAGGGGGGGGTTGGGCTCTTTTCCCAGGCAACTCTCAGTAAGACAAGAGGTCATGGGATTAAGGGAATGATGAAGCTGGGAAACCTTTGAAGTCACCTCCCTCGATGGGAACAGATTCCTTCTGGCTCCAACACACCTGAGTGAGGTGGAAAGTGGAATTCAGGCTGTGGAAATCAGCAGGTTTTGGGTGCTTTCCACCAACTGGACTGGTCAAGCTTTCAGCACATCTTTGGTAACTTCAAGTGAGTCTGAGGGGAAGATTTCAAACTGCAGGCAGAGAACGTGTGTCAGGAGACATTGGATGTAATGTCCAACTCAAAGCTTGGACTGGATGATCTTGAAGGTCTCTTCCAACTGAAGACATTCTGTGTGCTTCTGTGTAATAATTACATTATCTTTCCAGGTGGAGAGTGATTACTGCCTGCTGCTGGCCTTGCCCTGTGGCCGGGACCAGGAGGATGTGGTGAACCAGACGGAGTCGCTGAAGGCCGCCTTCATCAGCTACCTGCAGGCCAAGCAGGCTGCAGGGATCATCAACGTCCCCAACCCCGGCTCTAACCAGGTACCAGTGAGGAACAAGCCCTGAAACACCATAAAAATCCATCAACAAGCCCCCAGCTTCTTGCTTAAGGTTGTAGTTGAGCTGCCCAGGTTTGGGATTCACACCACACCTCCTGGTGTGCTGTGCTGGCTGCTGACATCACCCACCCAACACTCCAGGAAAATTGACAACAGCAAAACCCCCACATGTGTGTTCAGCTCCTTCACAGCCCAACAGCTCCAGCTGAGAACCTTCCACACCCATTTTCCAGCTTTTGTCTTGTGCTGGAAGTCAAGTCCCCCTTCTGCTTCACACCATATCCTGATTTCTCCAGGTCACCTGGAATTTTCTTACTCCAAGACAAAACATTGGGGTTTGGTAATGATTTTATTCCATTTATTCTATTCTGGATATGATTTGATTCCATTTATTCCAGATGTCTTGCTGCATTTAATCTGTTCCCTGGGTGTAAACAGCCTGGAATGAGCTGGCAGTAATTGTAATTATAATCATAAATGAAGAAATTATAATGATTGGGAATTTTTCTGCCTTCCCCAATAAAACCAGCCAGCTCTTATGTCCCTGATGTGAAAAAACTCCCTGTGTGGGGAACCTTACCCCACTTCTAAACAAGTGAGATGGTTTTAGAGCCCTCGAGCACCCGCAACGCCCCATTTTGAGACATTTTCACCCCCGTTTCTCTCTCATCTTTGGGTTTTTTTTCCCCCCCACAGCCTGCCTACGTTCTGCAGATCTTCCCACCCTGTGAATTTTCAGAAAGCCACCTGTCCCGCCTCGCCCCTGACCTCCTGGCCAGCATCTCCAACATCTCCCCTCACCTGATGATTGTCATCGCGTCGGTATGAGCTGTTTACCCGCTTACTGACTTGAGTAGTTTTTTTTTTTTTATTTTTAATTTTTTTGGGGGTTGCTTTATTTTTTTTTTCCACGGCCCTGCAGCAAAAAAATTAAAAAAAAAAAAAAAAAAAAAGCCCACAGAAAAAAAACCCAACAAAACACACGGAAAATAAAAATAAATACAGAGAGAAAGTGATGAAACAAGAAAATGCTGCCAGACTACCAGCCTCCTGCCCTCAGCGGCCTCGATCAAACTGTTTCTGGGCAGTGGTTGTGCTGCCCTGGATGTTTACATTGCTTTAGCTTATGGACAACTGATGCACTCAGCGGGTGGACTGGTGTGGGGTTCCTGTGCCTCCTTTTGGGGAAACAAAAAAAAAAAAAAAAAAAAAAAAAAAAGAGAAAGGAGGGCTTATTTTTTTTAACAAAAAACAGAGAAAAAAAAAGGAAGAAAAAAAAATTTTAAAAATTTAAAAAAAAAAAAAAAAAGGAAAGAAAACTGAAAATAAAAAGAACCTGAACTGCCTTTGCACTAAATTAGTGACTCGGACCTTTGCACAGTTGGAGACACGCTGTGACGTTCTGGATGTCTTGACACACATTGATACGCCGTGGACCTGGGGACTTCTGCTGAGATTTGTGGGTCAAGGATCATTTCACACATTATCTTTTTTTATTATTATTTTATTGGTTGGTTTTTTTTTTCCTTTTTTTTTTTTTTTTTGGGGGGGGGGTGGTGTTTTTTTTTGCTTTTTCTGGATGTTGAACCTTCCTAACCTCCACCTGCCCCTGCTGCAGCCGTCTTCTCTTCATCTGGGATGTACAGTTTACACTGAAAAAAAGACAAAAAAAAAAAAAAAAAAGACAAAACAAACAAAAGGGAGAGCTATTTTCCTTCCTGGTGGGATATGCAGAACTCAGTGGGTGTGTGTATATATAAATATATATATAATATATATATAAATATATATAATACTGACTTTAAAAAAAAAAAAGGAAAAAAAAGACAAAAAAAGAAGACAAAAAAAAAAAAGAAATCCAATCCCCACAACATACATTTTTTTTTAATCTGTGCCAAAAATGTGTTTTCAGAGAAAATCTTATTTTCATACTCAGACTTTGTATTGTCACTCATTTGTAAGTGCGCTTCATTTAAACATCCCCCCCCTCGTCTCAGCAGCTGTGGAAGTGTTATACACTTGTACAAAAGACTTTTGACCTCCCCTCCCCTTTTTTCCCCCCTTTTCCCCCAAACCCTTTTCGCCTTCCCTAACACTTATTAATTTATGGAACTTGTTTTTTTTTGTTTGTTTTTTTTTCTCAGCGCAGTTTTGTTTTGTGTGTCCATTGGATTACAAACTTTATTAAAAAATACAAAACATTCTGGCAGCTCCTCCCTCCACTGGGGGTGGGGGGATGGAGGGGAAAAGGGGTTGGGGACTTCCCCGGAGCTGTCACCTGTGTCAGATTTATTCAAAAAAAAGAAGAAAAAGCAGATGATTTTAGCATAGAAACCTAAATCCCTGATTATTGTCCCCAGTGTGGTGTTTGTAGCAGTTGAAACCCAAAGGTCTGGGTTTTCTTCTTGCTTCTGATTCCCACCTGCTTGCAACAAAAGTAAGTCCCCAAATCTTGAGACCCACCCTCCAAATCCCTCAGTTAATCACCACTGGGGTCATAAATGGGTGAAAATCAAGAAGATCTGGTTAAAAAGGAGATTTGGGATGAAAATTCAGGAGGTTTGCACCTGGGCAGTGGGGTTGGGGTGGGGGAGAGCCCCTGAGTGGGGCTGGGGCAGAGGAGAGCCTGGTTTGGGGTAAAAAAGGACAGACACACGGACAGGGCAGGGACAGATGGCTCCAGGGGCCTGATCCTGCCCACAGGCTGAGGAGAAACCACTGGGCCTTTGGGGAAAAAGAGTCCATTTTGGGGTTTGTGCTGGGTGGGGAGCAGGTTGGGAGGGGCTTGGGCTGCACAGGCACTTGTCTGTCTGTCCTGGTGTGTTACTGCTGTCTGTGTGTCAGGCTGGATCTCCAACCATCCCTGCAGCCATCCTGTCCCTCTGGGGAGGGAGCATTGGTGTGAAGGGGTGGAGGAGGAGGAGGAGGGCACTGTCCCCACCATCCCCCCCAATCTGTCCCTTGTCCACCCAACTACCCATCCATCTGTCCATCCCCACAACAGCACCCACTCCAGGACAGACAGACAAGTGCCTGTGCAGCACAGCAACCCCCAGCCCACACAAACCCCCAGATTGGGCTTTTTTGCCCCAAAGACCCTGCCAGTGATTTCCCCTCAGGCTGTGGGCAGGAACAGGGCCTTGGAACCCCCCCTCAGTGTCCATCTGTCCTTGCCCTGGCCGTGTGTCCGTGTGTGTCTCTTCTGGCACATCCTCAACCACCTTTATTTTAACCTTTAACCATTCTCCCTTTTTTAACTCTGTTCTGATTTAATGAGTATTTTGGTGGCCCCTGTGGTCCTGCTCAGCCCAGGGGCTCTGAGGACCCCCCCCACACAGCAGACCCAGTCCCAAAATATCACCGGGGGGGTGACAGCCCAAACTGTGTCCCCCATTGCGACCCCACAGCCATTCTAGAAAATATTGCCATTTATTCCATCTCTACCCCCAGAATTACACTTTTTACACCATTTCTGAGCAGCATTTAAATAAAAGGCGAAGAAGGGTGAGGGGTGGGGGTGGGAGTGAGGGAAGGTTGGAATCACTCCGGGGGGGTCTGCCCCTCCCCGGGAGTGGGTGGGAGAGGCTCGGGGGGTCCATCCCGGGTTCTGAAGAGCAGCTCCCCAGCAGGGATGACCTGCTCGGTGTGCCAGGTGGTTCCGTACTGCTGGTAAAAGTCTGGGTCAGCCTGGAACATGACGAGGGCCTGGGCCGTGTGGATCCGCACGTGCTGGGCCAGGCTGCTGGCATCCAGGAACTTCTCCCCGCAGGAGTCACAGGCGTAGAGGATTTGGGTGTTGGGATCTGGGAATCAAAACAGATGAAAGACATGAGGTGTGGTACGGGGGGGCAGGAGCTGGGGGACTCCCCCTCGGTGGCCTCTGTCCCCTCCTCACCTGCCTCCTGCACCTGCTTCACCGCTTTGGTGATCTCGGCTTTCAGCGCCTCCGTCTCGTCCGCTGTCACCGCGGCGGCCACCGGGACCACTGAGGGGACAGGAGGAAGGGGGAGAGGATGGGATGGGGGGAAGATGATGATGATGAGGTGGTAGAGATGATGATGGGGTGGGAGATGGGAGGGGAGATGATAATGAGGGGGAGAGATGATAATGGTGTGGGAGGAGATAATGATGATGAGGTGGTGGAGATGATGGGGTGGGAGGTGGGGGAGATGATGGTGAGATGGAGATGATGGGGTTGGAGGAGAGCTCAGCAGGAACAGGACACCCAATTGGGCCTGTCCCACCTGGGTCTGGCGGGGCTCCAGCAAGGCCAGGCCAGGCCAGTTTCCAGCCTCAGGGAACAGCAAAGGGTGCAGCACCCTGGGAGAAATCTCCAAGTCCCTCTGGGAAGGCCCTGGGACCCCCAAGCTGCACCCCATGGAAAAAAAAAACCTTTTGGATGGCTCTGGGACCCCTGAGCTCATTCATAAGGTGCGTGGTGACAGCACCCCACAGGTGAGCTTCCATACTCCCTTCTGGGATGGCTCCAGGGACCCCTAAAGTCACACCCCACAGATCAACCCCCCCTTGGGGACACTCTGAGCCCCCCAGGCTGCACCTCATGGGTAACTTTCCCTTCTGGGAGGGCTGTGGGACCCCCAGCTCACTTGTCAGTTGGGTGACAGCAGTGGCAGCCAGTGCCTCAGTGGCCAGTGTCACCATGTCATCAGAAGCCACCGTGACAATGTTGACCTCTCCCCCTTCCTCGGGCTCCAGGATCTTGATCCCTGCCTTGCCCTGGTGCACGGTCTTGACGTGGGAGCGCAGGTTGTCCACACGGTTGAAGCCCCGGCCACACTTGTCACACAGGAAGGGCTTTTCCCCTGGGGAGGAGTTTGAGGGGTGGGTGAAGATTTTGGGGGGGTTAGTTGAAGATTTTAGGGGGCTAGGTAAAGATGTTTGGGGTTAAAGAGTTGGGGGCTAAAGATTTTGGGGTGGGTTACTGATTTCAGGAGGTAGGTTAGAGATTTTGGGGGTTGGTTAAAAAATTCTGGGAACTAAAGATTTCTGGGGTGTAAAGATTTTGGGGGCTTGGTTAGAGAATTTCTGGGTTAAACTACTTGAGGGTAAAGATTCTGCGGGCTTGGTTAAAGAATTTTTGTGTTAAAGTACTTGGGAGTAAAGATTTTTGGGCAATAAAGGTTTTATGGGGTTAGAGATTTTTTTAGTGTTAAAGATTTCAGTTACAAAATCTGGGGGTTAAAGAATTTGTGGCTAAGTTAAAGAATTGGGGGGTTAAAGATTTTTGGGACAAGATTTTTGAGGCTAAACATTTTGGGGGGTTTAGAGATGGGGTCAGAGATTTTGGGAGACTGGTTAAAGATTTTTGGAATTAAAGAACAGGGCAAAGATTTTGGGGGTTAAAGAACTGACAGGGTAAGAACTTGGGGGTAAGAGGTTTGGGCAATAAGATAAAAGATTTTGGGGATTAGTTAGAGATTTTGGGGGGATAGATTTTGGATGGTTAAAAAAATTGGGGGTTAAAGAATCTGGGGATGAGTTAAAAGATTTTTGGGACTGAAGATTTCTGAGGTTAAACATTTTCTGCAGTGATGGATTCTGGGGGGGGGGAAGGCTACAGATTTTTTGATTTTGGGGGGATTTAAAGATTGGGAGTTCAGTTTCTGGGGAGAGGGTGGGGTCCTGAGAGGGTAAAACCCACCAGTGTGGATGATGATGTGCTTGGAGAGGTCTCCAACGTTGACAAAGGCTTTGTTGCAGACGGTGCATTTGTGGGGTCGGATGTTGTCGTGGTGGCGGATGTGGTTGGCCAATTGGCTTGACTGCACGAACCTTGGAAGGGGAACAACCCAAATGAAGACACCTCTGGCACCTTCCACTAACCCTCCACGGCCGGGTGCCGGAACGGCACCCGACCGTGGAGGGTAGGTGGAGGTGCCCCCCCTAAAAATCGTGTGGGTGCCCCCCCTCACCTCTTGCCGCAGCGCTCACAGACGTAGGGTTTCTCCCCCGTGTGCTGGCGCACGTGGGCGATGAGGGAGCTGGCTTGGGTGAAGGCCTTCCCACAGATCAAGCACTGGCACGGCTTCTCTCCTGGGAGGGGGGGGATGAGGGAGAGGAGTCAAAAGGGGTCCTAAATTTCGGGGTGAGGTGGAGGAAATCCCCTGGAGGGGCAGCTGCCCACCCACCCGTGTGGATGCGGACGTGTCGCTGCAGCGCGCCGGGGTCGGCGAATTGGCGCTGGCAGTGGACGCAGACGTAGGGCTTCTCCCCGCTGTGGATCCGGAGGTGCCGTTTCAGGTTCCCTGGGATTAGAGGGGGGTGGGTGTGGGGATGATGGAATACTCCCCTCATCCTGCCCAGCACCCCGGCAGCTCCCACGGAAAAGCCCGTTGGTATCTAAGGAGTGGGGTTGACAGCAGAGTGCTCAGGATCGAGGGGCAGGTAAGAAGGTGGCAGTGAGGATGGGGGGTGGAGACTCCACCCAGCTCATCCAGACCTCTCCAGTGGTTTGGGGAGGTAGGAAGAGATGTTCCCATCCCCATAACCTCCTTCCAGGAGCATTCTCAGGGTGTGATCACCAGCCTGGCACCACAGAGGGGGAAAGACTTACACACCACAAACCCAGCACACAGGGAGAGGTTTGAACCCTCCTGTGCTCAGGATAAAATCCTTCTCCCAAATGGCAGAATTATTTGGGACACGATTCAAGAATTTTGTGTCCTTATGCTGGGGACTCCAGAGCAGTTCAGAGTAGTTGGGGACATGGAACAGTCCCCATCCCCACCCCTTGAGCCAGCCAAACCTCCACCACTTGGACCTCACCACCCACCAGCCCTGGGCTACCTGAAGTGGTGAACTGTTTGCCACACTCCCGGCACTTGAGGGGCCCATCAGCAATGTGGATCTTCAAGTGAGCCCTCAAGTTTCCCACCTGGGGACAGGACAGAGAGAGGGATGCAGAGAAATCCCCTCTCGTATCACAGAACCAGAGAATCATGGAATAATTTGGGTTGGAAGGGACCTCCAAAGGTCACCCAGTCCAACCCCTGCAGATCAGGGTGCTCAGAGCCTCCTCAAGCCTCACCTTGAACGTCTCCAGGGATGATGCCTCAACCCCCTCCCTGGGCAACCTGTGCCATTGTTCCACTGCCACATCCCCCCCTTCACCTCCTCCTGGAGAGATCCAACCCCCCTTTGATCCTGTTCTTTCCCTTCCCACCAACTCACCTGGTGGAACTTTTTGTCACAGTGGGGACACTTGTGCTCCTTGTCGGTGTCGTGGGTCTCCAGGTGCCGCATCTTGGAGGTGGGGTCGGAGAAGCAGCGCCCGCAGTAGTCACACTGGTAGGGTTTCTCCCCGCTGTGGACCAGCTGGTGCCTTTTGAGGTTGCCAGAGGTGGTGAAGAGCTTGCCACAGTGATCACAGCGGTACTTGGCCTCCCCCGTGTGCCGTTTCTTGTGGATGTTCAGCAGACTGATCAGGCGGTAGCTCTTCCCACACTCCTCGCAGCCGTAGGGCTTCAGAGGGCTGTGGGGTGAGGGACCAGCACACCAAGCTCTCACCCACTCCAGACCAGCTCCACCATCCCAGCAGCACCCATCAGGATCCCATGGGATGGCTCCAGGCAACACAGAGGGGAAGGGTGTGAGCAGAGAGGTGGAGCTCAGCCCCGACCACCCCACCACACTGATGGATTTCATTGAATCCCAGAGTGGTTTGGGTTGGGGGGACCTTAAAGTCCATTTAGTCTTTAGATGGTCCCTGTCCCGTGGTCAGGGACACCTCCCACCAGCCCAGGGTGCTACAAGTCCCATCCAACCTGGCTCGAGACACTGCCAGGGATGGGGCAGCCACAGCTTCTCTGGGAAACCTGGGCCAGGGGCTCAGCACCCTCACCCCAAACAATTTCTTCATAAAATCCAACCTCAATCTCCTCTATGTCCAATCTAAATGACAAGGATTGGATCTATTGCAGCAAAACCTTCAGGTTTTTTGCCACCACCACTGCTTTTCCATGGCTGCCACCATCCAAACGAGCTGCTGGGAGTCTCCAACCCCACGATGCCAAACCCTCCAGGATGACCCAAGAGGGAGAGCGGTGTGGCCGCCATCCCAGCCTCCTGCTTGAACCCTTGGCATTGTCACAAGCCTCTCCCCAACCAGCTTACCCTGGTGGCACCTCTGTCCCCCAGTGTGGCCCTACCTGTGTGTCTTCTCGTGGGCTTTGCAGGCAGCTGGGTCAGAGAAGGCTTTGTTACACTCCCTGCAGGAGAAGGGCTTCTCCCCAGTGTGGATCCGGATGTGCCGCTTGAAGTTCCCGGTGTGAGTGAACTCCTTCCCGCAGTCCTGGGGACAGGGAGAGGCACGGTGCGGGTGGCACCCGGGGACACCCGCTGTCCCCACGAGGGACTGGGGGCCAGGATGGGCTGTGAGGGTCCCACCTCACACTTGTGGGTGACAGAGCCGTAGGCTTTCGACTCGGTGCGGTCGCTGTAGATCCCGGAGCGCAGCAGGTGGGGCTCTCCCAAGTTTTCCTGCCCGGAATCGGCGCTTCCCGACTCGTCCTCGGCGTTCTCCCCGTTCTCAGACCGGGGCTGCTGCTCCTCCTTGGGGATTTTGTCCTCCTCCTCCTCCTCAGGGATTTTGTCCACCTCCTCCTTGTCCTTCACCGTCCTCTCCGCCTCCTCCTCCTCCTCCTTTCCTACCAACTCCATCTCTGCAGGCAGATGGAGAACACAGGGAATTTGGGGAGCAGCACCACAGACCAAACCCCACCTTTATTTCCCAACTCTGAACTGGGGTGACTGGGATTAGCTCAGATCACCCCAAAATCCTGGCACTGAGATCTCTGCCCAGAATCAGTTTGGATTTGCAGGTTATTAGCCCTAAAACCACAGAATGTTCAGGGTTGGAAGGGAGCTCTGGAGATCCCCAATCCAACCCCCCTGCCCCAGCAGGATCCCCCAGGGCAGGGCACACAGAACACATCCAGGGGGGTTGGAAAGGCTCCAGAGAAGGAGACTCCACAACCTCTCTGGGCAGCCTGGGCCAGGGCTCCCTCAGCCTCACACTCCAGAAGTTTCTCCTCAGGTTGAGGTGGAACTTCCCATGTTCCAGCTCCAACCCATTATTCCTTGTCCTGGGCACCCCAGAACAGAGATTGTCCCCTTCCTCTTGCCCCCCACCCCTCAGCTATTGATGGACATTCAGCAGATCCCCTCTCAGCCTTCTCTCCTCAAGGCTGAACAGCCCCAGGGCTCTCAGTCTCTCTCCACACAGAGATGCTCAAGTCCCTTCAGCACCCTCACAGCTCTCCCTGGGACTCTCTCCAGTAGCTCCCTGTCTCTCTGCAACTGGGGAGCCCCAAACTGGACCCAGGATTCCCAGTGTGCTCTCATCAGGGCAGAGCAGAGGGGGAGGAGAACTTCCCAGAGGGTAAAGAGAAAATCCCAAAGCCTGCATGGACAGAGGAGCATTTCCCAACCTCCGCCCCATGGATGGAAACTGCTCCCATGGGCTCTGCAGCAGGAGGTGCTGTTTGCACAGGAGAAACTCCCACTGACAGAACTAATTGCATGGAATAAAAAAGAACCCTTGCCCAGCCCCACTGGTGGGAAGGGGAAGGCAGTAGAGTCCCTGTCACCTCCCTGGCTCACTCACCTCCCGTTTTGGTGCTTGGAGAGATGGTTTCCTTCTCCATGGGACTGCTGCTGCTGCTGACCATGCTCTCCACTGGCTGCAAGGGGTTGGGAAATTCGACTTTGGGGGCCTCCTGGACAGCAGCATCTGCCCCTGCAACCAACAGTGTCTCAGGAACGTGCCAGGAGACATCAGGCTCCATGCAGCAGAGCCCAACAGTAGGACAGGGTGTTCTGGTGGAGGGTGACAGTGGGATTTTGGGTACCATGGGCTGGTGGTTCACTTGCTTGGCCACTGGGCTGCTCTGCTGGTGCCTCGGGCTGTGCTGCTGCAGCTGCAGGTGGCTCCTCCTTCACCTCCAGGTTAGAAGGAGCTGCTTTTATTTTGTCAGCATCACCCTGTGCTTCTACAGGTGATTTCTTGTCCTCCACCTTCCCTTTGTCAGCCCCTGTGAGGGATGAGGCAGAGTGATCCATGTGCTGCTGCTCCCCCCACATCCCAGGAGGACTCACAGAGACCTCAGTTGCGGTGCCTCAGAAAGGGGATCAAACCCCACCCGGGTGTACCTCAGGCTGTGAGTTTGGATGTGGGCACAGCGTGGGGCATTTTGGAGACCCCCTGGAGGAGGAGAAGGGAGGTGGCCACGTACCAGTGTCTGCTGGGGGCTGCTGGGAGAGGGATTTGAGAGCGTTGCAAGCGCTGACGATCTCCGGCATCTGCAGGAACCCTGCCACAGCCAGCACGTCCTCCACGTTGTCAGGGCTGAGGCTGAGCTTGGACGTGTACATGAACTCCAGAACCTGGCCCAGACCTGGCAGGGAAGGCAGCACAGCCAGGAATGAGCTCTCCCCCCTCAGCTGGGTGATGTGAAAAAAGCACAACAGCCTGAAGAGCCTCCCTCTAACCCAGGCACCAAGCAGCTTAGGGGGATCTCATAGGAAGGCTCTGCAGAGGGACATGGACAGGCTGGATCCATGGGGTGGGTTCAGTTCTGTGAGGTTCAACGTGGCCAAGTGTTGAGTCCTGCCCATGGGTCACCCCCAACATTCCAGGCTTGGGGCAGAGCAGCTGGAAAGTGCCCCGAGGAGAAGGACTTTGGGGGGTGGCTGACAGGGGTCAAACATGAGCCAGGGTGTGCCCAGGTGGCCAAGAAGGCCACCAGCATCCTGGCTTGTGTCAGCACTGGTGTGGCCAGCAGAAGCAGGGCTGGGATGGTCCCTGTGCTGGGCACTGGGGAGGCTGTACCTCAAATCCTGGGGTCAGTTCTGGAACCCTCAGGAGGGGCTGGAGAGAAGGGAATGGAGCTGGGGAAGGGTCTGGAGAGCATGGAGAAGGGTCTGGAGAAGTTGTGAGGAGCATCTGAGGGCCCTGTGGGTGCTGATCCTGGAGCAGAGGAGGTTGAGGGGAGACCTTCTGGCTCTCTGCAACCCCCTGAGAGGAGGTTGGAGCCAGGGGGGGTCGGGCTCTGCTCCCAAGGAACAAGGGATGGGACAAGAGGAACTTTTGGCACAACTCAAGTTGTGCCAGGGGAGGTTTAGGTTGGAGCTGGGGAAGAATTTCTCCCTGGAAAGGGTTGTCAGGGCCTGGCCCAGGCTGCCCAGGGCAGGGCTGGAGTCCCCATCATCCCTGGAGGGGTTTCAGAGCCCCAGAGATCTGGGGATGAGGGACATTGGCCTTGATGATCTTCCAAGCCAAGGAATTGTTCCAACCAGAACTATTCCTGACTCTGTGACCTGGCAGCTCTCTGCCTACCTGCTGCATTGCTGATGTCAAGGTGCACCACATCCTTCTGGTCCACAAAGAGCATCCTGAAGTACTCACTGCAGGCAGCCAGCACAGCTTTGTGGGCCTTGAAGTCAATGCCATCCACCACGAAGGTGCAGTCACACAGCAAACCCAGCTGCCTCTGCTGGTTCAGCTGCTGCAGGACTTGTTTGCTGTGCTGGGGGAAATCCATGGCTGAGAGGAGGGGAAAAAAAACCCAAAACACACCAGGATGTCAGAAAGGGCCACAAAAGAGGACAGGTCACAAAGTCAGGGCTCAACCATCACCTGATGCCTTTGATAGTTCAGAACATGGCCCAAAAAGCCCAAGTTTCAGCTCCTCACTGCAACCACCCACAACCCCAAACCCTCTCCTGCAAGATGTGCAATGCCAGCCAGGGGCTGCAGAGGGAGTTGATTGAGCAATCAATGAATTTTTTGGCCATTTCAACAGCATTCAGAACAAATTCTCACTCCTCACCCAGCCCAAGCTGAGCAGGAACCCTGCTGCCTCCACAAACACAAGTGCCACTGTCCCTTTGCTGCCATCACCCCCGTGTGGGAAGTGTTCATCAGAATCTTCATGTTCTTGCTCATTTTGGGGACTCATGTTACAATTCCAAGGGATTTTTATCCTTTGGGGGGAATTTCTCCCTGCAGGAAGCACAATTTTGACTGAGGAACACTGCAAACTTCTGGAAACACTGCAAAAAACCCTTTTTTTCAACGAGGTCCTTGCTGGAAGCACCATGAGACTGACCTGCTGCCACACACTGGGATTTCACTTGCCTTATCCTCCCAAAAATGACTCCTCTGAGGGCTGAAGGGGTCACCTCATTGATGAGGGAGGGAGGGAGAGAAGGGGACAAAGCAAGTGGGGCTTATCCACAGTTACCTGTTCAACCTGCCAAGCCAGGGAGCCTCTGATGCTCCAAGAAGCAAGGAAGAAGCAGGTTATGGCCAGGGAAACTCCTGGTTTCACAGTTCAGCTGATACCCAGAGGCAGCAGAACCTCCCTCTGGAAGTTCCCAGCCCATAGCAGTTGCTTTTCTACTTTATCACCTCTCCAAACCAGCACAGGGAGTCTCAGGTCAGGGCAAGGCAAAGAGGTTTGGCTCCATAAAACCCAAGTTGCTTCCAGGCAGGCACCAACACCTCCCCCTGGATCCCTCGGAGCAGGCAGAGGGAGCCTCCTCCTGTCTGCAGTGGGTGTAGCAACACTCTGAGGGAAAAAAACTTCCACCTGAGGATCGATTTGCCTTCCAAAAGCATTCCCAGTAGGAGGGAGAAGCTCAGATGCCTCTCACTGCATCGGCTCAGGCAGGGAGAGAGGAAAAGTTTCAGTGTTTGTCTCCACAGTTAACTCCCTGCCATGGCTCTCCCAAACACAGAGGGGTTTTTAACCAAACATCCACAGCCTGTCCCCAAAATACGTCCCTCAAGAGCTGGAAAAAGTCCCCATTTGTACCAAAATCTGTCCTGAGGTATGTATGACCCTTTGGGTTTGCAAAGGGAAAAAAAAAAAAAAAAAAAGGGTGAGGATTTTCCCAGCAGGACAAACACTGCCTCTGTGGCTGGAGAGCTCTGCACAGCAGGAGCTGAGGAATCATGGTGGTTTGGTGCACTAAAAGGTAATTTTTGGTAATTTTGCACCTTTATGAGGATTTTTATCAGTCCCTGACTGGACTCACCCCAGTGTTGCACCTGAGAAGCTCAGGTGCCCAAGGACAAACTCATCTCCTCCTGAAAAAAACTCATCTTCTCTGTGGTTTCCTCCATCCCATTGCTCCCCAGCAGCTGGGATCACCTTGGTATGCTAAAATCCCAAGGATCTGGATCAAAAACCACCACAGCACCCCCAAAATGCCTCCCTGGTTCTCTGACACCACTGAGGCAGGGCCAGCTTGTGGCTCTGGTGCCAAGATCACTGCCTGAGTGAGAGGCACCAAAATGGGGATGGATCCAGGGCTGGAAAATGCCAAATCACAGAACCACAGAATGTTTTTGCTTGGAAGAGACCTTCAAGATCATCCAGCCCTGCTCTGAACACTGTAACCTCCCCACTGACAAGCTCACCATGTCCCTTAGGACCAGGTCCAGGGTTGTGACCCCACCACTGCCCTGGACAGACTATTCCAATGTCTGATAACCCTTCCAGGGAAAAAACATTTCCTAATATCCAGCCTAAACCTTCTCTGGTGTTGCCTGAATCCATTTCCTCTGTTCCTGTCACACCAAGGAGAGGAGGCTGTCTCCCTCCTCGCTCCACCTTCCTCTGAGGCAGGTGAAGAGAGTGATAAGGTCTCCCTCCTCTCAGCCTCTTCAGGCACTGCTGTTCCACCAGCAGGTCAATTAATCAGCTCTCATTAGCATTAATCCATCAGAGACCACGTGTCAGAGCTCCTGGCAGGAAAACCAGCATCAGGAAAACCTGAGCTCACCCCTGTGAGCAGAAGCACCCAGAGAGGCAGAGGGCTCCTCCAGAGTATTCCCTCCAATCAGTCTCTCTGCAGCCATCCTGGGAGAAAACAGGCCCAAAAGCTCCACTTTTACACCCAAACCTCGTGTGTTGAGGGCGTTAGGGACAAACGTCCCCAGGAGGGACACACCCAGGTCACACCTCAGCAGGGCCACCCCAGCAGAGTGTCCCCTCCTGACCCCTCCCTGAGATGGCTGGCAAGACTCTCATTACCAGATTAATCACCCAAAAGCTTCGTTAGGAGAACACCCACGCCTGCCACAGGTGCTCCCTGAGATAAATGCAGCAGCAACGCTGCTTCCCACGCCAGCTCCGTTAAGCTCTCACTGATTAATGACATTAATTAGCTGCCACCCCAGCATCTGCCTATTAAACCCCCCCCTGAAGCTTCAATAAATTGAAAAAAAAAAAAAAAATAAAATAGGGGTTTGAACGTTGCCATTTTAACACTGGGAAGAGAAGAAGGTTTTGCTCGCTGCCTACCATCATCTCCCTTCTCCTGTGTCAGCTGGGGGAGCAAAGCTGCACTGATCCTTCCAGCCTCTGGGAAGCAGAGTTTGGCCTCATTTCCAGGAACTGATTCTGCAACATCTTGAGTTAAAAAAAAAACAAACAAAAACACACCAAAAACCATGAGGTTAAGAGCTGATCAAAATTACTGAATGCAAATGCTGAGGGGGTGTTAGGGCCAGCATCTGGAGCTCAAAGTCTGGAGGAATTTAAACTCAGCTGCCTCTTGAGAGGATCCTTGGCTTTATAGGGACTGGTTTTATGTTAAAAACATCTTAAAAAAATGATCCCTGGAGGTACAGAGAAGTGAGTGAATTAGAGAAGGGCTCTGGTGCTGGTTGGTGGTCAGCAGTGAGAGCAGGAGGTGAGCTGGCACTCAGCTGTGAGGGGGGAAAATAATCCTGAGCAGGAAAAAAACGTGGTGAAAGGAACTAAAAGGGGAAAGACATAAGGAGAGAGATGAGCAGAGACACTCTGGGCCCTCCCCCAGTGAACAGACCCCCACAGTTATTGAGTTTTCAGGCCCATGGATGGGTTCCTGAGGTGGGCAAAGAGGCAGCAGAGCCACCAGGACAGCACCAGGCCTTGAGCTCTGCTGTGGAAACTGATGGTTTTCTTGCAAAAAAAAAAACTTCTCTTGGAGATGTATCCTGAGGGTCAAAATTTCAGCAGAAGCTTCTGATGCAGCACTGGGTTTGAGGGAACACAGCCAGTCCATGAAGTGATCCCTGCAGAGGGCACACACAGCCAGCCTGGGCTGTCAACACGCCAGAAAATGACACCAAAAGATGAGAAAAGACCTTTTTTTTTTTTTTTTTCCCCTCGGGTTGCTACACGGTGCTTTGAAGCCCTCTCTGCTCTTGTGCTGGTGGTGTCCTTGACACCCAGAGAGCAGCTGCTGGGACACTGGAGGTCTCGTTGTGTCCCCCCCGTGTCCTGCAGCATCCCGAGGGGCTGTGGGGCAGCTCCCTATCCCCCCATGGCTTCACCCCACAGCTCCCGGGTGGGGGGACACGTCTCCCACGGCGGACACGGACACTCTGGGGACCCCCGCAAGGACCGGCAGCTCCCACGTCCCCTAATGACAGCAGCGCAGGGCCCCCCACACCCTGAAGGGGGGATCACAGAGGATGGGAAGAGGAAAGCGGGGGAAAGCGTTGCAACAGCCCTGCGCAGGGTGCTAACGGGATGGGGAGACACCTCCCCCCCCCCCCCCCAGAGCCTCCCCTCTTATAAACCGGGGGGCCGCACACCCCAAAACCGTCTCTGTCTCGGGGAGCACCCGCCAAGCAGCCAGCTGGGCCGCAGCTCCCTTCCCCTCACAGCCCCTCCACACCTCCTGACCCTACCTCAGGGTCTCCACCCCCTTCCCAGCTCCTCCCCGGGCCCCCCCCCAGCCGTTACCTGCCATGCCGGGCCCGCCGGGGGAGCCGGGGCGCTCACCGTGACACGTAACAGACAAAGGGCGCCGCCATCTTGGCGCCGGGCGGAAGCGGCGTCGCCCTCTCCCGCCCCCCTGCGCAGGCGCGGATCGGGGAGGGCGGCTCGGGTCACGTGGTACGGCCGTCTGCTCCCGGCCCGCCCCTGAGGGGAACCGCCATGTTGGGAGAGCTCAGCCTGAGAGTCCCGGGCTGGGAGCCCTGCTGAGGCAGGGAGCCCCATCCAGCCTTCAGCACTGCCAGGGATGGGGCAGCCACAGCTTCTCGGGGAAACCTGGGCCAGGGGCTCAGCACCCTCACCCCAAACAATTTCTGCCCCATCTCCAACTTCAATCTCCCCTCTCTCTCCCACTTCCAAGCCATTCCCCCTCATCCCATCCCTCCAGGCCCTTGTCCCAAGTCCCTCCCCAGCTTTCCTGGAGCCCCTTCAGGCACTGGAAGGTGCTCTAAGGTCTCCCCATTGCAGCCTTCTCTTCTCCAGCCTCAACACCCCCAACTCTCTCCCCCTGGCTCCAGAGCAGAGCTGCTCCAGCCCTCCCAGCAGCTCCGGGGTGGCCAGGAAGGGTTAAGGACCCTGAGTGCCCCTCAGGGCTTCACGTCCCGCAGCCCAGGAGGCTGAGGCACCGCAGCCACCGCCCTGGCACAGGGAATGGCCCCAGCGCTGCGGTCCCGGAGGACCGAAAGTTGTAAATGTTGCTTGAAATGGGCTAAAAGCGTACAAAGTGCTTCAAGTGGTCCCACTGCAGTTGCAAACCCCCTCAGGTAGGGCCAGGGGGCCCGTGAGTGCTGAATAAAACAGAGAATAGAAAACAATTGCTAATTAAAACTTTTTGTGAATTTACCTCTCTACCATGCTAAAACACCTTCCCTCAGGCTGGAAGAAGCCCCCCTGCTCGCAAAAGCCCCTCACCCTCTCAGCAAGCCTGATGAAAAGTGGGAGTACCAAAAAATCAATCGTGTAGATTAATGACACTGTTACACTTTGAACTAAGTTAATTCTGTGGTTTTTTACTATGCAAAAGCATCCCTGTGTCATGGGGATGGGGTGCTGTCCCCTACACCCGCTCCCCAGCTCAGAAATCTTCTTTCCCCCGTGCAAAACCAACTGGGGGAGAAAAGGAGTTGGGTGGTTGGTTGGTTGGTTGGTAGGGTTTTTTTGTTTCTAAATTCCTTCTTTTCCCCGGAGCTTGGTGGCTTTGGGCCACCCACCAGCCTGTCACCACTAGATGGCAATGGGTGACCGCGGTGGGTGGCTCTGTGGGTGCTGGTGGGTGCCTTTTGGGTGGCATTTTGGGACAGAGCTGACACATCCCATGGTGGAGGATCAGCAACAGGGCATGGCCACTGCTCCCCACCTCCAGCTCCCTAAGCCAAGCTGAGGGCTTTTATATTTTTTTTTTCTTTTCCCAATGCCTTTATAGCCATTAAGAGCTTTTTTTATTTGCTTCTCAACACTTTTTTGCCTCGTAGCATCCCATGGCAGAGTCTCCCCACGCTGCCCACAGCCAGGCCACCCCAGGAGGTGAGGGGACAGCCGTGTCCCCCGGTGCTGCAGGTGTGCTCCTGCGTGTCACGAGTCCTTCGGGGACAAACGGGGACGAGGTGACCTCCAAGCTGGAGCAGCAACCCGAGCTGGGCGGTGTGTGGTGGCTATAAACAGCTCCGTGGTGTTTGTACACACAGGGAGATGGGGCCCAGCCCTACAGGGGGATTTTAGGGAGCGTTTGGGACGCCCTCCCCCAGGAAAATAAAACCAGCCTGGGTTTGGCAGCCTGGCTGGGACCATCATCCTGGCTCAATGCTGCTGTTTGGGGCTTCCCCGAGGGTGCTGGGTGCGGGTGGGCGAGGGGAGGAGGAGGTTTTGGTGACCTTCCAGGTGGGCCGTCGGCCGAACAGCTGAGGGAATGGCTCTGGAATAGAGTGACGGGGAAGAAATGAGTCACCCCGGGCTGGAAATAAACGGGGCTGTGGGCACCAAAAGGGAGCCAGGGTGGCTCCTCATCCCTCTTCTTGTTGGGAAGGAGGAATCGCTTTGCAAAGATACCCCTCGGGGATGAACCCACCGGCCCTTTGGAGGGAAAATAATCGGGAAAAGATGAAAAAACGGAGGAGGCAGCAGTCAGGCGTTCTCAATAATTTATCCCAAGCTGTATATACAGAGACAAACTCCAGCAGGGGATTGGGGAAAGGAACCTTTCTCCTCACTCCCAGCCAAGCTCTTGGCACACTGCATCTTCCCCTCACTGGCTAAAAACCACCGGAGCCGGGACTCCCATCCGGAGTTTCTCTGGTGGGCAACAGGATGCGTCTCACCGTGCCTGCGGGGGAGCATTCCTCTTCCCTACCCCACATCCCACCTCATTCCCAAATTACCCAAATAATTAAGGAGGGAGAAGGGGAACAGGAACCACCCCTCCCCAACCCCTCAGATCTTGATCTCAGTCCGGAAGGTTTGCTGGACGTGCTCGGTGTGCTTGGCGGGCTGTCGCTGAGCCCGGATGGTCAACGTGCCATTGTCCCCCAGCGAGGAGGACACCGATGTGGGGTCCACATCATCAGGCAGTTGGCATTTGTGGGTGAAGGTGTTCATGACAGTGCCGTCTGCAGCCAGCTGGGGGGAAAAAAAATGAAGTGAAAAAGGGTGATTTTGGGGTGTAAGCAGGATGAGGGCTCATTCCCCACTCTTGGGTGAAGTTGGTGGTGGCACCTTGTGTGTGGTGGTAATATTTATCTCCCCAAAGGGAAGGGTGGGATGTGAGCAGCACTGAGAGGGGACACAAAGGTGGGGGGGTTTCAGGGCAAGTACAGGACATGAGTTTGTTGGTTCTTGTGGGCTTCCATCCTGCAGAATTTGGGGCAAAAAGAGGAGGGAATTGTGAATTGAACTCCACCAGGGTTATGGGCAGGACTGTTAGAAGCTGGGTTGAGGATTTGGGGGTGAGCAGGGGAGGGAAGGAGCACCCACCTTCTCGGCATGCACCTCGATCTGGTTGTTGGAGGTGGTGACAATGATGTCCTCGGGGGAGAAGTCGCTGACGTCCACCGTGAACTGATAGGTGTTGCCCAAGGTCTTCACCGTGCCAGTGCTGCTGGGATGAGCTGCTGAAGAGGGAGGGGGTCACTGCCATGGTTTGGTGAGGGGCGTTAGGGTCCCCCCTGAACACTTCTTGAGGTCACAGCCATGGTTTGGTTGGGGCATCCCTTAAATACTTCAGGGGGTCAAAGTTCCACATTTTGCTGAGGCTTTCCCTCCACACCACACCCAGTGTTCCAACTGCCCTGGATATGGAGGTGCCGATGTGGAGGCGAAGAGGAATCACCAACCTCCTCTTTTCTCCCTTTCCCAACCCTAAAAATGGGGTCATCCCCCCTATAACTCACCTGGGAATCCCAAAGTCTCTCCGTGGGGCCGGACGAAGCTCCCAAAAAGGTCCATCGTGCCGGCGGGCGATGCCGACCGGTGAAAGCTGCTCTGCGATCGGAAAGAGGTCGAAGATTTCACGTTCATCCACTGCTTCCCACCCCAACCACCGACCCCAACCTCCTGCTGGGGAGGAAGAGCAAAGCCCCTGCCTTCTCCTCCTCCTCCTCCTCCTCCTTCTTCCCGGCCGAGGGAAAGCGGAATGGGTTCTTTGGAGGGGGGAAGCTGCTTGACGAGCTTTTTAAAGCCTCGTTAAGGCTCCCCGGCCGCCTGCCAAGACCTCTCGTAAAAGGGGCTAAATTTAGGTCTTGCGCCGTGGAAATTTTTCCCTTCTCCGCCCCCCCCCCCCCCGTCTCCAAGTCCCCCCCGAACTTCAACGCTGAGGAATGAGATGCCGACGTCCCTGCCTATTATTAAGGAATAATCATGATAATTAATTAAAATACTTATTAAAACTCCCCAACTTTGAGGACTGGGAGGTGGAGGAGGGCGGGGAGGGGGGGGGGGGGGGGGGGGAAGAAAAAACCCGGCTGGCTCCGGCCCGAGCGGGTCTGTTGGCTTCGTCAAGGTCGTTTTTAATGAGCTCGTTTGCAAACTCAGTCTGGCGGCAGTGGCCGAGGCAGGAGGAGCAGCGAGGGGGTGCTGGAAAAAAAAAAAAAAAAAAAAAAAAGAGGGGTGTCCTGTCCCCTCAAAACTCCCCGGGATGGAGCACCCTGCCCCTGGGGGGCTGCAGGAGGAGGAGAGGGTGCTGGTGTCAGAGCAGAGCTGGAGACCCTGCCCTGAAGCCCGGAGGAGGCTCCGAGGTGAGACCTCCACCCAAAACAAGGGGGGCTCGGCAGGGGGGGAAGGGGATGTTTTTTGGGGAGTGATCACCCCATTGTCTGCCCCCCCACCTCACCCCCCTGCAGGATGCTTGGAATGGGTGAAGAGGCAGCTTTTCCGTGTCGGGGAGGATTGGTATTTCCTCTTCTTCCTGGGGGTCCTCATGGCCAACATCAGCTTTGTGATGGACCTTGTTATCTCCAGACTCTATGAGGGTAAACGAGGGCCTCTATACAACGTTTGGGGGTTCACCAAAGACGGGGGGGGGGTGTATTTTTTGGGGGGAAGGATTTGCATTTCCCTTCCTGGCTCTTCTCCAGCCCACCGGTGGCTTTACCAAGAGGTTGGGGACATCTTGGTGCTCAAATACCTCTCTTGGACCATGTACCCCATGGCACTGGCAGCCTTCTCCACCGGCTTCTCCCAGAGCATCACCCCCCACTCAGGAGGTGAGATGGCTGCACCCCAATCTCCCCAACTCCCTCCCTACCAGAGGGACCCCTAAAATTTGGTCACCAACTCTACCTTGTTCCTCCAGGCTCCGGCATCCCAGAGCTGAAAATCATCCTGACTGGGGTGGTGCTGGAGGACTACCTGGCCATCCAGAATTTTGGAGCCAAAGTGGTGGGGTTGACCTGCACCCTGGCATGTGGCAGCACCGTTTTCCTTGGCAAACTGGTGAGGGATCTCTTCCCCCATCCCAATTCCTGGCATCTGGTGCTTCCAGTTGGTGTCTGGTTGATGATGGGACACTCAGCATCGCGTCTTCTCTCCTTGGCACCCAGGGTCCCTTTGTCCATCTCTCTACCATGGCTGCTGCCTACCTGGGGAAGATGCGGACCTCAGTCACGAAGGAATATGAGGTGGGGATGCCATCCCTCAAAAAAAAAAAAAAACGAGGAGACATGTCTCTTTCCCCCTCTCCCCCCCAGAATTAGGGAGGATTTTATTTTACACCCCCCAAAAAATCGGGGTTCTGGTTGTTGTCCCACAGAACAAGTTCAAGCAGAACGAGATGCTGGTGGCAGCCCAAGCCGTTGGGGTGGCCACAGTTTTTGGGGCTCCCATCAGTGGTGAGTATCCCCCTCATCCCACCTTAAGGACCCCCCAGGCCCCTCTCCTCTAATCCCCCCCCCACCCCATCTCTCCAGGGGTGCTGTTCAGCATCGAGGTGATGTCCTCTCACTTTGCTGTCCGGGATTACTGGCGCGGATTCTTCGCCGCCACCTGCGGTGCCTTCATGTTCCGCCTCCTCGCCGTCTTCAACAGTGAGCAAGGCAAGGCTGGCTGGGCAGGAGAAACCCCCCAAACCAGAGCAAGGGGAAGTCTGTAGCACTTTTGGGGTGCTCTCCCCCAAAGCCCCACAATCCATTCCTCTCCTTCCCCCACCCCAGAAACCATCGCTGCTGTTTTTAAGAGCGACTTTGAGATTGATTTCCCCTTCGACCTCTTGGAAACCTTCTTCTTCATGATCCTGGGGTAAAGGCTGTCCCATCCCTCCCCTCTGCCTGTCTCCCCCCTGCCTGCACCCTGCCTGCACACTGCCCTCTCCTCCACAGAGCCATCTGTGGGCTGGTGGGCTGTGCCTACCTCTTCTGCCAGCGCTGGATGTTGGCGGCTGTCAGGGAGAACCGGCTCACAGCCAAGCTGCTTGCCACTGAGTCTGTATTGGGTGTCTGTCTGTCTGTACCCCGTGTGTCCCCACGTGTCCCTTTTCCCACCCTGTGCATCCTCGTGTCCACCCCTTGCCCCTTGGTTGACCATGTGTGCACCTCCTCCACCCTGCACACCCAACCCCTGCTCACTGAGTGTCCATGCATCCCCCCCCCTCACAACCCCTGGGTGTCTGTCTGTCCACCCCAGGCACCCTGCACATCCACCCTGTTCTCCTTGGGTGTCTATCTGCCCACCCCACATACTCTGGGTGTTTGTGTGTCCACCCCATCTCACCCCCTGGGTGTCCATGTGCCCCCCTACACACCTTAGGTGTCCATCAGTCCCCCCCTCACACACCCTGGCCACCCCCATACCCACCCCCCCCCACCCTACCCACCCACCCCAGACATGTCCCCACCCCTGTCACCCATGGGTCCACCCCGTGCCCCCTGTCCCCCCATCTGTCCCCAGCCCCTTCTCCCCTCCCCAGCAAGCCCATCTACACAGTGCTGGCTGTGCTGCTCCTGGCCTCCATCACCTTCCCACCAGGGCTGGGGCAGCTGATGGCCTCCCGGGTGAGTCGGGGGACACACACATATGGGGGGGACTCCCCAGGGACACCCCAGCAGGGGCTAAGGGTGTCTGTCTGTCCATCCAGCTCACCATGAAGGAATACCTCACCTCCCTCTTCGACAACCGCACTTGGGGCCTGTTGGTCCCCAACACTTCCCAGGTGGCTGCCGGGGCTGGGGGGCTGTGGCAGGAGTGGTGGCACCCCTCTGCCACCATCTTTGGCACCTTGGCCTTCTTCCTCGTGATGAAGGTAGCCATGCATCCCCTCCCCCCCCTCCCCCCTCAAGTCCCTGCGTGCCCCCTCCATCCCAAGATGGTCCCCCCATAGAGGTGACCCCCCCTTACCTGGTCTCTGCCCCCCTACCAAGTTCTGGATGCTGATCCTGGCCACCACCCTGCCCCTGCCTGCTGGTTACTTCATGCCCATCTTCATCTATGGTGAGTTGGGGGGGGGGGCAGAGATCTGGGGGGAGGGGGCTCAGCCCCCCATTTCCCCCAGCATCTTAGGGTCATCATGACCCCCACCTTTATTAATTGCAATAATTAAGGATAATTGTAGGAGTCTTTGAGGGGGGGGCTGTTGGTGTAGGGCATGTCCTGGAGCTGATCTGGGGGATGATTTAGGGGGGGAGAGGGAAGACAACCAGATCTGGGGGGGGGACAACCAGATCTGGGGGGGGGCGGCATCTAGAGCTGGGAGAGATATGCAGGGGCAACCAAACCTGGGGGATATGGGAGGGGACAGCCAGACCTGGGGGACAGCCAGATCCCGGGGTGGGGGGGCACAGAGGGGGCAATCAGTGAGACATCCAGCCCTGGGTGGGGGGGACCTTCATGAGAGGGTCCATGGGTCTCATCCAGTCATGGGGAGGGGCTTCAGGGGGTTGGTGACCTCCAGCTGTGACATTATTTTTGGGGTTGCTCCTGGGCTCTCCTCGCCTTCCCCCTCCCCCATTTCAGGAGCTGCCATTGGGCGCCTGCTGGGGGAGGCAGTGGCTCTGCTCTTCCCCCAGGGCCTCCATGCAGAGGGGGCCCTGCACCCCATCCTCCCTGGTGGCTACGCCCTGGCTGGTGAGTTGGTGAAGGGGGGACACACCCATGGGTGGGGGGCACCACCACCACCCATCCACTGACCCCCTCTCCCTCCTTTCCCTGGTTCTCCCCCTCAGGCGCAGCCGCCTTTTCGGGCTCGGTGACCCACAGCATCTCCACGGCTTTACTGGTGTGTGAGGCCACTGGTCACCTGGGCCATGTTCTCCCTGTTGTCCTGGCTGTCCTGGTGGCCAATGCCATCACCCAGAAGCACCAACCCTCCTTCTACGATGGCACCATCATCGTCAAGAAGTTGCCCTACCTACCCCCCATCCGCAGCCGCCACGTGGGGTAAGCTTCTCCACCCCCCCCACCCCAATATTTTGGAGTGATTTGCTGCAAAATGATGGAGATTTGGGGGGTTTTGTGACTCACCAGCTCCTACCAAGTGGCAGTGGAGGAGTTCATGGAGCGCCGGGTGGTGGCCTTGGCCAAAGGTGATGGTTTTGAGGAAGTGCTGATGGCCTTGGATGCCTCTGCTGATGCTGAGTACCCCGTGGTGGAGAGCAAAGGTGGGATGTGGGGTATGTGTGGGGTGGACACCAGACGGGGAGGGGAATGTCACCATGCTTGTCCCCATCCTCCAGAGTCCCCCGTGTTGGTGGGCACCATCAGCAGAGCCCAACTGGTCACCTTCCTCCAAAGCCACAAACATCCCCAGGCACCAATGGAGGAGAAGGTAAAGCACCTTTTAGGGTGAGCATCACCCTCCCCCCAGAAGAAGCTGCTTTTCCACCCAAAAATTAACATCACCTTTTCTCAAGCTGGCCACCGTGGGGACACTTGGGGACGACTGTGCCATCGAGCCCATCATGCTCCAGCTCTCACCATGGACCTCCCTGCACCAGGTTTGGGGGGCAACCCGTGTCCTGATGGGGCTGGGAGCCCCCAGCCCCCCCTCCCCCAGGTCTGTGTCACAGCAAGGGGAGGTGGCAGGGGCGTGGCTGTGTCCCCACGTGTCCCCATTGTCCCCTCCCCAAGGCCCACCACCTCTTTGAGATGCTGAAGCTGCAGCGCATCTTTGTCACCCGCTTCGGGGAGCTGGTGGGAGCTGTCACCCGGGTGGAGGTGAGAGGGGGGGACACTGGGGTGGGACAAGGCAGTGACAAAGGGTGGGGACAAGAAGGTGACAGCATCCCAACCCACCCCATCTGTCCCCTCTACAGCTGCGGCGAGCCATCGAGGAGCTCACCAACCCCAAATGAGGACTTCTGGGGACCCTTCCCCAGCAGTGTCACCTGTGGCAAGAAGAGGGGGTTCCTGAGCACCCCCCAGGTGATGGGGGTGTCCCAGGCATCGGGGCTGGGGTGGGGGCCTGGGTCTCTGGCAATAAATCCATCAATCCCTCAATGCTCCCTCCTCTTCCTCCTCCTCCTCCAGCCCCATGGGCTTCAGTTTGGAGGGATGCCCCCCCCCAGTACCTCACAACAACACTCAAACCCCCCCCAAATCATCCCCAGGACATGCCCTACTCCAACACCCCCCCCCCCCCAAAGACTCCTCCTACAATTATCCTTAATTATTGCAATTAATAAGGGGGTGGGGGTCATGATGACCCCAAGATCCTGGGGGAAATGGGGAGGGATGAGCGACGCCCCCCCCCCCCCCCCAAACTGGGGCGCAGGGTTTCTGGGGGCGAGTTGAGGGTGTGGTGGGTGCTAACAAAGACATAATTAACCCGGCGGGGTAATTAAACACGGCTGGGCAGGTTGGGTGAGGTGGGCATGCCCAGGCCCAGCCAGAAGAGAGGTGAAGAGGGGTCAGCGCCAGGGAGACACCCCAAAAACAGGGCGGGAGATGGGAGAGGCACTGGGATGGGTGCTGGGGTGGGGGAGAGGTGTCTGGGAGCAGGGATGGGCCACAGCACCCATGGCTGGGGCTCTGTGGGATGAGAGACCATGGGGAGGGGATCACAGCACCCATGGATGGGGCTCAGTGGGGTGGGGGTCACAGCACCCATGAATCAGCCTCTGTGGGGTGGGGGACCATGGGGAGGGGGTCACAGCACCCATGGATGGGGCTCAGTGGGGTGGGGGGCCTTGGGGATGGGATCACAGCACCCATGGATGGGGCTCTGTGGGGTGGGGGTCACAGCACCCATGGATCAGGCTCTGTGGGGTGGGGGACCATGGGGAGGGGGTCACAGCACCCATGGCTGGGGCTCTGTGGGATGAGAGACCATGGGGAGGGGATCACAGTACCCATGGATGGGGCTCAGTGGGGTGGGGGGCCTTGGGGATGGGGTCACAGCACCAATAGATGGGGCTCAGTTAGGTGGGGGACCATGGGGAGAGGGTCACAGCACCCATGGATGGGGCTCTGGCAGGTGCCACCCTGCACCCTAAACCCCCCGGGCTCCCCCCAGTTCCTCCCCAGGAGCCCCCAAACTCTGAGCCAGGCTCAGGGCGGTGCCGGGGCTGAGCCCCACAAACTCCAGACACGGTTGTGGCATCTGCAGACCCCAAAACCCCAGAAATTGGGCAAAACCCCCCCAAAGGGCGGCATTCGTAGGAAGGAGCTGCTCCCCCCTAAGGATCCTCCTCTCTTTTTTCTGATGGTTTTGGGGACAAACCCCACATTTTGCAGCTTTTCCCCACCCAGTTGTTTGCTGGCCCCGTGCTGCTGCCGCGGGTTTGGCTGGAGGGGAGCGGCCCGGAAGGGGAAAAAGCCAAATTCCTGGCGGGTTTTGTGGCTGAAAAGAGGCTCCGGATGGGGAAATGCTCCCCGAGCTCTGGGCAACGCTTTAAAACCCTGATACCCCTCAAAAAACCCTTAAAACCTCCTTAAAAAAACCCTTAAAATCCCTGATAGCCCTTAAAAACCCTTTAAAACTCCTTGAACACCTTGATACACCTTAAAAAAAAAACCCTTTAAGACCCTGATACTCCTTATACCTCCTTGAAAACCCTGACATCCCTTTAAAAAGACCCTTAAAATCCCTTTAAAGAAACTTCACAACTCTTGATATCCCTTAAAAACCTTAAAACTGTTTAAACCCCCCCCGAAAACCCAGATACACCTCCAAAAAAGCTTAGAACCCCCTGAAAAACTGATACCACTTAAAAAAGCCCTCAAAACCTCTTAAAATCCCCTTTAAAACCTTCTATGCCTTTTACCCCCTCTTGAAATCCATTTCAAGGCCTTAAACCCCCTAGAAAAAAAAAAAATATCTTAAACTCCCTTAAAAAAACAGCCTTAAAACCCAATACGCCTTTATTTTTCATAGACCTGCTCAGGCTGGAAAAGCCCTTCAGGATCATCAAGTCCAGCCTCATCCCAACCCTATTACCCTATTCCTGATGTCCCACCACTAAACCAGATCCCCAGGCACCACATCCAGGGGATTTTTAAACACATGCAAGGATGGAGACTCCACCACCTCCCTGGGGAGCCTCTTCAAGTGCTCAACAACCCTTCCTGTAAAGAAGTTTCTCCTGACACCCAACCTTAAATCTCCCCTGACACAACTTGGGGCCATTTCCCTTTGGCCTGTTCTCTGTCACCAGTAAGACACCGACCCCACTCACCCTACAACCTCCTTGTAGGTTTTGTAGAGTGATGGGGTCTCCCCTCAGCATCCTTTTCCCCAGACCTTACAGCCCCAACCCCCTCACTCACTCCTCATAGGGAATTGTTTTCCAAACCCTTCACAACCTCCTTGCTCTTCTCTGGACCTGTCCTAACCCCCCCAATGTCCTTTTTTTATTGGGGTGCCCCAAACTGGACACAGCACCCGAGCTGTGGCCTCACCAGTGCCGAGTACAGCTCAGGATGAATTCCCTGCTCCTGCTGCTCACACAATTCCTGATCCAGCCCAGGATGCCAGTGGGATTCTTGCCCACCTGGGCACACTCCTGGCTCCTGTCCAGCTCCCTGCCAATCAACACATCAAGGTCCTTATCTGCCAGGCAGCTTTCCAGCCACTTTTCCAAGCCTTGCCTGGGGTTGTTGTGCCCCAAATGCAGGACCTGACACTTTGGCCTTATTGAATTTCATGCAGTTGGGCTCAGCCCAAGGATCCAGTCTGTCAAGGTCCCTCTAAAGCTTTTTCCACCATCCAGAGACTGACAGTCCCTCCCAACTTGGTGTCATCTGTGAACTGACTGATGGGGCAAACCCCTCATCAAGATCATTAATAAAGATGTTAAACAGCACTGGCCCAGCAGGGAGCCCTGGGGGACACCACTCCTGACTGGCTGCCAACTGGACTGAACTCCTCTGCCCACAGCTCCTTGGGCTCAGCCATCCAGCAGAGCAGATGCCCATCCAATCCATGGGCTTTTCCATGAGGATGTCACGGGGGACAGTGCCAAAGGCTTTATTGAAGTCCAGGTAGATTCAATCAAGAACCTTTCCCTCATCCCCTGAGCAGGTCACAGCCTGAGATCAGGTTTGTCAAGCAGGAGCTGAGCTGTGCTGACTCTGCCTGGCTCTCTGGTTGCCCTCTAAGTGACCTAGGATGACTCCTGAGCTTATCTGTTCCGTGACCTTCCCTGGCACCCAGGTGAGGCTGACAGCTCTGGGATCCTCTTCCCCGTCTCCAGTCCCAGGGGACATCCCTGGTCAGCCAGGACTTCTGGAAGATGATGGAGAGAGGCTCAGCAACCCCTCCTGCCAACTCTCTGAGCACCCTGGGGTGGAAACCATCCAGCCCCATCCACCTGTGGGAGCTTATCAAGCAGCTCCATAACCATTTCCTCATGGATGACACAGCCCAATCTCTTCCCCATCTCTGTCCCCAGGGACTTTGTGCCCAGGGGACAACTGGTGCTGCTGCTAAAGACTGAGGCAAAGAAAGTTTCCTGATCCTTGGTCACTGTGTTTCCCTCTGCATCTGACAAAGGATGAGGATTCTCCCCAGCCCTCCTCTTGTTGATATATTTCCAGAAACATTTATTGTTATTTTTCACCCCAGTGGCCAAGTTGAGTTCCAGCTGGGCCTTGGCCCTTCTGATTTTCTCTCTACACATCTGCACTGCATCTTTGTAATCCTTATCAGTTGCTTGTCCTCTCTTCCAAGGACCATAAAAACTTTCTTTTGGTTTCTGAGTTGCAGCCAAAGCTCTCTGTTCAGCCAGGCTTCCACCCCCTGGGGATGCTCAGCTCCTGCACCTCTAAAATCACCTCCTCAGAGGATGCCCAACCTTCCTGGGCTCCTACATCCTCCAGAAATGCCTCCCAGGGGAATCTCTCAACCATGGGCTGGAAGAGATCAAAGTGTGTTCTCCTCAAGTCTCAGTTTGGAGACTGCCCTCCTGCCTTCACTAAACAATCAGAAACTTCAGCATTTCATGGTCACTTTGCCCCAAACAGCCCCCACGTGCCATCCCCACAAGATATTCCCTATTAACAAACAGCAGGTAAATCCCTTTTACCTCCTTAGCAACCCTGCTACCCCTTAAATAAACCCTTAAAAGGAAAACTTACAAACTCTGATACCCCTTAAAAACCTTAAAACTGTTTACAGCCTCCTGAAAATCCTGGTACTCCTTTAAGATAAAACTTAAAACCTCTTAAAATCCCCTAAAAACCCCTTAAAACCCCACTAAACCTGCCTTTAAAGCCCTAGTACCCCTTAAAACCAATTATCCACCCCTTAAAAACTCTGGTAGCCCTTTAAAAAACGCTTAAAACCCCTCACCCCCCAATTCCCATAATCCCACTTTTGGGGTAAAACAACATTAGTATAGAAAAAAAAACACAACACATTTTTATTCCAATGCAAACATCACAAAAAATCCCCCAGCACCCTGAAAATCCATGGAAAAAATTAAAAATTAAAAAAAAAAAAAAAAAGGAAATAATAATAATAAAATCAAAATAACCCAGGTTTTGGTTTTTTTTTTTTTCCTATTTTCCCCTCTGCTCTCCTGGCTCTGATGCTGCCTTTGCTTCCTCACAATAAATATACAAAAATAGAATAAATTAGGGTAAAAAATAGAAAGGGCAACGCAGCACTCAAGGAGGGGGGGGGAAGGAAAAATCATCTCAGTCCTCCCTCCAAAACCTGGCAGGAGAGGAATAAACAGGGAGAAACCCCCCAAAACAGGGAGAAACCCCCCAAATCAGGGAGAAACCCCCCAAATCAGGGAGAACCCCCCCCCAAATCAGGGAATTTGGGGGCTGACCTTGTTATTTTCTTGAAATGTGGGGGAAAAAAAAGACAAAAAAGGAGGAGAAAACCCCCAAACCCTGCTCCCCAACCCAAAACTGAGCTGGAAATTGAATTTACCTGGGGAGGGATCGGGGGGGGGGAAGGTGGGGGTGCCACCCGTTTTGTCCCCAACCCCGGGGATAATATTAATAATAATACTATATAACCCCCCCACCTTAATAATAATAATAGAATTAATAAATAAGCCCCTGAGGGAGGGGAGGGGGAAGGGTCTTCATTTGCTTTCAAGTATTTTTGGGGTGCTGGGGGGGTCAGAGGGGGCTCCCCCCCGCTGCCTGTCCCTGCAGCCCCAGCAGGCTGTAGGCAATGCGCTTCTGGTGGCCCGGCAGCCGCACCCCAACCCTCCGGAGGTCCCTGGGGAGGGGACAGGAAAAGGTCAGGGAGTGACAATGAGGGAGGGGAAAAGGGTGGGGAGGGGGTTATGAGGGAAAGGACCCCTGGGTTGTGTGGGTTTTTTGGGGGGGTGTTAGTGGTGGTGGCAAGGGAAGGGTGGGGGGTGGCCCAATGTGGGATGGTGGGGTGGGGAGAGGATGGGGACACCATGGGGATCAGTGTGGGGAGAGGGTCAGGATGCCATGGGGACAGTGTGGGGACACCATGGGGACACCATGGGGACCAGTGTAGGAACAGGATGGGGAAAATATGGGGACAGGATGGGGACACTATAGGGACAGTGTGGGGACAGGATGGGGACACCATAGGGACCAGTGCAGGGAGAGGATGAGGATGCTATGGGGACAGTGTGGGGAGAGGATGGGGACACTGTGAGGACACCGTGGGGACAGTGTAGGAAGAGGATGGGGACACCATGGGGATACGGTGGGGACAGAATGGGGACACGATGAGGAAACTGTGGGGGACAGGGTGGGACACTATGGGGACAGTGTAGGGACAGGATGGAGACACACCATAGGGACAGTGTGGGGTGAGGATGAGGATGCCATGGGGACAGGATGGGGAAACTGTGGGGACAGGATGGGGACACACCATAGGGAGAGTGTGGGACAGGATGGGAACAGTTTGGGGGACACCAAGGGCACCCCATGGCAAATCCATGGAGTTACCCCAGGGACAGTATGGGGACCCATGGGGACACCAAGAAGACACCACAGCAAATCCATGGGAATGCCATGGGGACAGAATGGGGACACCAAGGGGACTCACTCGCTCGTCATCTGCAGGACCTTCTCGATGGTGCTGTAGCCCGAGGCCAGGAAGTGCTCCGTGTACTGCGGCATCCGGATGGATTCCAACCACTCCGGTACCGAGCGGAACGGAACCCCCTCTCCGGCAGTGCTGGGCAGGCGGATGGACACCCTGGGGGGGCAGAGAGGGGGGGGTGAGGGTGGGAAGGGACAGAAAATGCAGGAGTGCCAGGGTGGAAAGATACAAAAGTAGAAAATGACAGAAAAAAAAAAACCCAATGTGTGAGTGAGAGGGGATGGAAAAAAGCAATGCAGCAATGGGAAGGTGTGAAAAGCAACAGGGAAGTGGAAGGGTGGGGGAAGGAGGATGCAAAGAGCAAGGTGGAATTGCAAAGGGGCAAAAATGTGGTGAAGAATGCAGGAATGCAAAGAGCAGGGTGGGATGGGAAAGGTGCAAACTGGAGGGGGAGGATGGAAAGGGGCAAAGAGCAATCCCAGAATGCAGGGATGCAAAAGAGCAAGGCAGGAATGTGAGAAGAGCAAAACTGCAGAGGTGGAAAATAGGGTGTGAGGATGCAAATGTGTAAAGAGCAGTGGAAAGCTGCAAAGCTGCAAAATGCAAGAATGCAACAGTGCCAGAATGCAAAGATGCAAAGGAGTGTGAGGGTGCGAGGAGCAATTCAAGAAAGCAGGGATGCAAAGGTGAAAAAAAAAAAAAAAAAAAGTGTGAGAATGCAAAGATGCAAAAGAGCAAAGCAAGAATGCAGTGGTGCAAAAAAGGGTGCAAGGATGAAAAGATGCAGGGATGCAAAGGTGCCATAAAAGAGTGTGAGAATGCAAAGCTGCAGAAGAGCAGTGCAGGAACACAGAGAGGCAAACGGTGCAGGAATGCAAAGCTGCAAAAGAGTGTGGGAATGCAAAGGTGCAAAGAGCCACGGAAACGGGGGGCACCAGGGTGCAGACTGCACCCCCCATCCTGTCCCTCACCGGGGGTCAAATTCTGCCAAACTCTTCAGAGCCTCGGGGGCCCGGGCCAGCTTGTCCAGGATGCTGACGATGTCGGCGAACTTGGGGCGCCGGCTGCGGTCCTGCTGCCAGCACTGCATCATCAGCTGGTAAATGGCAGAGGGACAATCCAGGGGGGCAGGGAGGCGAAATCCCTCGTTGATGGCTTTCATCACCTGCCAGGAGGAGAAGGTGGGGTGGTGGGCTTCCAAAAAAAGAAGAAAAACCAAAAAAAAGAGAGAGGAGAGAGAGGAGAGAGAGGAGAGAGAGGAGAGAGAGGAGAGAGAGGAGAGAGAGGAGAGAGAGGAGAGAGAGGAGAGAGAGGAGAGAGAGGAGAGAGAGGAGAGAGAGGAGAGAGAGGAGAGAGAGGAGAGAGAGGAGAAGAAAAGAGGATGAAAAGAGGATGAAAAGAGGATGAAAAGAGGATGAAAAGAGGATGAAAAGAAGAAGAAAAGAAGAAGAAAAGAAGAAGAAAAGAAGAAGAAAAGAAGAAGAAAAGAAGAAGAAAAGAAGAAGAAAAGAAGAAAGAAGAAGAATGAAGAAGAAAGAAGAAGAAAGAAGAAGAAAGAAGAGAGAAGAAAAAACAAAACAAACCCCAACAACTCTTGAAAGGATATCCCCCACAAAAAAAAACCCCAAACCGTGGGTGGTGGGGAGAGTGGAGGGTCCTCACCTCGTGGTTGGAGAGCTCCCAGTAGGGTCTCTCCCCGAAGGACATCACCTCCCACATGACGATCCCGTAGCTCCAGACGTCGCTGGCAGAGGTGAACTTGCGGTAGGAGATGGCTTCCGGTGCCGTCCAGCGGATGGGGATCTTCCCACCCTGCAGTGACACCAGGCTCAGCCCCACACCCCCAAAATAACAACCCCCCAACTGTGGGCAACAACCCCCCCACTGTGAGCAACCACCCCCACCATGAGTGACCAACCACCAAACCACCATGGGCAGTCATCCCCTAGGAGCGACCACCTCCCTCGGACAACCACCCAACCATGGCCAATCACCCCCTTCTGTGGTGACTACCCCCTCATGGACAACAACTCAACCATGGCCAATCACCCCCTTCTGTGGTGACTACCCCCTCATGGACAACAACTCAACCATGGCCAATCACCCCCTGCTGTGGTGACAACCCCCTCATGGACAACAACTCAACCATGGCCAATCACCCACTCCTGTGGTGACCACCCCCTCATGGACAACACCCCCACTCCGGGTGACCGCCCCACCATGAGCAACCACCCTCCAGTGAACAACAATCCCACCACAGGCAACCAGCCCGCCATGGTGGTGGCCCTTACGCTGGTGGTGTAGGTGGCTTCAGGGTCATCTTCCAACACCCTGGAGAGCCCAAAATCGGACACTTTGCACACCAGGTTGCTGTTCACCAAGATGTTCCGTGCTGCCAGGTCCCGATGGACATAATTCATGTTGGCCAAGTACTTCATGCCAGCAGCAATGCCCCTCAGCATTCCCACCAGCTGGATGACACCAAATTCTCCTTCTTTTTCCTGGGAAAAGGGAGAATCCAGCTTCAGAGCCAGCCTGGGCTCCATCTCATGCCCCCTTGGGTGGTGGGTGCTGGTGGTCACGGTGCCACCAGGAGTCACCTACCCGCAGGAATTTATCCAGTGCCCCATTCTCCATGTATTCCGTGATGATCATGAAGGGTTTGTCTGTGCAGGGAAAAAAAAAAGTCCCAAAATGGATTAAAAACTACCCCAAACTCATTCCAAACCTTCCCAGAACCCCTCTGCCCCCTCAAAAATGATGCCAAAAAATGCCAACCCAAACAACAAAAAAGCCACCCCCTAAAAATCTCCAACCTTCCAACACGTCCCACGCCCCAAAATTCTAAGAACCTCCAAAAACCCATCCCCAACTCAAAAAAAAAACCCCAAGCCCTCCAAATCCTCCAAACTCTCCTCAAAAAACCCACCCTGAGACTCTCTAACCACCCAAGAACCAAAAAAAATCACCACTCCTTCCAAAAATCAAACAAACAAACCCAAACCCCACCCACTCACACTTGGAGACGACCCCTTCCAGGCGGATGATGTTGTGGTGACAGAACTGCCCCATGATGGTGGCTTCGCTCAAGAAGTCCACGCGCTGCTTCTCCGTGTAGCCAACCTTCAAGGTCTTGATGGCCACTGGCACCTCCTTCTTCCCACGCTTCAGGGTCCCCTTGTAGACCTCCCCAAATTCTCCTGCTCAGACAAAAAAGGGGACACACCCCCACACACACCTTTAACACTCCCACCTTGGTCCAGTTTTGGGGAATCTTTAGGGTGAGGAAGCCCCCTCAGGACCTACCGGCGCCGATGACCTTCTGCCGGGTGATGGAGGATGGAGGGATCTCCGTGGTGAACTTGAGCATGGCTTGGTTGGGGTCTTCGTAGGTGTGTGGGTCCACGTAGGTCTTTAAGGGCTTCAGCTGGTCTGATGGGGTGGGGAGGGGGTGAGGTCAGCACCCATCTCACCCCCCACCCATCCCCGTTGACCCCGTTGCCCCATCACTCACCTGACTTGGAGAAGTAAACGTCCTCGGCTGACTGGCGCGGGCGTGACCTCCTCCTCCTGTGGGACAGCAGTGGTTTGTCCCCCAAAACTCATCCCTCTCCCACCTCTGGTGGTGGGAAAATTGGATTTTGGGTTTTGTAGGGGGAGTTTTGAGGGATTTTGGTGTCCTCACCGCCGGAGGACGTAGAGGAGAGCGGCCAAGAGGACGACAACGAAGAAGACCCCAGCGATGGAGCCGCCGATGACAGCGGTGGATGCCATGGCCTCAGCCCCTGCAGGGACAATTTGGGGGGGGTTGGGGTGACCCAGGCACCCCTTCAGACCTCCCACCCCCCAAATCCTTTCCCCAGCCCGGTCCTCACCCTCGGGCAGGGTCTCAAACTCATGCTGGGGGCTGAAGGCTCCTTGGCCATCGGAGGTGAGCGCCTGGACACGCACCACGTAGGCGGTGGCAGGGGACAACTTGGGGATGGTGACAGAGGTGGCCTCACAGCGCAGCACGGAGTAACTGTTCTCATCCACCTAGGGGGGGGAGAGACACAGGTGGGGGTGACACGGGGTGGGGCAAGGATTGGGTGACATGGGTGGAGGTGACGAGAATGAAGGTGACATGGATGAGAAGGACAGATGGAGGTTCCATGGCTGGAGGTGACACGGATGGGGAGGTGTGACACGGATGGGGGTGATGGTTTGGGGTGTTGGGGACAGACCTTCTTGCTGTAGGTGACCTCGTATTTCCAGACCCGACTCTGCTGCCGTGGTGGCACAGTCCAGGAGAGGGCCAAGCTGGTGGCTGTCCGTCCATCCAGGCTCACTGATGTCACCTGGGGGGGCTCTGCCATGGGGACAAGGGTGTCACGGAGGTATCTCCATGGGGGATAGGGACCTCATGGAGTGTCCCCATGGGGGACAGCAATGTCATGGAGATGTCCCCATGGGGGATGAGTATGTCATCAAGGTGTCCCCGTGAGGGGCAGGTATGTCCTGGAGGTGTCCCCATGGGGGAAAGGGACATCCTGGAGGTGTCCCCAGGGTGAGGAGAAGCTGTGGTGGCCCCTCACCTGTCTGGTTGACACTGATGCTGGTGGTGGCCAGGCTGGGGTGGTGGCTGTAGGGTGACACCCCGTTGTGTGCCTCCACGCTGAAGGTGTAGTTGACGTGTGGCTCCAGGTCGGTCACAGTCACCCCTGTCCCCGTCAGCCCCCGGGGGGGCAGGGAGTATCGGACCCCCCCGTCGCAGGGACGGCAGTCCCCACCCTCAGGGCCACACTGCTGGCAGGTGACACTGTAGGTGACATCCTGACGCCCACCTGTGTCCGCAGGCGGTGACCAACGCAGCTGCACCGCTGCCCCCATCCCCACGGCTGTCACACCCTGGGGGGGCGAGGGGGGACCTGGGGGGGGACACAGAGAGCAGAGAGGGGGGGTGAGGAGGAGGAGGGGTGACCACGCCGTGCCTCAGTTTCCCCCCCACGATTGGTGTCACTTACGGGTGCAGGGGTCACCGGGGGGATCCTCAGGGGCTCGGAAGAAACCGTCCTGGCAGGGACAGGCAGCAGAGGCAGGGGGGGCAGGCAGGGTGTGGGGGGGGCAGGGCAGGCAGCCCCCCGGGGACACCCCGGCCTTGAAGGAACCAGGGGGACAGGCTGGGGGACACACACAGTGACATCGGTGAGACCCTCTGTGCCCCCACCCTGGGGACCAATTCCCACCCCCATAACCCAACTCCCACCCCACAGTCCCACTTCACACCCCCATAAGTGCACTCTAGATTCCTATAATCCCACTCTATCCCCCATGACCCCACTCTCCACCTCCATAACCCCATTTCACACCCCACACTCCCACTCCCCACCCCCACCATACACCTCCATCCCTCTATACCCCCACTTCACACCCCCATAACCCCCCTCCACACCCCCATAATACAACTCTATACCCCCACAATACAACTCTATACCCCCACAGTCCCACTCCCCACCCCACCATACATCTCCATACCACTATAATCCCACTTTACAACCCCAAAACCCCCTCCACACCCCCAGAACCCCACTTTCCACCCCCATAACCCCATTTCACACCCCACCCCCCCACTCCCCACCCCCTCATACACCTCCATTCTTCTATAACCCCACTTCCCATCCCCACAACCCCCCTCCACACCCCCAAAACACCACTTCACCCCCACAAGGCATCTCTATACCCCCACACCCCCACTCCCCACCCCCACCATACACCTCCATCCCGCTATAACCCCACTTCCCACCCCCATAACCCCCTTCCCCACCCTGGGAACCCCAAACCCTACCTTGGCAGCTGTCCCCCACTCTCTGGTGTCCCTCCCTGCACAGACACTCCCCGATCAGCACCAGCCACTCGCCCTCAGCATTGCAGTGTAGGATGGGCTCCTCCTGGGCCACCACCGCCTCCTCCACGCAGCTGCCCCGCACCTCGGCCAAGCCCTGCGAGTCCCCCCCGGCCACCGTGGAGGGGAACCGGGCCAAGCCCCTCACCACCCCGGGACACCTCTTGTAGTAGATCCGGACGGAGAGAAGGGCCACGCAGGCTCCCAGATCCTGGAAAGCCAAATAAAAACCTTTGCGGCGCAGGGGCCCGACGGATCTGACCTCCAGGTTGAGTTTGACGTTGCGGGAGGCGAAGTCCTCCTGGAGGGTGATCTCGTCGGGGGCGATGGTGTCGATCTTCCTGAACTGCCTCTTCTGAAAGTTGGTGCCGTAATCCACGTCGGATTCGGCGTAGTAGAGGTTGAAGGTTTCCTTGCAGGAGCCTCCCCCGGCCGTGGGGAAGCTGTTGCAGTCACGGACGGTGAACTGGAGCTCGATGAAGATGCGTTGGGCCACCCCCCGGTAGATCCAGTTGGTGCGGAGCCAATTCTCCTGCTCCCCCTCCAGCACGTTGCACACCGAGTAGATGTAGATCTGGGAGTCGTTCAGCATGTTCTGCAGCAGATCCCACTGAAACACACACACCCCCCCAGTGAGAAAAATGGGGCTGTGGGAGGGAAACTGAGGCAGGGTGGGTGGAGACCCCATGGGTGCATCAGGCCTTGTCCCTATGGATGTCCCTGGCTTCATCTCAGTGGGCATCCTCACGGAGGTTCCTGATTTCCCTGGGGATCCCAGTCCCCATCTCCATGGAAGTCCCCATGGAGCTCCAGGATCTCCATGGAAGTGCCCATGGAGCACCCTGGTCTCCATGAATGTCCCAGTCCCCATTTCCATGGAGGTTGGAGCACCTGGATCTCCATGGATGTCCCAGACCCTGTTTACATGGAAGTCCCTGTGGATCACCCTGATCTCCATGGAGGTCCCAGCCCCCATCCCCATGGAAGTCCCCAAGGGTCTCTCTGATCTCCATGGAGGTCTCCCCATCCCCCTGGGTGTTGTCCCCAAGGTTGCCCCCATCCCTATTCCCATCCTACTGGATACTATCCCCATCCCCATGGATGTCACCATCCTTCCGGAGGTCCCTGACCCCATGGAGGTCTCCTGGCAGTGGGGTCAGACACCGGGGTCCCCAGTGCTCACCCCTTTGCTGTAGGGCTGGGTCAGCCACCCCAGCTCCCCCTGTGCCTTGGCGAAGTCCAACAGAACCACTGTGGGGAGAAGAGAGGAGAGGGAGCATTAGTGGGGGGGGGGGTTGAAGTCTGGGAGATGCCACCAGGACCCAGATCTCCCTGGAACCTCTGGATGTTCTCCAGGACCCCTGGATGTCCGTAGCACCCACAGATCTCCCTGGGATCCACTGATATCCTCGTGATCCACAGATGTCCCACAGGACCCATGGATATCCTTGGGACCCCACAGATGTCCCCCAGGATCCATAGATGTCCCTGGGACCTCTGGATATCCCCAGGATCCATGTACACAGGACATGGACCCACAGATGTCCCTTAGTTCTCAGACATGCCCACAGGACCTGGAAACACCCCTGGGACCCATGGGTACCCCAAATACCACAGATGTCCTCCAGGACTTATAAATGTCCTCAGGATCCACAGTTGTCCCCCCAGGACCCACAGATGTCCCCATGCCCCATGGATGTCTCCAGGATCTGCAAACACCCCTGGGACCCCCAGATGGCCCCAAGACCCCCAGATGTCCCCGGGCTCCACAGATGTCCCTGGAGCCCACAGCTGTCCCCATGTCCCCCAGATGTCCCCAAAACTTCTGCCCACCCCCCCCAGCTTTCCCTGTGCCCCTCAGGTGAAGCCCCCGGTGTCACCCCAACCCCCCCAGGTGGGTGGTGCCCGGGTGCAGGGAGGAAGGGGGGGGACAGGAAGCAGGGGGGGGGTGGCCCCTGGTGAATCACCCCCCAGGAATGCACCCGGACAGCCTAGGCCCCCCCGGGCTGAGGGTGTTGGAGGGGGGGGAAGGACCCCCCCAAACCTGGAGATGCCCCCACTGAGAACGGAGGAGCTCATGACATGTCCCAAGGGGGTGAAGGGCCACAGGGGGAGCCCCAGGGAGGTGGCTTTTGGGGGACACGTGTGGTGTATGTGTGTGTCCCCCCCCGGGCAGGACACGGGGCGGATATCCCGGGTTTCCTGTGGCTGGAATTCTGGAATTCCCCCCCGCGAGCCTCCGGAGAGCGGAAAAGGCACCGGGAGACAGGAGCATGAGCTGAGCTGGTGGGGTCTCTGCAGGGCTGTCCCTGTCCCCCTCCTCCCCGGGGCTGTGGTGGGGCTGAGTCAAGGGAGAAACCCGGGGCTGGGCTGTTGAGTCAAGGGGTGCAGCACCCAGGGGAGCGCCCATGCCCGGGGCCACCGGTGGGGCCGTCACCCCCCCTGGCACCGGGATCTGCAACCCCTGCATGGCTGCCACCATCATCAACTTGGCCACAACCACCCCTGTGGCCAGCACCAAGGCCACCGTCGCCACCACCTTCACTGCCAAGCAACCCCCCCCCAACCTTGGCCATCACCATCAGCCTCTCTGTCACCTTCCCTGTCCCCAGCTGCTGGTGCCACCCCCACCGTGCTCCACATCTCAGTCCTCTCCCTGACCCCAACTTCATTTTCAACCCCATCCTTGTCCTCCCTCCTCCCATCCCATCCCATCCCATCCCATCCCATCCCATCCCATCCCATCCCTGCTCTATTCTCATTCCCAACCCTGATCCCCTCCCAGCCCAATCCTGTCCCCATTCTGTCCCAATCCCCATCCCAAAATTAATCCCACTCCGATTCAAAATCCCCTTCTCCCTTCTAATCCCAATCCCAATCCCCTTCTATTCCCACCCCAATCCCATCCCTCCCCATTCCCTTTCCCTGGGGCACAGGGCGGTTCAGGATTGGGCCGGAACACCCAACACCTCCAACCTCCCCAATCCCACCCCGTTTCACCCTTTCCACCAGATGGGAACCAAACCCCCCTTCCCCCCACTCCCTGAATCCTGCTGCTCTCCCAACACTTTCCCCCTTTTCGTGCTTTTTTGCCCCAAAAATCCAATAAACCCCAAGGATCCCTCTTGGAATCAGCCCTTTGGGAATGTGCCCCCTGTCCTGCCATGGCCTCAGGTGGGGTTGGGGGTCCCTGCTTTGGGATCACCCCCTTCACCTTCTCCCCCAACAGGGAAAAAATAAAAATCTCCATTTTAGGTTTTTTTTTAACCCTAATTTCATTTTTTAATTATTTTAGGGAGCATTTTCCACCCCAACCCCCCCCCTCCCAACCTCCGGCCGGTTCCTTCGCATACGGGGCTGGATCCCTTCAGTTTTCCCTGGCATCAGAAACCCCAAGTTCGAAAAAAAATTCAATCTATAATTTTTAAAAGTGATTTATTCCCTTTTCCTTTTTCCCCCCCCACCTTCCCCCCCTCCCCGGAACTCCACTTGGTTTTTTTTCCCAGCGCTTTTCGGGATTTTCCTGACATTGTTTTTTGCTCTCCCGGCCGGATCCTGCCCGGCCCTTCACCGCCCAGAGCTAACGCTCCGTTTTGGGCTGATTTCCCCCTTTTTTAGCTGGTTTTGGGGTTTTTTTCCTTTTAATCCCCTCCGCTCTAACACTTTTATTTTGGGGGGGGGGGAGTTGGGAGGGACCCAGCAGGATCCAACCCCACTGCCCGAGCCGGATGCTCTGCACGGGAAAAACTGCCCCAAACTTGGGTTTCCTCTCATTTTAGCCTCCCCCTCGCCCCAATTTACTCCCCCCCCCCAGTTTACTCCCCTCCCCAATTTACTCCCCCCCCAATTTACTTCTCCCCCGAATTTACTCCCCCTCCCCAAATTTCCCTTCTCTCCCCTCATTTTGCCCCATACTTCATGTATTTCCCCCCCCTTTTAACCTCCCCCCTTCCTTTTACATTTCCCCCCTTATTTCAACTCCCCCCCAATTTACTTTCCACCCCCCCCCCATTTTCCCCATTTTCTCTCCCCCCTTTTCCAATCCCCCCCCCCTCCCGTCCCGGTCTTCAAACCCATGGAACTTTTTCCCATTTCCAAACTTTTCCTTTCTCTCTTTTCAAACTTTTTAAACCTTTTTCACACTTCCCACCCACCCAGTTTTTACCCCCCCCCCATCTTCCTCGCTCCTCCCCCTCCAATTCCACCTCCCCCCCCCATAACTCAGGCACCCCCTTTTTTTTCGTAGCATTGGGTGGGGGGCACCCTTCATCCCCTTTACTCCTCTCACCTCGAAACTCACTCAAACTCACCCCAAAATCCCCCGGCAACCTTTTGGGTGCCCCCGCCCCCCAAAAAAAAACCCCAAAACCCCGCACCCCCAACTCACCTTCTTCTGCTGCCAGGGGGGAGCGGGCGGTGAGGAAGAGGAAGAGGAGGAGGAGGAGGAGGAGGGTGAGGGTCCGGGGGGTGCCCGCCATGGCGGGGAGGGGGGGGTGGGGGGGTTTCGGGGTGCACCCCACAACCGGCAGCACCCAGCGCTGGGGGGGGTGTGGGGCCCGGCACCCCGCTCCTGTTCATTCATGTCCCGAGTGACGTCACGCGGCCCCGCCCGCTCTTAAAGGGACAGGAGCCGCTCCCAGTACGCACCAGTATGGGACTGGGGGAGGGGGGAAGAGGATGAGGGAATTGCGGGGGTGGGGAAATGGAGGAAGGTTTGGGGGTCTCCCCATCGCTCTGTGTGTTTTCCTCCCCACTCCCCGGGGTGCGGGCAGGAAGGGGTTAAACGCCCCCGTCCCCCCCCCAACTCCCGTTCATTCATGAAGCAGCGTGGGAAGGGCCGGGGGGGCGGCAGCCAATGGCAGCGGGGGGCGGGGCCAGGCGGCTACTACCGGCTCCGCCCCCCGCCCACCTGGGGGATGGTTTGGGGGGGGGGGTTGGTTTTGGGGTGATGTCGTTCCCCCCTCTTTCCCGCAGCCTCAGGATCGGACAGAAATCGGCGTTTTCTGGCCCAAAAAACGCCGCCGGGTGGGGAGGGGCGGATGGGGCCCCGGCACCCCAAATCTGGCAGCACCCACAGCACCCCCTTCCTCCACCCCCCGACAGCCCAAATCCCCCCAGCACCCCAAATCCTCAGCACCCTAACTCAGCAGCACCCTACATGCACAGCAGCCGCCACCTCCAGCACCCCAAAATCCCCCAGCACCCACCCCATGATCCTGCAGCACCAGCACCCCAAAACCCCCCAGCACCCTATCCCTGTCATCCTGCAGCACCCCAAATCCCGCAGCATCCAGAGCTCCCCAATCCCCAGCAGCCCCCACCTCCAGCACCCCAAAAATCCATCAGCACCCCAACCCCCTGAACCTGACATCCCCAGCACCCCAAATCCCCTCTGCCCCAGATCCCCTGCACCCCAAAACGCCTGAACCTGATATCCCGCAGCACCCCAAATTACTGCCACCCCAAATACCCAGCACGCCTGCCCCCCCCCCCAAAAAAATGAGACGAGTCAAGGCACCCGGGGATCTTTTGGGTGAAACCCCATAGATTTTGGTCACAATGTCCCCAAACCCTCCCGGCAGGGAGAGGAGGGGTCAGGGGACGCCCCCCCCTCACCCCCCGAGGTGACACCGGCAGCGATTTGGTCCCTTTGCCAGAGGCTCTCGGCCAGGGCGTCGAGGAGGGGGGCGACCCGGGCCACCCCCCCCCGATCCCCCCCTGGCCCCCTGCCCACCCGCAGCACCCGCAGCCCCCAGGTCCTCTCGAAGGCGGTGACGTCCCCCTGGGACACATCTGCCTGGGAGGAGAGGTCGAATCTGGGGTGGGGGTCAAGGGAGACAACAAAACACCCAAAAAAATCCCCCCCCATCCCCAGCTCCCCCAAAATCAAGGGGAGCTGCAAATCCATGGGTGTGATGAAGTGTGCAGGTTCTCAGCCTGCAAAGGGGTGACAAATATGGGGGTGCCTCCCACTTCTGGGGCCACACACGGGGTCCAGGGGGACACCAGCACCCCAAAAATTTTCCCTCCCCCCCCAAATCCCACTAAAAATAAACGGGTGCTGCTAAGCCATGCGTGTGATGAAGTGTGCATGTTCTCAGCCCCGGGAGATGGTGAAGGGGGGTGAAGTTTAGGGGTGCAACCCTACTTGTGGTGGTGGGGACACACGGTCAGGGGAGTCCCAAACACCCCAAACCCCCCCTCCCCCCCAAAAAAATCCCCTAAAACTGGGGTTGGTGAATCCATCGCTGTGATGGATGCACTCGATGTGATGTGTGCACGTTCTCAGCCCGGGTGGGGTGAACTCTAGGGGGGCTAAATTGCTTCTGGGGGGACGTGGGCCCCCCAGGGGTCCCTTGGAGAAGGATACTTGGTGCCCACGACCACCCTGACGAGGTTTTCCTCCCCAGGACCCAGCACTCGGCTCATCTGGGCCGGGAGCTCCTCGAAGGACGCGCGGTCGGTGAAGGAGAAGAGGAAGAGGACGGCGTCTGCCTCCTCCTTACAGGACTTGGGAGAGAGGGGGGACAGGGACCACCGTGGAGTTGGGGGGGGGGGGAGGTGTCCTCTTTGTGTCCCCCCCCCAATATTTTGCCCCTCCCTTGACTCACGGGCAGGAGATACTCGAATTTTTTCAGGGCTCCATCCCCGCAATCCCAGAAATGGAGCTGGAAGATGACGGGACGGCCGGTGGCCCGCACCTTGGCTGGCCAGTACACTGTGGTGGCCTCGATGCCTGGGGGGGGGACAGACAGACAGACACATTGTTACCCCCAGGTGACATCAGGGGGGTTGTGTCCCCCCCTCCTGACCTACCCAGGGTCTCGTGGTGGACGGGGGGCACGGGGGTCCCCGCCAGCGTGGCCACCAAGGCCGTCTTGCCCACCCCACTCTTGCCGGACACGAAGAGTTTGTAGGTGACAATGGGGGCCACCAAGGGGGGGGGGCAACACCGGGCGCTCCAGCAGACCTGGAAGGGGGGGATTTAAGTTATTTTGGGGGTATTTGCACCTTATTTGTGGGGTTTATTTGAGGGGGGGTTTTTCTCACCAAAGACTCTGCGCTGGTTCTTGTGGAGGATGGAGTCCAGGTAGGGGCGGGCCGGGGGGGACAGCAGCCACCCCGCCTCCAGCGCGCAGCCCCCCCGCGCTGCCATGGGCCCCCCGAGACCTGGGGGGACAGGGGAGACCCCCCCACACCTTTCCCCATGGGGTGGAGCAACGTGAGCCCCCCACCCAGTGATCCCTGCACCCCCCGGGCTCCCAGCATCATCCTATGAGATCTTTGACCCCCCCCCCCGTGGGGTCCTCGTATCCTCCCCGGGTCCTTGACCCCCCCTCGGGGGTTCGTGAACGCGCCCATGGGGTCCTTAACACCCCCTCCCCACCCTGAGCCCCCCCTGAGGTCCTTGAACCCCCCCTGGGGTCTCTCCCTTCCCCACCCAGACCCCTCACCCTCCCAGAGGGTCCCTGACCCCCCCTAAGGGGTCCCCGCACCCCAAACCCCGCAGGGGGGTACAACCGCCCCCCCCTCACCAGCGGCCGCTTCCGCCTCTGGATGACGTCACAGGGGGCGTGGCGATAGAGAGGCCACGCCCATTGCCCCTGCGCGTTCGTGGAGGGGGACAGACCCCGAGGAGGGGGGACATGGGGGGGCTGCGAGGTTGGGGGGGTCTCTGTGGGATGGGGGGGACCCCAGGCCCATGGGGGGTCCTTAGGGGGTGGGGGGAGGCCCCTATAGGGCCTGGGGAGGGCTATGGGGTGGAGGGATCCTTATGGGATGAGGGGTCCTTATGGGGTGACGGGGACCCTATGGAGCCTGGAGGTGGCTATGGGGCCTGGGGGGGCTATGGGGTGGAGGGGGGAACCCTATGGGATGGGGTGGACCTCAGTTCCATGGGGGGGTCCTTATGGGGTGAGGGGGGCCCTATAGAGCCTGGGTGGGGACCCCTATGGGATGGGGGGGACCCGAGTTCCATGGGGTGGTCCTTATAGAATGGGGGGGGCATGTGGGGTATGGGGGAAATCCCAATCCCATGGGGGGGATCCCTGTGGGTGCTTTATGGGATGGGGGGGGGACCCCAATGCCATGGGGGGGGCTGTGGGGTATGGAGGGGCCCTATGGGGTGTGGGGTGATTTGGAGACATCCCTGGGGGGGTTTCCAGTCCCCCACCCCGTGCAGAACTGGGAGGATTTGGGGTCCCAATTCCCCCCCATCCACCCTAAGGTTTTGGGGTCCCCAATTTCCAGACCTTCCCCTTTTTTCTGACTGCCCCCCCTTTAGAAAAATCCCCCTGTTTCTTTTGACCCAATCACCCCCCCCCCAAATCCCTCTTTTCCCCCCAAACTCCGGGGTACCCCCCCCCCCCCAAAGGACCAACCATCCGTTGCTTTTCCTTTTTATTTGTTAAACTGCTAAAAATTCATCGGGGGGGGGAACCCCATTAACCCCCTCCCCCCCCCAAGAAAAAACTGTACAGAAATGGTCAATGTCACCACAGCTGAGGACACGGGGGGGACCCCTGAGTGGGGGGGGCACCTCACTCACAGCACCAATGGCTCACGGGGGGGGGGGATGCTGGGGGCAGTTCTGGGGATTTTGGGGACCAGTTGGGATTCTGGGACCAGTTCTGGGGACTTTGGGACCAGTAAAAGGCATCTGGGGACCAGTATGGGATTTTGGGGCTTGTTGAGAGGATTTTGGGACCGGTTGAGGGGATTTTAGGACCAATTGCTGGACCAGTTCTGGGGTTTTAGGGAAATGGTTGTGGGGGTTTTGGGGCCAGCTGAGATTTTGGGATCACTTATGGGGATTTTGGGACCAGTAATGGGCATTTTAGGACCAGCTGAGAGGATTTGGAGGCAAGTTGAGAGGATTCTGAGACCAGTTGAGGGGATTTTGAGGCCAGCTGGGATTTTGGGGCCTGTTGAGAGGATATTTGGGGCTTGTTGAGAGAACTTTGAGACCAGCTGAGGGGATTCTTGGACCAGTTTTGTGATTTTTGGGACCAGCTGTGGGGATTTTGGGGCCAGTCTGAGGGGGTTTTGGGACTGGGGATTGTGGGACCAGTCGTTGGGATTATAGGACCAGGATTTTGGTACCAGTTGGGGGGATTTTGGGGCCAGTTGAAGGGATTTTGTGATGAGTTGGAGGGCTTTTGGGACCAGTAATGGGCATTTTGAGACCGGTTGGTTTTTTTGGGACCAGTTTTGGGGATTTTCAGATTAGTTGAGGGGATTCTCAGGCCATTTATGGGGATTTTTGGTCTAGTCCTGGATATTTTGGGACCAGTCTTGGAGTTTTGGGGATCGGTTGAAGGGATTTTGAGAATTTTGGGACCAGCTGTGGGGATTTTGGGGCCGGTTGTGGGGATTTTAGACTATTTTGAGGATGGGGAACACATAAACTTGGGGAAAACCCCCCTGGAGGGATGCTCCAGGCAATGAGGACATTATTCCCCTCTCCATCCCTTTTTAAACTCTTTTTTTTTCTTTTGGGATGGATGACAAGAACCATGCAAAGGAACCAACACCAAAGCCCCCGCCCACCTTCCCCGCAGCCAAAAAGTATTTCACAGCTCACCTTGGGTGCTCCTGAGGGGTTTTTTTTTGGGGGGAAAGGTTCAGAAAAGACATTTTGCCTTCTTTTAGGAGAAATCATATGGTTGGGGGAGCGGGGACTGAAGGAAATGAAGCAAAACCCTCCCTGGCCCCAGGGGCTGGGGTGAGATTTAAGGCTCTGACCGGCAAAAAAGCTCCGTGGGGATGGGAAGGAAAGAGGAAAAAAAGGCAAAAAAAGGGAAAAAAGAGGGAAAAGGGGCCACGTCATGGCACTGCCGGTGTGGGGAGGGTTCCTTGTTTTTCACTTGTTGACCAAAACCTGGCAGAATCCGCCCATTTTTTTCCCAGGTTGTTTCAGAAGGACGCAGAGGTTCAATCTCTTCGGATTTTGGTTGGGATCTTTGTGGCAAGAGGCAAAGCTGAGGGGTGGGTCCTGCTCCTTGGGGCTGCTCACACCTTCAAACTGACCAATATTCCCATTTTTTGGCTGAAAAAAAAAAATAAATAAACCCAAACCCCAACCTGTTCTCCAGGCTCTGAGGTGCTGGTTCAGCCTTCAGGGGTTTGGGCTCTTGGGTGAACTGGAACTTTCAAGGCTAAAAGGGAAAAGGCAGCCAAATTCCTCAACTTTGAGGGGGGGAATGATGGGATTTTGAGAGTTAATGGGGTTTTTTGCTGATGGGAAAGGATCACAGGTGATCCCTGAGCCTAATCCAGCACAGGGCAGGGAAGGGAGGAGAAACCTTCATGGGTTTTGGTGTTTTGACACAAAAATCCTCTCCTATCTTCCTGGAGGGAAGGAGAGGGATAAGAGTGGGGCAGCCAAAGGGATGAGAGGCAGCCAAAAGGCCTCGTGTTTGTGTGGAGCTGAAGGTTTGCAGCTGGGGGAGATCCCTGGGGGGGGTATTGCTGTCGTTTTCCTCCCGGAAAGAAACCAGGAATAAAACAGGGAATAAACTGGGAACAGCCTCCTGCCCACTGGTTACTGGGGTTGGTCATTAAAACCAGGTTTCCTCCCAGTTTTGGAGAGAGCCGAAGCCTCTCCAGCCCCGGGCAAAATAAACCCCAAGCTCGGGAGGATCCTGGCAGAATTCCCGACCTGCTCACCCCAGGTCCTCAGCGTGGGGTCCTTCCCTGCTCGGTGGCTTCACCGGGATCTTACTGGGAAGCACTGGAGGTTTTGGCTTGGATTTTTATTGGTTTCTCGCTGCCTAATTCACAGTTTGAACACCTGGGAAGGGGCAAAGGACTCGGGAGCAGGGGAGGGAGCCGTGGGGAGGGAAGGGGGGGAAGGTGGCGGCAGAGGGCCGGGGGGGGCCTCATTATCTTTTTGCTCGCACAAAGTACAAGGCATTTGTTTTGGGGTAATATTTGACGTTTTGTTTCTTGTCCATCAGGCCACCGAATATGATCAGCTCCCCTCTGCCTTGCACCACCGTGTGTAAACTGGTTTCGGGCGGCCCCACCACCGAGCTGCTGTTGAATATTTTCCATTTGACGCGTCCTTTCTCTTTTGTCTCCTTAATGTCCAGGACGTACATCTGCATGGGTTTGCAGTTCATGCTCTGGTACAAAGGCTTCCCCACGTTGAGGGACTGGGGAGGGTGGTGGCCCAGCCGGCGGGCGATGGGAGGTAAGGAATGGCCATCGCCTTGGCTAGAGCCCACGCGTGCCGCCGAGCCCGACTCGGCCCCCGGAGACCCCGGGGAAGAAGCCAAGGGGGGGCTCAAGGCCGCAGAAGCCGAGGAACCTTTGGAGGAAAGAGCTTTGACGGCTTCCAAGCTCCTGCGGAGCGCGCCGGGGGACACGGCCCCCGGGAGGGTGATGTGGGGTGGGGTGTGGATGCCGTTGGTTTGCTCCGGGGGGTTCTTCCCGTTGGCGCCGACCGTCCTGCCCTCCATCCCGTCCGTCTGGCAGAGGAGGGAACCCGGGGGTTTCTGGTCCCAGCTGAGCTCCACGGCTCCCAGCCGCAGGTCCCGCTGCTCCGGCAGCGATCCCCGGCGCGGCCCCGGGGACAGCCCCGCTTTGAGGTCGAATCCTTCGGCTGCCGAGGGTGTGCCCGGGGACACCGCCTGCACCGGGCTGTCCAAGGAGGCTCCGCCCGCGGCCGCGGCCCCGGGAGACAAAGTGCCACCGTTGAGCACGGGGGAACTGTCCCCTCTGGCAGGGGAGAGGCTGCCTTCCCGGGATCCCGACGGGGTTTGCCTCTGGGCTCTGGGTCTCAGGGTGCCCCAGCGGCCGTTGACACAAGGAGCCTCCTCCGTGTTCCTGACGGGAGACTGGGAGCGATATTCCCGCGTCTCGGGGAGCAGCGCGGGCGGCGTGGCGCTGATGGGAGAGGGACGGGAATTGAGGCTGGGGCTGAGAGGGGCTCTGCCACTCGGGGCTTGGCTGAAGACCACGACACAGTGTCCTACCTGGGAGAGGAGAGAGGAGAAGAGAGGAGAGGAGAGGAGAGGAGAGGAGAGGAGAGGAGAGGAGAGGAGAGGAGAGGAGAGGAGAGGAGAGGAGAGGAGAGGAGAGGAGAGGAGAGGAGAGGAGAGGATGGGGAAGGAAGAGAGGAGAAGGAGAAGGAGAAGGAGAAGGAGAAGGAGAAGGAGAAGGAGAAGGAGAAGGAGAAGGAGAAGGAGAAGGAGAAGGAGAAGGAGAAGGAGAAGAGAAGGAGGAGAAGAGAAGGGAAGGGAAGGAAGGAAGGGAAGGGAAGGGAAGGGAAGGGAAGGGAAGGGAAGGGAAGGGAAGGGAAGGGAAGGGAAGGGAAGGGAAGGGAAGGGAAGAGAAGAGAAGAGAAGAGAAGAGAAGAGAAGAGAAGAGAAGAGAAGAGAAGAGAAGAGAAGAGAAGAGAAGAGAAGAGAAGAGAAGAGAAGAGAAGAGAAGAGAAGAGAAGAGAAGAGAAGAGAAGAGAAGAGAAGAGTTAAGCATGGTGGGATGACCCATTGCATCGAACTGGGGTGAAGACAGGGGGGTTTGGAGCATTCTGGGCAGGTCACAAGGATTGATGGATGTGTCCATACCCTGCAAGCAGGATGGCACCACAGCTCCGGGGCTCCATGATCTTCATTCTCCACCTTGAGCGGCTGCCACGTCCAGGGGTTTGTGTGCATGTGAAGCAACCAAGCATCTTTAAACAGCTGCCAAGAAAAGTGTGACACCTTTAGGAGCCAGGTTTGGGATTTCAGAGCTGGGTTTGACATTTAGGAGTCTGGCTTGAGATTTCAGAGCTGGGTTTGAGATTTTTGGAGCCCAGTCTGAGATTAAGGAACCTGGGGTGAGATTTAGGAGCCCAGCCTGAGATTTAGGAGCTTGATTTGAGATTTAGGAGCTTGGCTTGAGACAAGAGCCTGATTTGAGATTGAGGAGCCCAGTCTGAGATTTAGGAGCTTGGTTTGCTGCTGAGCTCATCCCATCAGAGGCAGGAGCAGTGCTGTACTACTGCAGACAGAGGAATGGTGACCCAGATCAGGATCTGACCGCCCAGGAGTGACTACACCCTACTGTGACCCTTCATCTCCATCTTCTACCCTGCTATAAAATCAGGGCTTATTCTTCCAAGACTCAATTAACCTCAGCAAGCTGCTCAGATAGTGCCTGGGGTGCTTTTTTCTTAATTACAGCAGCTCCAGCAAGAGCTAGACAGCTTCTCTGGATTATCTACTGCGTGGGTGCCCAGGTTTGTAGGGTGAAATGCCACCCAGGTGAAGTGCAGAGTTCTCCCTCTCCCTCCAGGATACTTACTGCATTGGGACCACCACAGCCACCCAGGATTAAAATGGTTTCGTTGTCTATCACGATCTGGAGGGGACAAAGAAGAATGTTTCAGACCAGGAAGGAGGCAAAGCCATCCCTGGTGCTTGAGGCAAGGCCTCCAAGAGCCAGGTTACAGCTTCTCAGCTGAATTTGGGCTGCCCTGGGAGGAGGAGTGGAGCTGGGATGGAGCTGGGGGAAAGCAGGACACATCCCCACCTTATCTCAAACAGCTCAACCACCCATTCCTCCTGCAAAGGAGAGCAATGATCCTTCCTCAGCTGAGTCAAGCAGCAAGGGACTCACCACTCTTGTCTCAATGAGGGAGAAGGTGGCAGGATGGTCTGGGAGGGCAGCAGTGTTTGTTAGATGCCAACACTTCCTCTCCTCCAGTGCATGGAAAGGCACATTCAGCACCATCTCTTTGGGGTTTTTCTTTATGCTTGGACTTGATGATCTTAAATCATCAAATCACAGACTGGTTTGGGTTGGAAGAAGTGACCTAAAAAGACCATCTAGTTCCAACTCCTTTCCCATGGGCAGGGACACCTCCCTCCAGCCCAGAGTGCTCCAAGCCCCATCCAACCCTCAGCACTGCCAGGGATGGGGCAGCCACAGCTTCTCTGGGAAACCTGGGGCTCAGCACCCTCACACCAAACAATTTCTTCCTCAGATCTCATTTCAATCTCCCCTCTCCCAGTTCAAAGCCATTCCTCCTCATCCCATCTCTCCAGAGTTCCTGGGAAGACATCACTTGTCCAAAGTCCCAGCCCAGCTTTCTCCAGGTCTTTTCCAACCAGATTCTGTGATCTAGGCTGAGATGAACCATTCCCCACCCTCCTGGGAACCAGAAAGAGAAGACAAAAGATTCCAGCTGTGATGTGGAGATGCTTGCAGGGAGCTGGGTGACTCCCACCACCTCCCTGCCCCGGGCAGAACACAAAACCTGAGGGGCTGGAGCTGTGCCTGGAGCAGGAACAATCCCGAGAGGCTCCCACTGAGGATGAGGAGTGGAGCAAATCCAAAGGGCCCGGAGCCAAACCAGCCCCTGATAACACCTCATTGATCTGAAATGCCACCGGGGAGAGATGGCTGGGGGAAAACAGCAATTTGTTTTTGAGAACTGCTCGTTAAGAGTTCTGAGTCACGAGCCAGACACTGCACGGTTCCTGCTGGAGTGTTTGGGAGATGAAAAAGTGCACCCTCACCCAGAGAAAAAAAGGGCCCGACGGGCAGAGGCTGCCAAGGGGAGTTGGAAATGGGGCAACAGCTTCCAGGGGAGCTGCTGGGAGCTGCCTGGGAGCTGGCAATGGAGCTGTGCCTGGGTTATCTCTGGTGGCATCGGGGCTGGGGAAGGGAAGCTCACCTGTGACTGGCCACCACGTGGGTGAGGGCTGGGGCCAGAGATGTTGGGCTTGGACCAAGCCCACTGCTCCAGATCTAGCACCCAGACATCGTTGCTCCTGCAAGGGTGAGACAAGAGGCGCCGATGATGCAACCAGGAGTGTGAAGCATGGGTTCAGGACAGAGCTTTATGGCAGGATTGGGGTTTTTGTGGGCTGGAACCCTGAGGAGATTTGCTGTGAGGTGGAAAAGCTGCACTAAGGCAGCCCACAGCCCCTAAACCCTGCAGAGATCTCCTTGCACTTCCCTGGGACACCCCCCCTTACCCAAGCTCCTTGCTTGCAGGAGCACTTGTCAAACACCCTCAGCCCAAACTTACATTTGCCGAGAGCCCAGAGAACCCCCAAAGACAATCATCTTGTCTTCAATGACACAGGAGGAGTGTCCTGCCATGGGAGGGGGGCCATGGGTGGTCACGATGCAGTTCCACCTGGGGGGAGAGGGAGGAAAACATTCAGCATCAGTCAGAAAGGGAAGAGTTGGATGAATAGCAAGCCAGAAAAAAATCCCAGGGGCTGGAAAAAAGTCCTCCAGAACGTTTTAGAGATGGAAAAAACCTCAGGGAAAACCTCCAAATAATAACAAAACCCATTAGAAATCCTGGTGCACTGAACATTTTTCAAGCATGACCAAGTCCCAAGGCTGAGGTGGAGATGTTGCCCCTTTCAATTAAGTTCACCAGGAATCCCTGCCAGTGCACTTTAATTACAGTGTTGGGACAACACTGCCCAGAAGAGCATTGGCTAATTGACACTTTTGAGGATGAAAAGTCCTCAATGAAAGAGGAGCAGGAACCATGGGCTGCTTTGATTACAGCGTTTGCTCCTTTCTCACACACCAGCCCAGCTGTGTTTGAATGGGGAAAGGAAAATTCCTGCTTTAGCAGGAGTTCAGGAGCTGTAAAAGCAGAGACTGCACTGAAAAGGTGGAGATATCTGCTTTATCACCTCTCCCCTGCAGGCCCACAGGAGCTTTGAGTTCTGGACCATTACTAAAAGCAAGAACTCCAGGAGTTAAGGCTTTATCTCCTTTCCTCCGAGCCCTCACTGCCTCCTAGCTGAATCCATGCTGAAAATGTTTCCCCCTGGCTGGGTGAGCACACTCAGGGATCTGCTGTCATTTAGCTCCAGGCTGGAATCCTCGAATCATTCAGATTAGAAAAGACCTCAAAGATCAAGTCCAACCATCAAACCAACCCCAGCATGCCCACTAAACCACGTCCCAAAGTGCCACCTCTACATGGTTTTGGAAGACTTCAAGGGATGGGGACCACCACTCCCTGGGACAATGCCTGACCACTCTTTCCAGGAAGAAATTGTTCCTCACATCCAATCTGAGCCTCCCCTGGTGCAACTTGGGGCTGTTTCCTTTGCTCCTATCACTGGATGGAGCTGACAACTGTATGGAAGCAACCACCACCCAAGAGGTGCCAGAGAGCCACGTGCTCAGGTCTCTGCTGGGCTCTTCTGGGGTTTTTATGATGGTTTTTTTTGTTTGTTTGTTTCATTGCAGGCACACCAGGATTAGACATACTTAGGAAATCAAGCTTCCCTCCAAGCCAGTCCCCTTGGAGAGACCTTCTGGAATTCCTCCAGCTGCATTCCACACCCCTTTTTTCCAGGATCAAAGCCTGGATGCACTCTTACCAGTTTTTGGAAGGTGAGTATGTGTGGATCTCATCAAAGAACCTCTCTGGCTGGTGCAGAGGGTAAGGGCTTGGCCGTGTCCACCCACCAAAGAGCACAAGCAAGTCCTTGTAGACCACCAGGGTGGCACCAGCCTTGGGTGAGGGGTAAGAACCTGGGCAGGAGAAGAGAAGAAGGTTAGGAAGCCATGATCTAGAAACTGACTTCTGGGTGAGTTTCCCTGAACAAAAAGCTGAAAAAAAGCAAAATGAAGAGTTTGGAGCCTGGGAAGATAACGACTGCCAATTTGTGTCGTAATTAGTAGGAGCCTGGGAGCACAGCTCAGGGATGGCAAAACATCTGTCACTCACTGGCAGGAAATTGCCAGCTTTCCACTGCACCCCTGCAAATTATTGCTTCAGCACTGAAGAAAAGCAATCATTACCTCCAGACACCCAGGAAATTCTCCCCGAGGAAGGGGGGGAGAACAAACATCACACATCCAGCATGGCTCGTGGCAGATCCATGGGGAATTCTCCAACACCATGTTTTTTTTTTTTTTTTTTTGGCCAAGTGGCACAATGAAACCCTAAATGCTTGGGGTGGGAATGAATAGGAGTTGCTGGGCTGTGTCCTGGGGGCATCAGCAGAAGCACAGAGAGTGGTTGAGGGAGGGGATTCTCCCCCTCTGCTCTGCTCCTCTGAGACCCCTCCTGGAGTTCTGTGTCCAGTTCTGGAGTCCCCAGCACCAGAAGGACACAGAGCTCCTGGAAGGTGTCCAGAGGAGCCACTGAAATGCTCATAGAGCTGAGCAGCTCCCTGGGAAGCCAGGCTGAGGGATTGGGGTTGTTCAGCCTGGAGAAGAGGAGGCTCCCAGGTGAGCTCAGAGCAACCTTCCAATATCTGAAGGGGCTCCAAGAAAGCTGGGGGAGGGCTTTGGACACAGGGGGGTAGGGAGAGGAGAAGGGGAAATGGGTTAAAACTTGGAGAGGGGAGATTGAGGTTGGATTTTAGGTAGAAATTGTTTGGGGTGAGGGTGCTGAGCCCCTGGCCCAGGTTTCCCAGAGAAGCTGTGGCTGCCCCATGCCTGGGAGTGCTGAAGGTTGGATGGGGCTTGGAGCACCCTGGGCTGGCGGGAGGTGTCCCTGAGCATGGAAAAGGGTTGGAACTGGGTTAGGGTGAGAGTCAACCCAGGATGGAGTAACAGCAACTGTGCTCTGAAGGGCCTGGGATGGTGCAGGGAGGAAAGCCACCCTCCTGCTGCTGTCACCTGGAGGTCAACCCCAGCCTCAGACACTGAGATGGTTCCCAAATGAGTCAATGCTGTGTAAAGAGCCCAGGGCAGAGGCTTGCCCTGGTTCTTCAGGAAGCTCTGCCTGGTACTGGGTGTTGTGTGGATGTGATGAGTGGGGCTGCATTCTGCTGTGCAGGAAAAAATGTGAATTTTACATGTCAAAAGAAGAAGTTGGCTTCTCAAAGCCTCTTCCAACCAGAGAGTTGGGATAGCTACAGATGCTCCCTGCAAGAGAGACACTGTCCTACTAGAGAGGTCTCCAGGAAAGCTGGGGAGGGACTTGGGACAAGGGCCTGGAGGGATGGGATGAGGGGGAATGGCTTGGAAGTGGGAGAGAGAGGGGAGATTGAGGTTGGAGATGGGGCAGAAATTGTTTGGGGTGAGGGTGCTGAGCCCCTGGCCCAGGTTTCCCAGAGAAGCTGTGGCTGCCCCATCCCTGGCAGTGCTGAAGGTTGGATGGGGCTTGGAGCACCCTGGGCTGGTGGGAGGTGTCCCTGAGCATGGCAGGGGTGGCACTGGATGGGATTTAAGGTCCCTCCCAACCCAAAGCATTCCATGATTCTGTGAAACAGAAGAAACCAAAACTCCTTTAGTTCTGGAGACTCCCAGGGGGCAGGGGAGGTAGGACTGGACTGGATGGACTTTGAAATCCTTCCAACCCAACCCAGTCTGGGATTCTCTGAGCTCCAGTATGGGAAGCACCACGTGAGGTGTGAGCAGCTGAAACCTGGAGAGTCACCACCACTTCTCCCTGGAGGTCAGGAGAGCTCCTGGGTGCTGCTGCCACCATCCCAGGAAGGGCAGGAGCATCTCTGGGGAGGCAGAGCAAGGCCAGCCCTGCCCAGGGGACTGCTTTAACCACAGCTTTTGTGACTTCAGGTCTCAAGTATGTGGAGGAGGAGCGCAGAGAGGAAGGCAGCAGGGACATCAAAGGGACACGGCCCTATTACGTGGGGCCCCATAAGGACCTGCTCAAAGTCCAGGGGAGTTTCAAAGGGTTTTGCAGGAAGGCACTTGAGGAGGGAGGGCTTCCTCCTTGGCACAGGGAAGGGCTCCTGCTCCTGGTCAGGGACTACAGTGCCTGCGGAAGAGCATCCTGAGCCACTGCACTGCTTTGCAGGGATCCCTTGGAGCAGAGAGGGACTCTGCCAGCTCCACACCCCAATAACTCCATCCAGCCTGATATCAGATTATCTTTCCTTGGGGGTAAAAATTCAAGCAGGCAGAGGGTGCAGTACAATTAACTACTCCTAAACATAGAAGGCAACATCTCTTCCCAGCTGACGCTGTTTATTCAGTGCTAAAAGCTGGTCCCAGCTATTTTATTTTTTTTTTCCAGTTGATGGATTTTCCTGGCTAGCAAAGCAGCTCCATGCTTTTCAAAACAAACAAACAAACAAACAAAGATCCCCAGCTTCCATGGATGTTTGGAAGAGAAATGCCAAGCTCTGATGGCTCCTGCCACGAGCTCTGGACACCATCTATTTAGGATCTGGCCTCCTCAGCATTTTTTTTTTTCAAGCCCATTTATTCAGCCCTCAAACAGAACCCAGCAGCACGCGCAGGGATCAGCAGGCACAAAGGAAAATCCTGGCTCCAAGGGCACGTGGAACATGAATTTCCAGAACAGCTTTTTCCCTACGGCAGGCACAGCCCTGAGCAACTCCAGAAATGAAGAGCAAATGGAGCTGAAAATGAAAATGGAAGTGGAAGGAGTGCCTGGTTTGATGGGATTTCCTCAGATGAAAGGGGGGGGGGGATGTTCAGATCGATGCCTTTTGGGGAAATATTGTCAGAGAGAGGTGCTGGAGTGGAGCCAAAGGTTTGCACTGTCCTGAGGGGAAGCTTGAGATGTGGGAAGAGCTCTGGGGCTGTATCAAAGGGATAAATTCTGGGGAATTTTCTTACAGCTTTTTGGTGATAAAGGAGATGGGGGCTACTAAGAACAGCTGGGGGCTGGTACTGCTGGGTCTGGTGGGCTTCTTAAGCTGTTTTAGTGATGCTGCTCTTCTCCCTGTGACTCCAGCAAGCTGATCACCATCATCCCCAGCCAACTCAGCTTCCATGGAATGCCAGGATAAATGAAAAGAGGCCCACAGCTGCATTTCTAATTTCAAAGTCGAGAAATTAAAGTGAGCTTGTCCAGTGGATTCCACCAGGTGAAGGAAGCCAAGCTGCCCAGGTTCAAAAGCCACCTGCAATCTGCACACCAAAGGTGCAGGAAACCATCCTGGGAAGGGCTTGGGGCTAAGAGCCACTTCAAAAAAAAGGGACAAGGCAATGGCCCTGCTCTGCTGTGGCTCAAGCCACGCTGGAAATCCAGCAGCTGCCTGCCCAAGTCAGCCTCTCCCTGCCAACAAATCACATTTGTTCAACCAATTATGGCCCATCACGAGGATGGGCTTAATTTGGTGGGTACATCATCAGCCAAGCCCAAAGAAAAAGCTAGAGGGAGATTGTGAACTGCAGAGTAGTCGGGTAGGAAAAGCACCATTTAGAATCATGGAATGGGTTGGGTTGCAGGGACCTTAAAGCCCCCTCAGTGCCACCCCTGCCATGCTCAGGGACACCTCCCACCAGCCCAGGGTGCTCCAAGCCCCATCCAACCTTCAGCACTGCCAGGGATGGGGCAGCCACAGCTTCTCTGGGAAACCTGGGCCAGGGGCTCAGCACCCTCACCCCAAACAATTTCTGCCCCATCTCCAACCTCAATCTCCCCTCTCTCTCCCAGTTCCAAGCCATTCCCCCTCATCCCATCCCTCCAGGCCCTTGTCCCAAGTCCCTCCCCAGCTTCAAAGATGAAGCCAGTCTGGTCCAGAGGTTTGGATGGGGCAGAGGATGAGCATCCCAGCAATCCCAGCATTAGCACCAGGTTTGGGAGACTCCAAAGGAGAGGTCCTGTGAGACCAGCAGGCATCCCCACAGCATGTTTCCCTAAGTCAAGCCCCAACATTTAGGACTTGCTAGCCAGCTGCCTTCAATTCTTCATCTGGAAGTCACCTCTTTTATCCTTGAGATGTTCAAAATGGGACCTTGGGACTACAAACATTTTCAAGACTGGTTTGGACGGGGTCTGCCAAACCCCTAAAGTTTTGAGGAGCCAGGAAAGTATCATTTTCTCTTACCAAAGCCACACACAATTTAGTGTTCCCTCAAATCTGGCTTCAAAACAACCCACCAAACCAGCAAACAACATTCCTTGCTCAGAAGCAGAGAGGAATTCAGCTGAGTGAGAGTTTAAAGAAAAATTGGACACGATCCGATTCATCTCCTCAACGGGGAGACAAAACCTTTGCAAGCCCCATCTGCTACCTGCAAAATCCCTCACAGGTAGTGGGGGAAAAATCTCTGTGCACTCACTAAGTTCTCCTTGGGTGAGTTAGGAGGGGCAGGGGACAACCCCCAGCAGCCCCCCCTGATGTTTACACACAGAAGTTTCCGCAGGGCTGAATTTCCGCCCTGCCGTGACACAAGCTCGAGGTACAGAACCAACCCAAGGTTTGGTTTCTCCCAATCTTCCTGAGGCGGAGGCAGAAATCCCTGCTGGGGAGGGTAAGTCACCTCCCAGCTTTTGCAATGTCACAGTCATTAGTTTTTTTTTTTTGGGGGGGGGGGGAAAGGAATTCTTGCATGCTGCGACTCGGAGCCCGATAAAAGGAGCGGCAGTGCCCTCTGAACCCTGTGCAACAGGATTACTGAGTCACCCCGTGCTAATGCTTGTCAAAAATGTCCTTACCCAGCAAGTTGAGCAAACAGCCATGAGATAAGAGCGCCAGAAAGCCCCGGGGCTTTGCCCCCTTAATCTCTTAATAGCTGCAAAAAGAGGAGGGCTGCAATTCCTGCATCCCCATGCTGCAGGTGAGGTTCTCCTATGGCTCCATCCCGAGGGTTTCTCCCCCACAGCATCACTCTGAGGTGCCTCAACCACCATTCCGAGGTGCCCAAGTGCTCCTCCCGCCCTATTCCCCTCCTGCAATCCTCTCACCAGCTTTTTGGGAAATGCAAATTTGGCCTCGGGGGGAAAAAAAGGGTGCTGTGGTTGCACAAGCTGCTTTGCCCTCCTGATGGGTGGAAACCAAACGCCAACCAGTGAGCCACCTCTCTCTGCTTTATTACTTTTGTTTTTTATTTATTTTTCCTGAGCCGTGCAGTACCCTGCAGGACTTGGAGGTGATTTGAAATCTGCCATCCTCCACAAAGCACCTGGGATGCTCCTTACAGAGCTGGATGCTCGGGAGGGAAAGGGTTGAGCGGCTCCTGCGCCTTCGTCTTTCCCTCCAGGAGGCCAACGGGGAGATGGAAATTGCTGGATCAGGCTCCACCACGCTGTAATCAGCAGCTAATTGCAGGGCAAGGGTGGGAGGGACGTGTGGGCTAGCGGAGGAGTGTGCCCTGGCCCTGCTGAGCTCTGCAGTTTTGGGCCCCTTCCCTTCGCCGCGGCACGAGGGAGGCAGCGGAGACACCACAGAGGTTGGAGAACCCCAACATGAAATTACTGCTGTGTCAGGAAATGGCTGCTGGGTAATTTGGTGAGGTTATAGCTGCCACCAGGGATTAAAAAAAAACAAAACACACAACCAACCCTAAAGCATCCTCTGAAGAGCATCCCCTGGCCAGGAGAGGTGACCCGGGTAAGCACACAAAGCTCCTGGTCGGGAAGAGGAGGGTCTCAAAATGCGAAGTGCTGCATCCAGAGGTGCAGGAAGGACATGGACCTGATGGAGTGGCACCAGAGGAGGGACACAAAAATGTCCCTTCACCTCTCCTGTGAAGACAGGCTGAGGGGACTGGGGTTGTTCAACCTGGAGAAGAGAAGGCTCTGGGGAGACCTAACGGAGACATTCCAGGATCTGAAGGGGCTACAGGAAGGCTGGAGAGGGACTGTGTGCAAGGGGCTGGAGTGAGAGGACACTATCAGGTTTTAAATTAGAGAGGAGTAGATTTAATTGGATGTTAGGAAAAAATTCTGTACCATGAGGGCAGTGGGACAATGGCACAGGGTGCCCAGGGAGGGGGTTGAGGCCTCATCCCTGGAGATGTTCAAGGTTGAGGCTTGAGGAGGCTCTGAGCACCCTGATCTGGGTGAGGGTGTCCCTGATACTGCAGGGGGTTGGACTGGGTGAGCTTTAGAGGTTCCTTCCAATAAATGACTCTGTGATTTTAAAATGTGCTGCAAAGAAAATGCAGCAACACGCTGCAACCCCACGGGTACCCACGGAAGCCCCAGCAGAAGGCACACAGGGATATTCAGCTTGCATCTCCCTTTTAACCAGCCCTCCCCTCACTTGCTCTCTTCCCCCTTATTTTCATTCCTAAGCCATGGGCTCCTGCACACAAAGAGCTCACTTTCCTCCCTCATTCCAGTAAAATCAGGAGCTTAACGCCAAACTTGCTAAATATTTCATGTCAGGAATAAATATTCACCTTTTGGATGGCAGACAAGCATGAGCTCGTGCTTTGTCATTCTGCATGCCTACCAGATTTAAGGAGATTTTTTTTCTTTTTTTTTATATTCCCCAGCAGCTGCTTTGCTGGAAGACAGAAAATCAGGCTGTGGGTTTTGAAAGGGTCTTTGGAAGCACAACGTGTGCACGGGGAAGTGGATACTGTGGGTTCCAGCTGTGGTATTAGAGATTTAATTTTGGTGGATGGGGTCCTTAAGGGAAAGGCATAAGCTTCAAGAAGGGAAAGCTGGGAGCTGGGATGCCTTGGAAGGAGCTCCTGCCGATAGATGTCAGCACAGCTCCAAACCTTCCCCAAAGCTGCTCCAAGCTCCTGCCTGGCTGAGGAGGTTCCTCCAGCCAGGGGACATCAGGGTTTTCTTTCACTGCCCCCCAAAAGAGAGCTGCCCCCCAAGCTGCTGGGGAGGGGAGGCTTTGCAAAGAGGAATAACTTGATTTAAAATGCCCAGGGGGTGTTTGTGGTCAGAGACACCTCCAGCATGTCCTGGTAGCAGCTCCCTCCTCTGCTGCAATGAGTTAATTCCATCAGAGGCAACACCAATGTAAACAGGCAGCATGGGAGGCTGGGGCTCCCCTTTGCATATTTTTGAAGCCTTCTTTCCTGAAAAGGAAATCAAATGGAAGGTTTCAGAGATGCCTTGGCTGCCTCACAGCCAGCTCGGGAAATACCTCAGTTCCAAGCAGCCAAACCTGGGTGAGCAGAGAGCCACAGGAAATTAAATTCTCTTGCATGGCTGTGAAATCAAGAGGCAGGAAAAAGTCAGAGCTCTGAAAGGAGAAAAAGCCTCAAAGAAAAAAAAAAGAAAACAAAAAGAACTCTTGCAAAATCAACCCTAACTGCTGAGGGAAGCACCAGTTTGAAAGATTGCAGGGTTGAGGTTATTAAAAGGAAATTGTTCTCCAATGGTTTCCCGAGGTGGAGGAAATGCAGGAGAGGGATTTCTACTCATCACTTCATAGAACCATAGAATCTTTCATGTTGGAAAAGATCTTTGGGATCATCCAGTCCCAACCATCATCCCTACTCTGCAGAGTTCTTCAGCAGCAGATGCTCAGAGCTTCACCCAAAGCTCAGCAGACACTGGAGAACCCAGGCTCATCAGAACCCTCACTGAGCCACAACCACTTATTTGTCTCCAGAAGGACTCCCCAAACCCCAGGAGCCTGTTTTTGCAGATCACTGCCTTTTTTATTTACTAACAGCAAACAGTTTTCCCCGATTTTGGCACAGGATGCTGGTCAGCAATATTTTCAGCTGGCCTGAGGGTCAGGTTTAACCCAAATATGTCAGAAAGCTGACATGCATCAGCCAGCCCTCAACAACTGTCCGTTTGTGCATGGCAAACAGGGAGCAGAGAGCCTGAAAATTCCCCACATCCCCCCCAGAGGCTGATAAAAGTGATAGTGGGAAAAATTCCTCAGTTAATCTCCAGAGGGATCTACATCCAGGGAGTTTCTCTCTGAGCAGCTAAACCCCACAAGGTTACAGCAATGAGGGATTTTTCCTGGCTCTGCTCAGTGCAGGTTGGTGGCATCTGAAGCATCACAGAATGGTTTGGGTGGACTTGATGATCTTAGAGGTCTTTCCAACCTTAATGGTTCTGTGATTCCATGAATCCTTGCAAGTAGCAGATGGCAGATGCAATTTTTCTGTTTCCTGCCTTCCCTTTCTGCCTTCTGGGGTGTGTGTAACCCACACCCTCCTGGGTCAGTGCCCATCCTGAGGGGCAGGAGCTGCACCACAGGCAGTGCTGGATGGGCCCAACTCAGAAGGCAACAGCTCCAGGTGAAAATTTTTCAGAGGTGGAACACAAAGAGCCAGAGAGACCAAAAGAACAGGGGAGGACAGGGCCTGGCAAGTCAAAGGGTGGGGAGATGTGTGTTGTAAACCTAAATCCACTGAGATTAGACATCTAATCACTGCTGCAGAGCAATCCTAATGAACCCAACGAGGGATGGATTAATCTCCTGGAAACCAGCTTTCCATGCATGAGTGGGGCTTTCCCAGTGAGGTGCCACAACTTTTGAAAACAAAACAAAACAAAACAAAAAAGCAACCAAAAACCCCTTCACTCCCTGATTTTCTTCCTCTCTTGCCCTTGAAATATTTCATATTTAGGAACACAGATTTCATGAGACATTTTTCAAATCCACCCAAGTGAAGCAAGGAACCAACGAGCATCCTGCCTGCATCCCACAAACCAACAGAGGGACCAAAAGGCACCAAGAAACACCCCAGCTCCATGGAGCTGCTGGGCTTGCTCTCTGGAAGGGCACAAACAAAGTTTAAACTCTATATTCAAGGATTTTGCTTTCTTTTCCAAACCCAGCTGCCTGTCAGATGTTCTGGTGCAGAAATTGGTGAAGTTTGTGGAGATGCAGTTTTCACCCCCCTGCAATGGGGTGACCTCAGTGTGCTTGGCAGCATTTCTGTACCCCCAGCTAGATTTCCCTAATTACCAGGATTCTCCTCAAGGTGCACTTTGCATTCTTACTTCTGCCCCACAGCTTAAGTTGCAGGAAGGTTTCATCCTTCAGTGCTCCTCAGCACTCCCAGCCTGATGGGACAACACCAGGCTGGAGGATAATGCTACTACCACTTTGCTCCTGGTTCCTAACATCTCCTTGTAAACCTGCAAGCCAAAAAAGGGGAAAAAAATCTCAATATATTTCATGGGTGAAAGCAATTCCAAGTAACCCATGCTCTGACAGCATCCATCCAACACAACTTGGTCCAGTGGGAAGTGTCCCAGGCAGAGGGGTTGGAACTGGATCATCTTTAATGTCCTTTCCAACCCAAAGCAGCCTGGGATTCCATGGTCCCAAAGGACAGCCCAAACAAAGGCCAGAAACTCATGTTTTTGTTTCAGAACTGAGCTGTGTGATAAGGCAGCTCTGCTCAGGCCCCAAACTCCCCAGAATTAGGGCAGAGTTTCCAACGGGGTCACCCCGGGCCTTGAGGGCTCAAAGAGCATTCTGCTGGTGGTGGGAAAGTCAGGGATTTTTTGATGATAAGGTGGAAAGTTTGAGCTGTGTGAAAGCAGCAATACACCCTCCTGCTCCCAGACTCAGAGGGCAGCAAGGAAGAAACAAACCAGATCAGGAAAAGAGCTGGAGAAAAGCTTTTCTCTCTTCCAGGCTTTGTTCAACCTACGTACTTGGTGAGGGATTTCCACCCCTTTCCTTAACCTCTTCTGCTTGGAAGTGTCAGACACCCACAGGCAGCAGCTCAGGGGGAGAATCAGAGATGGTTTTCTGTGCCAGGCATCAGTTTTTTCACTCCTGTTCATCCCCAGCAATGACACAGCTGCAGCGTGGCTCAAGGTGATCCCAAGTGGGGGGTTTCTTTTTTTTAATAAAACCTGAGGTGTGCCTTAAAAAGGGCCCAGATTGAAAAGATGCAAAGGGCCATTCCACACCACACTGAGCTCAGCACCACCCGGGTCCAATGTGGCTCTACCTGGAAATGAGTTGGATTAAATTTTGAAAGCTTGTTTCCCAAACCTGCTTTTCCTGGTTTCCTTCCTTCCCTCCACAGGAAAGGGTTTGTTTTGCTAAGAAATGGTGTCTGGGGGACCTGCAGAAGTCCCCAGAGTGAGAAATGCTGCTCGAGGGAGGTTGGCAGAGTGGGCAGGGCAGGATTTTGGTCTTTTTAATCCTCAAAACAAGGAGGTGGCCTCAGACTGCTCACTGTGTCACCACAAGGCAAGGCACAGCAACAGGAACAAAAACTGCACTGTGGGGTCAGGACAGGGCATTCAGCAATGGCTCTCAGCTGATTACTGCTTGTGACAACCATGGGATCAATAAGGTTGGAGAAGACCTCTAAGATAACCCAGTCCAACCAGTAACCCAGCACCCGCATGCCCACTGCCCCTTGTCCCTCATCCCCACATCTCTGGGGCTCTGAAACCCCTCCAGGGATGATGGGGACTCCAGCCCTGCCCTGGGCAGCCTGGGCCAGGCCCTGACAACCCTTTCCAGGCAGAAATTCTTCCCCAGCTCCAACCTAAACCTCCCCTGGCACAACTTGAGTTGTGCCAAAAGTTCCTCTTGTCCCATCCCTTGTTCCTTGGGAGCAGAGCCCGACCCCCCCTGGCTCCAACCTCCTCTCAGGGGGTTGCAGAGAGCCACAAGGTCTCCCCTCAGCCTCCTCTGCTCCAGGTTCAGCACCCACAGGGCCCTCAGATGCTCCTCACAACTTCTCCAGACCCTTCTCCATGCTCTCCAGACCCTTCCCCAGCTCCATTCCCTTCTCTGGACACTCTCCAGCTCCTCAATCTCCTTCTGGCCCAGAACTGACCCCAGGATTTGAGGTGCACCTCCCCAGTGCCCAGCACAGGGACCATCCCAGCCCTGCTCCTGCTGGCCACACCAGTGCTGACACAAGCCAGGATGCTGGTGGCCTTCTTGGCCACCTGGGCACACCCTGGCTCATGTTTGACCCCTGTCAGCCACCCCCCAAAGTCCTTCCCCTCGGGGCACTTTCCAGCTGCTCTGCCCCAAGCCTGGAATGTTGGAGGTGACCCATGGGCAGGACTCAACACTTGGCCACGTTGAACCTCACAGAACTGAACCCACCCCATGGATCCAGCCTGTCCATGTCCCTCTGCAGAGCCTCATCCCATGGATCCAGCCTGTCCATGTCCCTCTGCAGAACCTCATCCCATGGATCCCTGTCCATGTCCAGACTTCTGCTCCAGGAATTGATCCCTTTGAAAAAAAAGATGCAAAACACAACCAAGGACTGAACAATCTGCACCATCTCAGGAGTTGTTTGGACACAGCAGGCTTTGAATCCAAACACAGGAAGGTTTCCCCTGCTCTAACAACTGTTCCCTCTTTAGAAGCCCTTGGCTTTGGATCTCTTGGGCTGCCCTGCAGCTGAGGGTCCTGTGAAGGTGTCACAGGTTGGGGACAGAGGGCTGGATGTCTGCTGGCTCCCAGCCACATCACCACAGCACCTCCTGGCAGCCCTTTCCTGCACCTCACATCTCCTTTCAGCTCCCCAGAGCTCCCAGCACCCAGGAGGCCCTCAACAGGGAATCTCCCCCTGGATCAGGACCAGCAGTATGAAACTTCACCAACTGTTTTGAAAACCAGGGCTTTTTTTTGTTTGTTTTTTTTTGTTGGTTTTTTTTGTTAATTTTCTGGCTGGGGGCAAGGATTTCACAAAGCTTCATCAAGGGCAAACCACTTGCTAGCTCCAGAGGAGGACTCCACAGCTCAGGGGCAGTTTTCAAGACCACATCTGATAGAACCACCCCAGGCAGGTGACAGCAGAGTCTCTCCCACCTCCTCTCAGTGTTAGTTTTGTTGACACAACACCATCAAAGGCACCTTCCCCCAGCTCCCAAAGGGAAACCTGATCCTCCAACTCCAGCAGCTCCCACCCAAAGCATGGAGGGGACCTGGGGGGAAGAGCAGAGCCCAGAAAAACAAGGTGGGGGAGGTTTTTTTTTGTACATTTTACTGTGTTAAGGCTACTCGGGAGGTTTCGGGTGCAAACTTCAGGCTGAAGGTCTCTGCTCATTGCCAGGCTAAAGCAGAGAGGATGCAGCCACATCTTGAAGCTCTGACCGTGGACAAAGAGGATCAGAGCATCTAATGGACAAGTTTTGCCTCTGAGTCTCTTTTTATCCTAAAATCCTGAGAAAAGCTATCCCCTAGTATCATGGGGAACAGGAAAAGGAGAACCAGGAGGCTCCTGAACTCCCCTGATATGGGAGTGGGATACCACAGCCCAGCAGTGGGAAATCTCACTTTGTGATGAGGCTCTTCCCAACTCTCTTGCCTTCCCAGGGAGCTGTAGGGAAGGTGGGAGCAAAGGGAAGGATCAGGAATGGCTGGGGATGGTCAAGCAGAAACAACAAGGAGGATGCACAGACCCAGCTGATGTTCCTCTCCCTGCAGAGCCCTGGCCTTCAGGTTGTCACTCCTTTTTTTATAAGCAGAGTAAAAGACTCTTAAAAAATAAAATTAAAAAGCTTTCCATCTCTGTCCTGCAAGCCCCTGGGAGCACAGGCCTGAGTGCTGGCATTTAAAACAAGCTATTTCCCAGATTAGTGTAGGGCCAAGTGAGGAACCTAACCCAGCACGTACAGGAAAGGAGAAATTCTGCAGGAACCCCCAGCCTGGAACAGCCCAGGCAGGTAGGAGGGAGACAGCCTGGGGACAGCCTCTCAATCCTGCCTATAAATGATCCCCTCCAGCCCCAGGATGTCACAGACAGGACAGAGAGATGACAGTAAAGGGCCTGGGTCAGGGCTGGTGACACAGCAGCCTCTCCCAGGACCTGCCCCAGCAGCTGTCACTGCACAGAGATGGAAGGGATCTCATCAAGTGTTTCCTGCATGGAGACAGGAGAAACCTTCCCTGCCACCAGCACAGGGGATCCAAGGAGGAATCCTGGCTCAGCCATCTCCAGGTGTCAGCAGCCCCACACCAAGCCCTTCCCACGGGAACCCTGCAGCTCCCCCAATCCCCACCACGCTGAGTCCTGGGAGTCTCCAGAACTAAAGGAGTTTTGGCTTCTTCCCCGTTTCACAGAATCATGGAATGCTTTGGGTTGGAAGAGACCTTAAAGCCCCCCCAGTGCCACCCCTGCCATGCTCAGGGACACCTCCCACCAGCCCAGGGTGCTCCAAGCCCCATCCAACCTTCAGCACTGCCAGGGATGGGGCAGCCACAGCTTCTCTGGGAAGCCAGAGGGCTCAGCACCCTCACAGGGAAGAACTTCAGGCACAGGAAAGTTTCTGGGCAGCACCAGGACTCTGACACCAAAGCCAATCTGCCAGGCTCTGAGAGCTGATGAGTTACCAAGGAGGCAGAGACTGAGCCTTGCCTCCCCCTGGATCAAGACTCCAGCACCAACCACCTCTAGTCCTCCATCAGCTTCTCCTCTGTGCAGACAGGCAAAAAATTAAAGAAGTGCCCAGGCTAATTATGCAAATTGAGGCAAAGAAAGCATCCCCCACAGCTGGGGAGAGAGAGAGGCTCCTGCCTCCCAGGGACCACCTACCCTGGGAGAACATCACCAGCTTCCCACCTCACACAGGTCCATCCATCCATTATCATTCCCATTCTGCTCCAGTGTGCTAGTGAAGGGGTGGGAAGTAGCTCCAAAATGCCCAGAAGAGCTCGAGGGTGAAAGAGTTGAGGCATTCCTGTTCACATTCCAAAAATAGAGATCCTGCTGCCTTGCACCCTCCTTTGTAGGGTGCTAAGCCCCACCAGTAAAAAGAGCTACATAAAGCTGGGAATTAACTCTCTTATTCTGCTCCAGCCTAATAAATAGAAAGTCAGTGGCATTGTTTTAGATCTAAGGCAAGAATACTTTGAAACCTCAAAAATTAGTTTTTTTGGAAGCAATTATCTCCCTCCTCCATCTCCAAGACTAAAGCAACACAGGCCAATTATTTCTTTGAAGGTGAAATATTTACTCTGTGATGAAGTCCAGCAGCTCAGCCTGGAGATGAATTACCCAGCTCTGATGTCATCTAATGCCTGCCAGTAAGAAAACCCAAATGAAAACAGGTATGAACAAACAACAACAAATAGGGGGTGTTGTCTCCTGGAAAAGCTTTTCAGAGCAGGGGAAGCCAGGAAGCTCCTTCAGCTCACCAGACTCGTGCCCAAGGTATTTGGGGTGGCCCTGGCACCATGGTTCCCTTTAGGTAGCCCTACCCAGGTCTCATTAGATATGTCCTTGCTTAATGAGGGTGCAAGCAGAGTGTGATCAAACCTCTTTGAGCAAGAACTCAAGAGAAAAGCTGTTGTTTTATTCTGGAACAAGACCAACCCTCTCTTGAGTCTGTAGTGCCAGGGGCAGGAACTCCAGCTCAACCTCCAGGAGCAATTACCCCGCACACACAGTGAGAGTTCATCAATCAATGTCAGCTCTTCTTTTAAACCCACCCCCAAAAAGAAAAAAAAAAAAAATCCTTCTTGCTTTATTTATGTCTGACTCTCCAGTTTCAAAGCTCTCAGCTTTCACCCCCTCCAGTCACTATTCTTTCCCAGGCAGTGGGTGCCAAACCTCTGGGGTTAAGGGCACAAAAAAAAAAATAATAATAAAAAAAAAAGAATAAGAAACCACCAGGGGCAGCAGCGTGGGGTGACTCATCTCCTCCGAAGAGGGAGGAACAAGAGCACTCTGTTCATCCCAAGTTTCAGTTGTGATCCCATCTCCCTGCCCGGGACAGCTCGCCGAAATCTTTCCTCAGGGGATCTTCCCATGGGACCTCCCTCTGACACATATTCCCACAGGACCCATTCTTTTCAAGAGTCTTGGTCTGTTTTGTTTTTCGGTTTGGTTTTTTTTTTTTTTTTTGCTAGGGGAGGAGTGAGATTTTCCTTTTTTTTTTTCCCCTGACCCAGTGCAGACCCAGGCAGGAGGTGCAGTGGCTGCAGCGGTGCCGAGTCGTGCCCCGCATTCAGTGGGACGGAAGAGCTTGTTGGGGCTGCAAGAATAAATGGCCTGGGTCAGAGCAGAGGTCTGCAGAGCCTGGTATCCTGTTTATGCTGCCCATGGCCTCTCCTCCACCCCTGACAGGGCTGAGGCAGAACGGGCCTCAGCTGGGGTTTGTTTTCTTTCTCCATGTTAACTCCGGGACTGCTCACACCTCACCTGCAGGCACCCCGGGTGGATCAGCACATCAGGGAATAGAAAAGAATGGTTTGGGTTGGAAGGGATCTTAAAGATCATCCAGCTCCAACCTCCTGCATGGCCAGGGACACCTCCCACCAGCCCAGGATGCTCCAAGCCCCATCCAACCTTCAGCACTGCCAGGGATGGGGCAGCCACAGCTTCTCTGGGAAACCTGGGCCAGGGGCTCAGCACCCTCACCCCAAACAATTTCTATCTAAAATCCAACCTCAATCTCCCCTCTTCAAGTTTTAACCCATTTCCCTTGTCCTCTCCCTACCCCCCTGTGTCCAAAGCCCTCCCCCAGCTTTCTTGGAGCCCCTTCAGATATTGGAAGGTTGCTCTGAGCTCACCTGGGAGCCTCCTCTTCTCCAGGCTGAACAACCCCAATCCCTCAGCCTGGCTTCCCAGGGAGCTGCTCAGCCCTCTGAGCATTCCAGTGGCTCCTCTGGACACCTTCCAGGAGCTCTGTGTCCTTCTGATGTTGGGGACTCCAGAACTGGACACAGAACTCCAGGAGGGGTCTCAGAGGAGCAGAGCAGAGGGGGAGAATCCCCTCCCTCAACCACTCTCTGTGCTTCTGCTGATGCCCCCAGGACATGGTTGGGTTCTAAGCTCCCAGCACACACTCAGGGCTCATGCTGAGCTCCTGGTTCACCACCACCCACAAGTTCTTCTCCTCAGGGCTGTCCTCAATCCTTTCTCCTGTATTCTCCTGGGATTGCCTCCCCCCAGGTGCAGAATCTTGCATTGAACCCCATGCAGTTTGCACACCCCACTTCTCCAGCTTGTCCAGGTCCCTGTGCAGCCTGATCCCCAGTGAGCAGCCAGCCAAGTGGCACATGAACATTTCCAGGTGACACCTGGTCCATTCCAAGGCAACACCAGTAAGCATCAGGAGTTTGAAGGAGTTCATACAACAAGTGTCAGGCAAGAAAATGGAACTTTAAATAAAACCTGGAGACCCATAAAGCTTGGAGCAGGTGAGGCAGGGGGAGTCTGCACACAAGCAGACAAATCAGCAAGGAGCCCATGGTGGATGCTGAGCCCCTTTTCTTCATCCTGCTCTTTGTTACATGTAAAGCTTTGGCTACATGGATGATTTTACACTGATTCTATCCCCCCTCTTCCTCCTTTCCCTTCTGTTCTTCCCTCTCTTAGTTGAAATGCCAAGCTCTTGCTGGAATCTCTAGTTACACACCCCCTAAAGAGCTCCCCTCAATTCTCCTGCTTTTTTCCAAGTTATTTTAGTCCACTTCAGAAATATAAGGGAAACAAGCACACTGCCTGTGACATTCTGAGTACAAAACCAGTGTGAGAATTCACTGGTGGCCTTTTCCTGCCCTGCTGGGAGCTGGAGGACAGGAATGTACCTGAGCTTTCCCACGCTCTCCTGGCTGCTGCGGACAGCCTGCACGTCTCCTCCACTCCCCAAAATACCTGAAGTGGCAGCTACCAAAGGCATGTAAAACCCAACAAACCCCACAAAATCTCAGCTTTGGGACAACAGCTCTTATCAGCACAGGCTGTCAGTTAAGTGTCACTCATGCTGTCCCAGACAAAGAGGAACAACCCAGCACGGTGCTGCGAAGGAATCAAGGCTACAACCTGCAAAGCAGTCAGCTGAGGATAAAACACAGGAGAAAATCCAGAATCAGACCAGCCAGCCCTAAGGAAGAGGCAATTTTTGATAAAGCAGTGGGGCAGTGGGACATGTGCCACCTCTCACCTGAGGCCAGGGGCCGGATCCACTCCTTGCTGTTGAGGTCGAGCCTCCAGAGGTCGTTGAAAGCCGCGTTACAGCTGCTCTGTGTGCAGCCCCCAAAGACATACATGGACTGGTTGGCATCGTAGTAACATGCACCTGGAAAGAAAACACACACCCAGATCAGCCAATTCTCTGGCCTTTGAGGTTTGGGGTGAAAAACAGGATCATTTCTCTTTGCCCCTCCTGGGTTTCAGGCAGGAGGAAAGCAGGCAGCAGAACCATGGGCATCCCCGGCCATGTAAACCTCCAGCAAAACCTTCTGAGAGGATTAACCTCTCAAGCAGAGCTGCTCCTGAAAGGGCAAAGCAAGCTGCCTTAGGAGCCTGCAGTTAATTAGATCAGCTACAATTAACGTGCTCAGCATGCTTACCTTCTCTAAGCTCCTTCAGATGGTTTACAGGCTCACCAAATTACACTGCCAGTTGCCCCTGCACCTCCACCTGGTCCCTTATTCCCTTTTTCCAAAGCTGCAACTATTTCACCTTATCTCAGGCACAGCCTGATACCCAGTGAGCAGCCAAGCAAGTGGCACATTAACATTTCCAGGTGACACCTGGGTTTCCCTTGATACAAGCTAGGATCTAGGCCCAGTCTGGGGGGCTGGAGGTCCACGTTTCCAGGTGGAAAGAGCTCCCTGAAAGAGCCCACTCCTACCTGAGCTGATGAGATTGATCTGAATGAATGATCATACCATAAACCCAGCACATTCTGAGCTCAGCAGGGGACACAGTGAAGCCTGGTGGCCTTTGCTGAGGGTCCCATTGTCCAAGCAGAGGGAGTTGTGCAGACCCCCTGTTGAAAAGCCAGCAGCTCCCATGCCCTTGGCTTTTGGTGACAAGACCACTTTGCTGACCCCACAGCAAGAAGGGGGGACCTGGAGAGGTGGGATGTGACCACCAAGCCTTCACACAATATCCTGACTCCCAGCTAGAGTGCCTCCATCTCAACCCACACCTTGCCAAAGTCATTACACACCCTGCACAGCCCCGTGCTAGGGTGGGGATACATGAAACAGAGGTGGGTTGGATTTACCTGGGGTGGGACCGAGGAGGAAATAATGACTAAAAGCATTTTTACAGCTTTACCTACTCCTGAAGATTCAAACCTCTCTCTTCTTCTCATGGTAAGACCCCTTGGAGGCTGCAATGTCACCTCCACCCAGGGAGGCACCAGCTGAGTGCCCTGGGGACGTGCAATCCAAGCAACTCTGCCAGATTTTTCTACTCAACCTTTCCTGAAAAGGTTCAGGATCCTCAGAAATCTAATTGTGACAGGACAGGAGCCTCTTCCCTCCTCCTCCTCCCCATGCCAGGCAGAGCTTTCACCCTGCAGCTCAGTGATTACTTTGGAGGGGAGGTGGCAGCATTCTTCTCCTCTATTTGGATTTCAAACCCAAGCCAGGCAGGCACCGTGGCAGCCTCCTGACATGTGCTGTAATCCTAGGCTAAAATAATTGAAACTCTGCTCTCCTGCTTCTCCTTAGCCAGCCCTCTGAAGCTTCTGAAACTGAGGAAGACATTGGTTTGGGGGAAGAAAATTAGGGGATGTGGGGAGAAATGAGGGGGGAAAAAGAAATTAGGGGGTAGGGAAAAGCACAAGTGAAAAGTCCAGTTTATAGCAGGCTTGCAAAGGTAAATCAGGGAGGAGAGTGAGAGTCCCTGGTGCCTTTTGCTCTTGTTTTGGGTGGCAAAAGAGCAGCTAGAGGCCACTGGAAGGATTTCTAGGTGGGTTTTCCTTTTTAAAACTGAAGTCCCAGTAAAAATTCAATGTGTCCCAGAGTTCCAGCACTACAGAGCTAGTGTATCTTTGTAACTGGAAATGAAGAGGATAAATATTTCTGCTACCCAAATAGAACATGAAGCCAGCTTGTCTGGAACGTGTTCCTGTTTCCCCTCTGTGATGCAGCAGAAACTTTCACCTGGGTGTGAGAGAACTGAAATAAATACCAACTGGGAAGGGAAAACTGAACACAACCATGTGAGAATCAAAAAGCACCAACTTGTTAACTCTGAGTACATCAAATAAAACCCATCCGAGTCCAAGGGTCAGATTTTCCCCATTGGAAAAGGGGAAAGAGGCAGCTTGGCTCCTGAAACACCACTGCATGGCTAGAGAGACCACCCAGCAGCTGAGAGCCCTGGGTGCTGGGACAGGACCCTGCCCTGCCAGTGCCACCAGTGCTGGAGGTGGAGCTGGTGGCACCTCTGCCTCCCAGGTGGGGTTGGGTTTGGAGGGAACCTCTTCTCTCCAGGTGGGATTGGGTTTGGAGGGAACCCCTCCTCTCCAGGTGGGATTAGGGTTGGAAGGAATCCCTCCTCTCCAGGTAGGATTGGGGTTGGAGGGAACCCCTCCTTTCCAGGTGGGGTTGGAGAGAACCCTTCCTCTCCAGGTGGGATTAGGGTTGGATGGAACCTCTCCTTTCCAGGTAGGATTGGGGTTGGAGGAAACCCCTCCTTTCCAGCAGCACCCAGGAGGTGGGGCTGCAAGCACCCACCCCCAAGCTGCAGCACGATGCAAAGGTGCCATCTGAAAAGCCCTCTCTCTCTCCACATCTTCAGGAGGAGAGAAAACCCCCAAACAATCCCAGATCTACCTCCTGATTGTCTAAAATATTGTTTCACAGCTCCCTGCAGTGTAGGGTCTGAATGCAGCCAGAAGGTCACAGGGATCATTGAATGGTTGGGGTTGGAAGGGACCTCCAAAGGTCACCCAGCCCAACCCCAGGGACACCCTCACCCAGATCAGGGTGCTCAGAGCCTCCTCAAGCCTCACCTTGAACATCTCCAGGGATGAGGCCTCAACCCCCTCCCTGGGCACCCTGTGCCATTGTTCCACTGCCCTCCTGGGAAAGAAGGCAGTGATGCAGTGAGCAGAGCTGGGTGATGGGAAGTGCAGAAAACAGCCCACCCTGTCAAACAAACAACATTCCAGCTTCCACCTCTCCCTTGCCTTTCAGGGTAAAGCCACAAAATTGCTTTAATTAGTCACTGCCTTGGTGCCATCTCCCCAGACTGCAGGGACAACAAAAAAAATAAATAAATGAGTATTTCAGATTAGTCAGCCTGCCATCAAAGGATCAATATTCCTGGCACAAGGGTCTGCATTCCTCTGCTGCTTTTCCCTTCCTGCATTCCTCAGCCTTCTGACATCACCTCCCCACTGGGGGCAGTTATTTAACCTCCTGAGTCACCCTCCTGCTATGATGTCTGCAGGGTCACACGTTAGGGCTAGGCAGAGAATGAGGTGACTACTGCCAACAGCAGGTTTCTATTTCTTCCTCTAAATTTGTATCTTAAAAAAAAAAACAACCCAAAAAACCCCAATCAGTATCACCTGATGTTCTGCAACTCCAAACCCTTCAGCAACCCCCCAGCTCATCCATGGTTTATCAGTTGCTGGAGGATCAAAGCCCTTGCCCAAGGCTCCCTCCCCACGAGGTAACAGCAGCTCCCATTAATTATTCCTTATCAAACAGTTTTTCTCTCACTCCCTTCAGAACTGGTAGAAGAACATTGTGACCTCCAACGATTTGAAAATTCTCTGGCTTGTCCCTTCATGCTCCCTGTGAGCATTTCTGGGCTATTTCTAATAAATCCTGGAAGACAGACAGCCCATACCACTTCTGTGATGCCAGTTACTGTTGTCTGTTGACTTCAACAGACTCATGCCTGGGAGATGACATCTGCCCACCAAACCTGGCAAATCACTCACCCCTACAAAAAAGGGGGTTGTGAATCCTCCCCCTTTGCCTTGGCTCACTGCATCTTAGGATTTTTAGGTCATAGGTTTTAGAGATTTGCTCTGAATTCCAGTAATTAATCATTTGTAGCTGCAGATTCATATGGGGATCCACCCACAGAGGTTCAAGGCTTTGTTGTAGGGAAAGCAGATCCCACAGATCCAGAGAACTGCTTAAAAAAAAAAAAATCAGTTTAAGTCAGCAAACAAGTTAATCCAGATCAGCTTTCTGTGCATCAAATGCATTAATAATGCTTCTGTAGCAACCAAGGGCTGACCAGAGCCAGGACACTGTCAAACAGAGAGACAGGTTACATGCTCTGAGGGAAGTGGATTTATTTAAAAAAAAAAAAAAAAAAAAGCATTTTGCATGGATTCTAACAGTGACATGCTCAGAGGGGGCCCTGGGGGGCAGCAGGATAAATTCAAAGTACACAGTGGGCTCTGGTGCAATATTTGGGCCTTTTTCAGGTAGTTTCAGGTAGCCTTAAATCTCACCAGCTGCAAAAATCAAGGGGAAAAGATCTGTAAATCTGCAAGTCATTGACTAACACTTTACTAATACTTTACTAACAGGGCAGCTTAAAACCAGGCTCCAAAGAGTGGTGCCTTTTTGACCCCTGGGGAGGACAAGGCAGCCTTTAAAGAGCCCAATGACTTCAGCAGAGCCTCCTGCAGTGTCTCCTGGCCTTGCCTTGGCAGCAGAGGCTGTGCCTGAGCTGCTTCATAAATTATTCCTGGGGAATATGAACATTTTATGCTTGCTTGCTCCTGGAATCATACAGCTCACCCCATGTTTATTTACCTTCAGAAAAACAAGCTCTGCTCCTTGGAAGCCTCCCACAGGGCTCAGGCACAAAGCCACAAGGAGGGAATTTTTTTGTCCCGTTTGTCACCTGGCACAGAGCAGGCTGAGGCAGCTCCATGCTCCTGCAGCCCAACCAACCAACCAACCAACCAACCAACCAACCAACCAGCTGTCTTTTGAGACTCTTTCCCTCAAGGGAAATAAGTTTGCAGTTCTCTTACTAGAAACTTGGAAGCAGGGCAAAGAAATTCACCCAGACATTAAGCTGCATTGCTGACCCAACTGCTCACTTGGATCAGGAAATGCCTGTGCCTCAGTGCTTCTCATGGCAGCTCTGAGCTTGGTTTTGTGCTAGGCCTCCTCCAAATGATGGCTGGAGGAGGTTGCCCAAGTTGCCAAGAAGGCAAATGGGATCCTGGCTTGTATCAGGAGCAGTGTGACCAGCAGGGCCAGGGAGGCTGCACCTCTGGTGGCCTCTTCTCCCCAGTGAGAGGACAAGAGGTAATGGGTTCATGTTGCACCAGGGGAGGTTCAGACTGCATATGAGGAAAAATTTCTTCACTGAAAGAGTGGGGAAGCATTGGAACAGGTTTTCCAGGGAGGTGGTGGAGTCACCATCCCTGGGGGTGTTCAAACAATGTGCAGAAGTGGGGCTTTGGGAGGTGATTTGGTGATTTATGTGGTGTAGGATCCAGGTTGGATCCTGAAGGTCCTTTCCAACCATGAGGAGTCCATGATGTTACTCCCAGAGGCAGAAACTGTGGCTGCAGCCCACATCCCAGGGGTTCTGGGGATGAGTGAGGGGTGACAGTGAGGGGTGACAGTGAGGAGGAAACCAAGCTCAGCCCCCAAGGGGAAGCATTTAAAATCTGCCAGACCAGGAAGCAAAAATCCCTCCCTAGCTCCACTGAGCTTTCCCAGGAGCAAGCAGCCAAACCCCAGCACAAGCAGCTTCTGGCTCTGTCATTCCTGTGCAAAGTGGCTGTGGTGGCAGAGCTGGGTGTCCCTGCACTGCCTGGGACACAGCCACAGCCAGGGGTGGCTGTGCCACTGCCAGACCCCAAACACCACAGGGCAAAACCTTCAGCTGCAGCTTCCCCACCCCAAACCAGGAGGAGCAGAGCTTTTTTTGCAGCTTCCCATGGCAAATCCAAGCTTTCCCCAGCAGCTACTTACTGTGGGAGAAGCGTTGGGTGATGGGGGTGCCTGGGTAGGGGTAAGTGCGACTCTCCCACTGAATGTTTCCTTCTTGCACTGCTTTGATAAAGCCATGATAACACTGATGGGCCACACCTAGGGGGAAAAAAAACAGGCATCAGCAAAATTTGGGGCATGTTAGGAACAAAACTCCCTGCATGGTTGCACAAGCAGCATGGCAGCAGCCAGAAAGAACCCTTCCACTTAGATTATTGATAGGCTGGGGGGAATTCGGAGGGTTAAAGAGAATAAAGAGCAGGGATGAGGAAAAGGGGGGGAAATCTGCAGGGTTCTCTGAGCTGGTTCATCACATTTCCCATATTGGCAGCTTGAGCTTGGTAAAGCAAAGCCTCTGTGCAAGGTAAGCACACGTGGTGCTTGGCACTGCTGCCTTTCAGCCTCCTGTCCCCTAACACATCCCTAAGGAGGAGCTGCCCATCCCTTAATGGACCTTTGAGGACAAATAAGGTGCAATAATGCACTTTTAAGGGCATGCACACAGCTGCTGCACAGGAATCTAAAATAAATACATGAGGGGACATGGGTGGTAAAAGTCAGCATGTGTCTTTGGTGAAAATATCCCTCCCTAGCCATGTGAGAGGATCTGGCTGATAACAGCTCCTGCCCCAGAGCTGCAGTGAATTCCGTGTACAGGGTACATGTGGCAGTGCTGAGGGGGGCAGAGGCTGCTCCCCAGGGACAGAAAAGGCTCTGCTGAAGATTTACTACTCCAGCAGCTCAGCAGATGCCTGGTGGCACCCACAGCCCTTGCACTGAAGATGCCACAACCTGTCAAGGTTTGGGTTTTTTTTCCCCAGCCTCCAAGAATTTGCTTATTGAAAGCCCCATGCCAGGAACATCCCCACTCCAGGATATAAAGCAGGAAGTTTTATTTAAAAACTAGAAAAAATGAAGCCCGGGGTCCTCAAGCAGCTGTCCCCAAGAGTCACACAGGAAATGCAGCCTCAGCTATAGGATTTCAGAGCAGATGTATCCTGACAAACAGGAAAAAATTAACCAGAAGAAAACAAATCAAGCTTTTACCTCGGGTGACCTCTCTGCTCCGTGGTGTGCAGGTTAGCAATTACACTCCCTTCTATTTTTATTTTTTTTTTAACATTCTTTTGCTATAATTGCCAGAAAAATGGCATGGCTGCCCAGCACTGCTCATCCCCTGGGACCTGGACAACTGACCCCAAGGCCAGGCTGTGCCTCGGGCTGCTCATCCCTCTGCTCCAGGGATGTTTCCCACAGTCCCTTTTGGGGTGAATCACTGGGTGTTTGGGCACTGCAGCTGCATCCTCTGCATCTCTTAGAGCTGCTCCAGGAACAAGCAGGCGTGAGAAAATGCACTCAAGCAGTGACTCAAGGGCTAAGGACACCTGAAGAGCCTTGCACCAGGGCTGTGGGTTGCTCCTGGCCCAAAATTATGCTCTAAGAGTCATTTTGTGCAATGCTTGCTGATGCAGTAGCTTTGTGGGGTTTTTACCCTCCAGCCTGCTCAACTCCAGGCAAGGCAGAAAACACCTGGAATCCCAGCAATGCTTTCAGGTGTGTGGAGAAATCCACAACTGAGTCCTTACCCCATGTGCCTGCTGAAGGCACTGCTCACCTGAGGCCTGTTCCACTTTATCCAGAAGGAACAAGTTGCCCTCCTGCCTCATTTCCTGCAGCTTTACCAGACTGTGGTCTCCTCTTTAGACTGCTTGGTTTCTAATGAACCTCTCCATCCAAACTCACATCCCCCAACAGGAACGTAACAGAAAGCATCCCATGACTTAAAAAAACCTCAGCCAAGCAGATGGCTTTGCTTGTATCCTTGTCCAAACTTCACCTGCTTATTTGTCATATCACATGGATCTGGCATTAAAATAACCCCGTGAGGCTTTGGAATTAATGCCACATGGAGGTGAGGAGCAGTATCTGTGTCTCAGGGCTACTCTTTGAGGAAGTCTGAATATGTAGATCTGGATTAATGTAGATTTTATAAACCACTTATCTGCAGCAGAGCTGTAAGAACCAGACACTGGTTTGTTTCTAGCTGAAAGCTTTTAGAACCTTAATTACCTAGAGAGATGTACACAAAGCAGAATCTTTGGGGATCATCTAGAGCAGGGCAGGGTCACCTGGAGCAGGTGGCACAGGGTGGCATTCCAGGTTTGGAATGTCTCCAGGGATGGAGGCTCCACCACTGCTCTGGGCAGCCTGGCCCAGTGCTCCCCTTCATGTTTAGATGGGACCTCCTATGTTCAAGTTGGTGCCTGTTATCTCTGTCCTGTCCCTTGCTCCAGCCTCCTGACACCCACTTGGAAGATTTCAAAGCATTGATAAGATCCTCCCTCAGTTTTCTCCTCTCCAGACTAAGAAGACCCAAGTCTCTCAATCTTTCCTCCTAGGAGAGTTGTCCTAATCCCTTCACCACCTCTGTAGCCCTTTGCTGGACCCTCTCCAGCAGTCCCCTGTCCTCCCTGTGTGTCAGAGGAGGCTGAGGGGCCCCATCCTGCCCCAGGATTAGCAGTGCCTTCAGCAAAGCAAAGGGCCTGAGGGCTGTAGATGTTTTTGAAGCATTTTGCAGAAATTGAACTTTTGAGTTAAAGGGGTGGAAAGGAGAGGTGAGGCTAAAGCAAAGCAAAGCAAAGAGCAGCTGGGATATGAACCTCTGCTCCAGCAATTAAAAAACCAACCTGTCCCTACAGCTCTTTGTACCTTTGATCAGTCGATACCACTGTTTGCAGACAAGGGCAGCAGTTTTGTGCTCCTGGTAGGGTGAAAGGAAGGAGAGGATATATTCCAAAACCTCTTCAGGGAGCTCCAGCATTGATCTGTTATGCCTGGTCTCCTCAACCTCCTCCAGCTCAGCACGGGGCTCATCATCTTGCTCCATCGTCCCTTCCACCACAGCATCTTCTGGATCCACAGCCATGAAACCATCATCTTCACTGTCAGAGGAGCTGGCCATGGCATCCCACTTCAGAGCTGCATGGGGAGGAGGGAAAAAGGAAGGTCAGAGCACCAGGAATGTGTTTACAAGCCAAAGGTTACACCAGAGGTCATCAGGCTCTACCCCTGCCAACTCTAAGGCAAGGCTGTGGTTTCTGCACAGCTCTGAGCTGGGCTGCAGGGGATTTGGGAACCTTCTCCCAGGTGACTTCTTCATCTCTCCCCCCTCCCAGCCCAACCAGCATCTCCAGACTGCACCAGAGAGCAAAAATAAACCCCCCCTGAAGGAACTGCAGCCTTCCAACAGCCCTGCTCTCCTGGGAGACAGGGATCCCCTCTGAATCCAAGGTGAGACAGGAGGGAAGTGACAGCTTTGCAGCTTCTCCTCCCCTGGGAAACCAGTTCAGCCAGCAAGCCTGCCTCATCCCAGCACCACGGGGGGAACCTGCGGTGGTACATCCCCCCTGTACATCCCCTCTTGTTTTCTCTTGTTTTTTATTTATTAACCACTTGCCCGCAGTTGCTTACTGACAGCAAACAAGGAAAGAAAAAACCCCCAAAGGATTTACTGCTGACGAAAGGCTGGAATATCAAATATTGCATCCCCAGCTAGTCAGAACATCTTAAGGATAAGGTAACACGTTGCTGACAGAAATACACCAGGAAATAAATCCCTCTCAACGAGTGGCTGGGTCTAACCCAGCCCAGCTGGCATGGGCCCCACACCAAACCCAGTCCCACAACAAACCCCTGGCCCTACAACAAACCCCTGGCCCTGTTTCCTAGGGAGCAGCCTCCCTGTTCTGGAGGGAGCAGCAACATCTTTGCCTTCCAGTGCTGTGGGGCAAGGGATGGACTGCTCCATGGCCAGGACTGCTCCATGGCCAGAGCTCACACCAAACCAGCAGCTCCTCAGGATCTCACAGGCACTTTCTTTTCTACAAGCTGCAATCATGAATTCCCTTTTTATCCTTCCCCAGCACAGCAGGGTAAAATGAAGGGCTCATAACAGGGCACACCTCAGCTCCTTCATAGAGTCACAGTTTCATGGTTTGGGTTGGAAGGGATCTTAAAGCCCCCCCAGTGCCACCCCTGCCATGCTCAGGGACACCTCCCACCAGCCCAGGGTGCTCCAAGCCCCATCCAACCTTCAGCACTGCCAGGGATGGGGCAGCCACAGCTTCTCTGGGAAACCTGGGCCAGGGGCTCAGCACCCTCACCCCAAACAATTTCTTCCCCATCTCCAACCCCAATCTCCCCTCTGTCAGGTTAAAGCCATCACTCAGCAGGAGTTTCTCCCCACACCAGGAGGCAGAGCTTCCTCTGCCATCCCCAGGTCCCAGACTGACTGAGATGATGGGATCCAGACCAACACAGTCCCTGGGACCAATCTCACCTGCAGCCAGCCCAGGGAGTCAACTCACTCCTCTGGAGGGAAGACAAGAGACAGCTTTTTGCCCAACATACTGAAATTCAAGTAGTCTGGCTCACATTGATCACAAGCTACAGTCTTTTCCACAACTCTAAGAGTCACAGAAAACCCAGCTGGAAGGCACTCAAGTCACCAAGAACAACCAAAGCTGTTAGAAGCTCCCAGCAATGCAAACTCCTGTCTTCCCCAACCAGCCTCAGGGTTTTCCCTTCCTGGCAGAGATGGAGCTGAAGAGACCTGGGAATAGCAGGGAGCAGAGACGTGGAGCAGACAAGCTTGTCATGACAACTAATTGATGCTCAGATAAATGACATCTGACAGCATCACTCTCCACTTTTGTCAGGCTCCCTGATGAAGCAGCTTTTGAAAATCCAGGGGGCTGTCAATCTCTGGTGGAAACCACGTCAGAATGAACCTTGGAGTTCTCCTCCTAGCAGATGCTCAGCACGTTTCCCTTCTACCAGGCACTGTTGTGACAGGGAAAGCCTGAAAAACCCCAAACACTTTGAGACAGAGCTGTGGCTGCCAGTAAACCACGTGGCAGATAACACAGAAATTCCCACAGATTTAAGGAATGGGAAAACTAAAGGGAAAAAAAAAAAAAAAAAAGAGAGAGCAGAGCTGCACGAAAGAAAAATAAAATAAATAAAAACCCAGAGGGTTGGGTCTTTTCCTATTGTTGTGAACAGTTTGTGCTGATTTCCATCTCGACATGGCATGGCCAGGAGCCAAAGGGATGGGGATGCAGTGGGAGGTGGGAGGAATGAGGGTTGGTCCCTGTCTCAAGGCTTGGGAAAGCAGAGAGCAGCACCCAGGTGGAGCAGGAGGCATTTCACACCCTAAAAAACGGGCTAGAAAACCAAACAGAAGAGCATTTGCATCCAGATCAGGTACAATGGGACACCTGTGGGTGACAACGCTGAGCATAAGCCTGGGCTCAACAGGTTCACACACGACATCTGCTCTGTTATGAAGGTTTCAAAGCAAAGATTATGTGTTTCCCAACAGCTTTTATTTACCCTTTAAATAACACCCAAAACCTGCTGGGGGAAGGCAGCTGAGAAGTGCAGAGATGCACACCCTGCAAGCAGGGTTTGGTTTCTTGCCCCCCCTCCCCTCTAATTATTAAATCCCAATTTTGATCCTCTGGAAGAGGCTTGGGAACAGCACAGCTCAGCAAGTTAAACACAGGGACAAAACAGCTCTAAGGCCAATTTTTAAATGCAGGAGGAGCAAGGGAACCCCTCAGGGCTTCAAATATCACATGGATGGAGGAGCTGCACTGAGTAGTGCCTGGGCTTACCAGACCACTTGACAACATTCTAAATATTCAAACACCTTCATTTTGCTAGGTCCTCATTTTCTAAACATCTGAGGGGAAGAAATAACCAGCCTCCAAGTTTTCACACCCAGCCTCCAAGCTTCCACCCCCATGCTGTGTTATTTTTCCTCCAAGGATAACAATAAACTCAGCTCCCAGCAGGCAAGTGGCTGTCACTCCAACCTTCCAAGCCTGCCCTGCCCTGGATGCAGGTGTTGCTGGGAATAACCCCCCCCTGGACAGCAGAGAGGGAAAAACTCTTTGCTGAAAAGGGAAAAGCTTAAGGAACAGGGGAACAGGGAGCTAAAGCATCCCAGCCAGCTCCTAGTAGCCAGCTTCCAGCTTCCAAGCCTGCCCTGCCCTGGATGCAGGTGTTGCTGGGAATAACCCCCCCTGGACTGCAGAGAGGGAAAAACTCCTTGCTGAAAAGGGAAAAGCTTAAGGAGCAGGGTAACAGGGAGCTAAAAGCATCCCAGCCAGCTCCTAGTAGCAGTTATCCAGCAGATCCAAAGGGAAGATCCCATGGCAGTGTTCTGACTTGTCACTTGAGGAGCAGAGCAGCGTTTCTGTCCTGGCAGCATTTCAGGGGGATGCAGAAGGTGCTTTCTCACTCATCTTGGCTCTCCAGGTGCTCTCTGCTTGCTCTGAGCTGGGCTTCAGTTTGCACATGGGCTAAAATTCATCTCTGTGCACTCAGAGAGCTGCAATAAAGGGATTCAGGCAGCTGTGTCTCATCCAAAAATATGTGCAATTCCATTAACTTGCCAGGACAGATCCAGGAGTCTCGTTCTGCTTGGACCCATTGCTGGGAAGACCAACCCGAGCCCCTCGAAGCACCATGTTGTATTTTGCACCCTACAGCTCCCCCAGTCCTGAAGAATTGCCTTCATATTCTGGCATTAGAGAAGTTTTACAGTGTTCAGAAATGAGCCTAAAGCCCTACAGAGGAGAAACAGCAGCTGCTTAAAATAACACGCCGAGAAATGCTAGAAGGGCAATGGAAGCAGAGCTCTGCTAGTGCTGATCAGATCTGCCTGGTCCTCCTGAAAGCTGTGCCTCTGCCAGCTGGCAAAACACTTCATAACTCCCTCCTTTCAGAGCATTTTAATTTTCCCTCTCTCTCCTCCTGATACAATTTAAGAACCTGCTATTTATTCTGCTAAAGCAATTACTATCCGCTGCAGTGGAACAAACAGGTGGGGAATATTAAATGCCAGCAAAAAAAACCCCCCAAAACAACAAACCCTGGGTTTAAGCTCTTCTCAAAGCTCAGTAGTGTCCTGAGAACCCCGTCGTGATCCATCCCCTACCTGCAGGCATCTCTCCTGGTCCCATGGACCCCAATTCACAGGCGTGGGTGGCATCAGTGGTTCCCATCCTGAGCTACCTCCTCTTCTCCACAACTCACAGCTGGTTTAAGAAGTGCTTGAACCCACAGGGTTTTTGACCTGGCTTTTTTTTTTTTTTTTTTAAAAAAAAAAGTCAACAGATTTTAAGGGATAAAAAAAAAAAAAAAAAAGCCTCCAAGGGAAAGTTCTTGAATGAAAATAAGAGGCTGTGCAATAGTACTGAGTCAGAGCACATTAGTCATGAGGGAATGCTCATTTTCACATGCCACAGAAAAATTCTCTCTCCCAACAGGATTGTAGAAGCAATGTTCTCACCCAGGGAAAAAAAATGACAAAGGTGTGTGAAAGGACCCAGCCCTGGCAGGCTGAGTGCTGGGCTGGAAGGAGAAAGGGACTCTGCAGAACCCAATGGTTAATTGCACTTGGCAATCAGGAGCTAAGGTGTTAATTTAGGGGTGGAAGACACCGACTGGCTCTAACCCAGTCCAGACTCTTCCTTATACCCTGCAACTGCTTATTCTGCTTGTCAACAGCCCCACCACCATGGCAGGAGAAAGTTTATGGAGCTATTTAGACCTTTTAGGCTTATTTTCTTATGCAGTTTAAAAAAAAACCAACAGCCTCCTCTATCAGATGGATGCATTAATAATCAGATGGATCATTAATAATCTCCTTTCCTTGAGAAAAAATCCTCTCTGGTTTGGGAAGGATTCTTTTGACATTATTTTGTTGTTTGTCTCCTGCAGCTCTGCCATCAAGAACTCTGCTGGCAGCTTCTCCCCCTCCAGTTTGGTTTTTGCTACTACCAATTGCTCTAGAAAAAGCCCCGAGACCTTTTCTAGTAATAAAAGAAGGAAAAATCAAGCACTCTTTCCTAGGCAGAAGCACATTATTTTATGACAGTGACAGCACAGGGAGCAAAAGGTCTGCGGGAGCCATGGGACAGGGATCAACACCATTAACTAAACCACTTCCAGTCCTCCACCACCTGCCCCAGTTAGAGCTGAAGGATTTGAAACTCAACTGCCAGACAAGTTCAAGTTCTTTTTATTCAAACAAAGCCTCTGGGAAGCTGAAGGATGAGCAATATCCTGCACTGTGCCCCGAGGAAGGAGCGTGGCCTCGGGGACACCTGCACCTCGCTTTGCTTCTTATCCCTGCAGAACAGGCAGCCACCAGGGCTTTGAAGCTTTTGCCTTTTTGTTGCCTTTTGACAGGAAATTGGATTGTTTCTTTCATCTAAGACCCAGCTTTGCCCACGAGAAAGGAAGGTTTCCTCAATTCCAGCTGCAAGCTGGAAAATTCAGAGGTGTCAAACTTCCCTGTGCTACGTCCCTCCTGGAGAGGCAGTGGTTTTATGGAGAAAAAAAATCTAAATTATGTGATTTGTTTTGCAGTTCCCTATAACCTGCTCTGTCCTGAAATGGAACAGCACGATTTTAATTGGTATTATTGTAATTAAAAGGTTGGGAGACCAAGCAGAGCCCCCTCCCAGCCCGATGCTGATGAGCTGACCCGCAGCTACGCCCGATTCCTGAACCTTTCTATTCAGAGCTTGCAGAGAAAATCCCACCTCAAAGTAGTAACATCCCATTACACAGCAAGATTTGTGGCCCAAACAGCACAGCTAACCTAAAAATAAATTCTGCCTGATCTGTCTTCCTACAGAATTAAAGCACTGAAAATGAGAAAGCAAATTTGAGGTTAATCCTGGGCTTATTACAGGAACACGGCCCTGGGAAGCACAGGGTTTTCCTGCTTGTGTTTGGCTCATGGGAAGAAGAGACAGGAATGTTTAATGACCCCACACTTCAGGTGTGCACAGCAAACCCCACCATTTGAATTTGCTAATGGGATAGAGGATGAAACCTCAGGAATGGCCTAAAAGCTGAGGGAAATATCAACAAATCAAGAACCAGACCAAAAAGCAAAGGCACTGTCTCCAGGGGTCCCTGCAGAACGAGCCCAGAGCTTCAATGTCCAACCAAACCCCTTCAAATCCATCCATAATAAATGGGATTTGGAGAGTTCTTAGCTTCTTTTGACAGCCTCATTACCCTTAAACCAGCTTAAGTTGTTGAAAACCTGTTGAAATCTGGTTTGATAAGCACCAGCAGCTGTTGTATTACTTGCTTAGGTACCACCAGAGCTCACGTGTTGGCAAATAAATCCCCTGCTTCATCCCACTGGGCATTAAACACTAACTTTAAAAATGATTTCTGATAAAAATTGAAAAAAATGAAAAAATTAAACCTTCCACATGCACATTTCCAACTCTGCAATCTCAGTTAACATCAGGCAATCAACCCTAGCTTGAGTTTCCCAAACACAAAAAGGGTTATTTTGGTAACTTAGACCCAAATTTGGGTTGTTTTGGTTTTTTGGGTTGTTTTTTTTTTTTTTTTGAAGACTGTTCTGCTTGGGTGCATTACCCAGCTGGGTCTGCACCTAGATTTGCTCTTGTGATCTGTCCCCCTGGACTGAAATCTCCCTAAATTTTGCAGGGATGTAACCAAAGAGGATTTGGGGCTCACACACTCCCTCTGCTGGCTCCCTGCAAGCCTCTAATTAAAATTATTCTCACTTGAACTTTTCCCAGCAAAACAAATAATTATGATTCATTTCAAAACCAAGGCAAAACCACAGGCTTGCCAGCAAACGAGAATGAGCCCTAAACAAGCAAATAACAGGCTGCAAAAGAGAGGAATTTTCAAGCAAACGTGCAGATGTTTCTCCTGGTGTAACCCACACCAGCCAAGGACAAAGAGTTTGTGCTGAGGGGATGAAAACATCCCAGGTGATTCTGGTACCAAACCTGCCCAGAGGGTGATCCATCAGCAACAAGGTGAGGAAAACAGACACCAGGTGAAACCCCAGTGTGATCCTGACTGACTGACAGGTAAGTCTGAAAACACAACTGGAGAAACATCCTCTGTGTTTACACATCCAGCCAGCACAACCTCCACTGCAATGTCCAAACCAAGCCAGAACACCTGCTCAGGCAAAATGATTCCATCTCAAGCCTGGAAGTATCTTAGAAAAGGGTTTGTTAACAAATCCAGGAGGCACCCAAACCCCCTGGGTGACTTCAGTCCTTATTTTCTAACAGACTTCATTGGATTTGATTCGGTGCAGTTGGGAGGATTTGTTTAGACACAGCCCAAGGAACCCAAACTGTTCCCAGCACAATTCCCACTAAAGTGCTTGTCCAGGAAAGCCCTGGATCCCATCCACCTCCTCCAGCCCAGCCAGGGCAGCTTGGGAAGCAGCAAAATGTCATTTCCTACCAGTGCATCCCTCCTGGTTGAGCCTCTGCTGACACAGGGGGTGGATGGACATTTTTCCTCTTGGAAAACTTGTTTGGTCTCCAGGATTTGGAGCTTTCCTGCCCTCAGGGGGGGTCTTTCCTCTCCCTTTCACAGCCTGTGAAATTTGGGGAAACTTGGCCAAGAGGAAACAGACTCAAGTTGCCCAGGGGAGGTTTAGGTTGGAGATTGGAACAATTTGTTCCTGGAAAGGGCTCTCAGGCTGCCCAGGGCAGGGGTGAAATCCCCATCCCTGGAGGGGTTCAAAAAGCCCATGCAGAAGTGGCACTTTGGGACATGGTTTAGTGGCCCTGGCTGGGCTGATGGGCAGCATTGATCTTAAAGGTCTTTTCCAACCTTAATGATTCTTGGATTCTGCAGCTTAAATTCACAACCCCCAATGTTCCTCTACCAACAGAGAAACACAAATCATGAGCAGCCCTGAGACTTTTCATCTGGGAGTGGAGGTGTGCTCCAGGGTCTTTCCTGAAGGGAAACAAACCCAGAAGGATGCAGTGGAAAAACCCCAGGATTAGCACAGACCAGTGGCCAAGGTTTAATTTCAATTGATCTCCAGAGCTTGCAGAGGGAGTGCTGACCTGGCAGCAATCTGCTGACACAAAGTTTTTCCCTCTGTGAGCCAGGAGGGCACCCAAATATCTGGGTACCACCACCTCGAGATGGACACCAGCAGTGTGGGAGTGCTGCAAAGGATGCTCCCCTCCCACCTTCCCTCCTCCTGCATCAAGGATGGATCCCACTGTGTGTCTGACAACACAAATGTGTCTCAGGGATGTCCCCTCACCCAATCTCATCAAATACATTTGGACACCACCTTCAAACCAGTTTGTGTAATCCCCAGTGCAAAACCTTTGCTCTGGAGTTGCCCACTGCCCAAGAGCAGGGCTGGAAGAGAGCAGAGGAGGGAAGGGCAGAGCTGAGGGCTTGACCAGCACCTGCAACAAGAGACCAAACAGCTTTGCTCTCTCAACAGTGGAAAAAGAAAAGGAGTTTGCCCTGACAGACCCACAGCAAACACCTCCTGCCCAGCCTGACCTTCACCACCTTCCCCAGTGGGTGTCCCAGTGCCTGGCTCCTCAGTGTCCTGGCAGTAATTAATCCCATTTTCCAGGTAAAGGAACAAAAGCACTGAGGTCAAGCAAGGGATTACACCACTGGAGGTTCCTGGCTCCCTGACCCGTGCTGCAGAAATGAGGCCACAGCCTCTCCTGGGGGAAGGTGAACGTGGGAAGGTGCCAAGAGCTGGGGTTTGCTTTTGGGGTGAGCTGGGAACAAAGATGTGCTCAGCAGAGCAGGGGGATGAAAACCAGGGAGATTTCTGAAAAGCAAGCACAGAGCTTAAGTGCTTGAAGCAGGCTCGAGTGCATCCATTCAGAATGTGCCTGAATTCATCACTGGGTTGGTTTGGGGTTTTTTTGTAGCAGATATTTCTTAGGGACGGCAGCACCCACCCAGCAGGCTCTGCAAGTGTAAGTCCACACAGCACAGAATCACAGAAACCTTGTGGTTGGAAAAGACCTTGAAAAAAGTCCAACCTGAACCCAACCACCCAACTCCCTCCAACCTCAGAGAGGGGAGACTGAGGTTGGACATGGGGCAGAAATTGTTTGGGGTGAGGGTGCTGAGCCCCTGGCCCAGGTTTCCCAGAGAAGCTGTGGCTGCCCCATCCCTGGCAATGCTGAAGGTTGGATGGGGCTTGGAGCACCCTGGGCTGATCTGTAAGGTCCCTCCCATCCCAACCCATTCCAGGATCCTGGCAGTGAGCAGCAGGATTGCTCCTCTCCCTGTGCCAAAGCTTCTGCTGAACACACTTCTCCCCCAAACCACCACCTTTGGGGGAAAATTCCCAACCTGTTCCCAGGTTAATGCCATTTATCCTGAGCAGCATTCCTTTATCTCTTCCAGGAGGTGAAGAGATGGGACAGGAAGGATAAATAAATCCTTTCATTTTTGGCAATAGCAGTGTGCCAGACAGCCCGTGGGGTTACAGAACAGCTCTGCCTCCCCCCAACATCCCAGCTTTGGGGTGCCAAAAAAAAAAAAAAAAAAAAAATAGGGCTGAAGGCAGAGGAAGGAGCTGAGCACCATGTGAGAGGTTACAAACAGCTCTGAGCTGACCTGGAAAGCAGCTGAGCCACCTACAGGGAGCTACAACTGGCACTTCAACTTACAATGGATTTGACAAGAGGTATCCTGAGCCTCCCAACAGGCTGAAGGGGGATTTGTTGCTGTTTCCACACTTTTGGAGTCTGCCTGACTTTTTCTGGGTAGTTTATATTCCCCTGCTAAAGAAAGAGGCAATGGAGTGAGAAGCAAAAGCAGCAGGAGCTGGGATGCAGAGGCTAAAGGGATCACCCCCTGGCTGCCACACATCCAAACTGGTTGTTTAGTGAGGCTCAAAAAAATAGGAAGTGTTAAATATCAAGCAAGAGAAGACAAAAAAAGAGAGAGAAGTCACATCCACCCAAGCAAATAAAAGATTCAGGCAAATGGGGCTAATTTCAAATTATTCATCCCTACCTCTTCATCCAAGTCCCAGCTTTCCCCAAAGACCTCAGCATCCCAAGCTCTCCCCTCATTAGCATCCCAAACGAGATGGGTACCATGGAACCACAAAACTGCCTCAGTTGGCCAAGACCTTTAGGATCACCAAGCCCAAGCAGCACCACCCTGAGAGCCCAGGACTTCCCAGCACCCAACAGTCAGGTTCAGGAGGGGCTGAAACATCTCAGTTGTCCCCTCTGTGTCCACTGAAGGGGTCCAGGAGGTTTGGGAGAGCCCCTGCAGCAGCTGTGACCAGGAAAAAAACCAGCCAGGCTGGAAACAAACACAGGAAGAGTGTGAACTCCACGGGAGGGATTCAAGGAGGAACTGAACTAAAGATTTGTAGACTGGATGCCACGATGGTGCAGAGGGAGCTGCTACTTGGGTTTCTTGTTTAAGGTGCTCTGGGCAGAGCCAGAGGATGTGATGTGCACCTGATGGCAGGGAGAAGAGAAAGTGCAGATTCACTGAAAGGGTTTGATTTCTGCAAAGTCACATTTTGCTTTTTTTAATAGGCTCAATACCCTGCACAGGCTCAGCCCCCTGCTCTGAGAGGACAACTGCACTGAAGGGACGTGGGACCCTTTGTGACAGCCCAACTCCACCACTGGTACCACCAGGGGCTCTCCAGGGTGATAAACCCCACCAAAACAGTGAATGAACCTATCATAAATTCCCCAACCTCAAAAGCTTTGGGATGAACAGCTGCTTCCCACAGCCACTCCAACTTAACACCAAGTTTTCAACATTGATGAGCTGCTTTTTATCCAGAAATCCAAAAATCAGCAAGCCAGCAATGAGCTTTTTGCCCACCAAAAGGTGTCAGAGAGCAGTAACACGCCCAGCTATGCAGGAAGGGCATCACAGCACATGGGCTTTGGGTATTTCTGGACATTATTTGCAGCATTCAGGGCCAGTCCCTTGCTTTTACACCTCTGGCAGGAGGCAGCCTGGAGCAGGACACATCCAGGTGTTGTCCCTTCACAACCAGCTCAGCCAAAAGCAGCTTTCCAGGGAAAATGTCTCCTGTGGAAACCTCGGATGCACCTGGAGCCACCTCAGTGCTCTGAGGTCTGACAAGCAAAGTGTTCCCACAGCACAGCAGTGTCACCCTAACGAGAAATCCCCCCAAAATCCAAGCAGCTCTGCACCAAAATCCCCCATCCTGACAATATCTGCTCAAGCACTGAAGAAATTAAGTCCCACAAGGGTTTCAAAATGAGCCTGAAACCTGTGGAGAGATGCAGGGTGGCTGAGCTGCCAAACACCACTGAGTAGGGGGGAAAGGAACATTTTTAAGTTGCTGATGTTTCAGGAGGTGTTGGTGAAGATAAATATTTCAAAAATAAAAGTAGGGAAGGATATGAATTATTCCTCACAGAAATGAGGAAGTGAACACAGTCCCCAGCATGGTCTGACATGAATGAAAAAAACCCAAACCCTGGGAGAACATCTGCAGCTCCTCAAACAGATGGATCCACATTTCCTGCTCAACACAAGCCATCATTTTCACCGTGGATGTGTCACCCCCCTCTCCTTTAATCTAAGGCACAAGTGAGTTCAAAAGGGATTTTGACCTGAATTTCTAACCTACATCAGAAAACTGCATTAGCTGCTAAAGGCAGCACAGCCCAGATACCTCACTGCATGGCTCAGGGATGGCAGAACCACAGGAAAACGTGCTCTGAAAGGAGCAATTACCTGGAGAAACACCCATCCAGCACGTTACCAGGGCCAGCAGATCCCTTTTCAGGGGTTTTTACCTGGATTTGCACTGAAGCTGAGCCTGGTTCTGGCTCTGACACCTTTTCCAAGCCCTCCCAGACAGCCCCAGGCGATGCTGTACTTGGGCTCCAACCTGATTTATGTTCAACCTTAAGTTTGGGAGGACAAAGCCCAAATTGATGGTTTACAACAAAGCCTCCCAGGACTAAACACACAGGGAAAACCAACTTCCCTTGGAGAGGCAGCTCTGTTTACACAGAAAGTGGGAAGTCTCTTCCAGCAGCACTCGCTGACATCCTGGGGAAGAGGCAGTGGGAGAATCCCAAGCTTGGAAACCCCAGAGTGGTGTCCTGGGAATGAACAGAACCTCCTCATCCTCTGCTCCACACCTACAGGGGCTCAGGGGAGACCTCAGGACCATGTTCAGTACTTAGAGGGGGCTACAGAGCAGATGGAGACTCCCTATGGACAAGGAGTCCCCTGGGGAAGCCAAGGGGCAATGGGCACAAGGTGCTCCTGGGGAGATTCCCATGGGACACAAGAGGAAAACTTCTCCCCATGAGGAGAGTCAGAGCTTGGAATGGTCTCCCAGGGGAAGGGGTGGATTCCCCAACTTTGGGAAGTTTGAAGTCTCAGCTGAGCCATCTCACATCAAGAATAACATTAGAAGGGTTGGACCTGGTGATCCTTGGGGTCCCTTCAGAGCTGACACTCTGTGATTCTGTGACACAACTGCTGCCACTCCTGTTAAATGTCAAGATTATATACATTAAATTTTCTGGAATTAAGGACAGTTGAGCACATCCCCACTATCCTTGGGAACAAAGAGCCCCCTCCAGAAGGTGCCTGACACAGCAGGTAAGTGCATCGAGCTCCCCAGCTCAGAGGTTACACACAGCAGCACCACTAAACCTCCCTGAGCTTTACACCAACCCCAGGCAGGGCAAGGACATTTGTCTGCAAATGATTTCTTCCAGGGGCTGCTTCAACAGCCAAACTCAGACAATGCAGAGCCCCAGGGACTCAAGGCTGTAGAGACACAAGTTCAGAGCACAGCTGCTGCCTTTGGAAGTCCAGCAGGGCAAAGCACCACAACACCACCACCTTTCCAGCCCAAGTGCTTCAGCTGGCAGCGTGGAAAAAAATGCTGCTTGGGTAGAGACACCCAGCATCCCAGGGGAAACAGCAGGAAAAACACCTCCACCAGGTAAAAACAACTCCAGCAGCCCTGGTGGAGAGGGCTGAACCCCAAGCAGTGACACCACCATTCCTCCCTCTGCCAGAGAGACCCTGCAGAGCCCACCCCCCCCCCGGATTCTCCTTTTCTTCTCTCCTGACTCTGCCCCCAGGGACAAGCCACCAGTGCTCCACCTTTTCCAGCATGAGCAACAGGGAAAGGAAGACCACAGAACCATGGAATGAGTTGGGTTGGAGGGACCTTAAAGCCCCCCCAGTGCCACCCCTGCCATGCTCAGGGACACCTCCCACCAGCCCAGGGTGCTCCAAGCCCCATCCAACCTTCAGCACTGCCAGGGATGGGGCAGCCACAGCTTCTCTGGGAAACCTGGGCCAGGGGCTCAGCACCCTCACCCCAAACAATTTCTGCCCCATCTCCAACCTCAATCTCAAGCTCCAGATGGTGGTGGGAACACCCAGTTATTTCCCCAGCACTCAGGAAATAACAGTGAGGCTCTACACTCCCCCGGTGCCCCCCAGCTCAGAGGTTTGGCTCTCCAGAAGGGCTGTGAGGGCTGCAATCAGAAGCAGCTCATTAGGACACTGCTGGGTTATCCCTAATTGGGGGCTTCCCGAGACCCTGGGTCGATCCAGCCTGCAGGCTCTGAAGAGCAGGCTGGGTGCAGCCAGCCAGACACCCAGGTTACAAATTTAGGTCAGCAGCACCTCAGATGGAATTTATTTCAATGCCTGTCCCGTTTAGTGAAGGGGAAGACTCCCAGGTGGTGGCAGCCCGGCTCATCAGTGCTAATTAAAGCCATCTGAAGGCAAACACCATTCCCAGCAATCACTCAGGCTCACCTGAGACACCCAACCCAGCACCCACCTAACCCACTGCTTCACCATCCTGCAGCCAGCAGCATTTCAGACATTCAGACTTCTCTTTTGTTCTCCCACCCAGCAGTAACCGGAGTTGAGGTTGTGAAGAGGGAGACACCAAAGCTCTGCTCCCACCCTTCCTGCTCTGAAAACCCCAGAGGGTTTGAAGCAGAGACACAAAAATCCCCCCCCCTGGAGAGGTTTGGGCAGGAGATAATCCACCCGAGAGAGCCCCTGCAGTGGCTGCTCAGCCCAGCCCCGCTGTGACCAAGAATAAAATAATAATATTCATAAAGAAAACCCTAATTAAACCACCAGCAAGAGATTATCGGCAAAGCCACCGGGGGAGCAGCCCCACGAACCCCACGGGGGGTGTCCCCACCACTGATTTAACACGAGGCTTCCACACCAAATCCACCAACTCCACCCCACCAAACCCACACGTGTAAATACATCAAAACATCCATAGGGTGCTGAGGAGCAGCACAGGAGGCAGGGAGAAGGCAGAGCTGACTCCAGGGCTGGATTCACACCGAGTTATTTGGGGGATACCTGAGCCCCAGCCGCACCTTTGTGTTCCCCCCCCGGAGCCGGGGCAGCCCCAGCACCCCCTGCCAGCCCAGCACCCAGCCCCCAGCCCGGGGGGAACCCGGGGGTTCCGGGGGCACAGAGGTTCCCTCCCCAGCAGCCGTCACCGTGTCCCGCTGGGCGGGCAGCGCAGGGCAGGGCAGGGGGGTCCCTTACCGGGTCGAGCAGCGCTCGGGAGGGGCTGCAGCAACCGGAAGGGCCCTGCCCTCACCGGGGACACCCGGGAAGGGAGGTGAGGAGAGGGGGGGATGTCGAGGGTCCCCCTCAGCCTTGGCCTGTGCCGCCCCGCTCCCCGGGGAAGGGGCGCTGCCCGCCGCCGGCCGCCGCCGCTCCCCTCGCTTCTCCCTGCCCGCTCCCGGCAGCCGCACCGCGGGGTCGCTCACCTGCCCCCGGCGCGGCTCTGCCGGGCCCTCAGTGCTGCAGGCGGTGAGGCCGCCGCGTCTCCCCGGTGACGGCTCTGCCCGGTGCCGCCATCTTCCTCCCCTCCCCTCCCCTCCTCCCCTCCCTCCGCCGCCGCCGCCGCCGCTCCGGGGCCGGGGAGCGCGCGTTGCGCATGCGCGGGCCGGCCCCGCGTCACATGACCGCGACGGGGAGGAGGGCCCGGGGAGGGTCACGTGGTTGCCCCGCCATGCTGGGAAGGTCACGGCCCTCCCGCCCCAACCTCCTGCCGGGAGGGCGCGGACGCCATGTTGGGAAGGTCCCCGCCATGTTGGCAGTGGCGGGAAGGCGGGGCCGCCATGTTGGGGAGGTCGGCTCTGAGGAGAAAGGTGGCAGGGAGGCTCCCTCTGCCCCCTGGCCGCACCCGAGCACTCGGCCGCCCCGTTTCTCCTCACCTTTCGCCCTTTCCCGGGCTCTAGACATCCCCGGGGAGGCACAGCGGGGGAGTGGGGACCCACGGGACCAGGTTCCCCCTCACGGCCCCGCCATGGCCTTGCCTTTCCCCAGAGGCCCCGGGCAAGTGGGGGACCCTCAGCAGGTGCCCCTTTCACCGCAGAGGAAGGGAGGGAGCCCTCAGCCCTGCTGGAGCCCTTCCCTGTGTGGTTCCTGCATCCCGACCTGGGGGGGCTTTGCTGTGCCTCATGGCTGCTGAGTTGTGGGGTGAGGTTGTTCCTCTGGGGAAGAGGGGAGAGGAAGGCGCTGCCACCATCCCTGCCTTCTGCAAACCCGCAGCTGCCATGGAGGTTGCTGCTCAGAATCCCAAACACCTGCCCTGCCCAAGCGGATACCCCAGGTACCTCACCCAGGGCTGGGATTGCCAGAAAGGAAATGTGGGATTCATCCAGAGGAATGTAAGTAACCCGGTGTTCAGCGGGGGGGGTGTTTGGTCATTCAGATCACATTCCCTACACATCCCCCCTTCTCCTGGATGGTTTTGAGGGACGGTGAGTGTCAAACAGGGGCGCTGGAGCTGGGAATGGGATTTCTTACAGCATGGAGAGAGGGAAACCTCCCAAAATAACGCTGCTGGGATGCTGAGTGTGCTGCAGATCGAGCCACCTGCCCTGGCTGCTTGAAAACACAATTCCTGTTTCCTTCTGGAAGACTCCTGGAGAACAGCTCGGAACAGCCCGAGGCTCCCGGCAGCTCCGCGCTGCTCCCAGCCAGGAGAAATCCCACCTCCCGCCTCTGGAGTGCCAAAACAAGTTGAAATCAGAGAAGAAACCCCCTTCCCCAGCACCCTGCAGCCTGTGAAGCCCTCCTCGATCTGAGCCGGGGGGGTGCCAGGGATTCCCTGCTCGGATTGTGGGATTGGGAGCGTGTGAGGACACGGGGCCAGCCCGGGCTCAGCAGGATTGGGTGGGTTTCTTTTTTCAGCTGGTGTATTTATTTATTTTTTTCTTTTAAGAAGCCCGTCGCCACCTGCTGGCGAGGCGCGCCTCTCGAGCAGCATTTTGGGGGCAAACTGAGGGATTTCAGGACAGTTTCCCCCCCTCACTCTGCTCAGGAGCAGCAGCTCCATGGGCAGCGGGCACAGCGCTCAGGCCCTGGCATCGCTCCGAGCAGGGGCAAGATGCAGCTGGCTGGGGTATCTTGGCTAAGGGGGGCGATAAAGGGAATAAACCGGGTTTATTTGGGGGGATAAAGGGAATAAACTTGGTTTATTCGGGGGGAATCGCCCCTAAAGACCTCGGGGCCGCCCCCCCTCAAAGTGTGGGGAAGCGCCCGCTCCTCCCGCGCGCTAGGGGGCGCCTTCGCGCCGCTCCCTCCCTTCCCCGCCGCCCGCACGTGGCCGCCCGCCGCGCCTTTTCCGGGCAGGCGGCTCACGCCGCGTTTTAGCGCTGCGCATGCGCGGCGGTCTCCGGCCGGTAGGGGGCGGTGTGGGCGCATGCGCGCCGGAGGGGGGGGGGGCCGGGGGGAGGGGGAGGTGAGGGCGCGCGCCTGCGCGGTGCGCGTGCGTCGTTGGGAGCGGGCTCTGCCATGGAAGATGAGGAGGTGGCGGAGAGCTGGGAGGAGGCGGCGGACAGCGGGGTGAGGGCGGCGGGCTGGGGACACCCTGTGCTGCCGGGACCCGCGGGGGGGTAGAGGGGGAAGGGGTGGGTGGCCGCGGCGGAGGAGGCGGTGAGGCGCGGCGGGCCTGCTAGGCCTCTTAAAGGGACCGCGGGCACTCAGGGGGTGAGGGAGTGCAGCCCGGCTCCCGCTCCTCCTCCTCCCTCGGTGTCCGGGATACCGCACGGAGCTGTTCTCGGCACCCCCGTTTTCCGGTCGGTCTCCGAAGCCACCGCTTCCTCCACCCCCGACACCGGGGCTGCGGGCAGGGTGGTAACGGCTGAACCGGGGGGGTCGGAACCGGGCCCGGAACAAAGCCCGGGGAGCGAGGGGTAGGTGCTGGGTGTGTGTGGGGGGGTTGGCTCGCTCCTCCTGCGGAGGGACTCTGGCCAAAGGTGCCCTCCCGGTGTCACGTTGGCCCCGGCAGCGCCTGGGGGGACAGGGAAACTGCATTGGGGGGGGGGTCACATCGAGAGTCCCCTCTCCCCTTCCTCCAGGTGTCCCTGCTCCCCTCTCAGCACAAGCCGTGGGGTCTGGGGCAGCTTCCAGGGCTGCGGCTTTTGCAGGGGACTCAGAACTCGGTGCTCTTAAAAGTCTTTTCTGACCCAGAGCAGCCTGAGATTCTTGGCTGCTTTTTATAGCAGCTCCGTGGGGCTTTCATCACGTCTCTCATGCTGGGAGACTCCAACGCGTTTCTGCCTGCCGTGCTTGCAAAACAAAATGATTATTTTAGCAGGAGGGTGGGCGGGTGAACTGCGGGGTATTCACAGCAGCGTGACCAGAGAAAGGGAACCCTCTGCCAGGTGTCCCTTCTGTCTTTATGGATTCATCGGGCTGGTTAAGGAGCAGAGGGCAGAAGGGCTTGGTAACCATGACTTGGTGAGAAAACTGAATTTGATTCTGGTCAGGAGATTGGGTTACGGCTGGTGAGAGAGAGGAGGGAGAGCAAAACCCAGGCTGTAACTCAATGCCCAGTGGCCTGAGGGATGCCAACAGCCTCAGCTCAGCTCTCACCCTCTCCCTGTGCCAGTCCTGGAGTCATGGGAAGCCTTGCACTGGAGTTAATTCCAGCCCTTGGGTCGTTCCATGACGGGGCACAGCTTGTGTCTGGGGAGCTGGGGATAGCTGGGGCCCTGAGTAATGGTTTAAAATTGTAAGGCTGCCTGCTCAAAGCACAGCCATCTTCTGGCTTTCCTCTTTGTCCTTTCAGCCTCTACCTCTCAGGTGTTCTTTTCATGCCCTTAGAAGGAAAAAAACCTCATGTCACCCGTCCTTTCCCACATCCTTTCCCAGCCCAAACTGCTGAGAATTTCTGTTCATGAAATCCCTGCTACTTGTGCTGCTGAGCAGGGAGATCTCTCCAGGAGTTGCCAGGCTTGCAGCTGCTTCTGCAGTTGTCAGGGCTTGGGGTGTCTGGAAAAGCAGCTGTGGCACTGAGAACAGGGAGGTGTCTGCAGCAGGAGCTCCCCTGACCCCAGAGGAGGGACAGGAGCTGCCTCTGCTCTGGAAAGGTCATTTTCAAACCCTTCCCCTTTTGGAGGGGACCCTCAGCTGCAGGTAGCTCAGGGGGTGGGCAGAGAAGGCCCCAAGCTCGTGGTTTGTGGTCCAAAGGGATGTGGGTGCAGTTGGGGGCTGCAGAAATCCAAGCTCCCAGAGGCAGGGGGTGGAGGGTAGGAGGAGGGCAGGCAGTGTGAGCCATCCCTGGCAGCTGGAAGGGATTTGGGGTGCACTGGATAGAAACTCTCCGTGCCTCAGGGGTGGTTTGGTCTTTAGGAATTCCCTTCTCTTTTCCACCTGTATTTTATCTGGGGTTCCAACAGAAAGGCAGAAGCTGTGATGGTCGTGGTCAGTTCTTGGGGAATATACAATAAAACATGAGGCTCCCCAAGGAGCAGTTGGAACACTTTTCTCCTGATACTTCAGAGCTGAGAACCTGAGCTGTGACTTCTTTAGCCCCTTCAGCACATCTCTGAGGGAACAGAGGTGTAGCAGGAGATCCATGGTGGGCTTCTGGGTGACAGTGCCTGCTTCTCAGGCTGTCATTCTGTCATTTTCTAACATTCCACCCAAAGGGTTTTCCTTAGGACAGGAAGGAGATTGAAATTTCAGTGCTGGGACAGAAGGGAGATCAGCTTTTCAGTGCTGATCCATTTCCTTCTGTGAGGCTGCAAACTTCTACTCTAGCTCTTTAAGAAGGTGATTCTCAGGAAGAGGCAGTTCTGGGCTTCCTCCTGACACTCACTTTATTTTTCTCTTGCAGATCTGCCTTCCAAAACAGGCAGCACTAAAATCTCATTTTATTGAGGGGAAAACCCCTAAAACCCTGCCACAGGCTTTCTGCTGTGGTTTAGTCAATCCAGGAGCTGTAAACCACATCCTCAGGTGGTTTTATTTTTGCTTAACATGGCTTTTCTCTGTCTTTTAGTCTTTGTCATCAGAATTACCCAGCACTGCCAGGAACAGGAGCAGCTCCTGGGGCTGCCAAGCAGGCACCCTCTGCTCCACCACCTTCCACCCCCCTCGAGGAGTCCTGCAGGGCTTAAAACTGCCACCACTCCATGGGGCCTCTGGAGCTGATTGCTTCCTAATTAAATCTTGTGTGAAATTGAGGAGGTTTTGCTTGGCCCTGAGTTGTGGGTGAAAAACCAACGTGGGAGTAAGCAGTGAGGAGGCAGAGCTGGAGTGTGGCAGCCCCAGGCTGGGACAGTCAGGGCCAACCCCACTTCCCTCAGGGCTCCTTTGTGCCTTTTTCTGTGCCCTGGCTGGCTGCAGGGGAGAGGGAGGTCACAGAGCAGAGGTTTCTTTGTGCCACCTGAGCCTGTCCCCCTCCTTCAGCTGATAATGAAGCATCTGTGGGAATCACAGAATGTTCAGGGAGATCCCCCCAGTCCAACCCCCCTGCCCCAGCAGGATCCCCCAGGGCAGGGAACACAGAACACATCCAGGGGGGTTGGAAAGGCTCCAGAGAAGGAGACTCCACAACCTCTCTGGGCAGCCTGGGCCAGGGCTCCCTCAGCCTCACACTCCAGAAGTTTCTCCTCAGGTTGAGGTGGAACTTCCCATGTTCCAGCTCCAACCCATTATTCCTTGTCCTGGGCACCCCAGAACAGAGATTGTCCCCTTCCTCTTGCCCCCCACCCCTCAGCTATTGATGGACATTCAGCAGATCCCCTCTCAGCCTTCTCTCCTCAAGGCTGAACAGCCCCAGGGCTCTCAGTCTCTCTCCACACAGAGATGCTCAGGTCCCTTCAGCACCCTCACAGCTCTCCCTGGGACTCTCTCCAGTAGCTCCCTGTCTCTCTGCAACTGGGGAGCCCCAAACTGGACCCAGGATTCCCAGTGTGCTCTCATCAGGGCAGAGCAGAGGGAGAGCAGAACCTCCCTAGGAGCTGGGCTCCCAATCATCCAGGGTCCCAGGTAATTCCCAGCCCAGAACTGGCACCCTCAGCTGGGCTGATTCCTTATTCCTTCATCAACAGGAATCCCAGTGCCTCAGGTGGGGACTTAATTCAAGTGTAGATAAAACCACTCATCTGGCACCCCCAAACCCCTCATCTCCTTGTGGTTTTCCCCTGTTTCAGTGTATGGATTGACCTCTGGGGGAGGTGTGAGCAGCCCCACACGGGTGACTGAACTTTGTCCCTGGTGTGTGAGGATGGGGGTTGTCACCTCTGTGTCCCAGGGCTCAGGCAGGGCCCCTCACCTCAGCTTTGCCAAAACTCCTCCAAATTTAAGTTGGTTGGCAGGTGAGTGGCAGAGGGAGCTGCCCAGCCCGGGTTGCTCCCCCCAGCTGTGTGTTTGCTGGTGAGGAAGGACCCAGTTGAGGAGTTTTTGGCTGGGGTTTGAGTTGCTAAATATGAGCAAAGTACAGAGGAGCCAGTAGGGAAAGATTTTGGAGTGTGACTGAGTGACCTCCACTCTGCTGACTCCAGAGGAGGAGTTCAGGGGGTTTGGTGGGAAGCTGGGAGGGTAACTGCAGAGTTTCTGCTGCAAGTCTGGGGTCTGACTTCAGAGAGCTCAATGATTTCTGTGAGACTGGGGCTGAATATTGGCTTTTGGGGGAAAAAAGAAATCCTGAAACTGGGAAATGCAAGTTTGTGTTCCTGTTGCTTAGGCAGAGGTCGATTGGAGAGAAAAATGATGGTTGGAGGTTGGGAATGAACCATCTGAGGTCCTGAGGAGCATCTGGAGGTGCTGAGTGAGCCCTGGGGGGGGCAGAAGGCAGAGGTGATCTTCTGGCTCCAGGGATCTACTGCTGCCTTTGGGAATGCCATGGAAGTCAGCAGCCTTTAGCTACATTTTAGCTTTGTTTTGTTTTGTTTCCCTGGCTTGCTATATTCCTAATCTCTCTCTCCTGGGAGCATCTGTGTGACCTTGCTATGGAGAGTGGGAGTGAGGAGGAGCTGGAGCCTCCAAGGAGCTCTCCATCCCTCCAGAACATCCCTCCCTGTGCTGGAAATACCACCTGGTGCCTGCTGGGCCCATCCCAGGAATACTCTGGTGTCTGTCCCAGGAATACTCTGGTGTCTGGTTTCCCAGGAGCCCTCTCTGCCCATCTGCAGCTCTCCTGGGTGCCCTCCACCACTGCCAGGGCTGAGCAGCAACAGGGGAGGATGGGGAATTAATTACTGGAGCAGTCTGATTCCCAACGGCCTCAGGAACTGGAATGTTCCAGTAATTAATAGAAGATAATTTCTCTCCAGAGGAAAGAAATAGGTGGCTAAGGAGGAGGCAGCTTGGAGACACCTCAGGACTGGCTGCATCTGCTCCTGATGGTGTTTTCAGTGCGGCTGAGTTGGATCCCTGGGCACCACTGCACAGCTTTGGTCACCCCCAAATGCTCAAACCTCCTTTTTTTGTTGCTTTTTTGTTTTTTCTTCCCTTAGAACATTAACGAGGCCTTGAAGTTTCTCTCCTGCCCTTTAGAAGCTGCTGGAGGGTGTGATGGGGCTTTCAATGAGGCTTTGTGCTTCGTGTTGGTGTGGGAGGATGCAGCTCCAGCCTCAGTTCCCACTTGCTGGGTTTGGGCTCAGCCATTACTGGAGTGAGCAAGGGCAGAAGGTTGTGTTTGGGAGTAAATACATCAACCAACGGGGTTAATGGTTTCCTAGAGCTACAGATTTGATATGTCCTCACCTATCCCAGCTTCCCCCAGCAGTGACTGTGCTGCCCACTGGTAGGGATCACCTCCCCAGTTCCAAACTAACCTGATTTGGAGATGGGGGGAAGAGATCCTTGCACTGGAAGGGGTTGTAGGAAGCCCAGGGCTCTGCCTTCCTCCCAACACTCCCTCCTGGTTGCTCCCTGGCCACGCAGTGTTCCCAGTTACCTTCTTGTTCCTTTCCCTCTCTCAGCAGAGCTCAGAGCTGCTCTTCCATTGCTTGTTTGGAGTCTTTGCTGGCAGCAGTGGAAGGAGAATTCTTTCTCTGTGTCCAACATGTTGCAGTTATTCTCTGTTCCTCAGGCAGCAGCTTGGGCTGGCTCTGCCCTACAGGGTGCTGGGGAAATGGGTTTGCTGGGGAGTGGCCCCAGGGACCCCTCCTGAGGGTGTCAGGGAGAACACTCACCTCCCACTTCACAGAAGAGGAGGGATTCTCCATGGGAGAACCTCACCAAAGGACACCTCTCCCCCCCAGGGGTAAAGCTGGGTCAGTTCTGGGGTCCCCAGCACCAGAGGGACACGGAGCTGATGGAACCAGTCCAGAGCTGGAGCTGCTGGGAGGGCTGGAGCAGCTCTGCTCTGGAGCCAGGCTGAGAGAGTTGGGGGTGTTGAGGCTGGAGAAGAGAAGGCTGCAATGGGGAGACCTTAGAGCACCTTCCAGTGCCTGAAGGGGCTCCAGGAAAGCTGGGGAGAGACTTGGGACAAGGGCCTGGAGGGATGGGATGAGGGGGAATGGCTTGGAACTGGGAGAGAGAGGAGAGATTGAGGTTGGAGATGGGGCAGAAATTGTTTGGGGTGAGGGTGCTGAGCCCCTGGCCCAGGTTTCCCAGAGAAGCTGTGGCTGCCCCATCCCTGGCAGTGCTGAAGGTTGGATGGGGCTTGGAGCACCCTGGGCTGGTGGGAGGTGTCCCTGAGCATGGCAGGGGTGGCACTGGGGGGGCTTTAAGGTCCCTGCAACCCAAAGCAGTATGGGTTCTGTGGCTGTGTGGGATGGCAGCAGGCGTCCCAGTGCCTGTGTCCCAGTGCCTGTGTCTGGTTGCTTTCCAGGAGGGATTTATTGATCCTTTCCTGCAGTGCTGTTTTCCTCAGGGCTGAAGGGGAGGCTTCCCTGGGGCTGGGAGGCAGTTTCCATTACATCCTCATCTCCAAATGGAGCTGAAATGTCACAGGACAGAGTCTTCTTCAGGCTGTTTGTTTGGGTCCTTTTTAGTCTCTAGACATAATAGCACTAAAAATAGTTTGGTGAGATGCTTTGCTCACTTGGGGGAGGGGTGTTTTGAATGGGGTGGGGTCTAACTGAGGCTTAGTTTTTGGCAGATAAATGAATCCGTTTGGGCAATAAAAGCCAGGAGAGCCTCCCAAGCAGATTAACACCTGGGTTGTGTATGATGGGAGCTGCCCAGCTCCTGGGGATGTGCACTGAGGTGTCCTCCATCACCAGCTTTAATTGCCCTTCTTGCCACCTCCTGCCTTTGCCTCATTGCAGCACCCTGGAAGTCAGCTCCTAATTTTATCTGCTCACCCACACAGCTGGCTGGCAATGTGACATGGCCCTGAGAAGGGGATGACATCAGCAGGGCAACAGCTCCACACAGAGCAGCAACAGGGATTTATTCTTTGGGAGGTTTGTTTTTTTTTTTTAATGAAGAATAAGCCCTGCTGAGGTGTTTCTGCATCTCCAAGCTCATAAATTTGGGCAGCACCATTCCCAGCAGGAGCTGCGTGAGGCTGCTCACAGCCTGGGCTGGGTCTGCAGGTGATGGAGCCCTTCCCCTTGGAATTGGGGATGCTCTACAGGTTCCATCACCTCAACACCTACAGCCCCAACCCCCAGTTTGCAGTGCTGTGGCTTTGGCTGAGAAAAAATAAAAATGGTTAATGCCTGTGTTTCAGAAGGAGACACAACTTCTAACCCAGCAGAGGGGGGTGGGAGGTGGGGAACTGCTCTGTGAACCAAAGGAACTCAGAGGGAGAGCAGGGGATGTCTGGAGGCAGCTGGAATCCCCTCAGCAGCCCCAGGGATTCCCAGGAGGGTGTGGGAGTGGTGGTGGTTTGGATGTGTTCTGTGTATTTGGTGGGGATGAGTGTTTTGGGTTATTCTGCCAGGATTTCTGCCCATGGAGAGGAAACCTCTTGGTTTGCAGAGTACACACTGGTGCTGGGAGCCACTGGGGTTATAATTCTGATGATGTTTTTTTTTTTAGCTGCCTGTTACTTTGTTCCTTGGTGAGGAGAAAAGGCAAAAATTCCTGAGTAATTTGCAGGAATTGCTCTGCAGGGGAATGGGAAGCAGTGAAACTGATGTGGAGGGGGTGTCCCCATGGCAAGGTTTGAAGGATTCCTTGGGAGAAGGTGGGGTGTGTGGAGCCAGATTAAAGAGCTGTTTGGGTCTGGGTCTGCTCTGCCAGGGGCAGCTGTGGTGCCAGGGGCTGCTGGGGATGTGCAGGGCTGCCCAGCAGTGCTGGGAGCTGCTGTGACAGTGACATTAATCAGAGTTTTTCAGAGGCTGAGGTGGAACTGACGCTTGGCAATTACAGGATCTCCTGGTCAGGTGTTTGAACTCTGACTTTAGCCCCAAGACTGACCTGCAAAGCCACCTGGAATGTGGAAATGTGGCTTTGGTCAAAGCTGCCTCAGCTCTGCCAGGAAGCAGAGAGGTGAGAAGCAGAGCAGAGCCTTCCTCCTGGCTACTGTGTGGCTACTGTCATGCTCCTGTCACTTGGCTTGTCACACTTGTGTGCCCCACGGCCCTGGCCATGGGCTCTGGAGATGGCTGAGGGGTTCAGGGCTGTGGCTGTGACTCCCAGCACCAAGCAGAATGAGCTGAGATCAGGGAATCACAGGATGTCAGCTTGGAAGGGACCCCAAGGGTCATCTGCTCCAACCCTTCTAATGTTATTCTTGATGTGAGATGGCTCAGCACCCATCGAGCTGAGACTTCAAACTTTCCAAACTGGAGGAATCCACCCCTTCCCCTGGGAGACCATTCCAAGCTCTGACTCTCCTCATGGGGAAAAATTTTCCTCTTGTGTCCCATGGGAATCTCCCCAGGAGCACCTTGTGCCCATTGCCCCTTGGCTTCCCCAGGGGACTCCTTGTCCATAGGGAGTCTCCATCTGCTCTGAACCCCCTTTATGTACTGAACATGGTCCTGAGGTCTCCCCTCAGCCTCCTCCTCTCCAGGCTGAACAGTCCCAGTTTTCTCAGCCTCTCAAGATGCTTTTGGGAGTCATTTCCCCTCCCTCTCCACCCCATCTTCCTGTTCTCCCTCTCCCTCAGGAGTTGCTGTGTTTAAGAAGGGATATTTAAGGCAGTTTCCTTTGCTCCCACTGCTCCCAGGAGGCCCTGGGGAGGTTTGCTTCACTGAGTTTGGAAGAGGGGTTTAAAGCCTCTTCTGCATCAGGATCTCACCTCTCCTGAGCTAACCCTCCCCCTTCACTGGGCTTTCATTGTTTGCCCCTGGCTGCTCTGTCTCCATCCCTGCTGGGACATCCCTTTCCCTGCTTTTTGCTCTTGGCCTGGCAGGGGGGAGGCAGCTCAGGCATGGCTGGAAACAGTTTGGGATTTTTCCCTCTGTTCCTCTTGCAGAGGAAGGAACCTGCAGGTGTGTTTGCCCTTGCTGACTCAAGCTGCCACATGAAACCCCTGGCTGGTATTGTCCTTAAAAATCACCCATCTCGTACAGAAATCCTACAGAATCCAATGTTTATCATCCCAAAATGGTTTCTAACACCCTTCTCAGTGGGAAGCCTCTGGAGCTGCATGACCAGGACCAGACACAGGGTTTGGCATCAGGCAGTGACCTGTGCTCCATCCCAGCTCCATGGCACCAGAGGGTGCTCAGTGCCCTCCTGGGCTCCTGCAGGTTTCTGGCAGCAGCAGCTGTAGCACTGTTAGGCCAAGGGGCCTGAAAAGCTGAGCAGCAGTGTCCTGCCAGGAGCTTGGGATTCCCTTCAGTTATCAGCTGGTAAAACCAGGACACTCTCAGGTGTTGGGTTTTCCCCCCTCTCTTCACTGATGATTAAATAAAACACTGCTCCTGCTTCGGGGCTCTTTTCCCAGCATCAGCAGGTGTCAGGATCTAAGGACACCAGGAAGGATGGGGAAAGGTTTCCTAAAGAGAGGCTCGGGGTTGGAAGCTGCCCCTGTTTTTCTCCTCAGCAAGGTTTCTTTGCTTAATTGCCCAGATTGCCAAACCTGACCAGCTCTGAGGGTGGCTGGCAGCCTGGGCCAGCAGCCTGGGCCAGCAGGTGACATGCTGGGAGCCAGGCTCTGGGGTGCTGGGGTGAGTAAGAGGCTGGGTGAGTCAGCAGCTGTGTTGCAAAGGGCAGGAGAGGAGCAGGAAGGCTCCTGGGGTGCACGATGGGCAGGGCAGGGACCTTTTTGTGAGGGAGGGTGAGTGCAGCAGGAATGCAGCCCTGCTGGCTAAGCCTCTGGATCCACACCGTGGCTGGAATCAGACCTGGCCAGCTGCTGCTTCTCTGCCCGAGAGGGTTCCTGCTCAGACCTGAGGACACCTTGCTGCCTGTTCCCCTTGGCCCTTCCCAGCTCTCTCTGGTCAGGTGAATCCTTAAAGTGAAAGATGAGCTCCTCAGAGCTGCCCTCTCACCAGGACACACGAGCACACAGCCTGCTGGGGGTGTAGCAGTGGTTATGGGAGAGCAGAGGTGGTTGGGAGAGCAGAGGTGGTGGGTTTGCTGCTCTGCCCCCTTTACAGCACTGCTGCAGGGAGGAGTGACATCAAATGTCTGTGTGGAGACCCCCAGCTCCCAGTCGAGGCTCCAGGTTTTTATTTTTATCTCCTTCCTTCCTAGGAAATAGACAGACGGTTGGAAAAGAAGCTGAAGATCACACAGAAGGAAAGGTAACAGCACTGTGTGCTTGGGGAATGTTTGAGGTGCTGTTGGACACCTCAAGGCCTGGGGAGTGGGAATGATGGGGAGACAGTTTCTGAGTGAGCAGAGGGAGCTGGGTTTGAGCTCAGATTTAGGGAATCTTCTTCCCCATGCTGAGTTTGAGCTCAGATTTAGGGAATCTCCATCCCTGTGCTGGGTTGGAGCTCAGCACTGGAGCATCTGTAGCTGTGCCACTAGATGGCCCCTCAGACCCATAGCAGGGGAGCAGAAAGCTTCTTGAGAGGGATTTGATTTCAGAGCTGGGTCTTCCAGCCTGGCTGCAGGGACAGCTCTGAGGAAGCCATTTCAGCAAAAACCACTCAAAGGAAGAAATGTGTGAGTCAGGTAATCCCAGCTCCTGGCCCTGAACTGGCTTTGCTGTCTCTTGCCTCAGTCAGGCTTCTGGCTTCAGGTTGGGGCTCGGGGTGTGTGTTATTGTCTTCCAGCAGAAATGTTTCTAATCGTTTCCAACATGTTTGTTGTTGGCTTTTTTTTCCCCTTTGATTGTTAGTAGGCCAGGGAAAAGAGTCATGGTATTAATTCTCTGGGAATTCTGCACAGAAAAGGGACCAGGAAACAATAGGGAATGGCAAAGCAGGGGCTGAGGCTGTCTGTGCAGAGGGAAATGGCAGGGTTGGAGCAGAAAGCCTGGTGAGAGGAGCCCTAGAAGTCCTTGCAGGGGGTGGAATCAAGGTGCTTACACCCACATCTCCAACAGAACTGCAAAAACTGCTCAGCATCTGCTCTGTGGTGGAGTTTAAAGATGTCAGATGCAGCAGGGCCTGGTTTTGGGTCCCTTCCTGGGCTGACCTCCCACCGGCTGCTCTAGTTCTGAGTTACCAACACAACGAGGTCTTTAATTACTCCAGGCAGCCTCCTCAGCAGGGCAGTGACATCTGCCTGGGAGGAATCCACAGGCAGAGCAACCCAAAACACCTCAGACAACACAAGGGCCTTTCTTCTGATCTCTGGTTGTTTTTTTCTTTTTCTTTTGAAGCAGCAGAAAGTCCAAATCTCCTCCCAAAGTGCCGATGGTGATCCAGGACGACAGCCTCCCCCCAGGGCCTCCCCCCCAGATCCGCATCCTCAAGAGGCCGACGACCAACGGGGTGCTCAGCACCCCCAGCTCTGCCCCCAGACCCCCCCTGCCCGTCAAGTCCCTGGCACAGCGGGAGGCGGAGTACGCGGAGGCCCGGAAACGAATACTGGGCAGTGCCAGCCCTGAGGAGGAGCAGGAGAAACCCATCCTGGATAGGTGAGGATCTTCTCGGGGGTAAGGTCAGGATGAAGAACCTGTCCCAGGTGGGGTGAGGAGCCCACTCTGGATGGGGTGAGGAGCCCATCCCGGATGGGGTGAGGAGCCCACTCTGGATGGGGTGAGGAGCCCACTCTGGATGGGGTGAGGAGCCCACTCTGGATGGGGTGAGGAGCCCACTCTGGATGGGGTGAGGAGCCCACTCTGGATGGGGTGAGGAGCCCACTCCGGATGGGGTGAGGAGCCCACTCTGGATGGGGTGAGGAGCCCACTCTGGATGGGGTGAGGAGCCCACTCTGGATGGGGTGAGGAGCCCATCCCGGATGGGGTGAGGAGCCCACCCTGGATGGGGTGAGGAGCCCACTCCGGATGGGGTGAGGAGCCCACCCTGGATGGGATGAGGAGCCCACCCTGGATGGGGTGAGGAGCCCATCCCGAATAGGGTGAGGGACCCATCCCGAATAGGGTGAGGGACCCATCCTAGGTGGATGAGGGGCCCATTTTATGTTGGTGAGCATCACAATGTTTTAGGCTGGAAGAGACCTCCAAGCTGATCCAGTCCAACCTTTGACCAACACCATAAGCTAACTACTAAACAATGTCCTTAAGGACCAGGTCCAAACACCTTTTAAACAGCTCCAGGGATGGAGCAACCTCCCTTGCTGTAACTCCTCTGTGTGTGCTCCCTGTGAACATCTTCCTGCCAGGAGGGGAACAACTCTTTGGAAGATGACATGAAGTGGGAAGGAGAAGGCGGTGCTTGGGTAGCACACAGGGCACTGTAAATCCAAACCAAATGGACTTGCAGAATCACAGAATTGAGGAATATGGGAGTTGTGTGAAACACAAGTGCCTGTGAGGCCACACAGGTTGCTTAAGATCCTGGGAAGTATGTGCTGGGGATACAGAGAGGAGTGGGGACAACCAGCACTGTCCTGGTGGGGGACACACTCCTCTTTCTGAGGTTCTTGGCTTCAGGGAGCTGCTGTGTGCAGGCAGCAGAGCCAAGAGACATCCCTGGATGTTCAAAATGTGGGGCTTGGGGAGATGATTTAGTGGTAAAGGTGGTGTAGGACTCATGGTTGGACTCAATGATCTTGGAAGTCCTTTCTAACGATGATTTTGGCTGAGAAAATGGGGTCTGTTTAGGCTGGAGAAAAGAAGGCTCAGGGGAGCCCTTATTCCCAGATTTCAGTCCTTAAAGGGGGGGCTACAAAGCAGATGGAGTCCCACGGGCAAGGGACTTCTCTGGAGCTCTGTGTTAGTGGTTGGACATGGTTTGAATCCCCAGTGCTTGGATTTGAAGGTCTTTTCAAACCAAGGTGATTCTGTGATGATTCCATGGTTGGGGTGACCTCATCAGTGTTTACAAATATCTGGAGGGTGAGTGTCAGGAGGATGGAGCCAGGTTCTGCTCAGTGCTGAGCAGGGTACTGGCTGGAAGCTGGAGCACAGGAGCTTCCATGTGAACATCAGGAAAAGCTTTTTCCCTGTGAGGCTGAGGGAGCCCTGGCCCAGGCTGCCCAGAGAGGTTGTGGAGTCTCCTTCTCTGGAGCCTTTCCAACCCCCCTGGATGTGTTCTGTGTGCCCTGCCCTGGGGGATCCTGCTGGGGCAGGGGGGTTGGACTGGGGGGGATCTCCAGAGCTCCCTCCCAACCCTCAACATTCCGTGATTCTGTGACTGTACCAGGGGGGTGGGAGGTTGGTCAGAGGCAACCACCTTGCCTCCTGCTTTCATCTCCTCTTCTCCTTGCAGACCCCCCAGGATCTCCCAGCCGGAGGACACCCGACAGCCCAACAATGTGATCCGGCAGCCCCTGGGCCCCGATGGCTCCCAAGGCTTCAGGCACCGCAGATAAGAGCAGGGGGAGGCCCCTGGGGACAGCCACCTCCCCCCGCGCTGCCGCCGGGAGGGACAAAGGGACTCCAGCAGAGGGACCCTGCGGGATGTTGCACTGTGACCCCCTCTGCTCTGCCCACTGTGACCTTCGAACCCCGCGCACTGTGACCTCCCCTCGACACCCACTGTGACCCCCAGGGCTCTCCCCCCTCACGTGGGGAGGAGAATTTAAACTAACAAAGAAAACAAAGCCACACACACACAAAAAAAACAAATAAAGGGGAAGAGGGGGGAGCAGGACAGCGAGGGGGAGGGCATGAAGGACCCGGAGGGGTGTGAGTGCCACCAGGGTGAAGCCAGTGCCAGCAATAACGTTTGTTGGACACAGCCTGGGATTTCAGGAAAAAACAAAAATCTAAAAAACAAACAAAACGAAAAAAGGAGAGGCCTCCCCAGGCACGCCCATCATCCTCCTCACTTCTGGAGCAAGTTCTTTTTTTCCAAGGATCTCTTTTGATTTGTTTTGGGATATTCTTTTTGGGTTTGGTTTTTTTTTTTGTTTTTTTCTGTTTTGTTTTTTCTGTCTCAGCAGATCAGTGGAACGTGTGGGAAGGGTTTGGGACTGTTTGTGCTGCTGGAGAGAAGCAGGGGAGTCTTGGGAAATGGGTTTTAACCCATTTCTGTGACTTTACCCACTCAAGCTTGGCACCCTCTGGCTCCTCTCCTGCTCCTGCCAAGCACCTGGGAGCAGATTCCTGGGACAGACCCGGCCTTTCCCAACCCCTTGAGGAGCCAGCAGAGTCCCACCACCTCGTTTATGTCTGTTAAAAGCTTGGCTCGGGATTTCCTGCTGGCTTTGAAGAGGAAAAAAAAGCTTAAAACCCATCTTATTTTTATTTTATATCCGGTGAGATGGGAACGTCGCCGGATGCCGTGAAAATGCCAGATCCTGAGAAAATGCTGGCAGAGAAGCAAAGAATTAAGTCAAGAGGAGAAGAGCTGGCACTGTGGAATCAATAACGTGGAGGAGCCTCGCTCCCTGCGGCCAACACTGGGGATGATCCGAGGATCCGGAGCGCCGGCTCCCACCCAGCTCTGGGTCACGGTACGAGCAGAGGTGGCAGAGGATGTGGGGAGACCCAGCAGCCTTGGATGCATCTGGATGGTGATCCAGTGGCTCCCTGCGAGGCTGCAGGGATGGAATTTTCTTCCTCTGGCTCCTGGGAAGAGGACAGGGAGGCCAGAACATGGATGGTTTGGTTTTTACCCCCTCCCTTTGGATGAAGCTGACCTACCTTAGTATCACTGAATGCCAAGGGATAGATGAACACTAAATGCTCTCCTGGGAGGGGACAGGAGCTGGAAAAGCAGCCCTGGGTTTGGTGGATGATTCCCTACGGGTGCTGCTCCTCCCAAGGCGCTCCGTGCTCCGTAGGGTCCAGGGTAAACGAGTTCACTCGAGGCTGCTTCCCGAAGGGAAGGACTTTGTATGGACATACAGCTTAATCCTGGTGAAATAAAACTACCTGTGTATCAAAAGAACCCGCTGGAGCGTTAATGAGCTGCTGAAAGCTGATTAAAGCACCCAGGATGGTGGAGGTGGAGCATCGGCAGGTTATTTGTGGGGTGAGGGCTGTTTTATCCCCCCTTTTCATGGGCTGGTGGTGGGGACGAGGCCCCTGGGGCAGCGGGAGGGGTGAAGAATGTCAGCAATAACCCTACTCACCACACCTGTCCTTAATCAGTCTGAAAAATAGCATTGAACGGCCAAAAAACCCCCAAATCCACCCAATTCCCGGTGTAGCAGGTCAGCGTTAAAGCCACCACCTCCTCCAACATGGAAATCTCCAGCACCACCATCTCCACCTCCACCAACAAACAAATCACTATCTTCAGCACCAAAATGTCCATCTGAAAAAAAAAAACAAAAAAACAAGTGTTCTCCAGCACCAAAATCTCCATTTTTGGCACCAAAATCACCTGGTGACCAGGACACGTCCCACCCGCGGGCAGGGCCCGGCGGCGTTCCTGAGGGAAGCTCCTTCCTCCTGGGAAGGTTGGAGGAGAAGACACCCCAGGAGGTGTTTTCACCCTTCCCCCCTTCCCCCCCCCCAAAAAAAATATAAAACCGTGCGCTGAAAAAGAAAAACGTTTTATAAATTGTATTTTAAATAAATGTCTTTAAACTTTTCACGGCCTCCGTCTCCTTGTTCTTCCCCTGCCCCAGGAGGGATGTTCTGGGGGGATTTGAAGCTCCCAGCAGGAGCACGTCCTTCAAAAGCCATCAGGAAGGTGAAAACTGGGAGCATTTGGCTGCGGCTCTGCTGGTATTTACCCAAAAAGGGGGAATTTTACCCCATTTTTATGCTCATGGGGGAGGGTGGGATGTGGGGGTGCTTGGCTTCCAGACTGGAGCATGAGGTGTTTGCTGTGGAGGAGGAAAGGGATTTTAATTTAATTCAGTTATAGGTTGGTTTGTTTGTTTTTTATTTGTCTTATTGTTAATTTATTTTAAATTTGATTGTTGTTTAACGTAGTTATTTTTATTTTTGCTTTAGTTTTTTTATTGATTTTTTTGAAAATTTTTTATCTATCTGTCTGTCTATCTATCTATCTATTTATCTATTTATTTATTTATTAAACTTAGTTATCCGTAACTGTAGTCATTTTTATTTTACATTATTTTAGTTCTTGTTTCGTTCCCTCAGCGCGGGGCAGCGCCGGGAGCCGGCGGGCAAAGCCTGAGGTGAGGGGGGAGAAGGGGGGGGGGGGGCGGCAGCTCCCGCAGTTCCCCACTCCCTTTACATTTTTCTTCGTAACACTTTAACTTTTATTTTTATTTTTCAGGTGAAATGCGGTATAAAAGATGACTTTTATTGATCGGGGCCCGCTGTGAGGGGAGGGGAAGGCCCGGGCCGCGCTGCGCGCTTCCCGCCAGAAACACCTCCCTGCAGGGAGCCTCCCGCACACCAGGGGGCGCTCCGGCGGTTGCCGAGGCAACACCTCCCCTCTGCTCCGCCCCGCCCAGCCGAGGATAGGGGGCGGGACCATGGAGACGTGCCCTACCATCGAGGCGGCGGCCAGAGAGGCAGCGGGCGGGGTTCCGCCGCGATGGCGGCCATGGCGGCAGAGGAGGAGCAGTACGAGGCGGTGCTGTGTGTGAAGCCCGCAGTTCACGTCTACCGGGTGCCGCCGCGGGCCTCCAACCGCGGCTACAGGTGCGGCCTGCCCCTCTCTCCCGGGCCCTGTCCCGCCGGGGGTCTCCTCTGCCTCGGCTTTCCTGGCCTCCGTCCCCTCCCTCCCTGCGGGGTGTCTGTCACTCCTGTCAGAGCCCTCTGGGGGGTTTGGGGTCCCCTCCCCGCGGTGTCCCCTCCTCATGAGGTGGACGGGACCTGCCTCTTTCTGTGGGACAGCGGGGACTCCCCCCCACCCCCCTGAGGTATTGCTGTCCCCCAGGGGGGCTTCTCCGCCCTCTCCCCATCCCCCTGTGTTTTGGGGCTCCTCTCCCCTCACTCCTCAGCCTGGGGGGGCCCAAGCCCTGACTGGGGTGTCAGACACAGCCGGGCTGTAGCTGCCGGGGCTCAGAAGCTGTTTTCGGGATGGAAATCCCGTGGAAAGGGAAGTGAAACCTGTTGTGCAATTCCTGCCTGCTCCCCGCTGGGCCCTGACGCCTGGCTTGGGGGGGGGGGGGGGACAGCTGGTTTTGGGTGAAACGAGGGGAGCCAAGGGTCCTGTAGGGTATTTCTGTAGGGTGCTGGCGGTGTCTGGGACACGGGGGGCTCCGCAGGTGACAGTCACCTTTTCCTCTTCCCCAGGGCCGCAGAGTGGCAGCTGGATCAGCCGGCCTGGAGCGGGAGGCTGCGGGTCACAGCCAAGGGCAAGGTCGCCTTCATCAAACTGGAGGACAAGAACTCGGGTAGGGAGGGGGAAGGCGGCAGCTCGGCGCCCCTTCCTGGGGAGGGAGAGACACTTCATCCCTCCCCTAAAACACTCCCTTTCTCTTTTGTTTGTTTTCCCACCTCCTGTTATTCCAGGCGAACTCTTTGCCCAGGCCCCGGTGGAGGAGTTCCCTGGCATCGCCGTGGAGGGCGTGACCGACTCCAGCAGATACTTTGTCATCCGGATCGAAGACGGCAACGGTACTGCATGCTGGGGAGAGGGGGGATAGGCCTCAGGCAGCCCCCAGCACCCTCCCTGCTCCCCTTGGGGTGGGATTCCTGGTTCAGAGGAGTTAAAAATCCTGTGAGGGCAAAGGGATGAATCCTCCCTGCCAGGTGCCAGCCTTCCATAAGAACAGTTTCACTTTGCTGCTGGGACTCCTGGCTCTGCAGGGCCCTCAGCCCTCCCTCTGCTTGGACTCCCATTAATTTCCAAGCTGCTTTTTCCAAGCCTGGAAGTGCAGCTGAAGATCCCCCCTGCCCAGAGTCCCTCCCTCTTCCTCCACTGCTGCAGCTCTTGCTCCTCCTCCCCCCCTCAGGCCGCAGAGCGTTCATTGGAGTCGGCTTCGTGGACCGAGGGGATGCTTTTGACTTCAACGTGGCTCTCCAAGACCATTTTAAGTGAGTTCCTGCCTCTCCAGTCAATTTTTTTCTCCACAGAAAGTGGTGAGGGAGAAAAAAAAATCCCTGAGCTCCTGCCCCAGCAGGGTGTGAGCAGCTGGAACTGCCCCTTTCTCTGCTCAGCCTCTGTGGTGGCAGCTCTCCCTCTCTCAAATTGAGCTTCCCTAGTCCAAAACTGGGAAAATTCCCCAATTCCTCTTCATTTTTTTTTTTTTTTCACCTCCCAGCAGCCAGGGGGCTGGGACTCTGCTCAGGCTCCTGGTGGGGTGCAGGATCTGTGCTGCTCCAGCACTCACATCCCTCCAGCAGGAGAAGTCTTGGATCACATCCAAGCAGTGCTGCCAGGGGGGATGGTTTGGGGCAGGATTTGTCCAGGGGGAGCCTCAGGATGGGGTTTGATGTTTCCTTTTCTGCTTCTTCCCTCCCTGCAGGTGGGTGAGGCAGCAGAGTGAGCTGGCCAGGCAGGCTGAGAACCCTGAGCAAGGACCCAAACTGGATCTGGGCTTCAAGGAGGGACAAACCATCAAACTCAACATTGCAGTGAGGAGATTTTCCAGCTGGATCCACTCCTGACCTTTCCCTTGGGCTGGCACAGGAGGAAATGGCAGCTTCTCCCCCCAAAATCCCTGTGCAGGAGAGAAGCCTGGAGCAGGGACCTGTGGGATTAAGCCACATGGGGTGATTTGCAGAGGGGTTGTTATGGTTCCAGGTTCCAGATCCAGCCCTGGGGGGGTTTGTGGTAGGAATTTTCAGGGGAAAATCATCTTTTCTGGAGGGGCTGACCCTTCTTTCTCCATGGGGTGTTACCATGGAGCCATCTTCTCCCCAAAATAAAGCATTTCAGCTTCGTGTGAGCCATGGCTGGGAGGAATCACTCTCCAGCTCTGGCTTTAAACGTGGTTTCCCCCCAAAATTTCCATCTCTTCTTTCAGAATATGAAGAAAAAAGAAGGAGCAGCAGGGAACACCAGGCCTCGTCCCAGCAGCCTGGGGGGCCTGAGCTTGCTCCCACCACCTCCTGGAGGAAAATCCTCTGTTTGTCCTTCAGTCCCTGCACCCACCCAGCTGCCTGGCACCCCCATCACAGGTCTGTGGCCTCACTGTGGTGACTGGAAAGCTCCTTGGAGAGAAAACAGAGAGGGAATGTTGGGAATCAGGATGGGGAGTGATCCTGTTGTTTGTTTTCTCTCCTCCTGACCATCCCTGGTGCCTGCAGACTCCCTCCTGTCCTGGCCCCAGCCTCCTGCTGCTCCCTCTGCTGCTGCCCCCGACGTCTGGGGAGACTTTGCCAAAGCTCCAGGGTGAGGCCAGGGGGGTTTGTGGGGTTTGTGGGTGGTGTGGGCGAGCCAAAGAAAATCCCTTGGGGATTTAAAAGCTGCTCCGAGGGCAGCACGGCCCAAATTCCCTGAGTTCAGAGCGGGGCCATGGGTGAAGAGGTTCAGGGTGACCCCAGGACACCCCTTTGGGGCTGTCTGCCTCCTCCCTGCCTGCCACAGCTCTGGCAGGGTCTAAAAATCTCAGTTTTCCCCCCCTGCTTTTCTCTCCCTGCAGCTCAGCCTCTAACCAGCCCCAGACAAGCTCAGGCTGGGTGCAGTTCTGAGCTCTGCCCCGTGCTGGGATCGTGGTGATTCCTTCAGGACCAAAATGGGGGATTTGGGACCCCCCCACTCCAGCCATTCAACCTCTCCCCAAGCATCAAACTGCTGCAGTGGATGCCAGCAAGCAAACAGGTGCCTTAAAACACTCCACACCAGCACTGCCACCTCGGGGCTCTTTGGGTTTCCACCTGGATTGCAAGGAACCTCCAAACTTCTCCTTTTCCACCAAAAAAACCCCAAAATACCAGTGTCCTCACTTCTGAATAATGAGAGGAGGGAACCAGTGCTCCCAGTGGGACCTTCCCAGTGATTTTCATTCAAGGTTGATGGATAAAGCCTCCCTTGGTGTTCTGCTGGATTTGGGCTGGATAAATCCTTCCCTCAGCAGGAATCCTTCCCCCTGGAGACACCTCCCCTGCAAAACCCTGACCAGCACCAACCTGGGAGCTCAGCATCACCTCAGCTTTTTATTCAGAGTGTTTTACTCCAGGATGTGGGAGGCAGGGAGCTGGATTGCTGCTTGTCCATCCTGAAGTTCCTTGTTTTGGTGATGAAATTCCTCATTTTGCTGCGGATATCTCTCATTTTGACACTGAAATTCTTCACTTTGACACTGAAATTCCTCAATTCTGATGCCAAAGCTCCTCATTTCTTGCTCTGGGAAGTTTTATTCTGTGCCTTCTCTATTTCCAAGACATTTTTTTACTCCTTTCTGTGGACATTTTATGAAGCAATGGACGGAATGAAGGACAAAAGGGTCTCTTGGACAGAGCTGGGGTTTGAGATTCCTCTTTAAGCAAATAAATATTTTCTTACCTATTTATATTCCTGCCTTTTGGGTGTCCAAAGCCCTGTGTGGTTTTTGTTTAGCAGCACCTGGGATTTTGATTTCTTTCCATTATTTCCCTTCCCCATCCGGATGCTCAGCACTTTGCTCTCACAGCTCCAACCCTGCCTGGCAGCCAGCAGAGGGACTGAAAGCATTAAAACAAATAAGAAAACGGTTTTGATGCCAGATCTGGATTTTTTTTTTTTTTTTTTTCGGACCCCTGGGCGGGGCTGGGATGAGCTTTTGTGGTTCCCCCTCCTGGCTGCTGCCGAGGAGACCGGGGCAGGAGAGGAGCACAACAGACGGCGGTTGCTTAGCAGTGGTTGGATGGTCGGGAAGAGCTCCGGGAGGGGAAGGTAAGGAGGGAAAAAAGGGGGGAGGATAAAGAAAAAAAAAAAAAGGTATTTTATTGTGTTTTCAAAGCTCTTGAGCCGGGAAAGACTCTGGGAGAGGAAGGAAAGGAGGGAAAGGGAGGGCGGGAAAAAAAAAGGAGTTTTATTGTGTTCTGAAGCTTTGAGTCAGGAAGGATTCTGGGAGGAGAGAGATGGGGGGGAGAGAGAAAAGAGTTTTATTGTGTTCCCAAAGCTTGGAGTCCGGAAGAGGAGGGTGAGGAGAGAAATGAGGGGGGGGAAAAGGGGTTTTCCTGAATTCCCAAAGCTTTGAGAGGAGCCTGGCAGCACCTGAAGCGCCGTAAATCCCTAATCCCCTCTGCTCCCCCCCCTCCTTTAATCCGTGGCTCTCTGGGAGGGTGCAGAGGGCACTTCCCTGGGAAGTTGGGAAGAGAGTAGCTGAGAGACCCCCCCAACCCTGTCCAGAGCCTGGCTCAGGATCTGATCCAGGATTTATTGGGAGTGGGGGTGTCACCAGTTCCCAGCACGGGCTGGGGGGGGTTGAGCTGCTATTGGGTGATTTTACTTTTGGTTTTTTTTTTCCCTTGCTGAAAGTGGGGCAAAAAATCCTGAATTACCCCAGAGGGGCTAAAAAAAAAAATCCTTCATTACCCCAGGGGGTAAAATGTGCTGCATGGTGTGGTTTGGGGGGGGGTTAATGCTGCTTTGCCCCCGTTCATGCTCCACCCCAAAGGCTTTTCCTGCCCCAGCACCCGCTGCGCCTTAATGAGCTTAAGGCAGGCCCGGAGCTAAGGAGAGGGCTGCTCACTCCCTCAGCTCCATCCTACCCGGGGGGGGCCAAGTAAGTTCATTGCCCCCCATTTTTCGAGGGGGGAGGTGCTGGGCAGTGCTGCTTTTATGTTTTCCTTCCCCAAACAGAAGGGAAGGGGGGTGGCTTGGGGGGTTTGCCAGTCCCGGTTGAGCCGGGATGGGGGGGGGATTGAGGGGGAATATTTAGGGATAATAATTAGGGGTGGGGGGGGGTAAAACTCATTGCTGGAGGGGTTGGGACACCCCCTTCCCCTTCCCCTGCAAGAGGAGCAGGAAGAGGAGGGTCCCCAGGCCCTTCGGTCACGCGAGGATTTGGGGAGAATCCCGAGCACGGAGCCGCTTCCCGCTCCCAGGGGATGTGCCCAAAGGGGAACCCCAAAAAATCCCTGGAGGCTGAGGGGTGGAACACACCCCCTCCTCAGGCCACCCATTGTCCTCAGGTGGGTGTTTGCCCCCCCCTGGAGCAGCCATGGGGGTACCAAGGCCGGGGGGGGGCAGACATGGGGTGTCACTTGGGAGGTGACGGTGGGGAGGGGGCTCTGGGATGGGGTCTGGGATTGCAGCTGCAGATGTGCAGCAGTGCCCTGGCTGCAAACACTTCTGCAGCAGTTTGGGGGCTGCAAATACAAACTGGCAGGGGGCTGAGGATTGCAGCTGCAAAGCTGCAGTGGGTTTGGGGCTGCCAACACAAATTTGCAGCAGTTTTGGGGTTGCAAACAGACTTGCAGAAGTTTTGGGGTTGCAAAGAGATCTGCAGGAGTTTTAGGGTCACAACTGCAAATCTGCAGCAGGTCTGGGGATTGCAACTCCAACCCTGCAGTGGTTTTGTGACTGCAAACACAAACCTGCAGAGGTTTGGGGACTGCAAACAAATCTGCAGCAGTTTTGGGGTTGCAAACATAAATTTGTAGAAGTTTTGGGGTTGCAGCTGCCAATCTGCAGTGGGTTTGGGGTTGCCAGCCCAGATCTGCAGCATTTTGGGGATTGCAGCTCTCACCCTGCAGTGGTTTTGTGACTCCAAACACAAACCTGGAGAGGCTTGGGAACCGCAAACAAAGCTGCACCAGTTTGGGGGTGCAACTGCAGATCTGAGGTGCTTTTGGGGGTGCAACTCTCAGTGTCCACTCTGGGGCCATATCCCCACCCCAGGGCTGGATCCCAGTGCCTGATCCCACACCAGGGCTGGATCCCAGTGCCCTATCCCACCCTGGGACAGGATCCCAGTGCCACATCCCACCCTGGGACTGGATCCCAGTGCCTGATCCCACACCAGGGCTGGATCCTGGTGCCAGGTGCCATATCCGCCCCTGGGACTGGATCCCGGTGCCACATCCCACCCTGGGACTGGATCCCAGTGCTTGATCCCACCCTGGAGCTGGATCCCAGTGCCATATCCCTACCCTGGGACTGGATCCCAGTGCCATATTCCACCCTGGGACTGGATCCCAGTGCTTGATCCCACCCTGGAGCTGGATCCCAGTGCCATATCCCTACCCTGGAGCTGGATCCCAGTGCCATATCCCTATCCTGGAGCTGGATCCCGGTGCCTGATCCCACCCCAGGGCCGGATCCCGGTGCCAGCTCCCACATCTCTCCTCCAGCAGGCGGGGCCATGTCCTCGCTGCTGTCCCTGCAGGAGGAGAACCGGGTCCTGCAGCAGGAGCTGTCCCGTGTCGAGGATCTCCTGGCCCAGAGCCGTGCCGAGAGGGATGAGTTGGCCATCAAGTACAACGCCATCAGCGAGCGGGTCAGTCAGTCCCCAAACTCACCCTTTTTCACCCCAAAATCCAAGCCTGGCAAAGGCATTTCCCTTCCCCATCCTCCCAGCCCTGGCACTGTCATCCCAGGGGTGGGAATGGGGGGGCTGTGTCCAGACCTGTCCTGACCTGTTGGGACTTGTCCTGAGGGACACAAAAAGTGTGTGTGTCCCTCTCCTCCCCCCTCATCCTGGTTTTATTCCATCCATCGGGTTTTAGGGACTTCCCCTGGGGACATTCCTGGGCTTCCCATCCCTCTGCCCCAGCACCGGGAATGAAATGGGCCCAGGGCAGCAGCTGGGAGCTGTGGGAGCCAAACTGGGGAGTTTGGGGTCTAATCCCCTTCCCCCCAGAAAAACCTCAAAGTGAATTGAGATGGTGCAGGTGACTCTGGGGAGAAGCAAATTTAAGTTTATACTTCTGGGTTTATTTCCTTTAAAAGCCCAAATATCAGATGCTGAGGATGGTTCTGGGGAGAACCAAATGTGGGTTTATTTTTCTGGGTTTATTTCCCAAAAAAACCCCAAATCTCAGATACTGAAGGTGGCTCCCGGGGAGAAGCAAACTTAGATTTATTAAGAGTTTATTACCTTCAAAAGCCCAAATCCCAGATGCTCCTGGGTGGCTCCTGGGGAGAATCCAATCAGGGGGACTTGGGTTTATTTCCCTCCAAAAGCCCAAATCCCAGAGGCTGCAGGTGGCTCCTGGGAGAACCAAATTGTAGTTTCTTTTCCTGGCTTTATTCCTCCCCCCAAAAAAGACAAACACTCAGCTGCTGAAGGTGGAATGAAGAGCACTGGGGGGGGTGTAGGACCTGGGGGGTCCCAGCCACAGGGTGCTGCGGGTGGAGCCGGAGGATGCTGGGGATGGGGGGGTTTGGGGTTTCCTCCTGAAATTGGGGAATGTTGGGAACTGGGGGGGTTCCCTGGTGTGTGTCCCCTTTTCCCCCCAGCTGGAGCAGAGCCTGCGGCAAGAGGGGGGTGAGCAAGAGGTGGGGCAGGGTCTGGCCCAGCAGAACCTGGAGCTGCGGCGGCGGCTGGAGGAGGAGCAGAGCGCGTACAAGAGGAAGCTGCAGGCGTACCAGGAGGGGCAGCAGCGCCAAGCACAGCTGGTCCAGAAGCTCCAAGCCAAGGTAAAACCATTCCAAGAGGACAATGGGAGAGGGGAATCAAAGGCAGCCACCTGCTGAGGACACCAAAGTGTGTGGTGGAGCCACCGGGCTGGAGGGAAGGGAGGGTGTCCAAGAAATGGGGTGTGCAAACTGCATGGGGTTCAGTGCAAGGTTCTGCACCTGGGGGGAGGCAATCCCAGGAGAATACAGGGTGGGAGGTGACAGGATTGAGGACAGCCCCGAGGAGAAGAACTTGGGGGTGGTGGTGAACCAGGAGCTCAGCATGAGCCCTGAGTGTGTGCTGGGAGCTCAGAACCCAACCATGTCCTGGGGGCATCAGCAGAAGCACAGAGAGTGGTTGAGGGAGGGAATTCTCCCCCTCTGCTCTGCTCCTCTGAGACCCCTCCTGGAGTTCTGTGTCCAGTTCTGGAGTCCCCAGCACCAGAAGGACACAGAGCTCCTGGAAGGTGTCCAGAGGAGCCACTGAAATGCTCAGAGGGCTGAGCAGCTCCCTGGGAAGCCAGGCTGAGGGATTGGGGTTGTTCAGCCTGGAGAAGAGGAGGCTCCCAGGTGAGCTCAGAGCAACCTTCCAATATCTGAAGGGGCTGCAAGAAAGCTGGGGGAGGGCTTTGGACATGGGGGTTTAGGGAGAGGACAAGGGGAAATGGGTTAAAACTTGGAGAGGGGAGATTGAGGTTGGACAATGGGAAGAAATTGTTTGGGGTGAGGGTGCTGAGCCCCTGGCCCAGGTTTCCCAGAGAAGCTGTGGCTGCCCCATCCCTGGCAGTGCTGAAGGTTGGATGGGGCTTGGAGCACCCTGGGCTGGTGGGAGGTGTCCCTGACTGGGCTTTAAAGTCCCTACAACCCAAACCAGTCTGGGATTTGGTGATTATGGGGATGTCCTCCCCCAGTGTGGTGTCACTCACCCCATTTTCCACCCAAGGTGCTGCAGTACAAGAAGAAATGTGGTGAAGCAGAGCAGCAGCTGCTGGAGAAGGCAACGGAGCTGGAGCAGGAGAGGCTGACGGTGAGGGGTGGGGTGGGGGAGGTCCCTCCTCTCTCCAGACACTCCCTGCCCCCCCGAGTTGGGTTAATGGTGTCCCCACAGAGCCAGCTGGATGTGAGCAGCTCACAGCTGGAGGAGGAGAGCAGCAATGAGCTGGAGAACGCCTTGATCCGGCTGGAGGAGGAGCAGCAGAGGTGAGGGGGGGCTGGGGAGCTGCAGGAACACCCCAGGGATGTGTGTGAGTGACCTCCTCATCTCCACCATCCCCATTTATATCTCTATCTTGGTCTCCATCCCACTCTACCTCCTTCCCCACCTCCTTCCCCACCATATACCTATCTCCAAACCCATTTCCATCTCTGTCCCCATGTCCACCTCCATCCTCACCTCTACCTTCATCATCATCTCCATCACCATCCTCCTCATCCCCATCATCATCCCCATCATCATCCCCATCATCATCCCCTTCATCATCCCCTTCATCATCCCCTTCATCATCCCCTTCATCATCCCCTTCATCATCCCCTTCATCATCCCCTTCATCATCCCCTTCATCATCCCCTTCATCATGCCCCTCATCCTCCTCATCCTCCTCATCCTCCTCATCCTCCTCATCCTCCTCATCCTCCTCATCCTCCTCATCCTCCTCATCCTCCTCATCCTCCTCATCCTCCTCATCCTCCTCATCCTCCTCATCCTCCTCATCCTCCTCATCCATCATCATCTCCATCATCAATCTCCTTCTCCATCTCCATCATCATCCTTCCCCTCGTCCCCCTCGTCCCCCTCGTCCCCCTCGTCCCCCTCGTCCCCCTCGTCCCCCTCGTCCCCCTCGTCCCCCTCGTCTCCCTCGTCCCCATCTCCATCCTCCCCCTCCCTGTGTCCCTGCCCACCCCAGGAGCAGCAGCCTGGTGCAGGTGAACTCCTTGCTGAGGGAGCAGTTGGCTCAGGCCAACGCTGCCAACGCGGCGCTGAGCGAGGACATCCGGAAGGTGACAGCGGATTGGGCCCGGGCCCGGGAGGAGCTGGAGCAGCGGGAGGAGGAGTGGAGGCGTGAGGAGGAGGTGGGGACCTCCTGGGATAGGGGGGTTCGAGGGGATGGGGCAAGGAGTGGGATGGGGATGGTGGGAATGTGGCATGGAGAAGGGGTGTGGGACCACCAGGAGGGGTATGGGACCGCCAGGAGGGTTATGGGGCCACCAGGAGTGGTGTGGGGCCACCAGGAGGGTTATGGGGGTGGTGGGGATGTGGCATGGAAAAGGGCTGTGGGACCACCAGGAGGGATGTGGGACCACCAGGGGGGTTGTAGGGGCACCAGGAGGGTTATGGGGCCACCAGGAGGGATGTGGGACCATAGGAGATGTTGCACAGAGAAGAATTTGGGGGTGGTGGAGTTGAGGCATGTTATGGGATAATGTGGGGCAGAGGGATCTAAGGATGGGACATGGAAAGGGATGTGGGACCACCAGGAGGGATGTGGGGACCACCAGGAGAAGGGATTGGGGGAGCGTGGGCAGGTGGGGGACTCAAAAAGGGGACCAGGGAGATCTGATGGCCCAGGAAGGACCCAGCTGGGCCCAACACCACTTTGTGTGTGTCCTCCCCAGTCCTTCAACACCTACTTCAGCAACGAGCACAGCCGGCTCCTCACCCTCTGGAGGCAGGTGGTGGCCTGCAGGAGGCAGCTCGGAGAGGTGAAAACCAGCACGGAAAGGTGAGGGGGTCCTGAGACATCCCGGGAGGTCTCTGAGGGGTTCTTGGAGATCCCAGGAGGTCTCTGAGGGGTTCCTGGAGGTCTCTGAGGGGTTCCTGGAGGTCTCTGAGGGATTCCTGGAGGTCTCTGAGGTGTCCTGGGAGGTTTCTGGGAGATTCTTGAAGTTTCCAGAAGGTCTCTGAGGGTTCCTGGAGGTCTCTGAGAGGTTCTTGAAGATCTCAGGAAGTCTCTAAGGGGTTCCTGGAGGTCTCTAAGGGGTTCCTGGAGGTCTCTGAGGGGTTCCTGGAGGTCTCCAAGGGGTTCCTGGAGGTCTCTGAGAGATTCTTGAAGATCTCAGGAGGTCTCTTGAGGGGTTCCTGGAGGTCTCTGAGGGGTTCCTGGAGGTCTCTGAGGGGTTCCTGGGGGTCTCTGAGGGGTTCCTGGGGGTCTCTGAGGGGTTCCTGGAGGTCTCTAAGGGGTTCCTGAAGGTCTCTGAGAGATTCTTGAAGATCTCAGGAGGTCTCCTGGAGGGAGGGTTCCTGGAGGTCACCCCCGTGTCTCTGAGAGTTTCCTGGAGGTTTCTGAGGTTCCTGGAGGTCCCAGGCTCTCAGTGAGCAGCTGTCCCCTTGTCCCTTGGCAGGGACCTGCTGGACCTGCAGCAGGACCTGTCCCGCACGGGCCGCGCTGCCCACGCCGCGTGTCTGCACCTGGGCTCCCACCTGGGAATGCGGGAAAGCCGCGAGGGTGCGGAACGGCAGCGGCTGGAGCAGCACCTGGAGCAGAGGGACAGCGAGACAAGGACCCTGAGCTGCCGGTACCGGGACCCGACCGGAACCAGGGGCGGGACCAGGGCGGGGCGGGGCTTGGGAGGGTTAGGGAGATTTTGGGGGTTTTGGGATTAGGGGTTTTTTTGGGGTGGTTTGGGGTGATTTTGGGGGGTTCGGGATTAGGGTTTTTTTGGGGGTGGTTTGGGGTGATTTGGGGGGTTCGGGATTAGGGTTATTTTGGGGGTGATTTTGGGGTATTTGGGAATAGGTTTATTTTGGGGGAATTGTTTGGAGTTGGGGATTAGGGTTATTTTTGGGGTTGGGGTGATTTGGGGGGTTTGGGATTATTTTGGGGGAATTGTTTGGGGTTGGGGTGATTTTTGGGGGGTTTGGGATTAGGGTTATTTTTGCAGTGGTTGGGTGATTTTGGGGGTTTTAGGATTAGGTTTATATTTGGGGAATTGTTTAGGGTTGGGGTGATTTTGGGGGGTTTGGAATTAGGGTTATTTTTGGGGTGGTTTGGGGTGATTTTGGGGTATTTGGGAATAGGTTTATTTTGGGGGAATTGTTTGGGGTTGAGGTTATGTTTAGGGGTTTGGGGATTAGGGTTATTTTTGGGGTGGTTTGGGGTGATTTTGGGGGGTTTGGGATTAGGGTTATTTTGGGGGAATTGTTTGGGGTTGGGGATTAGGGTTGTTTTTGGGGTGGTTTGGGGTGATTTTGGGGGTTTGGGATTATTTTGGGGGAATTGTTTGGGGTCGTGTTGATCTGGGAGGGGGTGGGGGGCTTGGAGGGGTTGGGTTTATTGGTGTGGGGGGTGTTGGGCTGATTTTGGGGTGGGGTCTTGGTGCTGCCCAGGCTGGAGGAGGTGACAGCAGCACTGGAGAAGCTCCGGGAGCAGAAGGGGGAGAAGGAGCGGGAGGTGCAGGAGCTGCAGGGGAGGCTGCAGGAACTGGTGAGGGGGGGATACTGGGAGATACTGGGAGGGGCACTGTGAGGACAGTGGGAGGGACGCTGGGAAGGATACTGGGGGGGAACACTGGGAGACACTGGGGGAATATTTGGGCCAGTGGAGGGGGCCAGTCGAAGGGACACTGGGAGATACTGGGGGGATACTGGGGCCAGTGGGGGGGGGCAGTGGGAGGGACACTGGGAGGGATACTGGGGGGCACACTGGGAGATACTGGGGCCAGTGCCGGGGGGACAGTCAGAGGGACACTGGGAGGTACTGGGGGGATACTGGGGCCAGTGGGGGGGGGGGCAGTGGGAGGGACACTGGGAGGGATACTGGGGGGCACACTGGGAGATACTGGGGGAACACTGGGGGATACTTGGGCCAGTGGGGGGGACAGTTGGAGGAACACTGGGGGGACACTGACTGGGGACATTGGGAGGACACAGTGGGGGAAAACAGGGGGGATACTGTGGGAGATACTGGGGGGACACTGAGGAGGGACACTGGGGGGACACATGGGACACTGGGGGGACACTGCTGCTGGGCAGGCTGGCACCCTGCAGGGTGGGTGCACAGAAGTATGGGGGTCCCTGAGCCTACTCCTGGGGGGCTCTGCAGGAGGCTGCACGTGCCCGGGACCCCTCCCCAGCTGAGCTGGAGGCTCTGCGCTCCGAGCTGGAGCTGCTACAGAGGGTGCTGCGGGACATCACCCAGGTCAGGGGGTCCCTCTGCTCCCCTTCATCCCCATGCTCTCCATCATCCCCATTCCTCAGTTCCCTCCCCCCGTGCCTCAGTTTCCCTCCCGTGCCTCAGTTTCCCCCCCCCGTGCCTCAGTTTCCCTCCCCTCTGACAGGCAGTTCTGGCAGAGGATCCCCTGCAGCCGTCCCTGTCCCCTCCATCTCCCTCCCCTCCGCCCTCCGCCGCTCTCTCAGCCGTTCGGGCCGCCCTGGACCGGCACCGCCAAAAGCTGCAGGTGAACCGGGAGGGACACACACACAGCCTTCCCCCCTCCCATGACGTCATCATGATGTCACAGTGACGTCACGGCGGTGTGGCTGAGGCTGCTGTCCCCCCCAGGAGGCGCGGGCAGAGGCCCAGGCACTGCGGGGGCAGTTGGAGGAGCTGGGGGCTCAGGCCGGGGGGTGCCGGCGGGAGCGGGACCGGGCTCTGGCCCGGCTGGAGCAGCTGGAGGAGCAGAACCGGGACATGCGCAGGTACCGGGGGTGGGACTGTCCCAAGTGCTGTCTGTCCCTCCTGAGCTCCATCTGTCCATCCCAAGCTCTGTCTGTCCTGAGCCCTGCCTGTCCCAAGCTCTGTCCATCTGTCCTGAGCCCCATCTGTCTGTCCCGAGCTCTGTGCATCCCAAGCTTTGTCTGTCAATCCCAAACTCTGTTTGTCCCTCTTGAGCTCCATCCATCTGTCCCAAGCTCTGTCAATCCCAAGCTCTGTTTGTCCATCCCAAGCTCTGTCCGTCTGTCCCAAGCTCTGTCCCTTCCTCCATGGCTGTCCCTCTACTTGCCCCCCTCTGTCCATCTGTCCCTCTGCATCCTCACATCTCTTGGTCCATCTGCCATCCCACCAGTGTGGGTCTGTCCGTCTGTCCCCTATCCCACTGGTGTCAGTCTGTCCCTATGCCTGTCCAGCTGTCCCTTGTCCCACCCACCCCCATCCCCCTACCCTCCATCCCACTGCTGTCCACCCCTGTCCATCTGTCCATGCACCATTCCACCGCTGTGCATCCATCCATCCATCCATCCTCTGTCCCACTCCGCCCATCCCTCTGTCCCAGCTGTGTCCCTCTGTCCCTCTCAGGGCACAGGAGGAGGTGGAGGTGGCTCTGGTCGGGGCACAGGAGCGGGCAGAGGCTCTGGAGGAGGCGCGGGCCCAGGCTGCACAGCAGGCAGAGAGCACCCGGCAGCAGCTGGAGCTCCGGTGGGGACACGGGAGGGGGGACATGGGAGGGCAACATGGGGGGGACATGGGGAGGGAAACAGGTGGGACGCAAGGGGGGACACAGGGACACGCACCCCCCAGGGGGCTGCAGCCTCCCCCACTGCCCCCTGTACCACTTTGGTCCCCTGACCACCACTCCCTCTAAATGTGGGTGCTGCCACCTTGTCCCCACACCCACTAGGTGCTGCACCCCCCAGACACACACATATGCAAAGTGAGTCCCCTCAAGCCCTCCCCCCCCACAAAAGTGGGATGGAAAACTTCAGTGGGTGTTGTACATCCCCCCACAAGTCAGTCACTCCCCAGAAGCCCCCTCCAAGGTGGGTGCTGTCACCCTGTCACCCCAAAGGTGGCTGCTGCAGCCCCTTCTTCTCCTCCCCTCAAAGTGGGTGCTCAAGCCCTCCCCCACCCAAAAAAAAAAAAAAATAGGGTCCCCTGAGGCCCCTCTGAAGGTGGGATGCAAAACTTCAGTGGGTGCTGCAATAATCTCCTTGCCCCCCATCCAAATGGGTGCCGCAGGGTGGGTGCTGCAGGGTGCGTGCTCAGAGTGTGTGCTGATGGCAGATGCTGCACGGTGGGTGCTGAGGGTGGGTGCTGCAGGGTGGGTGCTGAGGGTGGGTGCTGCAGGCAGCAGGAGGTGGAGGAGCTGTCGGGGCAGCGTGCGGATGCCCGTCGGGAGGTGCTGGAGGTGCGGGAGGCGCTGAGCCGCGCGGCGCTGGAAGCGGAGGTGGCGCGGGGTGAGCGGGAGGTGCTGAGCCGGGCACTCAGCAAGGTGGGACCCCCACCCCGGCACCCCAAGTGACACAGCCCCTGCACTGGGTGTCCCCGGGGTGTCCCCAAGCAGTGGGTGTCCCTGGGGTGTCCCCAAGCAGAGGGTGTCCCCATGTTGTCCCTGGGGTGTCCCTACGGTGTCCCCAAGTAGCGGATGTCCCCATGGTGTCCCCAAGCACTGGGTGTCCCTATGGTGTTCCCAAGCAGTGGGTATCCCCGTGGTGTCCCCAAGCACCAGGTGTCCCCATGCAGTGGGTATCCCCATGGTGTCATCAGGGTGTCCCCATGCAGTGGATGTCCCCATGGCATCCCCAGCAGTGGGTGTCCCCGGGGTGTCCGCATGGCATCCCCAGCAGTGGGTATCCCCGGGGTGTCCCCAGGCAGCGGGTGTCCCCATGGCCTCCCCCGTGTCCCCAGGCTCAGTGCAGCTGCGGGCAGCTGGCTGCGGGGCAGCGGGTGGCGGTGGCCGAGCAGGCCCGGCTGCGGGAAGCCCTGGCCCGTACCGGGGAGCTGGCGGCAGGGCTGGCCCGAGAGCGGCGGGAGCTGGTGCTGGGGCTGGAGCGGGAACGGGAGAGCGGGAGGCGGCGGGCAGAGGAGCTGGGAATGGAGGTGACCGAGCTGAGAGAACGGCTGGAGAGGGGCCGGAGGAGGGGCCTGGAGCGGGGTCTGGAGCGGGGCCGCAGGGAGGCCGAGGAGGGGACCCGGGGGCTGCGGGGACAGCTCGGGATCCTGCGAAGCCACCAGCTGAGGCTGCGACAGCTCCTGGGGCAGGTGGGACACGGAGACGGGGCTGGGGGCAACTGGGAAGGGGCATGGGGGAACTGGGAGGGTGCACAGGGCAACTAGGACGGGGCTCTGGGTCACTGGGAAGGTGCATGGGGCAACTGGGAGCGGTGGGGAGTTTGTACAGGGTGACTGGGAGAGCCATGGTGGATGTGTGGGGCAACTGGGAGGGGATGCATGGGGTGACTGGGAGGCTGAGAGGGCAACTGGAAGGACCACAGTGGCTGTGTGGGGTCATTGGGTGCTGTGTGGGTCACTGGGTGATCATTGGGTGCTGGGTGGGGTCACTGGGTGCATCACTGGATGCTGGGTGGTCACTGGGTTCTGTGTGTGGGGTCACTGGGTGCTGTGTGGGGTCACTGTATGGGGTCACTGAGTGCTGTGGGGTCACTGGGTGGTCACTGGGTGCTGTATGGGGCTCCTGGGGGTCACTGGGTGCTGTGTGGGTTACTGGGTGCTCTATGGGGTCACTGTATGGGGTCACTGGGTGCTGTGTGGGTTACTGGGTGCTCTATGGGGTCACTGTATGGGGTCACTGAGTGCTGTGGGGTCACTGGGTGCTGGGTGCTGGCAGGCAGTGCAGGAGCAGGGTGCTGCGGGCCGGGCCCTGGTGCACGCACGGGGGGAGCAGGAGCGGCTGCGGGAGGAGCTGCAGGAGGTGGCCCGCAGCCGGCAGGCACTGGCCAAGGAAGGGGCCAGCCTGGCCGTGCAGTTGGCCACCGCCCAACGCCAGGGCCAGGAGCGGGCCCAGGAGGTGGCAGCGCTCAGGTGGGTCCTGGCGGGGGGGGCGGGTGGGGGGGTGTTAAGGTGTGTGCGGGCCCCGTGTCCCCCGTTCCGGCAGCATCGCCCCGGTGTCCCGGCAGGGTGGAGAAGGAGGCGCTGGAGAGCAGCATCTTCCAGCTCCAGCAGCAGCTGTCCCAGCGGGATACCCACACCCGGCACCTGGAGGCTGAGGCACGGACCCTGCTCCAGGCCAAGGAGGGACTGGAGGGTGAGCTGCACATCCTCATCCCCATCCTCATCCCCACCCCTGCTCATCCTCATCCCCATCGCCATCCCTGCTCATCTTCATCCCCATCTATCCATCCTCATCCCCACCCGTGCTCATCTTCATCCCCACTCCTGCTCATCCTCATCCCTGCTCATCTCCATCCCCACCTATCTATCCTCAGCTTCAGCTGCATCTTCCTCTCCCTGTGGCCTTATCCTCAGCCCCATCTTCATTCTCAGCCCTGTTCAAATCCATCCATGCCCATCCCTGTCTTCTTGTGCTCATTCATCCTCATCCTTTCCCATCCTTATTCCCTTCTTCATCCCCATCCATCCCTTTCTTTATCCTCATCTTCAGTTTCATCCCCATCCATCCATCCATCCATCCATCTCCATCACCATCCAGCTTCACTTTCAACCTTATCCTGATCCAATCCCTCTCCATTCCCATCCATCTACATTTTTATCTTCATCCCCATCCCATCCATCTCCATCTTTTCTTATTCCCTTCCATCCTCATCTTCTTCCCCATGCAGCTTTATCTTCATCATCCTCATCCCCATCCATCTCTATCTTCATCCCCACCCATCTCCATACTCATCCTCCTCCCCACCCACCTCCATCCACCCCAATCCTGCTGCCACCACCTCCCCCTATGCCCTCACTCCCTTAACCCTCCCCCCCACTGTCCTACTGATCTGGGGGCTGATTCCACTGCCCTGGGGGTGTCCCTGCTGACTTGGGGTTGTCCCCAGTCCCCTGGGGATGTCCCCACTGCCCTAAGGGTGTCCCCACTCCCCTGTGGGTGTCCCCACTGTCCTGAGTGGGTGTCCTCACTGCCCTAGGGGTATCCCTGCTGACTTGGGGTTGTCCCCACTGCCCTAGGGGTGTCCCTGTTGACCTGGGGGTGTCCCCACTGACCTGAGTGAGTGTCCCCACTGCCCTGGGGATGTCACCACTGCCCTAGAGGTGTCCCCACTGACCTGAGTGGGTGTCCCCACTAACCTAGGGGTGTCCCTGCTGACCTGGGGTTGTCCCCACTCCCCTGGGGGTGTCCCCGCTGCCCTAGGGGTGTCCCCACTCCCCTGGGGGTGTCCCCACTTGACCTGAGTGTGTGTCCCCACTGACCTGGGGGTGTCCCCTGTCCCCAGCCGAGCTGGGTGCCAGCCGTCTGGAGCGGGAGCGGGAGCTGGAGGAGCGGCGCCAGGCAGTGGCAGCGGCCGAGGCAGCGGCGGTGACAGTGGCACTGCAGAGTGCCAGCACCGCCCATCGCCAGGAGCTGGACCGCCTGCAGCGCCAGAAGGTGGGACCGGGACGGGGGCTGGGGTGCGGGGCTGACTTTTGGGGTGGGGTGCTGGTTATCGAGGGTCCGCTGTTGGTTTTGGGGGATTCAGTGCTAATTCCTGGGGTGAGATGCTGATTTTTCGGGGGGTCACTGATAGTTTTTGGGATGCAGGATGCTGATTTTTGGGGTGGGAGGCTGGTCTTTGGGGATTCAGTGCTAATTCCTGGGGTAAAGTCCTGATTTTGGGGGGTCAGTGCTGGGTATTTGGTATGTGGGAAGCTGATTTTGGGGTGGGATGCTGATTTTTGGGGTCCAGTGCTGTTTTGTTTTTTTTTATATGGGATGCTGATTTTGGGGCACAGCAGGCTGATTTTTGGGGCATGAGGCTGATATTTGGGGTGTGAGTCTGATTTTTAGGTATTCAGCACTAATTTGGGGCCCAACCCTGACGTTTGGGGGCACAATTCTGATCCTTTTGGGGAAGGCGATGCTACCTGCCGGGGCACAACGCTTCTGTGGCACGATTCTGATTTTCTGGGGGTACAATCCTGATTTTCTGGGGATACACTGGTGATTTTTGGGGGTGCATTCCTGCTGTCTGGGGGGGGCAGGAGGAGCTGGAGGCTGAACGGGGCCGGCTGGCTCGGGAGCAGGAGGAGCTGGCGGCGGAGCTGGCGGCGATGCGGCGGCAGCGGGAGAGTGAGAAGCAACAGGTCTGTGTGTGTCCCCCCCACGTCCTGGGTCTGCTGTCCCCCTCCCCTGACAGAGCTGTCCCCCTCCCCAGGCCCTGGCACTGCAGGAGGAGGAGCGGGCGGCACTGGCAGAGACTCTGGAGGGGCTGCAGAGGAGTTTGGCTGAGGCCACGGCTGAGCTGGAGCAGCGGCGGCGAGAGGTCACGGGGCACCAGGAGAAAGAGCAGGTGGGGGGGGGCTTGGGGGTCCTGGGACCCCTCCCCAGAGTGGCACAGCACCCCACATAGCCCTGTCTGCAAACCTCCGTGCCTGGGTGTCCCCCCACCTTGCAAGCCCTAATGCCAGGGTGTCCCCCATAGTCCCCCCATTGCAAAGCCCCATGTCTGGGTAGCCCCCATAGCCCCCCCATTGCAAAGCCCCATGTCTGGATAGCCCCCATCGCCCCCCCATTGCAAAGCCCCATGTCTGGGTAGTTCCTATGGCCCCTCCATTGCAATCCCCCATGTCTGGGTGTAGCTCCCATGGCCCCCCCATTGCAAAGCTCTATGTCTGGGTGGTCTCCATGGCCCCTCCATTGCAATCCCCTGTGCCTGGGCACTCCTCAGGCCCCCCCCATTGCAAAGCCCTATGTCTGGGCACCCTCTATTGCAAGGTCCCACACTTGGACATCCCCCTTGTAGCCCCCCCCAAACCTCCCAACCTAAAGTTCTCCCCCCATTTTCCCCCCAGTGATCCCTCTTCCTGCACCTCCCCATCTCCCCCCCTGAGCCATGGGGATGCTCAGCTTACACCTCCATCCCTCCACCATCCCCATCACAACCCCACCCAGGGTCCCCCACATACCTGGATGTTGGGGGGGGGGTTGTTTCTCAGCTCTCCTTTCCCCCCCCAACCCCAGAGCCTGGCTGCAGAGCTGCAGAGCCTGCGGGCACAGGCAGAGGAGGCAGCAGTGGCCCACGAGCAGGAGGCCAGAGCCCTCCAGGAACAAACCACAGCAGTGGCCAAGCAGAGGGACACTGCCCTGCGGGAGGTAAAACCCCCTCCAAACCACCTCCCCAATCTTTCATCCCCCTAACCCTGTCAAGACCTGCTAAAAACACAAAAAACAACTTTTTTTCCCCTCAAAACATCTCCCGTAACCCTTGTGAAGCTCCCCCCCCAAAAAAACATAAATAACCCTTTCCTCCAAAATAATCTTTTCCTCCCAAAATAATCTTCCTCAGCCCCTGTGAACCCTCAAAAAAACCCCCATAAAACAACCTTTTCCCCCAAAATACCCATTCAAACTCTATGAACCCTGAAAAAAAACCCCATAAAACACCCTTCCCCCCCAGATATTCCCCCTAACTCCTGTGAACACCCCCCCAAAACCATAAAATAACCTCTTCCCTCCAAAATAACCTTTCCCCCCCCCCAAATAACCCTTCTCAACCCTCAAAAAACCCCCATAAAACAACCTTTTCTGCCAAAATATCCATTCAAACTCTATGAACCCTGAAAAAAAAACCCATAAAACACCCTTTCTCCCCAGATATTCCCCCTAACTCCTGTGAACACCCCCCCAAAACCATAAAATAACCTCTTCCCTCCAAAATAACCTTTTCCCCTCAAAATAACCTTCCTCAACCTTTTCCCCCAAAATATCCTTTCAAACTCTATGAACCCTCAAAAAAGCCCCATAAAACACCCTTCCCCCCAGATATTCCCCCTAGCCCCTGTGAACACCCCCCCAAACCCACAAAATAATGTTTTCCCCCCCAAAATAACCCTCCTCAACCGCTGTGAACCCTCAAAAAAACCCCATAAAACATCCTTTTCCCCTAAAATATCCACTTAATGCCTCTGAACCCTCCAAAAACCCCATAACCACTGGGTGTGGGGTGTGCAGGTGCGGGTGCTGCGGGAGGCCCGTGCTGCGGGGCAGCGGGCGCTGCGGGAGGCCCAGCGGGAGGCCCGGGAGCTGCGGGTGCTGGGGGAGACCCAGCAGAGGAAGGTGCTGGAGGCCCAACGGGCCCTGGGGGATGAGGCCAAGGAGAAGGAGACCCTGAGGCGCTCCAACCAGGAGCTGAGGGCAGCGCTGAGGCGTGCAGAGGGAGAGCGCATCAGGTAACCCCCAAAGTGGGGCTTGGGGGGGATGGGGGATGAGCTGGAGGGTTGGGACAAGGGAGTGACCCAGGGAGGACTTGCTTGGGTGGTGGAGTGCCTTGGAGGGTGATGCTTGGGGTTGGGGTGATGCCTGGGGCAAGGGAGTGACATAGGGGGGGCTTTTATGGGGTGGTGGGATGCTCTGGAGGGCGACGTTCAGGGTTGGGGTGATGTTTGGGACAAAGGAATGACCAAGGTGGGACTTGAGTGGGATGAGCTGGAGGGTGATGTTTGGGATAAGGGAATGACCAAGGAGGGACTTGCATGGGGTGATGTGATGAGCTGGAGGGTGATGTGCAGTTTTGGGGTGCTGGTTGGGACAAGACAAGAGGATGCCTGAGGCAGGACTTGTGTGAGGTGCTGCAGCACCTTGGAGGGTGATGTTTGGGGTTGGGGTGGTTCCTGGGACAAGACAATAACTGAGGGGGGACTTTTCTGGGACGGTGGGGATGCCTTGGGGGGTGATGCTCAGGACGAGGTCACGCTGGGGATAGTGTGGTGGCAGCAGATGTGACACCAGCCCCTTCTTCTCCCTCCCCCAGCCTGAAGCACTCGGGTGAGGAGAAGGAGCAGCAGCTGGTGGTGGTGGAGGAGGGGAGGGTGGCAGCAGAGCGGGAGGTGCGGGAGCTGCGGGCACAGCTGCGGGAGCTGGAGCGAGCGCGTCTGGATGCACGCAGGGAGCTGCAGGAACTGCGGCGGCAGGTGAGGAGGAGGAGGAGGGGGAGGAGGAGGAGGAGGAGGAGGGTGGGGACTCCCACCCACCCATTGGGGGTGCTCTCAACTCCTCCTTGGGCAGATGAAGGACCTGGACAGTGAGAAGAGCAAGAAGAGCCGGGAGGTGGGGGAGCTGCAGGCACGCCTGGCCCTGGGGGAGCAGCGGGAGGAGGAGAGGCACCGGGAAGCCTTTGGCCTCAGGCAGAAGGTGGCTGAGAGTGAGGCAGGCACAGAGGCAGCCAGGAAGGAGGTGACAGGGTCCCCCCGTGTCCCCAGCGCTCCACTGCTCCATGTCCTGTGTCCCAAAGTGTTCCCATCACCCCACAGCTGGGTGCCCTGCCTGGCCTGGTGTCCCTATCCCTTCACCCCATATCTCCATGCCAGTTGTCACCCCATAACCAGTGTTCTCTGTCGCTGGGTGTCCCTGCTCTCCACTGCTTGATGCCATGTCCCTGGTTGTCTCCATCACCTCACTGATTGGTCCCCTATGTCCCCCTCACCCCATTGCTCTGTCCCCTGCATCCCCGAGGGTTTTCATCACCTTGCTGCTCCCTCCCCTGCCGCCCTGGGGTCCCCCACATCATTTTGCTCTCTCTCTTATATCCCTGGGGGTCCCCATCACCCTATTGCTGTGTCCCTGGGGTCCCACATGCTCTATCACTCCATCCCTGTGATCCTCCATCATCCCATTACTCCATCCCCTGCATCCTTGGGGTCTCCCATCACCCCCTTACTCCATCTCTTGCATCTCCATCACCCCATTGTTCTATCCTTGGGATCTCCATCACCACATTGCTCTGTCCCTGGGGTCTCAAGTATCCCATTGCTCCATCCCTGGAGTCTCCATCACCCCATTACTCCATCTCTTGTATCTCCAACTCCCCATTGCTCCATCCTTGGGATCTCTATCATCCCATTGCTCCATCCCCAGAGTCTCCATACCCCATTGCTCCATCCCTGGAGTCTCCATCACCCCATTACTCCATCTCTTGCATCTCCAACTCCCCACTGCTCCATCCCCAGAGGTCTCCCATCACCCCACCTCCCCCCCTGCACCCCAACTCTCCCCATCACCCCCTTCCCCACCTCCCCTCCCCTCAGCTCCAAGCCCTGCAGCAGCGCCTGGCAGAGGCAGAGGAGGAATTCCGGCAGCGGGAGAAGGAGCTGTCCCGCAGCTTGGAGGAGGCTCGGGGCAACGAGCGGAAGCTGCTTGCGGACACCCTGAACCTGCGGCTGAAGGCGGAGGCTGCGCGGGGCGAAGCTGCGGAGCTGAGCCTGAAGCTGAGCGCGGCCGAGGGCCGGGCCCAGGGGCTGGAGGCGGAGCTGGCCCGGGGCGAGGAGCTGCGCAGGGCTACCGAGAGCCGCCTGGGGGGCATCCGCTCCGCGCTGCGCCGCACCATGGGCATCCCCCGGGCGGGGACACGGCCCCCCGGCAAGGGTGAGAGGTGATGGGGAACCCCAGCTCCTGCTGAGGTGAAGGGGATGCAGCCTCCTGCTGCTGCTCCTGCTGCAAGGGCTTCTGCAGTGCTGCTCCATCCCCTGCACTTCCAGGGACGCCCGTATCCCAGTGCTCCATCCCCAGGGATCCCCCATTTCCCAGTGTTCCATCCTGCTCACCCTCAAGGGACCCACATATCCCAGTTCTCCATTCCCTGTGCCCCCAGGGATCCCCCATATCTCATTGATCCATCCCTGGGGAGTCCCCAGTACCCCAGTGTTCCATCCCCTGCACTCCCAGGAGACCCCATATCCCAATTCTCCATCCCCTGTGTTCACAGGGATTCCCTATATCCCATTGATCCATCCCTGGGGAGTTCCCAGTACCCCACTGGTCCATTCCCTGCACCCCCAGGAGACCCCCATATCCCATGACTCCACCTTCAGGGATCCCCCATATCCCAGTGCTCCATCCCTGTACCCCCTAGGGACCCCCATCTCCCATTGATCCATGTCTTAAATCCTTGGGATCCCCTCTGCCCCATTCCTTCATTCTTAGGGGTCCCCCATCACCCCATTACTCAGTCCCTTGCATTTGTAAGCCCCCCCCATCACCCCATTGCTCCATCCCCTGCATCCCTGGGGTCCCCATCACTCCTTCTCTTCCATCCCCCCTATCCCATGGCTCCACCCCACTGCACCACATCCCCTTCCACCTTCCCACCCTCTCTTGGCTGCTTCACCCCGTTGTCCCCGTGCCACCCAGTTTGTCCCCACACAGGGGGGGGACCAGAAGCCTCGGGGACCCCCAGCTCCTCCCCGGACACCGACGCAGCCTCCGAGCCCGAGGCGGTGCGGGCAGCACTGGGGGAGTTCCTGAGGGAGCTGCAGGACACCCAGAGGGAGAGGGTACAGATCCCCATTCCCCTCCCCTTTTCTCAGCCCCAAAAAGCCCCTTTTTTCACCCAGTTTTGTCTCTGCAGGAGGAGCTGCGGGTGCAGGTGGGCACCCTGGGCAGGCAGCTGGCAGAGGCAGAGGAGGAGCGGGACAAGGCCAGGACCCGGGCACGGCAGCTCCAGAAGATGGTGGCTGAGAGTGAGGAAGGTGATGGGGTTTGGGCTGGTTTTTTTTTTGGGGTGCATCCCCTCAAATTGTGGGGTTCAGGGTGATTTGCCCTGTGCTGGAGCCCTGCTGGACAGCGGGGGCTTTTTGGGAATCTGAAGTGTGGTGGGTGATGCTGCTGCTTGGTGGGATTTCCCCTCAGATCCTGGTAAAATGGGTAAAACCTCCCATGAAGCCCAGTAAAACCCTGCCGTGTGCCCAGTAAAACCAGTAAAACTGGTAAAGTCCCTGTGTGTCCCCCATAAACCTCAGTAAAACTGGTAAAACCCCTGATGGATCTCCTGTAAATCCCAGTAAAACTGGTTAATGCCCTGTAAATCCCAGTAAATCTCCTCAAGCGTCCCCCAGAAACTCCAGTAGAACTGGTGCACCCCCATTCCCTTTAAACCAATAAAGTGGGTAAACCCTCATCTCCCCCCCATAACATCCCATATAAACCCAAGTAAAACTGGTAAAACTCCCCATGAATCCTCTGTAAATCCCAAGAAAATTGATAATCCCCCCCCTTTATCCCCCATAAACCCCAATAAAATAGGGTAAAAGCCCCTCATCTCCCCTATAAACCCCAATAAAATGGGTAACCCCCCCCCCTACCCCCCATAAACCCTAATAAAATGGGTGCCCCCCCCCCATGGCCACCCTGGTGTGGTGGGTGACCCCCGGGGGTCTCTGCAGGGCACTGTGGTGTGGGGGGGGAGCTGAGCAGCCCCCAGGCCACGCGGGTGCTGCAGGAGGAGAGGCTGCAGTGGGGCGAGCGGGAGCGGCGGGAGCTGCAGGAGAAGGTGGTGGGGCTGGAACAGAACCTGCAGAGTGCCCAGGCCCAGCACAGAGCTCTCCAGGTGGGCATGGCCATCAGGGGCACATCTCCTCCTGATCACTGACCCCTTCCAGGAGCCTCCTGACTATCCCCCCATCCCTCTCTCTTCCATTCTGGCTTTCCAGTCTCCTCCAGGAGCCTCCTGACCATCTCATCCCTCAGCACTTCCTTTTAGCTCTCCAGTCCCTTCCAGGAGCCTTCTGACCATCTGGCCATCCCTCAGTGCTCCATGCTGGCTCTCCAGTCCCTTCCAGGAGCACCTCAGCACTCCCTTTTAGCTCTCTAATCCCTTCCAGGAGCACCCTGACCATCTCTCCATCCCTCACTGCTCCATGCTGACTTTCCAGTCTCCTCCAGGAGCATCTTGACCATCGTATCCCTCAGCACTCCCTTCCAGCTTTCCACTTTCTTCCAGGAGCACCCTGACCATGTTCCCATCTCTCACTGCTCCATTCTGGTTCTCCAGTCTCTCCAGGGTGCTCCTGGAGGATACCATCCCCTCATCCCTCAGCACTCCCTTCTAACTCTCCAATCCCTTCCAGCAGCCTCCTGACCATCTCCCCATCCCTCACTGCTCCATGCTGGCTCTTCAGATCCTCCTAGGAGCACCTCAGCACTCTAACTCTCCAATCCCTTCTGGAATCACCCTGTCCCTATCCCCTGCCTTGCAGGAGAAGCTCTCCATGGTGCAGCCCCTCCAGGCCCAGCTGGAGGAGGCCAAGGGGCAGCTGGAGGTTGCAGGGAGCCGGGGCCGCCGGCTGGAGCTGCAGCTGAGGGTGCTGGAGGGGGAACTGCAGAGGGCACAGAGGGACCTGAGACAGCAGAGAGCAGAGACTCAGACAGCACAGGAGCGTGCTGAGACACTGCAGAGACAGGTGACACTGCAGGGACAAGTGACAGGCCCTGACAACCCTTTCCAGGGAGAAATTCTTCCCCAGCTCCAACCTAAACCTCCCCTGGCACAACTTGAGTTGTGCCAAAAGTTCCTCTTGTCCCATCCCTTGTTCCTTGGGAGCAGAGCCCGACCCCCCCTGGCTCCAACCTCCTCTCAGGGGGTTGCAGAGAGCCAGAAGGTCTCCCCTCAGCCTCCTCTGCTCCAGGATCAGCACCCACAGGGCCCTCAGCTGCTCCTCACAACTTCTCCAGACCCTTCTCCATGTCCTCCAGCCCTTCCCCAGCTCCATTCCCTTCTCTGGACACTCTCCAGCCCCTCAATCTCCTTCTGCTCCTGAGGGGAGTCAGTTCTGGAACTGACCCCAGGATTTGAGGTGCAGCCTCCCCAGTGCCCAGCACAGGGACCATCCCTGCCCTGCTCCTGCTGGCCACACCAGTGCTGACACAAGCCAGGATGCTGGTGGCCTTCTTGGCCACTTGGGCACACCCTGGCTCATGTTTGACCCCTGTCAGCCACCCCCCAAAGTCCTTCCCCTTGGGGCACTTTCCAGCTGCTCTGCCCCAAGCCTGGAGCAGGGTGTGGGGCTTTGGTGTCACCCTGGGACCACTTGGCCACGCTGAAACCTTCCACCCCATCCTGCAGTTTCAGTGAAAAACGCTCCCACTGAAGTTTTGGGGTGGTTTTTGGTTTTTTTGGGTGCAGTTGGCCGGGAGCGAGCAGCGTGTCAGCACCTTGCAGCTGGCAGTGGAGAGGCTGAGCACATTCTGGGCACAGAGCAGCCCGAAGGCCACTGTCCCCAGCGATGTCCCCAGCACCCCCTCCCCATCACCCGATGGCACCGGGGTCCAGGAGCAGCTTCAGCAGCTCCAGAGTGTCCTGGCTGCCGGGGAGCTGGACCGGCGGGCACTGCAGGTGGGTGAGGGGGGAGACACACACACAGCCGGGGGTCCCCCTGCTCCGGGGTCACCGTGGCTGTGTCCCCCGGTGCCAGGAGGGGCTGGAGGTGGCCCGGAGGGCGCTGGTGGAGGCGAGGGAGGAGAAGGGAACCCTGCGGGAGCAGCTGCGGGAGCTGCGGGAGGAGCGGGAGGAACTGCAGAGGGGCAGGGAGGAGCTGGAGCTGCGGCTGCGGCAGCAGCAGGAGGTGAGGGGCGGGGGGGGGACACCCCAAATTCATGGGCTGCTGTCCCCCCGGCAGGGTTTGACACCCCTCCACCCCATGCAGTATCTTTGGCACCCATGCAGTCCCCAGCACCCTTTGTCCCCTGCCCCAGCTCCTAATATCCCCTAAATAAACCCCCCCAGCACTCTTTGTCCCCTGCCCTAGCGCCTATTGCCCCCAGAGCCCCCCCCAGCACCCCCAGCTCTCTATTGTCCTACCTCCAACTCCCTATTGATTCCCCAGCACCCTATTGCCCCCAAAACCATCCTTTTCCCTCCCCCCTTGCATCACCCTATGGCTCCCCCCTAAACCCCCAGCACCCCCACCCATCCTTTCCTCCACCCTGTGCACCCTCCTACAGCCCCAGCACCCTACAGACCCTCCTCGTGTCACCCTACAGACCCCTCTTGAGCCTCAGTCCCCTCTCACACCCTCCCGGGGGCCATGGCTGACCCCTCCACCCCCCAGGTGCTGCGGCAGCGTCAGGAGGAGCGGGGGGGTCTGCAGGAGAGGGTGGGCACCCTGCAGAGAGCCCTGACCCGTGCCCAGGGGGACAGGAGGGAGGCTGAGCGCCTGGCCCTGCGCCTGGAGAAGGACAAGAGTGCCCTGAAGAAGACCCTGGACAAGGTGAGGCCACCTTGGGGGTGTCCCCCTGCCCAGCATCACATCCCCAGGGACCCCTGCAGGAGGTGGCACCCATCCTGCACCCATCACTGTGGTGCTGCACCTCCCAGACACCAGCTCCTACCCCATCACCACCTTCCAGGGACCATGTCCTTGGGGTCACCAAAACAAAGCCCCTCCTCAGGACCACATCCTGCACCCACCACCAAAGCACAGCACCTTCTAGAGACCTTCTAGAGACTTCTGCCCCATCACCATAGTGCTGCACCTTCCAGGTGCCATGGCCTTGGGGTCACCAAAACAAAGCCAGGGCACAGAGCCTCAGGACCACATCCTGCACCCATCACCATGGTGCTGCACCTTCTGGCCACCCTTATTCTTAAGCTCCCCAAAGTGTAGCACCCTCTAAGGACCTTCTGCCCCCCTCACTAAAGCAGAAGATCTTGCAGGGACCACATCCTGCACCCATCACCAGGGCACAGCACCTGTTAGAGACCTTGTTCAGCCCCATCACCATAGGGCTGATCCTTCCAGGTGCCATCTCCTCGGGGTCACCAAAACAAAGCACCTCCTCAGGACCATCTCTTGTACCATCACCAAAGTGTCACACCTCCCAGGGACCTTGTCCTCAGGGTCACCCAAGCAAAGCACTTCCAAGGGACCATCTCCTGTCCCATCACCAGTGCAGCACCTTTCAGGGACCACCTGCCCCAGCACCAAAGTAGGATATCTAGGGGTCACATCCTGACCCCCCCCAAAGCACAGCACCTTCTAGGGCCCATGTCCACAAGATGACTGAAGAAAAACAACTTCTAGGGGCCACCTCCTGCCCCCTCTAGAGACTTTGTCCTCAGGGTCACCAATGATTGCATGTGCAAAACTAAAAATATAGATATAATATGTAAAACAAAAATTATAATGTTCCTTACACCTGTTACCTGCTGGAGAGAGGTTTGCAGGGGGTAGGGGTGATGCCCCCCACCCTTACCCTCTTCTCCCCCTCCTCCCTGGGGCAGGTGGAACGGGAGAAGCTGCAGGGACAGGAGGACTCAGCCAGGCTGTGGGCAGAGAAGGGGAGGCTGGACAGAGCCCTGGGCACAGCCCAGAGGGAGCTGGCACAGGCACAGCACCACATCCAGCTCCTGCAGGTGGGCACAGGGGGATATGGGCTTGGGGGTGCTGCTGGGGGCACCCCTGGGTGCTGTCCACCTGAGGGATGCACTGGGGGATTGTACTGGGATGGTGCTGGGATCTGGTTTGGGTTTGTCCCAGCTTGGGGAGGTGGTGGTGCTGGCACCAGGAATGGTGTTGGGATCTCCTGGGGCTTTATCCCAGCTTGGGGAGATGGTGTTGGCACCAGGATGGTGCTGGGCTCTGGTGTGGGTTCATCCCAGTTTGGGGAGATGGTGCTGGGCCCAAGCTGGAAGGGAGATGCTGGTGCTGGCACTGGGCTCTTTTTTTGGGGGGGGCATGTGGATGTGGGGGATCTCCTCCCATTTTGGGCCCCCCCCTGTGGTGACAGACCCCCCCTCTCCCATGTCCCACAGGCACAGGTGTCAGCCCTGGAGCAGCGCTCTGCCCCCCCCCCACGTGTCACCCCCCACGAGAAGGTGAGTGGGGGACACCCTGGGGTGGGGGGCACAGACCCCCTGGGGGACACCCAGCCCTGTGCCCCCTCCCCCTTTGCTCCTTAACCCCCCCAATCCTCCCCAGGTCCCACTGCTGCAGGGCCCGGAGCTGCCCCCACACCCCACCAGCATTTAGGGTCCCCCCACAGAGCCTGGCACAGCTCAGCTCATGGGGGGGGGGGGGAAACCAAACAACCCCAACCACTGATTTTTGTCTCATTGCCTTTCCTCAAGAAAAAAAAAACAAAAAACCAACCCCAAACCCCTGCACTTTACTCCCCCAGCTACTGACCCAGAGGGAGTTTTGATGCAGTGTGAGCCCTGGGCACTCGGTTCTCCTTTTCTTGTGCTTTGTTTTTATTGCAGTTTTTAACCAAAAGTTTGAAAATACCTTTTTATAACCTTAGAAAAGCCACCTTGGCACCTTGATTTATTCTTCCTCTCCCCTTACCCAATGCTTCTCCACCAGCTCCTAATTTTCCCCCTTTTTTCTAACAGAAAAACTCCTCCAGTCTGATGGGTTTGGGCAAATAACAGGATTTAGATCTCTTTTTTTTTTTGAGTTTGAGGATTTTCTTGGTGCTAAATGGCTGAAAAAATGTGGGTGTCAAGGGGATGGTTTCAAGTGTGTGTCCCCCACTATTAAATGTGGATAAACCCAAACTGGTACTGATGGGGTTTATTCTGGAGGGGGGGATGTCCGAATGGGGGTGCAGTGGGACACCCAGATTGCTTCAGGTCCCTAAGTGATAATAAATAATAACAAAGAATAATAAATAATCACAAATAATAAAAAGCAAAGAATAACTTCCAGCTCTTGGGTTGTTATTAGCATTTATTACCTATTAATATTTATATTTATTATTGGAGGACATGCACCAGAGCCACTTGGCATCATCTTTTTGGGGTGCTGCTGCCTCCCCATCCCCTGTTTTAACCCTTTCCTGGGGGGTTGAGCCCCATGGGAAGGATGAATCCCTCCTGTTCCCAAAGCCCTGAGCATGGGGGTGGGATGGGAGAAGAACTGAACCCCAAACACCCCCCCACAAAGGGTTTTCTCTAAGCTCCAGGCACTCAAAGGGGAAAAAACCCTCCCCAAAAAGGAGCAAATCTACCAAAAAGAAGGAGAAGCTACCCTCAAAATGGGACCCCCTGAAAAAGAGATGAGAAAAACCTCCCCAAAATGAAAAAAAAAGAGAATTTAAAAAAAAAAAGAGGAAAATCCTCTCAAAAGTGAGAATTCCTTCTGAGAAATAACAGAAATCCTCCAATATTAAACTGATAAGAACAGATACTACACTTGATCTTAGCCAAAAGGCCGAGAAGCTGATGACACTAAGCTGGGAGGAGTGGCTGACACACCAGAAGGCTGTGCTGCCATTCAGAGAGACTTAGACAGGCTGGAGAGTTGGGCAGAGAGAAACATGATGAAATTCAACAAGGGGAAGTGTAGAGTTTTGCATTTGGGGAAGAACAACACGATGGCCCAGTATAGGTTGGGGGCTGACCTGCTGGAGAGCAGTGTAGGTGAAAGAGACCTGGGGGTCCTGGTAGACAAGAGGATGACCATGAGCCAGCAATGTGCCCTTGTGGCCAAGAAGGCCAATGGCATCCTGGGGTGCATTAGAAAGGGTGTGATTAGTAGGTCAAGAGAGGTTCTCCTCCCCCTCTATTCTGCACTGGTGAGGCCGCACCTGGAGTATTGTGTCCAGTTCTGGGCCCCTCAGTGTAGAGAGACATTGTCAACCAGGTGCCTTGAATTGCCAGTGAGTGGGTGTGAGTCCACCTGTGCCTGATTAGGACAGGCCCCTATTGGGCATGAGCAAGGCCAGGGGGCCAATAAAGGTGGGACACACACCCACAGAGGAGAGCTCAGCTCACTCTGGTGTGAGGCATGGAGAGGCCAGCAGCTCATTGAGCCTCTGGAGCAAGAAAGGCTCTTCCTGCTACACTTCTACCCTGGAAGTGCTGTGTGGTGGCTGGAGTCCTGGAAGAGACCAGCAGCTCGTCGAGCTTCAGGAGCAAGAATGGCTCCTCCCGCTACACCTCAGTTCAAGAAGGACAGGGAAGTGCTTGAAAGAGTCCAGCGCAGAGCTACTAAGATGATTAAGGGAGTGGAACATCTCCCTTATGAGGAAAGGCTGAGGGAGCTGGGTCTCTTTAGTTTGGAGAAAAGGAGACTGAGGGGTGACCTCATCAATGTGTTCAAATATGTAAGGGGTGAGTGTCAGGGAGATGGAGTTAGGCTCTTCTCAGTGGTGACCAGTGATAGGACAAGGGGTAATGGGTGTAAATTGGAGCACAGGAGGTTCAAGTTGAATATCCAGAGGAATTGTTTTCCTGTAAGGGTGACAGAGCCCTGGAACAGGCTGCCCAGGGGGGTCGTGGAGTCTCCTTCACTGGAGACATTCAAAACCCCCCTGGACACGTTCCTATGCGAAGTGCTCTAGGTGGCCCTGCTCTGGCAGGGGGGGTTGGACTAGATGATCTTTTGAGGTCCCTTCCAACCCCTAGGATTCTATGATTCTATGATTCAATATTGAGATCTCCTCACAACTGGGTTTCTCCCCCCCCAGAAAAGAGAAAAACCTGCCAAAAATGTCCAACCCCCCCCTCCAAATGAGGATATCTCCCAAAAAAGAGAAACCACCCCCAAAACTCAAATCCCTGCCTCCTCAATGTGAAACTTCACCCCCAAACTGAGAAACTTCCCCCAAAACGTGGAAACCTCCCCCAAAATGAAGCTTATTCCCACCCCCCAAACAATGCAACTTTCCAACAGTGAGAAAACCTCCCCAAAATATTTTCTGCAATGAGAAGAACCTCCTAAACATGAGAAAACAGACTAAAAATCAGAATATCCCCACCAAAAATGAGAAAAAAACCTCCTAAACGTGAGGCAAATTCCCCCCTCCAAAAGAAAATCACCTAAAACAAGAATATTACCCCATAAAAATGAGGAAAAACCTCCCCTAAAAAGGCAATTCTCACAAATAAGAGACTATCCCCCCCAAAAAACCTCCCAAAAGGACAAAAACCACCCCAAAAAATTCCCATATTCCCCCCCATATGAGACAAACTTCCCCCCCATTAATAAATCCACCCCAAAATGATGGTATTCTCCCCCCCAAAAGAGACAAACCTCTTCCAAAAAGAAATCAATCTACCCCAAAATTACAATATCCCCCCCAGAATGAATCAAACCTGCCCCAAAAAGGAGGAATCACCCCCAAAATGAAACCTCCCCCCCTCAAAATAAAACAAGTCAGGAGCCACAGCGACCCTTACACTTTATCTCTTGGATACTCTATGTAGAAAACAGGACCAGGAGGGGGGGGTTGGCATCACCCCCTCTTTACAATATAATAAAGAAAGTAATAAAAATAATAACCCACCCCCCCCCTTTTTTTTTTTTAATAATTATTATTATTTTGTGCATCTCAAAAATGAACATTTTTTTTCTTGTATGCTTTACCCTCTTTCATGCACGAGTTCTTTAGCACCAAAGATGAGGAGCTGGGAGCCAGGAAGGGGTTTTTTAGGGGGGTGCTTGGGTGTTTTAAATGGTTTTGGGGAGGAGGGGGGGGGTTCTGTGTGTGTCCCCCCCACCCCTCACCCTGCAGCTCAGCACCCCCCGCAGCTGCGGGCGCAGGAGGCGGCCACGGTTTGGCAGAGCCCACTGGTGGCCATCACCCCACACTTGGAGAACTTGTCACGGCAGAGATCAGCTGGGGGGGGGAAAAAAAATCCCAAAATTCAGTTAAAACAAAAGGGGGGGGGAGTAGTGAGGTGACCCCACCCGTGGGGACAAAAAGAGGGGGTGTTTACCCTCCCCCCATAAAAGGGTCCCAGTTTGGTTTGCTGTGACTTGGTTTGGTTACTGGAAGTTTTTTATCCAACCCCCAATGGAAAAAAAAAAAGGGGGGGGGGATGGGACTGGATGGGGACCATCTTATTTTGGGGTGCATCTTAATTTGGGGTGAACCCCCCCCCTTTTCTTACCTCTCAGGAGCTCCTCGTGGGCGCAGACAGTGCGGACGCAGATCTCTTTGTTGATCACGTAAACCCGGCGGAGGCTGGGGAGGAAAAAGCCCCCCCAGGAAAAAAAAAAGGGTTTAGCACAAAAGCAGAGAAGGTCCCCAAAATATCGGGGGGGTCAGGGAAGCTCCTGTGTCCCCCCCTCACCTGTAAAAGCAGATCTCGTTCAGGCACTGCTTGCAGGGCTTGTGGACGGAGTAGAGGCGGGTGCAGGGGTACTGCTCCTCCCGGCAGTCTGCAGGGGGAAAAGGCACCTGGATTGGGGGGGGAGGGGCTGGAAAAATCTAAGGGGGGGGCTTGACACCCCGAGGATGGGCTGAGCATCCTTCCCCCCTCCCAAATTTTCCCTCCTGTTGAGCTAAAAGGGAGGCTGAACCCCTAAAAGAACTCACCGAGGGGACCGGGCTCTGTGGGCTCCGTCTCGGGGGCAACAGCTGGGGGGCGGGGAAAGGAGGAGAGAAAATTTATGGGGGTGCAAACTTATGGGGGTGCAAATTTAAGGTGGGGAGTGCAGATATAGAGATAAAATAATATTTTAGGGATAAAGCAGATTTAGGATTGAAACCAGAGCATTCTGCTGCCTGTTTTTAGGGCTGGAGCATCCCTGGGGGGGGCACAAGTAGGGAGGGTGCAGGAGAGTGCAGGGACCCCCCCCTCCTGGAGTGCTGGGGTGGGAAGGGGGGGTTGGTGGCTGCCACCCACCTGGGGTTGGGGCTGGGACGATTTCCTGCTGGGATTGCTGCTGGGATTGGTACCGAAACTGCTCCTCGGGGGCACGGGGGGTGACATCTGGAATGGGAGAGAAGGATGAAGGGGGGGGAACAACCTAAAAATCTGTCCCCCCCCCCAGCATCCCACTGGGAAAACACCTACCGTGATAGTCATAATAATCCTGGATTTCTGGGGAATTAAAGAAAAAAAAAAAAAGGCTGAGGATGAGGGTTAAGAGAAACACACACAGCCCCCCCCTCCTCACAGACCCCCTCCAAGTGACCTCCCCCCCCCAAAAAATGGGAAAACACCCTCCAGCCCCCCCCAGACCCACCCCCCCTCTGGGAATGAACCTGGGCAACATCCCATGAGGGGGCTGTGAATTTTTTTAAGCTTAAAAAAGGGGTTAGTAAAGAATTAGCTGAAATAAGTAATAAATAAACACTAAATTAATTAAAAATTAAATACTAAATTGAAAATAATTAGGAAATAATCAAGATATAAGAAATAAATAAGAAATAATTAAGACAATTAGAGAGGAAGGGGAGGGGATGAGGGTGGGGGGAAGGTGTTGGGAGGAGGTTGGGAATGTCCAGGAGGGAAGGGTTGGGATGAGGAGCATCGATCAGGGGGGGTGGGGGGCAGTGGTTTGGCCAAAAAAGGTAAAACCCAAATGAATAAAAAGCAGGAAAAAAAGGAGTGAAGAGGGAAGGTGACACTGCTCCCAGTCTGGGGTGTTCCTACCTGACTGCTGGTCATACTGGGAATACTGGACCGGCTCGGGGTAGGTGATGCCTTCAAACCTGCTGTACTGTCCCTGGACCAGGAGAGCTGCTGGGGGGGCAGATTTGGGGTGGGGGAAGTGTCACATCGCTCCCCCCCCCCCCCAGGACATGGATGGGCTCAGGATGCTCCAATCCATGTGTCCCTCTGCTTCCTCCCCGCTGGGAATGACCTCGGTGTCACCATGGGATGGGTTGGGTCGCAGGGACCTTAAATCCCCCCCCAGGTGCCACCCCTGCCACTGGTGGATTTCTGTCCCCTGCCCCCCCCCCTGCTGTCCCTCTGGGCTCCCCCCTTCTCCTCAGGGTCCCCTGGCTGCCCCTCACCTGGGTTTCACCCCAAGTTTGTGCCACCCCATGGTGCCACCTCAATGTCTCAAGGGGCTCCCCTGGTGCCACCACCACCACCACCCCCCAAAACCTCAATCTGAGCCTGAACTGTTGGGGTTCCCTTGGGGTTCATTTGGGGTTCCCTTGGGATTCCCTTGGGGTTTGGGGTTCCCTTGGGATTCCCTCGGGGTTTGGGGTTCCCTTGGGATTCCCTCGGGGTTCCCTTGGGGTTTCCTTGGGGTTGATCTGGGGGTCTCATCCACATGTCCCTGGGGTGGAGATGTCTCCCTGGGGTGTCACCCACCCTTGGGGACCCGGGGAGGGGACACTCACCTGGCAGACAGAGGAGGAAGAGCCCGGACCCACACATCCTGAGTGGGGGGCACATGGGGGCCTGGGGGGAGACAGGGAGGGGGTCAGGAGGGGCATGGGGAGACCCAAACCCCTTCTGTATCCCCTCCTCCTTCTGCCCCCAGCAGAGAAACAGAAATGTAAATACTCTGGCATGGAGAAAAAATGTTGTTAAGGTTTAAATAGAAATAAAATGCAAAAGGACTTGAAGGAATATAAAGAAATATCATGAGAGAAGTTGAAATTAAATCTAGTCATCAATCTATAAAATAGCATCTACTGTATTAATAAAGAAATAAGAATATAAATATAATATAGATGAAAAATATAGAAGCTATAGACATAGATAGTGTATATGTGGTATAAAATATATAAATATATTAATAAAATAGAGATACACATAAAATATATAGGCAAACACTTCATGACACAATCTAATATCAGGTGTGTATTATAGAAGCAAACTATAGAGAAATAAATAAAATATGTAAGACCTGGCTATAAATGTCAATTTGATATATATTTATATATTAATACATATATATTAACACCTTCCAGAGGCCACCTCCTGCCCCATTTCTTGTGTCACACCTTCTGGGGACCATGTCCTCAGGATCCCCAAAGCAAAGCACCTTCTGGGGACCTTTGTGAGTGTCAGGGAGATGGAGTTAGGCTCTTCTCAGTGGTGACCAGTGATAGGACAAGGGGTAATGGGTGTAAATTGGAGCACAGGAGGTTCAAGTTGAATATCCAGAAACATTTTTTTCCTGTAAGGGTGACAGAGCCCTGGAACAGGCTGCCCAGGGGGGTCGTGGAGTCTCCTTCACTGGAGACATTCAAAACCCCCCTGGACACGTTCCTATGCGAAGTGCTCTAGGTGGCCCTGCTCTGGCAGGGGGGGTTGGACTAGATGATCTTTCGAGGTCCCTTCCAACCCCAAGGATTCTATGATCTATGATTCTATGATTCTCTCCAGCAGAGCAGCTCCCAGGGGCCTCATCCTGCCCATGTGCAGCGTCCTCCAGGGACCACTCAGGATCCCAGAGCTCTGCACCCTCCAGCACCCACTGCCCCCCACGCTGCTTCTCCTCCTGGACACCACCTGCTCCTCCATCCCCAGGCTCTCAGCTCCCAGGGGTGGTGACTTCCAGACCTTTCCCAACTTGGGGAACACCAGGCACCAAGCTGGGCCCCAAGGCAGCACCCAGCAGCACCCACCCCAGAGGCTGCACCAGGGTGGGATCCAGGTCCCCGAGAGCTCCACGTGTTTCCCGTGGCAGGGGAAGCCCCGGAGCTGATGGTGTCCTGGGATCAAAGGAATTCTGAGGGATGGGGGGGACATTGTGCAGCTCCAGCCCTGGTGGCTGCTGGCAGAGCTTGGCTTGGGACAGGGCCATGGGGAGGACCCGGGGGCTTTGTGGTGGCCTTGAGGTGCAGCAATGGGCTGGACATCCTCATCCTCACCTTCCCTGGTTGCCCAGACACTGGGATCCCAGCTCCAAGGTCCTGCAGTGTCTCACTTGGGGACAGATGGATGCCACCCCCAGAAGCACCCAAGGTCCTCCCCCTGCTCAGGATCCCCCTGCCCTGGAGCCCTGAGCCCTGTGCCTGTCCCCCAGGGCTGCTCAACCACCCAAGGCTCCTCCTCAGCTCCAAATCCCCCTGAATTTCCCCAGAAGGTGGAAATCTTGGATGGAGCTCCCGGGGTTTGGCCGGGGAATGGGGACAGACGGGACACGTCCTCCCCTCACCGGTAATGCCAACGTTTTCTCCTCCCTATGGAGAGGCCACCAAAGCTCCCACCCCAAACCAGGACCAATGAAGCCACCAAAGCTCCCACCCCAAACCAGGAGCAATGGAGAAGTCACCAAAGCTGCCACCCCAAACCAGGAGCAATGAAGCCACCAAAGCTCCCACCCCAAACCAGGAGCCACCAACCACGTTCTTTAACCATCGGAAAGCCCAGAGGGGCCGGAGCCACCTCCACCTCCCTTCCCTTCCCCACCCACCAACCCAACTCCTTGGGACACCCCAAAGTGTGGGTGCTGATTGTCCCAACCCCCTCCAAACCTCCTCTCCCCTCCGTGCAGGGGTCCCGGCGGCTCCAACCACCCGCGCCAGATGTTTTTGCAACTGCACATCTGGGAACAATCAACCCCCGGAGAAGAACGAGCACCACAGGCTCTCTCTCTCCCTTTTCATTCTGCTAAACCCCACCTTCCCCCAGCCTCTCCCCCCTCCCCCAGCTGCTTTTTTTTTTTTTTCCTTTTTCCTTTCTTTTTTTTTTTTTTTTTTTTTTCTTTCCGTCGCTCTCCCGTTGCCAGAGAATGGGAGAACAAAGGGAATATGAAAGGATCCCAACTTCGTTTTGGGGTTTGGCCCTCGATCAAAGATAAATAAACCCCCTCAAAAAGAAAAAAAAAAACCCAACCAACCTCCTGTCCCCACACGTCTCATTGTCCTGAGGGTCTCTTTCCCCATCCCCCCCCCCAAAAAAAAAAAAAAGGGAAAATAAATAGAAATATAAAATATCAAAATATCCCTTCTGTCCAAGTTCTTTCCAGGATGAAAACAAAATTAAAAATTCAATGAAACCAGAAAGTTGCCTTCAGGTTTTAGGGGATTTTTTAAACTTTCCCAAGTGGTTCAAGATCCCCATCAGCTGCTGTCAAAGATAAGGACCCCCCCCCTTCCAGGCCCCCCTCTCAAATACATCGGGTTTTCCTTTTTTTTTTTTTTTTTAATGATTTTTAAAAGGTGGAAAGCAGCTTTCAGGCTCCCTCCTGCCCCAACCCATGGAGTTTCTCAAAGTCCTGAAATTGGGGGTTCAGCCCCAGATGGAGAGAAAGAAGAGAGGGGGGGGGGTCTTGCCCTGGTCCTTACCTTTTCAGGGGGAGGGGGGGTTGGTGCTGGTCCTGCCTTTGGTTTCTTCTTTCTGCTTTCCAAAAAAACCTCTGAAATGAGAGGGGAAAAAGAAAAAAAAAATCCCAACCCAACAACAACAAAAAAAACCCCCAAAAAACCCAACCCACCCCCAGGCTCCCACCTCCGCTGGGTCCTAATGCCACACCTGAGCCAGCCCCTTCTCCTCCCCCGCTGCAGTCTGCTGGGGGGGGGGGGGAATAATAATGAAAAAAAAATATAATAAAAGATAATAATTACTTCTCGAGGTAATGGAGAGCAGGGAGATGGGTTTTTAAAAATTTAGTTACTTTAATTTCTTTATTTCGCCCCCTTCGCTTGTAGAAGAGAGGAGGGGTTTGTGCAGGAGGGGGTTAGGATTCTTTTGCGGGGGGGTTGTGGTGCTGGAGGCTGGGATGAAATGCGGATGGCAGAACAGTGCTTCAGGAGCTCAAATAAACCCCCACCCCCCAAAAAAATAAAATAAAATTGGGGAGCTTGGGGTCTCCTCCTGCCTCCTCTCCCCCAAGCAGTGGGTTTAAAGCTTTATCCCAGGATGGAGGGGGGGGGATAAATAAATTCCCTGTTCCCCCTCCCTCCCCAAGGCTGAGGATGCCGGAGCAGCCCCTGCGTGGTGCTGGAGCCAACTCCGCGGACCATGGGGCCCCTTTTCCCCCCTCTGTCTGGCGGCTTCCTGCGGGATTGGGGATCCCGGCGAGGATGGGGGTGGTCCCTAAAATCCACCTCCTCCCCGGCCTGATGGTGACACCGAGTGGGACCCTGAGGGGGGAACATGGAGATTGTGAGGATGTTCAGAGGCAGCGAGGGAAGAAATGGAGGTTTGGGATGGAGGAAAAGTTCTTTGGAGGGTTGGGATGGAGGAGAAGCTCTCAGGAGGGTTGGGATGAGTTGGGATAAAATCTCCAGAGCCAGCCGTGTGCACAGGGAGGAGATGGTGATTTTTTCCACCCGTGGGGCAGCCTTGAACCCCTCGCACCCCCACCCAGGTGCTGAACATTTCTGCATCCAGGAAGGGGGGGGGGAGGCTGAGTGCCCCAAAACCGAAGGGAAAACCCCAGGTTCAGGGGAGGAGGAGAAGCAGAGGGGACCTGGAGATGCTCCCATCTCCTATAAGGGCGATTTTCCATCCTGAAGGACGCCTGAAACCGTCCAAACCACCCCAAGAGCTGCTGCCATGAAGCTTCTGAAATACCAAAGCCAGCCTTGTCCCCATCCTTGTCCCCAGCCCTGTCCTTGTCCCCACCTCCAGGGACAGCCAGGACCTGCTTGTTAATGATCAAGCAGACTTTGCAACCCCCCCTTGGAACCAGCCAAGCAAAACCACCCTGGAGAGCTGGGGGGGGGGGCTGGGGGGAGGAAATCCACACTGCAAAATTCCACCAGGGTCTTGGGTGCCTTTTGGTGTGAAAACTGTGGAGAATGGGTAGGAAAAAAAATAAAATCTCGGCGGGTTGGGTGCTTGTGGGTTGGTTTGGGGGTTTTTTAATATTTTTTTTTTTTCCTCAGCTTGGGAAGGTTGGTTTGTAACTGCAGCCTTGGCTGGGCCTGCAGGAAACCTCTTACCTCTGCTTGTGCCTCATTTCCTGAGCTAATCCCCCGCTCCCGGAGGGCAGAGGCGCCGCTGCCTTCCGAAGGGTTTCGGTTTTCTCAGTCCCTGCAGGAACTCTCCAGCCAAGAGCCGGGCTGGGAAGTGGCCAGAAAGCCCTCTGGAAGCTGCTGGAGATGGTTCCTCTCCTCCCCAACCCCATCCTTGCCCCACGGCTCGACTCTTCCCCTTTCAGGATGAGGCATCTCCAGCTCGTGGCTTTTCTTCCCTCGAAGGTTTTGTCCTCTTGGCCAGGACACCTGGGTTTTTCCAGCAATGAGGATGATTTTCTAGGAAATTCCAGCTGGAAACAGGCTGAGGGAGTAGGGGGGGGATGTGGGTTATTTATTCTGAAATCCCAGCGGTGCTCTCCCTGGGTTCACTCCCAACTTTCAGGCATGGAGAACATCTTCCACCCCTGCTGCAGGATTAAGTGACCCCAAAACCTCTTTCTCCTGCTCCCCAGCTCCATGCAGGCAGCACAAGGTGAAGAAAACTGTTAATTTATTAGATGCCATTCATGGGGGAACCATCTGGAAACCCAGCAGTGTGAACATCCACCTCCTGACCACTTACACCTCCATGTGCTGGAGGAAGGTTAAAAAAAAAAAAAATTAAGAGATTTGGGTGGTTGGTTGAGGTTTGTTATTATTATTATTTTTTTAATGCTACAGAGGTCCCATCTGAAAGCAGAGGTGCTCCTGCAGGAGCACAGATGGTGGCCATGGCCATGGCCAGGTCCCCAGGGGGTGGGGATGGAGCATCCTTGGCAAGCAAGGGCTGGGGAGGTTGTAAACAGTTCCTACACATCTAGGGGGGGGGCATGGGGAGGTTGTGGGGTTTTTTTTTTCACAGTGAGCAAAAAATGCAAGGCTGGGGTGGATGTCCTCACCATGAGGAGATCAAGGACCTCTTCTTGGCGGCTTGGAGCAGCCTGGAGTAGACAGGGGGGTGGTGTCCCCCTGTGAAATGGACACAGCATGGGGAGGTGGGTCCAAGGCCAACAGGGATGGAAGAGTTCCTGGAAGAGCTGAGCTGGACCATTTCCCTTCTTCTGGACCTTCTCCCCCATTTTACTTCTCCTCTGGGCTGTGGGACCAGCAGGTGTGGATCCCCAGCTGCCACCCTGAGGGTCTCCTGTGGGAGCCTGCCCACCCCATCCCACCCCCCCATTTCCCAGGATAAATAAATAAACATCAGTGTCCAGGGGCTGGGGGCTGCAGGATGGGGAGGGCAGAGCCTGGCTCTGCTATCTGGCAGTGATGGACATCTTGGGTGTAGCAAAGAGGGGTTGGTCAAGGGGTGGCCAAGGTGGCTGCTGCTGGCTCAGCTCCTTCTCCAGCCTCTTGAAGAGCTTCTTGGAGCCTTTCTTTCGGCGCAGCTTGCGGAGGCAGCTCAGCAAACCATGATCCAGGGCAGTCTGCAGCAAAGATTTGGGGGGGAATGGGTTTTGGGGAACCCCAGGAAAGGGCAGAGCTGGTGCCAAGGTGAGCCCTGCTCCCTCCATGCCCACAGCTACAGGAAAAGGGGCTCCTGGGATAGAGCCAAAGGATGAAGGTGAGGGGTCTGGAGCATAAATCTGCCCAGGAGCATCTGAGGGCCCTGTGTGTGCTGATCCTGGAGCAGAGGAGGCTGAGGGGAGACCTTCTGGCTCTCTGCAACCCCCTGAGAGGAGGTTGGAGCCAGGGGGGGTCGGGCTCTGCTCCCAAGGAACAAGGGATGGGACAAGAGGAACTTTTGGCACAACTCAAGTTGTGCCAGGGGAGGTTTAGGTTGGAGCTGGGAAATGATTTCTCCCTGGAAAGGATTGTCAGGGCCTGGCCCAGGGTGGAATCCCCATCCCTGGAGGGGTTCCAAAACCACACAGATGTGGCATTTTGTGCCAGGGTTTACTGGGCATGGTGGTGTTAGGCTGATGGTTGGACTTGATGATCCTAGAGATCTTTTCCAACCTTACTGCCTCTGTAATCGTATGACAAGATGTGTCCCTGCTCTGCCAAACACCCCCCATGGGCTGTCCTACCTCCAGCACAAAGGCAGCAAAGAAGTTGAGCACAGCAATCCCCAGCAGCAGCAGCTTGAAATTCAAATCATCAATGGTCTGCAGCTTCAGCAGGGTTCTGGGGAAGCCCAGGGGGTAGAGGGTCAGCCAGATCATGAGACCAAAGAGGAGGATGAGGACTATCAAGAAGAGCACTGGGGGGGAGAAGGAAGAGGATTGAGGAGGAGGATGAAGGTTTGATGTCTCTCCCTGTCTACGTGGTCAGCATCTTCCTCACCATTGGTGTAGAGAGGCTCCCTGAAGGGGTACCCCTTGGACATGGCCACGGCCAGGATGAGGTACTGGAAGCCAGTGATGCAGAAGAGGACTGTGTTCTCATAGTTGGGCAGGTTTTGGGGAGCCATCACCGTGCTGTTCAGTGGCACAAACCTGAGACATGCAGGGGAGAAGGCAGAGGGGGAAAGGAAGGATGGGTCAGAAGTGATGGGACAAGAGGAACTTCTGGCACAACTCAAGTTGTGCCAGGGGAGGTTTAGGTTGGAGCTGGGGAAGAATTTCTCCCTGGAAAGGGTTGTCAGGTCCTGGCCCAGGCTGCCCAGGCAGGGCTGGAGTCCCCATCATCCCTGGAGGGGTTTCAGAGCCCCAGAGATGTGGGGATGAGGGACATGGGGCAGTGGTGGCTAGGTGGTGCTGGGGGAAGGGTTGGACTCAATGGCCTTAAAGATCTTTTCCAACCAAAATGAAGCTGATTCAATGATTCTATGAAGTGAGAGGCAAGGAGAGATTCTGTACACCTACCCCTTGTTCCCCACCAGCACTAGGAAGCTGTTGGCTGCAAGGTGCTGGCTGCATCCTTGATGTCAGCCAAACCCAAAGAGAAGCACCCAGGCTGCACTTCAATCCTCTGTGCCCTCCCCCCCTGCAGCAGGGACCCTTACCAGCTCTGTGAGACAGTGACAAAGTAGCTGAGGACTTGGACAGTGATGAGCAGAGCTGTCTGCAGGAGCAGGCTGCCCAGCACCAGGACACTGATCAGTGCCCCTTGGGGACGTTCCACCCCCAGCTCCTGGGCAGGACCCGTCCGACCCATCAGCACTGCCACAGTGGTGGTGATGATCAGGTCAAAGAAGAGGAACTGGAAGTCACTCAGGTTGGTGTTGAGCTGGGAAGAAGAAACAGAATCACAGAAATGTTCTGGTTGGAAAAGGCTTCTAGGATCATCCAGTCCAACCCAGCACTGCCCAGGCCACCCCCAGCCCATGTCCCTCATCCCCACATCTCTGGGGCTCTGAAAACCCTCCAGGGATGATGGGGACTCCAGCCCTGCCCTGGGCAGCCTGGGCCAGGCCCTGACAACCCTTTCCAGGGAGAAATTCTTCCCCAGCTCCAACCTAAACCTCCCCTGGCACAACTTGAGTTGTGCCAAAAGTTCCTCTTGTCCCATCCCTTGTTCCTTGGGAGCAGAGCCCGACCCCCCCTGGCTCCAACCTCCTCTCAGGGGGTTGCAGAGAGCCAGAAGGTCTCCCCTCAGCCTCCTCTGCTCCAGGATCAGCACCCACAGGGCCCTCAGATGCTCCTCACAACTTCTCCAGACCCTTCTCCATGCTCCCCAGCCCCTTCCCCAGCTCCATTCCCTTCTCTGGACACTCTCCAGCCCCTCAATCTCCTTCTGGTCTCAGAAAGGTCACAGGTTTAAACCTGGTGCTGACAAGGTGTCCCCCAAGCACCCAGAGGCACCCCAGGACTCACAGTGTAGAGCAGCAGGACGGACACAAACTGCACCAGGCTGTACAGGGCCATGTACTTAAAGACACCGAAGGAGGTGACCAGAGAGCACCTGCCCTCCCTGGGGAGAGAAAGAGCCTCAGCACACAGCCTTGCCACCTCCTGAGCCCCCCAGTTGTGTTTCCCCCCAGGTCAGGCTGGAGCTCACCGGATGACAGTGGGGACACACTCGATGTTGGCTGCACGGGAGGTGAACGGCGAAGCCACCGACGCCTCCGCCTCCGAGAGGGAGATGCCCACATCAGCCACCTTCAGAGCCCCACAGTCATTGGCCCCGTCCCCACACATCCCCACGCAGTAGCTGAGCCAGAGGGATCACAGAACCAGGGGGTCACGAGAAGCTTTGGCTTGGAGGGACCTTAAAGCCCCCCCAGTGCCACCCCTGCCATGCTCAGGGACACCTCCCACCAGCCCAGGGTGCTCCAAGCCCCATCCAACCTTCAGCACTGCCAGGGATGGGGCAGCCACAGCTTCTCTGGGAAACCTGGGCCAGGGGCTCAGCACCCTCACCTCAAACAATTTCTGCCCCATCTCCAACCTCAATCTCCCCTCTCTCTCCCACTTCCAAGCCATTCCCCCTCATCCCATCCCTCCAGGCCCTTGTCCCAAGTCCCTCCCCAGCTTTCCTGGAGCCCCTTCAGGCTCTGGAAGGTGCTCTAAGGTCTCCCCATTGCAGCCTTCTCTTCTCCAGCCTCAACACCCCCAACTCTCTCAGCCTGGCTCCAGAGCAGAGCTGCTCCAGCCCTCCCAGCAGCTCCAGGGCCTCCTCTGGACTGGCTCCAACAGCTCCGTGTCCTTCTTCAGCTGAGGACTCCCAGGATCTGATATTCCCCAGTGGGAAGCTGTAAAACCCTGGTTTTCCAAGACTGCACCCCGATACTGAGTGGGAAAGGGCAGGATGTGACCCCAGAGCTGCCAACAGCTCCAGCCCCCAGGAGAGGTCTCAGGACAGAAGATGAATCCCCCCTCTCACCTCCCTCTTTTCCCCATCCCTTGGGGCTTACTCGAGCTCCTGCAGGCTGGACACCAGCTGAGTTTTCTGCTCAGGGGACATTCGGGCAAAGACAGTGGCTCGGAGGAGAATCTGCAAAGAAGGAAAGCTCCATGTCCACAACCCAGCCCCAGCTGGAGATGATTATTGATGAAAAAAAAAGTCCCCTCAGGCTTCCCCACCATGAGACTCACCTTGGGCAGGAGGTCAGGGAAGTGCTCGGACACCACAGCAAAGGATTTGCCATTCAGGGCGAAGTGGCAGAGCTGGAGGGAGCAGTGGTCCCACTGGGGCTGACCCTGCTGGGAAAAACAACCCCATGGGCTTCAAGGGGGCTTCACCCTCACCCCAATCCCTGCCGAGACCTTGGGCAAGGGTCTGAACCTTCATCCAGAACCCATGTGGAGCAGGAAGTGAAGGAGCTTCTCTTAATCTCAATTATTGGTATAATTGATGGGATTTTTGGATAAAAAATATCATCATAGGTATAGTATGGGGCTTGGAGCTGCTGGGAGGGCTGGAGCAGCTCTGCTCTGGAGCCAGGGGGAGAGAGTTGGGGGTGTTGAGGCTGGAGAAGAGAAGGCTGCAATGGGGAGACCTTAGAGCACCTTCCAGTGCCTGAAGGGGCTCCAGGAAAGCTGGGGAGGGACTTGGGACAAGGGCCTGGAGGGATGGGATGAGGGGAAATGGCTTGGAAGTGGGAGAGAGAGGGGAGATTGAGGTTGGAGATGGGGCAGAAATTGTTTGGGGTGAGGGTGCTGAGCCCCTGGCCCAGGTTTCCCAGAGAAGCTGTGGCTGCCCCATCCCTGGCAGTGCTGAAGGTTGGATGGGGCTTGGAGCACCCTGGGCTGGTGGGAGGTGTCCCTGAGCATGGCAGGGGTGGCACTGGGAGGGCTTTAAGGTCCCACCCAACCCAAACCAGCCTGGGATCCCATGACCCTCACAACCTTGTGTCCCTGAGCCCTTAATGCCCTGGAGCACTGAGCAGCACCGTGCTGGCTGCATCCCACAGGCTCTTTGGAGCATCCCCCCCAGCCTGACCTCCTCCCAGGGAGACACAGGAGCAGGGGATCTCCTAAAGGAAGTGTTCTCCCTAGGAGATGATCTCCTAAAGAAGGGGTGGAATCCCACCTCAGATTGCCTGGAAAAGTAATGATGCTGGAAAAAAGAAAACCCCCCAAGGTCTGGGATTTACAACCCCCTGGAAAGGCATCCTGGGGACTCACCTCCAGCTGCTCCTCCCCCTGGGAATGCTCTGCAGGGATGAATTTCAGGGCAGCGGGGTTGTCCCTGCCCGGAGGGGAAGCGCTGATGAAGATGATTCGCTCCTTCGGCTCCACCATGCGGCAGCCCCGAGCCACGTTCACTGCGGTCAGCATGTTGTCCCCTGGCAGGGAAAGAGCAGCCCCAAGGAGGGTTTGACAGCATCCCCCAGGCAGGAGAACGATGTGGGGGGTGAGGGGAAAAGGAAGGGGTGGATGGGGCCAAGGAACTAAAGCTAGGGACCTTTTGACTAGAAGTAATGGGAACAGACACCTGATAAAATTAAGGGAAATCAAAATGTACCCACAGAGGCTTCTCCTGCTTGTTTGGATGGAGTAGAGCTATTGAGTTGACCTACTCTAGGTAAAAACTTGAGGGGAAAGGCTCCAATCTGTGTCCTTTATGTTCTCAGGTGCGTTGGGGAGGGCAGGTGCTTCCTTAGAGCAGCTCTGGAGCCAGGGGGAGAGAGTTGGGGGTGTTGAGGCTGGAGAAGAGAAGGCTGCAATGGGGAGACCTTAGAGCACCTTCCAGTGCCTGAAGGGGCTCCAGGAAAGCTGGAGAGAGACTTGGGACAAGGGCCTGGAGGGATGGGATGAGGGGGAATGGCTTGGAACTGGGAGAGAGAGGGGAGATTGAGGTTGGAGATGGGGAAGAAATTGTTTGGGGTGAGGGTGCTGAGCCCCTGGCCCAGGTTTCCCAGAGAAGCTGTGGCTGCCCCATCCCTGGCAGTGCTGAAGGTTGGATGGGGCTTGGAGCACCCTTGGCTGGAGGGAGGTGTCCCTGACCATGGCAGGGGTGGCACTGGGGGGGCTTTAAGGTCCCTCCCAACCCAAACCAGTCTGGGATTCCATGACCCTCAGAGAAGCTCAAACCTGCCAGATGTTCCCCCACAGCCACTGCAGCCACACTGGGGTCTCTTTGCTTCCCCACATTTTGGGGGAAAGCTCTCAAATCTCCTTTCTGCTACCCCAGAGAAAGGCCCCAGCTCCAGCCCCTGGCAGCACTGGTGGCCTTGTCCCCAGTGCAGGTGACCCCCATCTCCCCCCATTATCTGGGCAATTCATGACCCATCCACCCAATGTGAGCAGCAGCGAGGCAAGGAGTTCTACTGTTTCTCTCTCCCACTCCAGGTCTGGGTGTTCATGCTGCACCCATTCCAGAGCACCCTGCACTCTCCAAACCCTGCCAGCCCACAGCCCACCAGCAAGGTGATGCCACCAAGCACCCAGGGTGGACAAAAGCCACATCCATGAGTCTTGGCTGTGCCTCCCTGCTGCTCCAGGCCACTCATTGCTGGAGGAGGAACCATTCCCTCCTGACACAGCATCCTCCCTGTCCCACCTCTCCCCTGAGCCCCGTGTTGTCCCCTCCTCAGGGTCACCTGTCACCATGACGGGGCGGATGTTGGCATTCCTCAGGAGGTGGATCACAGGTGCAGACTCAGGCTTGAGGACATTTTTCATGACAAGGAAGCCCATGAAGGTCAGGCCACTCTCCACAGAGTCCCTGGTGGGATACAAGGGGTTGTTCCACACCAGCATCAGCAGAAGGCGAAGTGGATCAAGTGACACAAACAGCTCCAAACCCAGCTGGGGGGGTCAGGGGAACATCTTGTGAAATGCTTGGAGTGAGGGAAAGTTGTTGGTCCCAACCTCTGGAGCTGCAGGGCCTCCTCGAAGGTCGTCACTGAGCTCAGGGCTTTGGAAGCCAGACCCAAGACCCGGAATCCCTCCGTGGTGTAATGTCGCAGCATCTGGGAGAAATCCACAGGCACTGGAAATCCACAACCCCGAGGAGAAACGTGAGGTGAGATCAGCCCTGGATGCACCTGGGATACACGGATCCGGCCGGGGGAGCTGGGGCTGGAGCTCCCATGGGACTGGAAGAACTTTGGATGCTCAACCAGACTCCAAACCCCTTCCCTGTCTTCCAGCTCCTATTTTCTTCCCCCCTATGAGGCTGGAGCTAATCTGGACACTGCCCCACAGCAGCACCAAGGGTGGATTCCCCATGGGATGAGCTGCAGGGATGCAGATGGAGGCTGGAGCAGCAGGAAGTGGTGGGGAACCACTGCTCCCCAGCACCTACCCGTGTCCTTCCTGCAGAGGCTGGCCACCAGCTCTGGGGCACCCTTGGTGTAGACCTGGGCTGAGGCTTCACCAGGCACCTTCACAAGGACACTCATCCTCTGCAAGGAGGAGGAGAAGGGGAAACGGCGGAGGATGCCCAGGGGTGACTGATGCTTCTAGGGAGGAGAGAGAGGATGAGAGGGCTCCCAGGACCTTCCCTGGGAGGTACAACCTCCTCCAGGGGCTGTGAAGGACAACAACCCATCGGGGGTGCAGACCCAGTGACTTGGAGAGCTCCAGCCCATCTGGACTTACCCTGTCTCGTGGCTGTTCTTCTTCAGGTGGAGGTTTCATCACAGCCAAGACCTTTGTCCCAAACTGCTGGAGGACAGGCAGCTCACCTTCCTCCTCCTCCATCATATCCAGGCACTGAAACCACAGCAGAGACTGAGATGGCAAAGCCCAAGCCTCACAAGCCCCATCCAGCCCCACAGATGGTTTTAAACACCCTCTACTGGCAGAGTGAGCCAGTGGTGGAGTCCCCATCCCTGGAGGTGGTCAAACACCTCTGGACATGGTTTAGAGGGCACGGTGGGATCTGATTGATGGTGGGACTTGATCTTAGAGGTCTTCTCCAGCCTTCATGGTTCTATGATCCTGCTCCACCTCCCTCTCTATCAACACACATCTTTGCCTGCTGCTTCTCTTACCCAACCAGTGGATTCCACCATCTTGAGGTCCACGGGGTCCCCGATGGGCTGAGCCCGCAGCAAGGACACCGTGTGGCAGGTGGCCAAGATGTAGAGCAGGGGACCAGCAGGCAGGCAACGGGGCTCATGGACAATGGGCAGGAAGTCATTGTTCTCCAGTGGGATCACTCCCCAGACATCCAGACCCTCCTCTGTCAGTGTCCCTGTCTGTGGGGACAACGTGGTGGGTGCAGGGGACAATGTGGTGGGTGCAGGGGGAATGTGGTGGGTGCAGGGGACAACGTAGTGGGTGCAGGCCAGCTGGACCCACAGTCCCATGGTCCTGCTCACCTTGTCAAAGCAAACCAGTCGGATCTTCCCACAGAGGTTGATGCGGGGAGGGCTGATGCAGAAGATGCCCTGTTTCTTCAGCCTGTTCTGGGCATAGATGGTGCCCACTGTCATGGCAGCTGGGAGAGCTGGTGGCACGATGACAGTGACCAGGTCGAGAGCACGGATGATGATTTGCTCCACAGGGACCTGGCAGGTGAGGAGGGAGAGGGGGTGGACATCCTGATAGCCTTCAAGCAGCTCCAGCTGCCTTGGCTGATGGTCCCAGCTCCAGCCAGCACCCAAGGATTCTCCATGGTGGGACCATCCCTACCTTGTTTTTAACCAAGATGAGGATGCTGTACAGCGTCCCGATAAAAGCTGTGCCAGAGGGAGAAGGGACTGGGTTACACAAGCAGAGGAAGGGTGGGTTCAACCATTTAGGAGGAGTTTGGCTGCTCCTGGCCATGCTGAGACATACCCAGGACTGCCAGGAAGAGGACAAACTTCACTGCATCCTTGTAGAACTTGAAGGTCACAGGTTTGGGGTAGAGGATGGAGCTGATGAGATCCCCTTTGGCTGTGCAAAACCCTGCAGGAGAAGGGTGGAAGTAAGAACATCCAAGGCCACCACTCCAAAGGACATGGATTAACTGTAGAATCCCAGACTGGTTTGGGTTGGGTGGGACCTTAAAGCCCTCCCAGTGCCACCTCTGCCATGGTCAGGGACACCTCCCACCAGCCCAGGGTGCTCCAAGCCCCATCCAACCTTCAGCACTGCCAGGGATGGGGCAGCCACAGCTTCTCTGGGAAACCTGGGCCAGGGGCTCAGCACCCTCACCCCAAACAATTTCTTCCTAAAATCCAACCTCAATCTCCCCTCTCTCTCTGAGTTCCAAGCCATTCCCCCTCATCCCATCCCTCCAGGCCCTTGTCCCCAGTCCCTCCCCAGCTTTCCTGGAGCCCCTTCAGGCACTGGAAGGTGCTCTAAGGTCTCCCCATTGCAGCCTTTTCTTCTCCAGCCTCAACACCCCCAACTCTCTCAGCCTGGCTCCAGAGCTGCTCCAGCCCTAAGATTCCTCCCTGGGTGCCCTTACCTGTGCGGGTCACCACTGCCAGCACTTCCCTGCCCACGTAGGACTTGGCCTGGATGAGCTGTGTGCCACAGAACAAGGTGTGACGCCGATGCTCCTCAGGGGAGTACCGGGTGCCCTCAGCCTGGGTGCCGGCCGGCAGCGGGGTCTTCATCACCGGCACGCTCTCCCCTGCCATCAGGAACATCAACCACAGGGGGTTTATCACTCTGGAGGGGTCACCACCCAACCAGCCTGGGTGGGGAGGGCCTGTAATAGGGGGGCTGAGATGCAAGGACCTTTTCCCCCCCCCCCAAAGAGGAGGGGGGCTCTCACCTGTCAGCATGCTCTCGTTGACCATGCACTCGCCCGTCAGCAGCGCCGCGTCGCAAGGGACCAACATCCCCTCGGCGGGGAGGCTGATGCAGTCCCCTGGCACCAGGTCAGCAGAGCTCACCATCATCTCCTCTGCAAGAGAAAACCCAAACCATGCACAGGAAGCCTCTCCTCCCCTACAGCACCCATCCCCTGATGGGTTTGATCTTGGTGTTCCCCATGCTCACCTCCGCCAGGACGATGGACACGGACGCCGACTGACATCTTGGCCATGTTCTGCAGCGTGGTGCTTTGCTGGAGGGGAGGGAGCTGTTAGCACCTACCCCAGGGCAGCTCAAAAAAAAAAAAAAACCACAAAAAAAGAGCCCAGCAAAAGCACCCACTGAACGGGTCTCAAAGGCTCAGGGACTGCAGATGGACAAGGAAGCTGCCACAAGTTGCACCAGGGGAAGTTCTGATTGGGTATTAGGAGGAATTTCTTCACTGAAAAAGTGGTCAAGCTTTATAGCAGGCTGCTCAGAGCAGTGGTGGAGTCACCATCCCTGAAGGGGTTCAAAAAAACATGTAGACGTGGCACTTTTTGGGACATGGATTAGTTGGCACAGTGGTGGTGTGTTGATGGTTGGACTTGATGATCTTAAGAGGTCTTCTCCAACCTCAATGACTCTATGAAAGCTGCCCCTTCATTGGAGTGTGGGTTGTCCTCACCCAGCTGGGTTCAGAGGGAGTTCAGAGCAAGAGAGAGGTCAAAGAGCACCAGAAAATGGTCTGTTTCACTAGAGCTGCCTGTCCCCAATGAGCCCACCACCAACCTTCCTTGTCTCGTAGAGGGACAACCCCAAGGAGATGGTGGAGATGAAGAAGATGCAGGCAGCATAGTAGTAATAGGTGTCACAGACCCACAGGATGATGCTGAACACTTGGAAGATGTAGAAAGGATTGAGCACCTGGAAGGCAACAAGGAGGAGAAGCAGATTTAAGGGGGGTGAAGATTTTCCTCCAGCCCATCCTGAGACCTCCAGGTTCCTTGAGGAACAACTGCTTATGCTGAGGAGAAGCTGGGTGCTCCCTGGGTATGGGGGTGAAGCAGATGACTTCTCACAAAGCCTCCATCCCCCCCAGCTTTGCTCCATGGTCAGAACTCCTGAGGCTGCTCAGCCACCTCTGGGGATGCTCCTGTCAGAGCCAAGAGGCAGGACTGGTCACCTCCACTCATCTCTTGCCCAAGCTGACTCTCCCAAATTCCTTTCCTCATCACCAGCAAGGAAGAGCCCACAAAGCTCCTGCAGCTGATGGATGTGGAGCAGGGCAAAGCTCTGCCCTGGGACAACTCACTCCTTCAAAGCACAACCCATGGGTGGGTGCTCACCTCCTCCACCAAGAGCCTCGCGTAGGACTTGACTGGCACCTCGATGAGGTTGGGTCCATAGATCTTCCTCCTGCAAAGGGGGCAGAAAAAACCAAGCAGGAAGCAAACACACATTAGGGAGAAGCTGCAGCTCCAACCCAAGGGGCCCTCATGCTGCTCAGATCTCCATGGGAGCCCAGTTACATGGAGAAGCCAAGGCAAGGCAAGCCAACCCACTTGGCTGTCCTCTGTTTTGAGGTCTGAATGGAATTAAAATCCAGCTCCAGGGGTCTTTTTGCCCCCTGTCAATGCCCCATCCCTGCTCCCCGGGTGCCCCATGAAGTTGGTGGTTCCCTACCTGGTGTTGTGGTCTTGCTGGTCAAGCCCAGCCTGGCAGAGGTGGAGATCTGCACATGTCCAACCTTCATCCAGGACACTGCCAAGCCCGAGGGGAGAGAAAAACAGAGAAACGAAGTCAGAATCAGCAGGGGCCTGGCCCAGAGGAACAAACACCGTGTCCAAGTCCTTGGTGACAAGGAACAAACACCCTCTGGGACAGGGAGAGCGCCATGTGCCTCAGCCAAGGAGCAGGAACAAAAGGGGCAGAGTTGGGAAAGCATCCAGCATGGGGCACCTGCCAAAACCCTGCACCCCACAGAGATGGGCAACACCAAAACCTGGGGGTAAGGGGGCATCACAGCTCCCCCCGACCCCAGAGAGGGGAGCCAAAGGCTTTGCAGCATGGAGGAAAGCTCCAGGATGGTGACTGTGACTTCTGGGAGGGTGAGGACCATTTCTGGGGGGCTGAAGGGCTGCAGAGAGGGTTGGGGGGGGGGGCAGGAGGGGTACCTGGCTCTGCAGAAGGTTTGCAGCCGCTCCAGCCAGACGTAGCGCAGACCCTCGAAGAGGTAATAACGTAAAATGTTCTTCTGAGCAGAGCAGGGGGGGAAACAAAGTGTGAGTGAGAGCTGAGGGCAGCCCAGGCCAGGGGGGGAGGGTTTCACAGAATGACAGGAGTGTTCTGGTTAGAAAAAAAACCTTGAAGATCATTAGGTCCAACCATTACTACAACTCTGCTGAGTTCAGTGCTGCCCCATGTCCCTCATCCCCACATCTCTGGGGCTCCGAAACCCCTCCAGGGATGATGGGGACTCCAGCCCTGCCCTGGGCAGCCTGGGCCAGGCCCTGACAACCCTTTCCAGGGAGAAATTCTTCCCCAGCTCCAACCTAAACCTCCCCTGGCACAACTTGAGTTGTGCCAAAAGTTCCTCTTGTCCCATCCCTTGTTCCTTGGGAGCAGAGCCCGACCCCCCCTGGCTCCAACCTCCTCTCAGGGGGTTGCAGAGAGCCACAAGGTCTCCCCTCAGCCTCCTCTGCTCCAGGATCAGCACCCACAGGGCCCTCAGATGCTCCTCACAACTTCTCCAGCCCCTTCCCCAGCTCCATTCCCTTCTCTGGACACTCTCCACCCCCTCAATCTCCTTCTGGCCCAGAACTGACCCCAGGATTTGAGGTGCAGCCTCCCCAGTGCCCAGCACAGGGACCATCCCAGCCCTGCTCCTGCTGGCCACACCAGTGCTGACACAAGCCAGGATGCTGGTGGCCCTCTTAGCCATGGGAATGGTGGCTGTCACTACCTCCTCCTTCTCATGGAGCCGGATGGTGTCCCTGCTCTCCTCCTCATCTGACACACCAATGGCGATGCTGCTCCTCCGGTCCTCCAGTCTCACCCCGGGGTGATGCTCCAGGCTGGTTGGGGGGTGGAAAGCCAAGGATCATCATCTGTCCCCATCCACCAGAGCCACCTGAAAGCCGAGTCCCTGCCCACACCAAGATGATGGGGGGGCCCTGGGCCCGGCTCACCTGCCCTCCCCCAGCGTCTCGGTGCGCACCCGGGCGGTGAAGCACTGTCCAAATCGGTCCTGAAACACAGGCAAGGGCTGAGCTGAGGACAGTGGGGACCTCCCACCATCTCCCCACACCCTGGGGATGTGTCCTTCAAACCCAGAGAGTGGGGGGACAAGCAGGAGGTTCCCTGCCACCTGTTCCAGGTGACAGGAAGGATTCAGGGGCAACCAAGGGAAATGCAAAGCCAGGGTGGCTGCTAGGGAGAGGGAAAGAGCAAAATTAAGATTATGATTCCTGTAATTATTAATATCTAATTAATAATTACTCCTTGCAGAGTAATTGGGGGTAGCACTCTGCTGGATCTACAGGAGATGTCAGGGAGAGGCAGGATAATTAATAACAATTAATTCCAGGAAGAATTTGGCACCAGGGCAGCACATCGCAAAGGAGGTGACAGAGAGAAGGTGGTGACAAGCAGCAAGGAACATGCCCAGGGTCCTCCTGGGAAGCCAGTGGCAGATCCCAACCCTAATCCCAAGGGGACTCACCCTGATGATGACCCAGTCAGCCTGGCCGAGGGCACAGGGCTGGCACTTCACCTGCACCTCCAGGCTGGGCTTCCAGTGGAAGAGGATGAGGAGGAGCCCGGCTGTCAGCACGGAGCACATGTGGCACAGGGCCACCCTCCATGGCTTGGTCTGGTAACCCGTCACCTCCTGGAAGAAAAGAGCTCACCTTTAGTCAGGAAAATAAACCAAAATTATAATTACCAAGCAGCTAAACCCAACAGTGATGAAAGCCCTAAAGCCTCCCCATGCGATTTAACCCTGAGCAGTTGCCAAGCAAGCAGCTTTGGGGTTGGAAAGCCACCAACCTGTGCCGGTGTCACAGATGATGGGTGGGGTTTGTGCCAACCCTTCCTGCCCATCCCGTTTCCCTCCCCATCCCCAAGCCCTGGCACCCACCATGGGGGATTTCTCGGTGTCTCCTTGCAGAGTCCCGTACCCCGGCTGCCTCTTCCCCAGCAGCCTGCTGCCGTCTGCAACAACAAAAAAACCCAAAGTAATTTTAAAAAAAGGGGAAAAAAGCCTCAAATTATCCCAGTGGTGAGCTCCCAGCTGCAGCCAGAACACCCCTGGCTCAGTCACAGAAAGTGTCAGGGACTCAGTGTCCCCTCTGCCACTCACCCTGGCTCCCGGCAGAGCCACCAGGATGGGGTGGGGGTTGATGGGGTGGGTGGGTGGGCATGGAGGAGCCCCCAGCCCTGCCCCGTCACCCTCTGGTGACACGTGACAGTCACGGGAAACATGGCCAAGGAAAAAGAAAACAGAAAAAAAAAAAAAAAAAAAGGAAAAAACAAAACAGAGAAAAGAGAAGAGCTGGCATGACCCCAAGGGAGGCTGGCGTGGAGCCGGGGGGAGCACACGCAGAGCTCTCCTTGCTTGCTCCTTGCTTGGGTCTTTTTTTCTACCTCCCCCCCCCCCCCAACCTTGTCACAAAATTGGCTTTTTTCTCCCCAGTTTTCATGCAGTTTTCTGGCAGTACCTCCCATCCCCATCGCTCTCTCTAGTGCCCAGCCTGGCAGATGGGGGTCACAGCCACCAACCCCTGAATTGTCCTCTCCGTGCCAGGAATCTGAACCTTTTATCCCTTAAATCCACGCTGGGTCACGAGCTGCCGGCTCCCAAATCTTAAAGGAGCCACAAGCAGCCAACATGTGGCACAAAACCCAACCCAGGAGCCAGGGCCCAACCTTGGAGCTGGTAAATAATTTATGGCTGGGGCATGGTTAGGTTTCCAGAAGGACCAACCACCCATTCCCCACCAGAAAAGCCACCCCAGAGCTGGTCTGGAGGTGACAAAAATCATTCACTAAAACCCTGTCCTGGCTTTGGTGATCACCAGGAGTGGGGACTCCATCTCACCAGCTCCCAAAAACCAGCTGGGGCTGGTTCCAAGGGGTAAGTTATGGGTTGGGAAAGGTGGGGGATGACCCCAAGAGATGGTTTATTAAAACAAAAGTTGTCCCAAGGCCCAAGCTGGATGGGTGGGAGGGAGGGGAGATGGCTGAGCCCCCCACTGCTGGCCTCAAAACCTTGGGAAAATATTGATTCCTGGTTAAAGGAGGTGATTCCGGGTTAAAAGAGGACAATTCCTGGTTCAAGAAGACAACTCCTGATTACATGAGGCAGATTCCAGGTTAAAGGAGGCAATTGCTAATTAAAGGAGACTGACTCCTGGTTAAAGGAGGTGATTCTTGGTTAAATTCCAGGCTAAAAGAGGCAGATTCCCAGTTAAAGAAGGACAATTCCTGGTTCAATAAGGTGATTCATGGCTAAGAGAGGCAGATTGCAGGTTAAAGGGAGCAGATTCCAGATTACAGGAGGCAATTTCTTGTTAGAGGCTGACTCCTGGTGAAAGAAGGTGATTCCTGCTTTAAGGACAGTTCCTGGTTAAAGGAGGTGATTCCTGGGTAAAGGAAGTGGATTCCAGGTTAAAAGAGGCAGATTCCAGGTCAAAAAAAGCGATTCCAGGTGGCAGAAGGCTGATTCCCGGTTCAAGGAAGCTGCTTGCAGATGAAGGGAAGCCGATTCCTGGTTAAAGGAAGGCGATTCCCTTCTCCAGGAGGCCCCAGATGGAGAGAAGCCGATCCCAGGTGGAAGGATCCGCGGGAGCAGGCGCGGAGCTGCCAAGGAGCAGAACAAAGGAGAGGGCGAGGGGTGCCCGGCACACGGGGATTTCCCCACAACTCGGGGTTCACAAGAGGGGGGAAAAGCACCGAAACAACCAGCAAACAACCCCAAACCAGCCCGGGTTTGCTTTCTGCACCTTCCCGAGCCGGGCTGGGAAGGATCAGCCTACCCCCTACCCCCCCCTCTCTGCTCTCCTAAACTTATTCCCACTTTCTCAACCCTTTTCCTAGAAGCAGCAAATCTTCCGGGGGAGCCCGGGTGCTTCTTGCACAACCCTGTCCCCGGGGGTTGGTTTTATTGGGTTTTTTTGTTGTTGTTGTTGTTGTGCTTTTTTTTTTTTTTTTTTTTTCCTTTCTCACCTCCTGCTCCCATCTCCCCCTCCCCACCAAACCGCGGCGAGTGAGCAGCAGCTCCGGGCTACTCCTGATCCCCCGCTCCTTGCCCTGCCGGCTGGGATGGGCTGGGATGGGATGGGGAAGGGGGGTAGGATGGGGGGTGGGATGGGTCTGGATGTCCCCACCTGCCCGGCAGTGCTGGACGTGGCCGGGAAGCAGCCGGAGAAGGGGAGGAGGGGAGGGAGCGGAGCTGCGCTACCAGTTTGGTTCGGCCACACCTGCGCAGGCAAACAGGGCCATGGTCCCTCCTCCTGCTCCGAAACTGGGGGGGTTTCCCTCCCTCAGAACACCTGAAGAGCCCTGCCTAAAAAACTGTCGTGTCCTGGGCTGTGTCACCCAGGGACAGGGCGGGCATTGTCCCCCTCTGCTCCTCTCAGTGAGACCCCCTCCCCCGGGTCCAGTTCTGGGGTCCCCAACACCAGAGGGACACGGAGCTGTTGGAACCAGTCCAGAGGAAGCCCTGGAGCTGCTGGGAGGGCTGGAGCAGCTCTGCTCTGGAGCCAGGCTGAGAGAGTTGGGGGTGTTGAGGCTGGAGAAGAGAAGGCTGCAATGGGGAGACCTTAGAGCACCTTCCAGTGCCTGAAGGGGCTTCAGGAAAGCTGGGGAGGGACTTGGGACAAGGGTCTGGAGGGATGGGATGAGGGGGAATGGCTTGGAACTGGGAGAGGTGAGGAGGTACCCTCTGCCACCAGGAAGCAGAGCTGGAAACCTGGAGCTCACCCATCCCATGGCTCTGACCCCTCTGCACAGGTGGGAACTGTTTGCAAACACCAAACAAATTAAATTGTTTCAATGCAAACAGTGCACACCACACCCACACTTTGTATTTCTCCATAGTTTAGTTGTAAGAAAATAACAGTTCCCTAACTCTTCAGCAAACACACTTCCTGCCAGAGTGTCTTCATGCTCACCATCTTTGCCCTTGGATTTTGCCCCTAGACACGCACACCCTGCTAGTGAACACACACTGGTCCCAGAGACCTTCTCCACAGGATCCCTTTGCAGACAAACCCTAAGAAGACTTATATGTGTTCCTCAGCTCTCATGGTCCCTGCTGGATGCTCGGAGTAACTTCATTACCACTGCCATCAACATTAAACCACCCAGGGAAAACAGATATATGTATATCTTCCATCCATCCATCCATCCACCTATTCTCCGTTGATCTGCTCATGTGGGCCAGAAGTTGCATGCAAGAAGAGGAAGGTCCAGCCATGGAGATTGCCATGGGCAGTGGGATGGGGTTGGCCAGGCCTATCCAGACCCCTGGAGATGGGGACATGGAGAATCAGGATGGGACAAGAGCAAGGAAGGAGGGTTAAGGAAAGGAAGAGGGTGCCTGGGACACAAAAGGCAAGGTTTAACTCCTGAGATCTTTCAGAGCATCCTTCAGGCTCTGCTTTGGGATGGGAGATGTCCAGGCTGGGGGCAAGCCCAGAGCCAGTGAAGGGCTGGGATGAGATGGTGTCAGTTCCTGCCCTTTCCATCAAGCCAACATAAACTCATCTGCATGAACCAACTGGAGAGAAACCCCCACTGAGCCTGCAGCCAAAGCAAACACGTTCCACCAGGCTCCTGGTCCTACCCAGACGTGGCAGCATCCATGGGATGAGCCCAGCCAGGAAAAACACCCCAAGGCTGGAAGAAGCTAAAGGATGAGACAGGCTCGAAACAAGGTGGGGATGTGGAAGATGGGGATCCAGGCTCTGCCATCAGGGTAACCCCAGGGAAATCCCCCTCATCCATCAACCCCCTGAGCTGGGTGAGAAATAAAGCCCATGTAGGCCAGGTGTCCTCCCAGTAGCCCTGTCCACCTCAAACCAGTCTTGGGTCGGATTTGTAGGGTAGGGTTGGCTGCATGGAGGAAGCTGTTGGTGAAACCCTTTGGGCAAGGCAGGTTTGTCCCCAACCTCTCCTGCCCCCAGGTTTGCCAGACCTCCCCACACCCCCAAACCACCTGCCAAGCTGCAGAAGGGGTTTGGAGGCTTCAGACACCAACCCCACTTGGGCAACCACTGACTGGGAAGGGGGAAAAAAAGGCCCTTTATATCCAAAACCCTATGTTTAACCCAAATTCTGGTAAATAAAGAGCTCCTACCTCCCCTGGGGGAAAAGGGGCCACGCTCCTGGCAGTCCATTGTCCCCATTCCAGTGTGTCAGGGCAGGCTGGGGACACCTCCTGCTCCAGCCAGCATCAAAATTGGGGCCTCTTCAATTAAGCAGCAGAAGGGGAAAACCAGGGGGGGATTTCTCTCCCAAGTGCTGCTGATCTGGAGCAAGAAGGGGTCCGGGGGCTCCAGTGGGGTTGGGGACCACAGGGACTGAGGCTGGGAAGGCAACGAGCCCTCCAAGGGGTGGCTGAGCACCACACTGTCACAATCCTCCTTTTCCTGCCACAAACTTCTTCTTCCTCTTTCAGCAGCTCTGGGAAACTCCTCCAGACTGAGCGGGGCAAATTCAAAAGGGAAGGAGCAAAGGTTGAGCCCGGGCTGAGCTGCTTCCCTGTGACCCTGCCCACACCAGGAGCCTCAGAAGCTTTCTCCAGTGTCATCTCATTGCTCAACCTCTTCTGAATGCTGCTTGCTCACCAACCTTCACCTTCCAAAGGGTCTTTTGGCTTGAAGGTGAGGAGAGACCCCAGGTCAGGGCTGCTTTGTCCATCACCAGTGTGGAAAAACCTCTGCTCGTGGAGTCAGGAAGGCAACGTGGTCCTTGGCAACCATCAAATCCACCCCAATTTCCATTTCAACCAAAAACTGCAGATGATTTGTGCCCTGGCAACCTCAGAGCACTCCCAAAAGTTGAGCTGGAGCAACCTGCTTGGGGGGAGCAGTTCCTGCTGGGCTGCAGGGACTGGGAGCATCCCAAAGTGATGCTGGGGTTTCCTTGCTCTGTGTTGCACGTGGATGAATTGGTGCTCGGATCCGTGGGTGCAGGAGTGGGGCTGGGAATGTGCTTCCCGATGGGATGCAAAGCAAACCAGGTGGGCAGCAAGGAAGCAGAGAGCAAAACCTTCAACACCCCCTGACAGCAAAGGCAGAGACAGCGTTTGCTGCGGCCTCACCCACCCCCCAGCACCCCGGAGGGGGGGGGGGGGCTCATGTGGGACCCTTTATGCTCTGCCACCCCCTGAATGTCAGATGCTGGGGGCATCACCCTGCCCTGCACTGGGACCTGCTCCCCCCGTCTGCAAACCTCGTGGGAGGGGGAGCCAAAGCAAAATGAAATAAAACGAAATAAAATGAAGTAAAATGAAGCAATTTTGCTTTGCACCCCACATGTAGCCCCTCCCCCCTCTTCCTGCACACCCCACTGCACAGCCACAACGTGGGGGGGTGGGGGTTTGATGTCCACGGTGCCCCCGTGGGATACGCAGGGTGCAGCCCCCGGAGAGCCACGCGAAACGAAACCTCAGGGCCACGCAGGATGCAAGCGGGGGGGAGCGGTGCGTGACGGTCACTGCCACCTCCGTGGGGCCTGCACGGTGCAAACCGCCCCCCCCCTCTCCCAGGAGCCACGCAAAATGCAACCGTGGGGCCACGCAGGCTGCAAAACCCGCGGGACACGAGCGATGCAGCCTGGCGGGGGGGGGAGGGGAACACACGCAAGATGCAACCCACAGAGGGTCCACGCAAAACGCAAGCGTGGGGGGACGTGTAGAAGGCAAACCCCCCCGGGACACACGGGCTGCAGCGGTAGGGACACGCAGGATGCAAAATCCACGGGTGGGGGAGGGAGGGGGATGGGGAGAAACACACGCGCGGTGCAAACCCCCCCAGGGGGGCCACGCAGGGTGCAGGGTTTGCACCCCCAAATTCCACCTCCCTACCCCCCCCCCCCCCTCACCTGAGCTCATGGCGAGTGGGAGCCCAGGACCGGGAGCCCCGGGGCCGCAGCCCGGCGGCGCACGGCGGAAGGGACACCCCCCCCCCCCCCCTGCAAGGGGTGATGGGAGTTGTAGTCCTTTACCCCCCCCCCCCCCAAATTCCCAGGGAACACCCCCAGGGTGCCTCCTGCCCTCCATCTCCCTCCCTCCCTCCCCCTCAAAAGGCTTTGCAACCCCTCCAACCCTTTGCAACCTCTGCTCCAAGAGAGGGGGTTCTGCCCCCCAAAATAAAATATCGGGGTTCTGCCCCCCCCAAACAGGGCTTTGCACCCCAATATCTTGTAAGGAAATGGGCCACGGGCTGCCCCCCAAAAAAGAGGTTGTACCCCCAAAGTTTGCATAAAAAACGTACCAGGCACTGACTCCTCCTCCAAATGGTTTTTTATCCCCAGGCTCTGCACCCCAAAAAGGGGCTTTGTGCCCCCACACCTTGCAAGGAACGGCACAGGGTGCTGCCCCCCAAAAAAGGGCTTTATCCCCGTATCCTGCAAGGAAATAGACCAGGCTCTGCCCCCCCCCCAAAAAGGGCTTTGTGCCCCCAACACCTTGCATGGAATCACACTGGGCTCTGCCCCCAAAAAAGGGCTTTTCAGCCCCACAACTTGCAAGGAAATGCAGCAGGTGCTGTCCCCAAAATGGCTTTGCACCCCAATATCTGGCAAGACAAGACACCAGACTCTGCACCCCCCCTACTTTGCCCCTCCCCGGGTTGCACACTCCTGCAGCAGGAACAAGGGGGGGGTTGAAGCCTCACACCATGCCCAGACCCCCTCGTACCCACCTCCAGCCCAAGGTTGGGTTTTTGGGGGGCTCAAGTTGCTGCCACCCCCCTTCTGGAAACCACCAGCACCGGTCAGCAGGGCTGCTCCTGCCCAGCACCACCTCCCCCCCCTCCCCCTCCTCATCCTCACACAAAGGGGTTTGGGTTTCTTTGCCAGGAAGGGAGACAAAGCCAATATTTTCTCTGGATGTGCTCCAGGTAGAGCCTGAGCTTCCTGCTGAAGGCAAAGGTGAAGCAGGTTTTTGGGGTTGTTTTTTTGCAGCTTCTCCCACCTTGCTCCATTGCCATCCCACCCTGCCCAGCCAGCAGCCTCAGCTTCTCAATAAAAGGCAAAAAACCCCAGTGTGTGCTCAAAAACACCACTAAAGAAAAAAAAAATAAAAAAAGAAAAGCAGAGTGGGAGCGAACAAGGGGGATCCCACAGCTCTTAATTCAAGCTGTTGATGTGAACCCCTTAGATTTAAGCAGGGAGAGGAGATTATGGAACTCATGGGATCATTCTGGTTGGAAAAGATGAAGGTGACCAAGTCTGACCATCAGCCCAGCACCACCGTGTTCCCTGCCCCATGTCCCTCATCCCCACATCTCCGGGGCTCTGAAACCCCTCCAGGGATGATGGGGACTCCAGCCCTGCCCTCGGCAGCCTGGGCCAGGCCCTGACAACCCTTTCCAGGCAGAAATTCTTCCCCAGCTCCAACCTAAACCTCCCCTGGCACAACTTGAGTTGTGCCAAAAGTTCCTCTTGTCCCATCCCTTGTTCCTTGGGAGCAGAGCCCGACCCCCCCTGGCTCCAACCTCCTCTCAGGGGCTTGCAGAGAGTCAGAAGGTCTCCCCTCAGCCTCCTCTGCTCCAGGATCAGCACCCACAGGGCCCTCAGATGCTCCTCACAACTTCTCCAGACCCTTCCCCAGCTCCATTCCCTTCTCTGGACACTCTCCATTCCCTCAATCTCCTTCTGTCCCAGAACTGACCCCAGGATTTGAGGTGCACCTCCCCAGTGCCCAACACAGGGACCATCCCAGCCCTGCTCCTGCTGGCCACACCAGTGCTGACACAAGCCAGGATGCTGGTGGCCTTCTTGTTCCACCTGGGCACACCTTGGCTCATGTTTGACCCCTGTCAGCCACCCCCCAAAGTCCTTCCCCTTGGGGCACTTTCCAGCTGCTCTGCCCCAAGCCTGGAGCAGGGTGTGGGGCTTTGGTGTCACCCTGGGACCACTTGGCCACGCTGAACCCTTCCACCCCATCCTGCAGTTTCAGTGAAAAACGCTCCCACTGAAGTTTTGGGGTGGTTTTTGGTTTTTTTGGGTGCAGTTGGCCAGGAGCGAGCAGCGTGTCAGCACCTTGCAGCTGGCAGTGGAGAGGCTGAGCACATCCTGGGCTCCAGATTTGGGCTCCAGACCCTTCAATAACTGCAGAAATATCAGTGTCATGGGAATGTCACCTCATCCCTGCTGTTTGCCACCAGCAGTGGTGTCCTCTCCAGCACCCCTGCTCATCCACCCACAGAAAATGCAGCAATGTGGGAGAGTGACCCAGAACATGTGGATCTGGAGTGTCAAATCTCTGCCCAAGGGCAGTGCTGTCTCCCACCAGCTCTCAGCAATTTGCTCCAAGAAAAGAAAGAAGTCTTTCTGCAAATGAAGATTAAAACAGCAACATCAGCTGAGCTTCTTGAGACAGCCACAAGGTTCCCTTGCTGCAGGATAGATAAATACATGGAAAACAAAAACAAAACCAAAAACCAACAGGTCTTTTCTGTACATAGCTGTGCAGAACTTTCAATGCCACTTCAGTCTTCAGTTGCTGCCCCTGGGAGCACCCTGGGCACCACCCATCTCAGAAGCAGCATCATGACATTTCTCCAAGTTTTTAGTAAATCTAGACACAAAAAATCTTATTACACAACAAAAGAGAAAGTGGGTCCTTTCTCCCCACCCCCTCCAAGACTGCAAACAGCTGCTTCAAGCTACAACCTACCACAAACATCCTGAGTTTGAGAAATCAGGAGCTAAACCCCACTTTACTAGAGAAAGATTCAACCCTGTTCTAATAAATCTCATCTATTTTAGGACTTGGCATAAAAAGCCCCTCAGGAGGGTAGTGGCAAGACACCTCATTCCTAGTGGCACTGCCATCAGTGTTTTGCCACCAGGCTGTACCCTCTGCTCCTCACCACAATCTTTGGGGGATTTTGGAGCAGGGTGGGATTCTTCCAGCATTTCTGTTGTGTTCTTGCTCACCACCAGAGCTTGCATTGCTTGCAGGTCTCTTTCCACCTGCACTTCCTTTAAAGACACAGAATCAAGGTCCCCATGGAAATTCCTTCTCTGTTCCTCTCTGTTGTGGGGCCACTTCCAAATCCTCACTCTACAGCAGAGCCCCAGAAGTGACCCCAAGCTGCTCAAATCTGCAAACCAGAGAGGTTTGAAGCAGAGGTTCAATAGTGTGAAAAAAAACCCCAACCTCTTGTTTTTTACAGTATTTATTTTATGTGCAAGCCTATGGGAAAAACACCAAACTCCCTGCTGGAACCTTCTCTTGCTGCATCAGGTGTAAATTACTGCCTGGTAAAATCATGTTTGTGTGTTACAATCCCAGGCAGGGAACAGCATTATGCAGCAGCTGCCTTCTTCTCTTTGTAAGTTGCCATCATCTTCTTGATCTCAGCAATTGCTTTGCCAGGGTTCAAACCCTAAATAGAAAAAAACCAAAAGTATCAATCAGCTCCTCTGGAAATCAGTGTTAGAGCACCCTCCCTTCCCCTTGGCCCCATCCAAGACACAGTAAATTTACAGGCAGCTGCTACCTGTGAAAACACCTGGTAGAGGAGATGCTCAGCACCCTTTTTTTGTCCTAAAACTCTAATACTGTTCTTTCTGCTGGGAAGTGAAAGAATAATGGAGAGCTCTAACAGCCTGCCCCAGGTAGGCTGGGTGTTAGGGGTTGCAGAGTCCCTTGGTTAAGTTGTGCTTGATGAGGATTTTCTGCATTCCAGCAGTGAATTTAAAAGGAAAAGCAAAGCAGGATGGAGTAGGGATGCAGTGCTGGGAGCTCACCTCCTCTGCCTGGGGGCTGGGACACCAGCACTGCCTCCTGCTTGAAGAAAAATGCTCAATGCTTTTGGAGGGCTGTGTTTAATCAGCAACGCCAGGATCAAAGAGAAGAATGAGAGGCTGAACAATAGGAACTTCTAATAAAGCTCAAGCAGGACTGAAACCAACACTTTTAGGGGTGTTAAGAGATGATTTCAGGAAGCAGGAAACTGCCCTGAGAAAGCTCAACAGTGATGGTATGAGAGATGTGGCTTTTTATTTTTTTTCCTTGTCTGAAATAAAAAAGCTGCTGACGTGAGGGCACTGGGGAGGTGAGTGAGAGCACCAGGGGAAAATGTTCCTCCCACAGAACTCGGCTAAACTGTCCAAAGATGAGGTTTTCTACAAATTAGATGCATATCACCCTGCAGAACTTCTCTACCAAAGCTTCCAAATAGGAGGGGGGTGCCCACTGAAGCACCCGAGGATGGAGACCAGCCAGGAAACCACCCGTGTGTGCAGAGCTCCCTGAGCACCTTCCAGAGCTGATGGAAACAGCCAGGATTAGAGCTTGTGAGTGGAAAGGTGTTATTAACCACAAACCTGTCTCAAATTTGAGAGCAAGCACTATTTCCCTGCTCTACGTGCACTCCCACAGAGCTTGGGGCTGAAACTTCACCTCCAGCTGAACCAGGGCTGACACCAGATCACGAGCCAGCACCCTGCACAAAGGGGGAATTATCTGCAGGCAGTGAATCACTTCAGAAAAACACAAACCATGATCAGCAGGCAGCTCCTGACCAACACCTCTCAGCCCTGATCTCAAGCATCTCATCTCCCCCACATCTGTGAGCCACTCAGACAGTCTCCTCCAGGTTATTCCCCAGCTCAAGGAGAATTGCTCCAGTATCAGGAGGGGGCTGGCCAGAAAACAGCACAGCTGGCAGGAAAGCAAAACTTGATTATCTGCCCAATGACAGGCAACAAGGTCACTGGAAGGTGAGGAAGAGGGAGAGCTTGGGAAGTTCTCCAGAGAAATCCCAGGGAGAAGAAACCATCTGGGGAATGCCCTGCTGGCAGGACAGCAGCATTTAACACTTCCCCCAAAGGTGCTCAACACTTGCTGGAGCCTCTCCCTTACAGAAGTGGCACAAGAGCTGCTGCTGTTGGGGCTTTAAGGTTGCAGTCTTTGGGGGTTAAGCATTTCCCTCACACCACTGATCAGACCACATGGGACAAACTGCCCCACATCCTTTCTGGTGGCACCTCTGGTGTGAGCAGCCCTCTGGTGGCACATTCCTGGTGACAGGAGAGCCTCCAAGTCCCACCTGGCTGCTGTGACCTGGAACACAAACTTTGCCACGTCCTCTGGTACAGTCACAGTGGCACGAGCAATGCCACCAGGAACTCAGGCTGCCTCCTGAGGTGGAAGGAGCCAAGGCAAGCTCGAAGGAAACAGAAGCTTAAGCGGGGATTTTTGTGCAGCTTTGAAAGAAGAGAGGTTGGGGAGGAGCCAGCGAGGCCGGAGGGCAGAGGAGGGGGACGGGAGGGCAGAGGAGGGGGACGGGAGGGCAGAGGAGGGGGACGGGAGGGCAGAGGAGGGGGACGGGAGGGCAGAGGAGGGGGACGGGAGGGCAGAGGAGGGGACGGGAGGGCAGAGGAGGGGACGGGAGGGCAGAGGAGGGGGACGGGAGGGCAGAGGAGGGGGACGGGAGGGCAGAGGAGGGGGACGGGAGGGCAGAGGAGGGGGACGGGAGGGCAGAGGAGGGGGACGGGAGGGCAGAGGGGGGACGGGAGGGCAGAGGGGGGGGACAGGAGGGCAGAGGGGGGGACAGGAGGGCAGAGGGGGGGACAGGAGGGCAGAGGGGGGGGACAGGAGGGCAGAGGGGGGGGGACAGGAGGGCAGAGGAGGGGGACGGGAAGGCAGAGGAGGGGGACGGGAAGGCAGAGGAGGGGGATGGGAAGGCAGAGGAGGGGGATGTGTGCATACCTTAGGGCAAGTCCTGGTGCAGTTCATGATCGTGTGACACCGGTAGAGAGAGAACGGGTCTTGGAGCTGTGCCAGCCGTTCCTCTGTGAAGTCATCTCTGGAGTCAATCATCCAGCGATAGGCCTGCAGGGCAGGGGCACTGTCACCACAAAGGCTTCTCCAGGGCGGTGCAAGGTTTCAGGAGCAACACCTCACTCAGGAACTTGGGATTTGGACTGGGGAATGCCAACCCCACCTGTGCATGCAAATATCTGGACTGCTTTTAGCTGGGGAGTCCCTCAGCAGCCCCCAGGGGACAAAGGGGACCTGTCCTTACCTGCATCAGAACCGCTGGACCCAGGTACTTGTCCCCATTCCACCAGTAACTGGGACAACTGGTGCTGCAGCAGGCACAGAGGATGCACTCGTAGAGTCCGTCCTGTATGGGGGTGGGAGATCAGAGTCAAACCACTCCAGAAGCTTATGACAAAGCTTTCTATTTAAAAGAGAGGATTTCTCTCTCCCCTGGGTTATCACAGGGCCTGCAGCCTCCCTGGGGTTTGTACAACCACCTGCAGCTTCACAGGGCGCAGTGGAAATGAGATCAGAGTCCCCATCACCACTCATCAGGCAGATGTGCACTGATGCTGTGCTGCAGGTGCCCAACTTTGCCATCAGAGGCAGGAGAAGCTACTGCAGGTTAATATTTAACTCTGGGTCTTATCTGGAAGGGATTTTTTGAGGGAGAAAAGAGGCAGTGACCAGTTTCTGACGGTCTTCTATGGACTGGAGGTATTGCTGCTTGCCCTGCTTTGACTCATCCTTCTTCTTCAGGTAAGGCTCAATGGATTTGTACTGTGCATAGAAGTTACTCATGTCCTAGGAGTAAAAGGCAGAGAGGTGACATTTGTTAAACTAAACTGATGCTTGAGATGGAGCATCTGCTACCCCTCCAAAAGAAAAAGGCATTTGCAACCTCAGCTTGCCCCATTTCTCCAAATGAGGACAGATCCCCTCTCTGCTGGGACCCACTACACCCATAACAGGGGAGCTGTGACACCTGATCTTGTTGGCACCTCCCAAAGTGATCCTTTCCAACCCTGTACTGCCTGGAATGGTGTCACACCCCTGGTGACAAGCTGACAGAGCAGATACTCACCGGAACAAGGTCCTTCACCACATACATGTGGGGGAGAGGGTAGATTTTAGTGACCTTGTTGAGATCCGTGTCAATTTTTTTTATACAGGCCAGGGTGTTTCCCCCAGCAATGTTCATGGCACAGGAACCACAGATGCCTGAGTGGGAGAAAAAGGGCAGAGTGTTAGGTATTTACCCTCTTATCCTACATGAGGAATATCCTCTTGGCCCCAAACAACCCAAAGCTGTCTTCACAGAACTCTGTGTGTGACAGGGAAAATGCCAGAAGTTACCAAACAGGGGGGTGGTTGAATAAAGAACAAACCCAAGAGCAGCTTCCACCAAAGCCTGAACACATCCACAGCACCCAACTTGCACCCAGCTTCCCTCCCCAGCAGAAAACAAGGAGCTTGGACACTTCATCCCTGCCACACCATTCATTAGGTCTGACGTGGGGGAAATGTTCAGCTCTGCTCACAAGCTGGAAGCACTGAGCTCACAGTGAGGAGAAACAGCTGAGGGTGTAAGATGGGAGAAGGAAGGTGAATCCCCCCTCCTCAGCCTCACACTTTGGGTCAAAAGCATCCCTGAAGGTCAGGAACATGAAACAAACTCCCCAAAACAGGAAATTCTTTCTGTGCCTTATGCAGCAGGCGCCAGTGGTACCATAAACTGCACCCCTCAGCTGCCCAAAGGTGAGAGGACAGACAGTCAGCAGAACAAATGGCACAGAAATAACTTAACAATGGATTAAATGACACTGCTGATCATCCCCCAGGAATAGAAGGATCAGATGGAGCTCAGGAAAGGCCAAGGTTTCCAAGAAAAAAACATTGCAGACCTGTCATGGATACTCCTCAGGTCAGAAGCTCGGGTGTCCAATTCAGACTGCTGCCCCAACCATCCCATTAGAAAGAAGACAAATGTTGAAAGGGCAAAACTTTAATTTCAGAGGATTTGACACATATCAATTGATATGAGTCAGAGAAATGCCACTGCTCCTCACACCAGCACCCTGCCCCTTGCTGCCAGATCAAGGCTGGCACTGGGACAAAGTTATTCCTCCCACTCAAGAAATGGTTACAACTATTTTCCAATCAACTGGAGAGAGGACCAGGATTGCAAGCAGGAGCCCACAGGAATGCAGGATTGGATTTTTTTACCTTGCATGGGAGAAAACAAATTAAAAAAAAAAAAAAAAAAAAAAAAAAAAGAGGGCAAGATCAAACGAGCCCAGCTTGAAAAAAAATATAATAATCTGTCTTCTGGTTCTCAAAGGAAAGTATTCAGGGCAATTAATTTAATTCCAGCTGCCTGGGAAGAGCGTTGGCCATCTAAATACCAGAGTGAGAACAGCCACACTGTGTCACATCCATCCCCTTCCTATGCAGATTGGTGAGGAAACTGCTGCCTTCCTGAGTGCTTTTCATGGAAATTCAAGGCAGAAACATTTTTAGGCATCACTGAAGGCATCACCAGGCTCTTAGTGCAGTGGTAGGAGCAGGGGCACTGGATGGAAGCTGGAGCACAGGAGCTTCCATGTGAACATCAGGAAAAGCTTTTTCCCTGTGAGGCTGAGGGAGCCCTGGCCCAGGCTGCCCAGAGAGGTTGTGGAGTCTCCTTCTCTGGAGCCTTTCCAACCCCCCTGGATGTGTTCTGTGTGCCCTGCCCTGGGGGATCCTGCTGGGGCAGGGGGGTTGGACTGGGGGATCTCCAGAGCTCCCTTCCAACCCTGAACATTCTGTGATTTCTGTCATTAATTGCACCTCATTCTTTTCCTGCTAGCATAGACACCTCATTGGATCCAAACCTGTCCTCCCTTTCTGCATTTCCACAGCTGGCACGTTCAGCTCAGCATTCCAAAATTATCCATGAATTGGCATTTTCTTTTTTTAAAAAAGGAAAGCCACCCAAGGAAAGGACAGTTTGAATGCAATTAGAAATGTGCTGATTTGTGTCCTGGGAACTCTGCACATAAAACCCCCAGCAGCCTTTTCCTCCCCCAATCCATTTGAGCTTACTCAAAAGGCCAAAGGATTCCTGAAGCTATTCCTAGAAAGCCAGAAGGACTCTTCCAGTTACACCCTTCCTTATTTCCCCAGCAGCACCAGATAAAGCAGCCCCTAACAATTCATTCTCATTCACTACCTCTTCCCCCACAATTTGGCTGTTGCAATCTCTCCCACTGGATCTCTCCAGCACTGGAGGGCAGCAAGATGAACCAGATTAGAGGTGAAACAGGAAGGACTGGAGCATATTGCTCACAGGGTTGTGTGATTACACCCTGTGAAGATGACCTTCAGCTCTACTTCTTGATTCACTGAGGTATTTCACAGGCAGGAGCAGAAGGAGAGGGCTTCACCCACAGCTTTCCCAGTGGGTACACAAACAATGTCAGCAACAAAGAGGCTGCAAAGGGAACTCTTCAATTTTCCAGGCTGGAAAAGCTCTCTTACCTTCCCGACATGATCTACGGAAGGTCAGGGTGGAGTCCAACTCATTTTTAATCTTGATCAGAGCATCGAGCACCATAGGCCCACATCTGGAACAGAAAACAGAGAGGGGGAAGCTGTGCTGAACCCTCCCGGCCTCGGCACTTCATCTCTGGGCACCCCAACTGAGCAGCACCCCAAAGGATTTTGATCAACTACAGGTAAAAATATACTGAAAAGTATGACAAGACTCCTTTTGGGTCAGGTTCTAACAAGTCTGCTTGTCCTCATTAGTCACTAGAAGCAGTGCTGCACAGAAAACCAAACAACCTGGGATAACTTCTGCAATTTCATAGAAAGGCAACACCCATGAATTATTCATTGGTGCAAGGCACACAAAAAATGTGAGTTCTCCATCATGTGCTGTGTGGCTTGGGAGCTGAAGCTGAGAGGCTTGAGGTGAAATGAATTCCTCTGGCAAAAGCACAGCAGCAACTGGAGTGCCTGGAAATCAAGGCTCAGGTGAAGGCTTCTGTACCACAGGGGGGCTGCACCCCCCCAAGAAGCCACAGAGTGAGAGCTTCCTTGATGCCAGCTAGAGAACATGCAGGTGGTTACTAGAAGCTGAATACCAAAAACTAGAAGTAACAAAGTGTTAAGAAAACCAGGAGAAAAGTCAAAAAAGCTTCTGCCTTATCACCCCAGTCTGGCACCACGAGCTCCATGTCAAAGTTTCCTTCTGGACCACGCCCCCCAATTTTCCATGTAAATCAAGGTTCTAAACAGCAGGAAAATCCTGCAAGCCCTCAGCACAACTCAGGGATGCAGGTGAAACCTCACAGAGGTCACAAAACCAAGTGAGTGGCTAACTGCTGGCAGCTATTGAGAGTTTGATTTGTCACACTTGGCACCGACAGGCAGGGGAGGGGAAAACAATCCCACGTGGTGATCCCAAATGTTTAATCACAAAATGACATCAATCTCCCCCGTGCAGAGGACAAAGTGCTCTGTAACAAGCTGAGGCATCACTTCCCTGGCCACTCCAACCAGGTCTGAACAGTCCCTGAAGCTTAATGAGGCTGCTGACACCTTTTGCTGTCAGCTCAGGTGCTCCTCAGCCACCCCCCCCTCTCCCTTCTCAGGGAATCCCTGGCAGCAAAATCCCTGGCCAGGAAAATCCCTGGCTCCTCCTGGCAGACACTCACTTATTCAGATCCACTTCGTAGGTCTGCATGCGGGGTTTGTCCCCGGCCTTATCAGGATCCCACCTGTAGATGGCAAACTTCTTGAGCCGCGGCGCTGCCGCCGCCGCCGTCTGGGCCCCCCGGCACAGCTGTGGCCAAACAAATAAATAAACAAATAAACAGCAAAAAGAAACTCTCCGGAGGCTTCCAGCACGGTGGAAAAACACAAAACGACTTGAGGGGGGAAGAGCTGCAGGATCCATCACTGCTTTGTCTTTGGGCAAATCCTCCCAAGGGTTCAGCAGAGCAGTGGAGCCCCTGCAGCCAGCTCTGTCCCCCCGGGGCTCCGGCTCCAGAGGAGAAACCCCCAGCCCCGCAGTGTCTGCTGCCCTTCCTGCATTCCCCCTTCTCCAGTATTCCCCCTGCTCCCAGAAGCTGCTTCCCTCACCCCTTCCCGAATCATCCCACATCCCTCCTCCTCCTCTTCCCACATGCTGGATCTCCTGCACTCCCAGCCCCCTCTCAACCTCTATCTCCCTCCAAGCCCTTCCCAGACACCCCTTCCCGCTACCTTTTTGCCCTCATTATCTCCCTCACACATCCTCCCCACCCCCCAGCCCACCTCCCCTTCTCCCACCCCCTCTGAGCCCTCTTCCCATCCCTGCACTGCACCCTACGCCCCTTCCTGACCCCCAGGTCCCTCTGCACCCCCTCAGCTCCCCCCAAGCCCCCTTCCCCACCCCTCCTGCCCCTCAGCTCCATCTCTGCACCTTGTCCTGCCCCTCAGCTCCCTCCCAGCCTTCCCCCAGCCCCCCAGCTCTATCTCTTCACCCTTCCTGCCCCCCAGGTCCCTCTGCCCCTTTCCCACCCCTCCTGCCCCCACTCCCCTCCCACGCCCTCTCTCGCCCCCAGCCCCGCGTTCCCCGCCTCTCCCCAGGTCCCCGCTCCCGCCTGCCCAGGACAGAGCGGTTCCAGGCCCCTCACCAGCCGCGGGTCTGCCCGGAGGAGGCGGGCGGGGACTCTGAGCCTCAAGGAGACTCCCACCACGGCCGCCGCCATCTTGGCGTTGCGCAGTACCGAACCCGGAAGCGGAACTTTCCGCTTCCCCCGGGGCAGCGTTCAGAGGAAGCAGCGGGAAGCGGGGGGGAAACTCTTCCCGCCGCCATTTTGTGTGTGGTGGTGGCGGCCGCAGGGCGGGCGCCATCTTGAGTGTGGCGGTCCCGGCGGTACCGGCCGGGATGGCGGTGCCGGGAAGTTTGGATCTCGCTGTTGTAGGGAGAGGGGAGAGCAGGGAAGCTCCCCATGGATTGCCAGCCGAATCCTTTCAGCAAGGGAGTGACCCTGAGCCTCCCGCCTGCCCCAACCCCAGGCAGCCCTCCCTGAGGGCTTCCCTCCTTTTTTTTTTTTCCCCCTCGCGCTCTTTATCGAATAAATAATTCACAGCAAAAATGTATTTATTGAGTGAAACTCCAAAGCAACACACACTGAACGGAGGGCAGGGAGGGGAGGAGGAGGCCCCGCTATGGCGTCAGGTGCCACCAGTTGAAGGGGAAGGGTCCTCTCTGGACGTTGATGCCGCAGCGCACCTCCCCCAGCCTGTCATGGTAGCACACCACGTCCTCCAGGAACCGGCAGCAAAGCCCCAGCGGCTCCAGGAGGCTGCGAACCCGGAGCTCCAAGCAGCACTCACCCCCCAGGACGGGGCCGAAGGGTTTGGGGATGCCCAGGTTGTTAGCCAGGACGATCATGGTGACCTGCGGGGTGACAGGAGTGGGGCAGAGCCGTGTGTGAGGGATGGTGGCACCGAGTGTGTCAGGTCCTGGCGGGCAGAGAGGGAGCTGGGAGGGTTGGCAAGGAGTGGGAAAAGTGGGCAAGAATCCCACTGGCATCCTGGGTGGGATCAGGAATTGTGTGAGCAGCAGGAGCAGGGAATTCATCCTGAGCTGTACTCGGCACTGGTGAGGCCACAGCTCGGGTGCTGTGTCCAGTTTGGGGCACCCCAATAAAAAAAGGACATTGGGGGGTTGGGACAGGTCCAGAGAAGAGCAAGGAGGTTGTGAAGGGATCCAGCAGAATTGCTGTGAGGAAGGGCTGAGGGAGCTGGGGGTGTTGAGGCTGGAGAAGAGGAGGCTCAGGGGAGACCTCATCACTCTCTGAAAGGAGCTTAGATGCCACTTTTGCAGACCACCAAATCCAGCATTGGGTTTTTTCCTTTCTATCGTTAAAAACCACCCCACCCCTTGAAATTTCACTGCTTTGAAAGCCATTCACCTCAAAACTCTGTATCTTAACCTAACCACAAGCAACATGAAGCCACAAAGTGGATGTGTTCTCTTTTCCTGCACAAATGTTTGGGGTTTTGGGTTTTTTTGGTTTTTTTTTGGGGGGGGAGGCAGCTCTTGGGGCTCATCCTGGCTGGATTTGGGGAAGGAGCTGAGGAGCAGAGCTCCCCCTCACCATGTTGGGGAAGTATGGCACAGCTTTGCCCTGCTTGTCGAGCTTGAAGAGGGCAGGCAGGTCGATGATGTCCTCCTCAGTCAGCCCCAGCTCCTTCTTCAGGATGTCCCTGTTCCAGTCGATGCAGCGCTGGAAGGGATGGAGGGGATGGAGGGTCCCCAAAACCATTTTGTGTAGGACCAACATGCAACACCTCCCCTTAGCAGGCTGCACCCCCCCAGCCCGGGGTGGTTATCCCAAGGAATTTCCATGATTGTCAGCAGGGATTACCTGGACATACTGGTTCTGCTGGGCCAGGATATCATTGGAAAGGACCTTGTTAATGGTGACCCGTTTGGTGTCTGTCCCCGAGTACCCTACGGATGCAAACCCCAGGCAGAGTGAAGTGGCCCTAGCAGAAACCTGGCTTAAGGTGGGGTGCAGAGGTGAGAAAAGTTCCCCAAATCCCAATTTCCTGAGCTTGGGGAGCCTCAACTCTTGGTTTGTTGGAAAACTGGGTGGGAGGAAAACCTCTGCCCATGGGGAAGAGCATTGGGAAGGCCCCATCACCCACCCAGTCCCATAAAACCAGAGCTGCCACCTCCACCCCACAGCTCCCTGGCAGGTGGCAGTGACCCAAGAGGGACCCATGGAGCTATGGAGACCTTCCCTCGACCCCCTCTCCATTGGGTGCCCACAGTGAGTGACACCAGAGCAGACCCCGTTTGTCCCCACTCCATCCTGGAGCCCTGCTGGCATTTTCAGAGATGCTCCATCCTCCCAAACAAACCTCCCCTTTCTGTGGAGGGCTTTATCCCTTCCATCCCACTCTTTTTTTCCCAAAATAGGGCTCGGGGAGGCTGGGGATGGTGGCACGACAGCTGGGTGGCAAAATGTCCCCAACGTCCCCACGCTGGTCAGGGCTGGCTGCTCAGTGGGGTGGCTCCAGCTGTCTCAGGGGACACCAAAGCTTGGCTGAAGCCACCTGCTGTCCCCTTGCCTTTGAACATGGTGGCTTCTCCCTGTCCCTCCTTCTGCTTCTCCCGGAAGAGACTGTAACATGCCACGGGGCTGGCCAGCAGCATCCGGAATCCCTGGGGGACACAGGAGGGACAGCACTCACCAAAACACCTCGAGGGACCTCTGAAGGGTATTTTTGCAAAGCTTAAACCTCTTAAAATGAAGCATTTTTCCAGTTTTTTGTGCCTTTTTCCACACCAGGTGTATCTGAGGTGGGCACACACCCACCTAACTGACACCCCTAAAGGGGTTGAACCGGGACAGAGAGGAAAACTGGAGCCTGGCTGCAGCTGGGTCCAATCCTGCCCACCCCAGGGGAGGGATATAAACCCCCAGGAGAGGATTTGCTGGAGATTTGGGTGAGCTGGGATGGGGAGGAGTGAGGGTGCTACCTCTCTGGGGGGCTCTGTCTCTGGACAGGGGGGGAGTGAGTGGATAATTGTGCTCTGAGCTTCCTAAGAGAAGCTGAAAATTTGCCTTGAGCATGCTCTGGAAAGCTGGGAATTCTGGATTTGTAGTGTGTGGAGTGTGTGCTGGCTGAATGGTCTCCTTGGAGCAGTGCAGGAGGCTGCTTGCTGCAGTCCTGGTGCTACCTCTCCAGGGGGCTTTGCACAGCCCTGGGGAAGGCAAAAGCACTGCAGGGGGGGGTTGTGAGGGGGGATGTGCACAAATATTCCTTTTCTGAACCATTCAGGTGAAGGCATCATTCCTCCAGGGGCAAAAGGAGTCAGGAGTAAAAGCCATACCAGAAGAAAGAGCAAGCTCCTGAAAACATCAGGGAGCTGCTGAGGAGCTGTGAGCCCTGGGCAGCCCAGGGGAATATTGAGGTTTAAATTTTTTGGCTGCCCTTTCCAGACATCTTTTTTGTTTGGTTGGTTTCCTTCTGTCTCTGTTCATGATCAGCTCAGCAAATCCCTTTTTGTGTTCAGAGCCCTCATTTTGGGGCTGAGGTGAGAACCCAAGCCCCTGGTGGTTGGGACTATCAAGAAAACAAGTTCTGGGGTTTGCCCTAGAGGTACCCCTGGGGGTTTTAGTATTTCAGAAGGGAACCCATGAATTTTTGGGGTACCTTGGTGTCACAGGTGGGCACAAAAGTGATGAACTCGTTGACGTGGCCCAGGGACAGCCAGTCAGAGTAGAGCTCCACAGGAGCCTGCACTTGCTGGGCGAAGAGGAAATCCCTCACCAGCCTGGTCATCCTCCTCCCTGCAGACCTGAGGGTGAAATAACCCCAAGAGAGTAAAGGGAATCAATACCATCAATAAAGGGAGTAAATATTTCAGCATCAGTTTGTACACACAGGGGAAACTGCTGCCAAAGTGGAGGAAAGAGAGAAGGAAGGAAAGATGTGCAGGGAAAGATTGGATGCACCTGCTCCACAGGGCACCAGCTAGGCAGGGAATGGCTAATTAACCCCCTTCATCTGATGGTGTATTTTTATTTTGTGTTATATTTAGGGGCATTTGGGGTTCCTTTACTCCCCAGTGTGTTTCCCATCTCTTACGTGGGGAAGCTGCTGCCGATGAGGATTCTCCCCAAGGGATACTCCTTCCCCTCCACGGTCACAGGGGGGCTGACCTCCAGGTTGCCAAAGGAGTCAAGGGTGGTGATGGCTTCAAAGAGGGGCTCTCTGCTCACGTAGCCAAAATCAGGGCCCTGGGGAAAGAGAAATTGATGAAAAGAGCCCCCCTTGACTCTGTGTCTTTGTTTTTATCCCTTCTGCTAGGCTCAGCCCAGCTTCAAAGGGTAAAAATATCAAGAATGAAGCTGTGGGTGAGAAGAGGCTAAAGGGAAGGTGGAAGGATAAAGGTCACTGGCTCATCTGGGATCTGTAATAAAGGGTAAGTGCAAGAGGCAGAGCTGGGGGAGAGATCTTCTCTGATATCCCTGTATTAAGCTGATAAGGTGCTGGAGTAGTCCCAAAGCTGACTTTCTGGGTGCCTCTTGGTGACTCAGATGTATTTCGACCCCTGAACATAAAGCCACCCCAGGCACAAGGGCCACCCAAAGGGCCATACTTCCCAGGAATCCTATTTAAACCCTGATTTTTAGGGCATAATATATCTGGGATATCAGGCATTGTGTATGCAAGGGTAATTAACCCCTGGATGAGGTGTGCAAGGGTCAGATGGCCAAGGAAGAGATTGCAATGTTAAAAATAAGCCAAAAATGGAAGTGGGGGAACAAAAATCCCACCCCAAACCTGTCTCTGCTCTCTGATTCAAATCAACACAGGCTTGGAGCAGCCCTGGGACAGGATCAGGTATCTGTTGGGTTTGTGTTAAATCCCAGCACTTCTTAGTGTTGGGTTTCCTTAGGGGTAAACCTGTGTCCAGGTCAATAAAGAGCAGGGAGAACAGGGAAGGTATGGTTATCATCCAGAAGTTGCCTTTTTTTTGTTTTTTGTTTAATTAAGGGTGTTTGGAGAAGCTGGGATAGCAAGCCCTGGGGGCTCCCAGGCATTTTTGGGGTGGCTGGCTGGGGGGCAGCTCCTTTCCCTGGGAGGGACTGGGGCCCAACCACCTGCCCTCAGCTTATTTCACTTTAATGAACTGCTCTGGTTTCAGCTGTCAGGGGGTTGGTTCATCCCAGGTTTGCAGGTTGCATCCAAGTCCTATCAGTTCCAGATTGATTTTGAGGGGCTAATTCCCTCTCGTCTCCTTTTTCCCTGGTGTGGGGCTTAGGGCTTGGCTGGGGCCAGAGAAGGACCCTGTGTGTATTTGGTTAAATATTCCTAGCTGGAAAATGAGATTGGAAAGATAAGTGTGGGGATTAGGGAAGGCTCCAGAGGAGAAATTGGAGTGTAATGTGTTAGCAGCTCCCAAGGCTGATGTTGCTTCTCTAAATATGAAGCAAAGCAATTCCTAAAGAGGGCAGATCCCAGCTCCTTTGCAAAGGAGAGCTGCTCAGTGTGCTGTTCCCTTCCTGCTGGATGAATCCTGGGACTCTGTGTACTTATTTCAGGCATGAGAAAAGATGAATTGCAATGCTTTGGAAAAAAGTCATGGCACTCCAAAGTGACATGGAGCAAAAACCAACCCAACAAGCTGTCCTCTTCTCCCATGACTGCTGGAGAGAAGACCAGGACTGAGGCTGCTGCCTCAGAAGTTTTGTGGGTACCTGGGGATATTCTGCCCTTTCTGCAGAAAGCAATCATTCAAGCCATCTTCTTTTTTCATTCTTGTCTTTGCTGGGCTCTCCCAAAATCCCTGGACAGGGTCATTGCTGTCCCAGGCAGTTTTCTTTGAGTGCCCTGACCCTGGCTGGCAGAGAAGCCCCCTGGGGATCTTTTTGGCAGCTGGCTGCACCTTGCTGTCTTCCAGGCAGTAAATTGACTCCACTCACACTTTCCTTTCCTCTCCTGCTTGGGAGCTGAGGCACGTTCACAGGCACAGAGGAGGAAAGGAAACATCAACCCATTGCTTGGATGCTTGGGGTGAAGGAATCCACTCCTGTGCCAGAGCTTGACAAGAAGCTTTCATTCCCAAAGGCTCCTCCTTGCTCCTCTCATCCAGCACTTTCTGGGATAAAGGCTTTTCCAGATGTCTGGGATGTGGATTAGGCTTTGATCCTGGCTTTGAGGAAGGTGAGGTTGTTGGTGGCCTCCTTCCAACAGACATGGCATCTCCATGTAGGTGCATGCAGAGGTGTTAAACTCTCATTTTTCAGGCAATTTGTTGTGGATCCTCCAAGGAGCCAAGTGCAAGCAGGGTTTTAGGAGTGGTGGAGTAAGCAAAACAAAACCCTACAAGTCCTCTTACCAGCAACTCCTTGATGGCTAATTTCTCCAGCCCTCCATCTTGAGGGGAATCCAGCACCACTGGGAAGCTTTTGTGAGGAGCATGGATGTAGCCAAACTCAATCTCATCCTAAAGAAGGGAGAAAAAAAAACCCTTGGAGCCCATGAGGAGGGAGGGCAAGGTTTGCTCCCTCTCTGGTGCCCACCTACCTGTATCCAGCGGCCTCCACGGCCGGAGTAGCCAAAGCAAACCTTCAGCTCACAGCCAGCCTTGTTCACCAGGTTCTTAATCTCCTTCATGAAGAGGTAGTTGTCCTTCAGGCTGGGAAAGTGGATGGCAGGAGGGAAGGGGATGAAGGATGGAGGATGGATATGTCCTGCAGGCAGCTGCCTTCTCTACCTGCCACCTCCCCAGCCAGGGAGACACTGGGGCTGCTGGCAGCACCCCTTGGCACTTACCTGCAGACGAAGACAGTCACTGGGGCCAGAGTGTTGGGGGTCATGATCCAGGGGGCCACCCTGAACACTACTGTGTCAGTGAAGACTGGGGTATGGGGGATACCCTGGGGGAGGCAAACAGAAAGGGGGGACCCTCTACACCTGGTTTACCACCAATCACCCCAAGCCCCCCCCCACCTTTCAGCTGATTTTGGGGGTCGGTCAATAGGGATTGTTCTCTATTCAATCCCCATCCCCTTCTCCATGCCCCTGGGGCTGTCACACCCCTCCTCTGGAGCCCCCAGACCTCAGCCAGGGTCTCCAGGAGGGTGACATGGATGGAGACCAGCCCAGAGAAGGTGTCATCGGGAAAGCGGAGCCCTTCGACGAAGAATTCCATCTCAGCAGCCCCACCAGTGAACTGCACAGTGTGGCACAGCTTCCCCTGGCCCAGCACCTGCACGTAACGCTGCCCAAAGAAGGGGTCTGCAAAGAGAGAAAGGGGAAGATGGGAAAGATCCAGAGCTTCAGTGGGAGCTGCAACCCTGTTCTGCTGCTGTACCACACGGGTAGGTGGCATGGATCCCTCTGTGGGTGGTTATGGTCTGGCAGAAGGACCTTAAAACAAGAGCTAAGGGGCTTATAATTTTGGAGTCGTGCACAAGAAGGGGGGGACAAAGAGGTCTCAGCCTTTCCTTGGATGGAGCCATCATTGGGAAGATGTTTTCATGGAGTTTCTGCCCTTTGCAGCCCCCTCTGACCTGCTGTTGGGTGGCAATGCTCCACCAACATGCTGCCTCTCTCTTGGAGGACAAGACCAAGCTACTTAATGGCATGTTTGGAGACTCTTTGAGGGCTTTTGGTCCCAGGGAATAAATCCCTGTGCCCACAGTAAAGAGCAAGGAGGAGAAAACGTGTTGTAGAACATGCTGCCATCATGGAGAAAGCATCTAGGTGTCAGGACATGTTTGGTTTTGCTACTCCTTTTCTTGGTGACCTTAGATGAATAGTTTTATGGCCCTATGTTTCTTGTTTGTTACCTCTGAAGTTTTCTGACTGATTGGGAAGGGGGACTGTTTGAGCCAAGAAAAATTTGGAGAAAGGAAGCTGAGAGCATGGTCAGGGAAAGAAAAGAGGTTGCAGGGCTCTTGAAATCACCACACACGGGGAGGGAAGGAGCAGAGGAAGTGAGGAAAGACTTACTCTGCACCTGGAAGACCCCAACTTTGTCAGCATCTGTGACAGGAACATAGAGAACAATTTCATAGCCCCGGGGCAGGCGTTGGGGCCCTTCAGTCCTCAGGACCATCCGTGCCATGTCCAGCAGATCTGAGGGGTGAACAAAAAAGTCCAAGGGATGGAGGACTGCACAGCACAGCTCTGGACAGCTTCCATGCTCTCTCCTGGGCTTTGCATCTCCTGTCCCCCAAAAATCTGCTCTTCCCTTGCTCACCAGCCTGTGTGAGCTGGAAAAACAACCTGTGGTCCTGCTGCTATGCAGTCCCTGGCCTCAAGAAGCCCCTGGGCACCAGCTCCATGTGGTTTGGGTTTTCCAGGAACAGGTGGGTATTCCCGGCTGCACGCCTTGCCCCCAGGTCCTTTCATCCACATGAAGCATCCCTGGGCCAAGCTCTGCCAGCAATGGCACCTTGGCTATTTTTCTGGTTGGGTTTCATGCTCCTGCTTGACTGCAATTACTTTGCATGGCATTTAAAAAACAAAACAAAACCAACCAAATCCCCATGTGGAAAGCTTACACAGCAGCTTGGTGGAAAGCAGCTCACAGGCATCTGGTTCCCAAGCACAATTTCACAGACTTACAGGATGTTTGGGGTGGGAAGGGATCTCTGGGGATCATCTAGTCCAACCCAAGCAGGGCAGGGTCACCTGGAGCAGGTGGCACAGGGTGGCATTCCAGGTTTGGAATGTCTCCAGGGATGGAGGCTCCACCACTGCTCTGGGCAGCCTGGCCCAGTGCTCCCCTTCATGTTTAGATGGGACCTCCTGTTTTCAAGTTGGTGCCTGCTATCTCTGTCCTGTCCCTTGCTCCAGCCTCCTGACACCCACTTGGAGGATTTCAAAGCATTGATAAGATCCTCCCTCAGTTTTCTCTTCTCCACACTAAGAAGACCCAAGTCTCTCAATCTTTCCTCCTAGGAGAGTTGTCCTAATCCCTTCACCACCTCTGTAGCCCTTTGCTGGACCCTCTCCAGCAGTCCTCTGTTCTTCTTGAACTGGGGAGCCCAGAACTGGGACACAACCAGGTTAGAGAGGGGCAATAACAGTTGGTTTGACTTCAGATGATGTTTTTGAAGCTGTGTTACCTTCTTTGCTGAATACCCTTTCGTCGTTGCCATCTGATGGCAGAGTGAAGGGGCTTTCCTTGTTGCAGCTGACGAGGAGGATGGCCCCGTGTCCCTCAGGACCCCAGGTCCAGCTGGCCTGAAACCCCCCAATATGGTTGAGTGAGCTCAGGCTCTTGCAAGCCCCTGGACTCCCCATGCAGTGCAGAAGCCTGAATTACCTTGTTGGGGTTGTTCTTCTCCACCACTCCATCCCGATCCGTGTCAACGTCCAGAGAGATCCCTGGATGGACAGACCCCACCCTCATCTCAGGGTACAGCAAGGTTGGGTGGATACATAAGCCCCCCCCCCAGGACCACCCACCCATCCTGGGTCCATCTCTGTCCCCGTGTCACAGCATCAGGGGGGTACAGGTGGGTTTGCAGGAGCCTTCGTACTCACCGACGCCGGTGAGAAAGACTCCAGCTTGGCTGATGGGCTGCCCTCCCTCTGCATAAAAGCTGACAGTGACCTGCAAAGCCCCAAATTTGTGGTGTGGGAAGGATGTTTTCCCTCTTTGGTGTCCCACACCCCTTCACCTGGCTTCTTACCTTGTTATCATTGACCTCGGTGCTGGCCCTGTTCATGCTGAACCTCAGGACTGTCCCCTCTTTGAGTGGCCACCGTGTCCCAGTTCCAGGGGCTGCCCCAACCTCTGCTTGGCCCTGGGACACCACTTCCACGTTCACCCCCTCTGTGTGCTTCACACTGAAGGACACAGTCCCAGCCGGTGCCGCCCTGCCAAAAACACTCCCTCATTTTAGAGTTTTGCACCAAAACCATCCTGTTCTCACCTCAATTCACTTTGCAGCCTAAAACACAGCCAGGACTGGGCACCGTGGGGTCTCCACGCTCCCCACCGGCACCTTTCTGCCCTTTCTTCCCTGCCTGGGAATGATTTAAGTGTCTCTTTAGTTCAGACCAAGGTATGCTAACAAAATGGGTTCTTTTTCTGGCACTGTGCAGGTCACAGTCTCTCCCTGTCACTGCCACAGCTCTCAGCCCAGCTCCCACCAAAGTGTGCTTTGCACATTTCCACATTTATTTTCCAAACCTGAGCTCAAGGAAATGATGTGCTGGGAGCCTTTACCAGGGGAAACTAATTTTTGAGGTGATTTTATCCACCTCTTAAGCAGTTGTTGCACTGCTCCCGATCCAGCTTGCCTTTGCTTTTTCTCTCCTGCTGCTCCTTGCATCCCCTTCCCCTCTCCTGGATCTTTGTCCCTCATTTCCCTGTCTTTCCAGGGTTATTATTTTGGGGATTCTTGCAGCTCTCATGGTGCAGGCTCCTGCTGAGCATGCCTGCTCCTGACCCTGAGGAGCTCACACCGTATCACTGTTACAGCATCATTTATTGAGCCTCTGGGTGCTGGCAGCCCCATCAAACCCACACCAGGGGGGAGAGGAAATCTGAGCTCTGGTTTGCTGCTGCCCAGGCATTTCTTAGCTCATTAAATTACATTGGATTGTACACGGAAAAACTGGTTTGGTTTCTTTGTTTCTGGGTTTTGGGAATCCCAGGGGAGGAGATTTGACCCAGAGAGATGGCAGAGAAGTTGTAACTGCCCCGCTTGGCTGGGGTGTCCAGGGGAAGATTTGCAAAAGCAGCAAAGAGCAGAATTAGCCATGAAATGGGTTTTTAGGCTAGAAAAAACCAATTCTCTTGCAGTGTAGCACCAGGTTTAAGGGGTGTGGGGCTGGTGTTGTGGGGACTTGCATGCTTTCCCAGGATGCTGCGTGGTCACTACATCTTGTTTTCCTTCCCTCTCCCAGCTGCATCCCCTCCTTTGCTGTCCATTCCCTGGGATCCTGCTCATCCCACTGCTCTCCAGCAGCTTCCTGAGGTGCCACTGGTTCTGCTTAGCCCAGATGGGTCAAACCCAACCCCGTTGTGGACCTGGGGTAAATACCAAAGGTTTGCAAAGCCTGGGGGGGATTTTGCTCCGTTAAATCGTGGTGTAAGGAGGGTGGGTTTTGGGGGGAGAAGAAGGAAAAGGGAGGAGGGGGGGATTTCCAGAAGGAGAAACAAGGGGTAAGGGTGAGGAGAAAGGTGTAGGGGAGGAAAGGGAGCACTGGGGTGTCCCACTCACCCATAGATGTCAGCAGCAATGTGGGTCCCTGGCACACACAGGGCCTCGATGCGATTCCCGTGCTGCAGCCGGAGCGTGCGGTCCCCTGGCATCTCCCCACGCAGCCCAGACACCCCAGTGATGGGCATTCAGGTCCTACCCCACCTGCTCTCTGTGCCCCTGAGCCCTCCAGCAGCACCCAGCTGCTTCTCCTTCCTCCTCAACTGGCCCCACAGCAAATCCCTCTGGAGCTGGCAAAGTTTGGGATGGCACCTCTGCAGCCCCCACCCCGCCTCCCAGGGAGGGGGTGGTTGGATTGGACCCTCTAAAGCCTCGTGAAAACGATCTCAAAAGGGGAGGGAAGGGATAGGAGAGGGAGGGTGGTTGGTCTGAAGCCCAGCAGGCTCCCAGCCCTATGCAAGGAGCTCCCCCAGCTGTCCCCAACTCCTCGACCCCAAAAACCCCAAGGGGGAGGCGATGGTTTTCATGTTTCAACTGATGTTTGCATCCCTGGGGTATTCTCTCTCTCTCTCTCTCTCTCTCTCTCTCTTTTTTTTTTTTTTTTTTTTTCTCTCTAGGAAAAAGCTCTGGATGCTCTTGGGAGGAAGAAATCCTATTTCCCAGCCCTCAGGCTAGAGCAGGACACTCCTTTCTTGTTTTTCTCCCCTGCTTTTTCTCATAGGGAAGCTGAGCAGTGAGTTGCCAGTGAGGGGAAATCAAAAACCAGTTTTGAATAGTGAACCTGCTGCTTGCAGAGCATGCCAGGAGCAACTGCTGCCCACACAGGGGTTTTTTTCATGATTTATTACCATCAAGCTAAATATTCATTTTAAAACCTGAACTTCTGCCCCAGATTTTGGAAGCCACAAGCAATTAGTTGAGGAGCAGAAACGGTCAGGTTGATGTTCCCTGTTTATATCCCTTTCAGGCTTTTCATTTTTAGTCCTCTCTTCCTTCTGTGGCTTTGTAGAAAATGACCTCACATCCAGTTTTCCATCTGAGGCAGCTCCTCGTTGGGGTGTTTTGGTTTTGCCATAACCTGAGTAAATGTGAGTGAGGACTTTGTGTTGCTGAGCAAACACTTGGGAAGAGCAAAAGAGCAACTTTCCTGCTTTTCTGCATGTGCAAAAGGGAGATTTGTGCAATGGGGAGATTTTGGTAAAGGCTGTAGATGTTCTCCCTGAGGAATATAGGAAAATAGAAACTATTTTGTTCCCAGATTGGGTCTTTCTTAGAGCATCGTGGCCTGGGTGGCACTGCTGGTGACAGGGGCTTGGGTTAAATGACCCCTGATTTGGACACCCCAACCCAGGACTGATCTGCTGGCACCTGGGGGATGTTCCTCCTCCTGGGAAGCATCATGATTGATCTGTTCAACCCCTCTCTGTTGAAACCATCATTATTTAAGAAACACTGGTGAAAGGGGAACTGGAAAGAGAAGTCATTTTAAAAGGTTAAAAAAAAACCCTAAACCCAAAATTGCATCATGTTTGCACAATAGAGTTCTGCTCTCCAGCACTGTATGGGACTGATTTCCCCTCTTTTTACCCCAAAGCAGAGCCAGCAGCTGGCACTGGTTGGCACAGGGTGGTCTCACCTCCCTGAAACCTGGAGAAATTGAGCTGTAAACCCAACAGTTTGGGAGAAAACAAGCAAAAAGCAGATTCTCTTTTACCATTTCCACTTCCTGCTTCCTGCACCCAAGGATTTAAGTGTTTCAGTTCTCAGTCAGAAAACACGTGCTATTTAAATCCCCCTTTTCTGAATAATTAAAAAAAAAACCCAAAAAACCAAAAAAACCCCACACAACACAAACAAACAAACAAAAGACTAATACCTGACCCCAAATCTCTTCCACCTTACAGAAAGACCCCAGGGTAACCACACCACTTGTGATTTTATTTTTTTTTTTAAATCAGCTGGAGCACTTCTAGCTGCTCATGGGTTTGTTTTGTACATGAAAGTATATATGGATTTATATCCTCTGTGAGCCACCTGGCCTGATGGCCCCAGCACTTCCCAGGCAGAAGGAAACCTAGGGACCCATAGGAGCAAGTTTGTACCCCCTAGAAAAGACAGGATTGAAACCCTGGGGACTCTGGAGGTTTTTGGGTGGTTCTGCTGGTTTTTTAAGCAGCCTTGTCTGCCAAGGGGCTGGTGGGGCTCATTTTCCTGCTGCTGCACCAGTTCCTCTCCTTGAGGCATTGATGTGCAAGTAGAATGAGGTCTTTGCAAGCTTCCTGGGATTTTGGAAACTAGGTTTGGTCTTTGCTAGCTGCGTCAGGTCTTTCAAAGCTTCTGGGAGTCTTTGCAAGCCTTCTGGGGTCTCTCAAAACTTCCTGGACACATTGCAGAGCTCCTGGGGTCTCTCAAAGCTTCTCAGACTCTTTATAAGCTTTCTAGGGTCTCTCAAAACTTCCTGGACACCCTGCAAAGCTCCTGGGGTCTCTCAAAGCTTCTCAGACTCTTTCCAAGCCTGCTGAGCTCTTTGCAAGCTTCCCAGAGACTTTCCAGGCTTTGTTGATCCTTTACAAACCATGCAGGTTCTTTGTAAGCTTTCTGGGGTCTTTGCAAGCCTGGGGTGTGGGGTGTGGGGGGGTCTTTGCAGAGCTGCTGCAGTAAGCAGGAAGGAAAATATTAAAAAGGAAATAAGGAAAATATTAAGGAATATATTCAAGAAAATATTAAATCCTTCCTGGGAAGAGGTTGGGAAAGCACCCACCCTTTGTAGTGTCTCTGTGTGGGGAGCAAGGAGAGGCAATGTGTCCAGGGAGGCATCCAAGGCATCTTCCTCATACCTGTGTCTGGTGCTGGGGACAAGGACAAGGACTTACCTGTCCCCATCCCGTGAGGGGTGGCAAACACTTCTAATTAAAAATAGGTTTATCCTGAAATAATGTGATTTTGGTTTGTTTTGGGCACGTTTGTTTGTTGGTTGGTTGTTGTTTTGTTGGTTTTTTGGGGGTTTTTTTTTGGTTTTTCAGGGTGTGAAAGTGCTCTTTGTGATGCAGGCTGAGCTCTGGGCTATCAGGTCGGGAGATCAGAGGTGGTGAAACCCGCAGGGCTGTGTCTGGGGCTCCATCAGTCCACACACAGGTAGGTGTCTGCAAGCTTTGTGGCTGTGGTCAGCCTGCTCAGTTTCTCTGTTTGCTTTCTGCTCTGCACAGACTTCTCCGCCGCTGATGGAGCTCTCCCTGCCCTACATTCCAGGACCTGGGAACAGATCCCAGCACCCAACCCCGCTGAACCGATGATTCCTGAGGCTTTCCACGTGGGCATCACCCCAGCATCACCCCAGCATCTCCTGCCCGAGGACCCAGCTGGTGGGTGCGAGGGGAAGGGGGGGTTTAAGAGAGGGGTTGCGGGGTGTTTGGCACCTCCCTTCCTTAATGCAAAGAGTGGGAGGGGAAATGTTCCCCCCCCCCTCCCGAGTCCTTTCAAGCTGACCTTTCATGTTTAGGAGGTGCAAACAGGTGCCCGTCCCAAGCACTGCCCGTTCCTGCCCATTCCTGCCCGCGCTGCCTCCATTCTGGAAGAGGCAGAGAGCTCCGAGGAGGCGAAACCAACCCACTGAAAGAGCTTGGGTGAAGCCGAGTCCACCCGTGGAGCTTTATGGCTCTCCCCGGGGGAGGCAGCCAGCAGGACCCAGCCTGGGTGATATTTATAGGGCAGCGATTTGAATGGAAAGCCGAGGGGGGAAGAGCGTGGGCAGGGCGAGCAGAGGGAGATGAGTCTGGCTCCAGCCTCCGGGGAGAGGGGGAAAGCAGCTTTATGGGGTGCTTTGCTCTTGGATTGCTGGGTAGGAATTCTCCCAGCAGGCAGATGCCTTTTTTTTTTTTGCGGGGAGAAGAAAGGATGGAGGGGGATTTGGGTGCTTTCTCAAGAGGGTTGCGAATCCAGCTCTGACAAGTCCTGGCCACGGATGTTTTACCGGGATGGGGACCTCTCTTGTGTTTTACTGGCTTTAAAAGCAGTTATTACTGGTCCAAACAAGCCTCCTACCCTTTTTTCTTGGCTCTTCCAAGTGGGATGGGGAGGGCAGGTCCTTGGGAGGGGACTTGGTGCCTGCCTGGGATGCTCCTGCCGTGCTCTTACAGCTGAAAAGAAAAATAAACCTTCATGTGAACTGGAGCGGGACTTGATAACTGGTTCCATGCCTTGCCCTGTTGCAAGTAATTAGGCTGACATGGCTCTTAAAAGTTCCTGCCTGCAATTATATATGCAGAGTAATAAATGAGGTGTAATTATCAGCTTAGGGGGATTATCAGACTTTCCTTGATGGAGCAGTGGTGCAGGATGGGAGAGAAGAAACGCCCTGGGGAAGTCTGGGCTAATAGTGGGGTTCTTGGAGGAGTACTGGGGGGGGAGGGTCAGCTCTTGCTTCATCGTGGCTAGACAGAGGCTGAAATTGGGAAAAAGATGAAGCAAACCCCCCAGAAATAAGGCTCACTCAACCTTGTGGAGGGGCAGGATCCCATCCGTTGTGTACCAGGGACCTTCACAGCAGCTTCTCAGGGCAAGGTTCTATTAGGAAGAGACACTCAGCACTGAATGGCTCAGATGACATAAAACTGTCATTCTCCTTGGGCACGGGCATGTTGGTGCTAATAGCAGGTGGAGGAGGAAGAAGAGGTGAGTGTAGGTACCACCCAGTGAAGAGCAGGCTGTTTTGGGTTTGAGTGAGCATCCGCACTGACTATGGAGCCTCACAGTGTGCTGTGACTAAACTCGCTGGGGAAAAAATAAAACAACCCAAAACAGAATGAAGATGAAGCTTCAGGACTGTCTCTCCATCCTTTCTGGGTGAGTGTGATCCTGGATGAGCTGGGAGAAGCACCTGTTCTCCAGCCCTCTGCTATGAAGCCTTTACACTTTCTGGGAGCCCTAAAACCACCATCCTCCACCTCCTCTAGATTATAGACCACAGCAGCCTGACCCCGTGGGGGTTAAGGTGTGTTCCCTGTCCAGCACAGGGCTGAAACCAGCCTAGCAGGATACGATCCTAAAATCACAGCAGACAGCAAGCTCAGCACTATACCCAGTCTAAACCAGTGTGACCAGCAGTTGTGAGTGGGGAATCCCACTTTGGTAGAGATGCTGCCGTGGCCAAGCTGCTCCTTGGAGGATGCAGCCAGCTTTGCACCAGCCAGAAGAGTTGCAGTGGTTTGTGAAGGTTCGTGACCCCCCAGGAGGGCTTGAGAACCAACCAAATGCACAGGTCTGTGAGCACGAGGAGTCTGGCTCGTGCTGGGTTTCAGGAAATGGGATTTTATCTGAAATCTCCAGCAAGGTGAGGTCCTGGAGAACCTGGAAACGCCGCTAGCATTCCCGACTGGAGCATCCTGGCTGCACCTCTCATGATCTTATTAAATCCCTGCTCACATAGGAGACACAGGGATGCTGCTTTGGTTTTTTTTCCTGCTGCAATTAAAGTCGGAAGGAGCCCTTTAATGTAACCTGGCTGGGAGATGTTTACAGCAGCTGGTTTGATCTTGCTGGGGAAGGTGCAGCCAGATCACTGCTCCACAGCTGAGGACATGCAGCTTGCTGAGGACAGTTCAGCTCCACTGAACACCATGGTACTGCTGGCTCCAGCCTTCTCCTGCCCATTCCATCACTGGAAAAGGGACAACATCACCCCATCCCCTTTGCTATGGGGATGAACCTTGCAATAACAGGGCTGTTGGCACACTCTCCATCCCCACGCTCCTTTTTTACCTTCATCTTGGGTACTGTCTGCATCCCTGAGTGTGGTGAAGACCTTCCCAGCTGGAAACCTCCTTCCCAGCCTCAGCGAGATGGATTTCCCCTGGTTTCTCTCTTTGCAGGCAGGCAAAACCTCCTGGGATGGCCCAGAGAGAATGATGATCTCTGGCAGATGCCAGCTCCCAGTGATGGGGCTGTTTCTAGTGGGAGCTTCGGCACACTCCCCCCAGAACCCCAATTCTTCTGAAACGCAAGGTCCAAGCAAAACGTTGAAGACTTTTAATTTCCCCTGGAAACCTCTTGTTTGTTTTCTTGGTTTTTTTCCCCTTCCTTCCCTGCCTGTCAAATAACCAGTTTTCCCTGTGTTCGTTTCTGCCCGTCTCTCTCCTTGGAAGTTGTTATGATGGGAAGGACTGGCGAGCAAATGTTTCCTTTCATCAGGCTTTATTTGGGCATTGCCCTAACTGGGTAGCTGAGGCCGTGAGTCACCTGTGGAGAGGCCAGATGGAAAATTTGGGTTGTTTTAAGGGAAATGCTTCATTTTAATGATACTGTGTATTGTAATAACCCTAAACAACTGGGTTGCGTGGCTGGAGGAGTTACAATGTTTAATACATTAAGCCCTGGAGTCCTTATATGGAGCTATAAGGGAACAAATAGGTGAGAATAAACCCCAAAAGAGCTCGCTGCTGAGCATCCTGGGGCAGGGCTTGGTGTGACCCACCCCATCCTGCCCCTCTGCCCCGTGTCCCCTCCCCAGAGCCTCCCCTTTTCCCTGGGGGCTGCCTTATCTCCTCCATCTCCCCGCGTGGGGCGGCAGCGCTGGGTGCTGGAGGTGGAGACGGAAGGGTCCCCTGGCTAAACCCCGTCATCGAGGGAAGGAGGAGTTAAACTCCCCTGCCTTTTAATCCTGTCCTGCTGGTTTACCTACAAAGCCAGGCAGCAGCTTCCTTCACGTCCTGCCACCACCGGTCCCCAGCACATCATGCCCCAACGCCATGTCCTGCAGATGTCCACCAGCCAGGCCACCTACGGCGTCTGTGTCTTGGGTACCGAGATCTTCCTTGACACCCGCCGGTAAGGCTTGGGATGGGGGATGTCCCCCTCGTCTTCTAGAATGCTGATGGGTTTTGGGGGAGCCCAACAATGGTTTTGCTCTTTCTTTGGAGAGATGGGTGCTAGGGGAGCTCATTTTGAGCCTGCATCATGAGTTCACCCAAGGACTTGGCGAGGTTCTTTTGTTGCACGAGGGACACGTCACGCCGGGTCTGTCTTAGAGGACGGTGTCCCACGGGGAGCTGCACCCTAAGGAGGGATGTGAGGGATATTGGTGCTGGCAAGCGTGAGGCGTTGAGGCATAGCCAAGCTGTGATGATGTGCAGGCAAAGCCCGTGCACACCCCAGCTGAATGGGATCTATTTCTGGCTGTTGAATATTATGCAAGCGCAATTGGAGATGAGCAACTTGGCCAGAGCTAAAATGCAGTAAAGAAGAAAAATGTGTGAGTCAGGCAGGAAAAAAAAAAAATTAAAAAAAAAAAATCCATCAGTGGGATTTACATGGGTGGTTTCACAAAAAGAGATGTTTGGGTTTTGTTGGGTTGTTGTTATTTTTTTTCTTTTCCAGCTTTAAAGATGGGGGGTTATTTTATTGGCCAGATATGAGGCTGTATTTAGCCTGCTATTACCTGGTCATTATTTAATAAATCATGTTTATAATGATAGAGACTAAAGGACAAGCCAGTCGGCATCACATCCGGGGCAATTATCGAGGCTGTGTGTTGGAGCTAGGCCAGGACATGCCACTGTCCCCCCAGAAGGCTTCAGATTGAGATGATAAAGTATTATTTCCCCCACTCAACCAGATGGGAAGATATAAACTCTATTATTTGTGGTTTGGGGTTTTTTTAATTCTGGATTTGGCCTCAAAGCAAGCATTGTTTCATGTAAACACGAGGCCCAAGCCTTCAGTTGGGCTGCTGGCTGCTCAAGAGCAAAATGTGAGTTTTGGTCCAAAAAAAGAGGTGGTGTGTGTTCTTTCAAGTGAAAAAATGGGATCATTTGGTTCCTGGAGAGCACTGGCCAGAGGGAACTCCAGTGATGGATACATTGGATTGACTGTGGTTTGTTCTGTTTTGGGGCAGAAAATAGAACTTGGTGGGAACCCAGTGGTGATGCTGAGGTGTGAGGACTGTCCAATCAGGTCAAAAAGACCCAAATTTGAGACGTGATGGCGTGCAACAGCGTGCAGGTGGATTTACAATGTTGCATGATGTTAAACAAAGGGGTGCCAAGCAAGATGAGTCTTTAATCTCCACTTACAAGCTGCTGCAGGCACCAGGGCTGCCATGTCAAGAGCAACACCGGGAGTAAATCTGTGCTTTTTAGAAATATTTATTATTCTTCTTGCTGTTAACATTTTCCACGCTGTCCCTTGTGGTGTGCAGCCAGGGAGGTTGGCTCCTGATGGCAGACAGGTTGGAGCACCTGGAATAGAGGTGCTGGGGCTGTAATGAGCAGGTAGGCAGCACTTCAAAGGTGAGGGATGGCACCAGGTGGGGTGCGGGTTCCCCATGCTCAGATCCAGGCTCTGTTCCAGGTTGGGCATCTCTTGGGTTGGGGAATGGTCCCACAATAACCACCTTCCTGAGTGGCTGACATCAAAAGTTGCCTCGGCTTTTCATTGGGGTTTTATAGCGGGATGCTGGAATTTTGGGGGGGTTTCTTGCTGTTTTGGAGGGAAGTTGGATGCACAGACTCAGGTGCTTTGCTCTGTGGAGGCTTAACCATGGATAGACGTGCCAGAACTCCAGAGCTCTGCTTGCTCAACACCACCACAAAGATAATGCACATAAAAATCAGACGCGGCGTTTCGTCATCCGGAGATGGTTTCCGAGTCCTTTCCATCCAGTTAAGGCTGGATTTTAATTCCAGGTTCAAGCATTTAGAGAAGAACAGGAGGGACAAGGTGGTCTGTGACCCAATGCTGCTCTCTGTTTCAGATCTACCCCCAAAGAGGCCACGTCCTTTGATGTCTACGCCACCTCCGCGGTCACGGTCCACGTCATCCACAACCCCACAACAAGACCCATGATTAACTCCAAGTGGCCCCTGGATCGTGATATAGAGATTACAGTTACCATTGATGTCACCAGCACAGCTGTCAATGACAATAAGGTTGGTTTCTTTTTTGAAAACTGGAAAAATGAGCCCGATTTTCCAGGAAAGAAGGGAGGTTTCTGAGCAGGCTCAAGCATTTTTAGGTAGTACTGAGATCAGGCTCTTTTGCATGAAGAAAACTCAAACCTCAAAATGAATGGTGTCATGATTATGTATGAAAAAACGAAATGAAGGAGATCACATTTTGTGCCCTAAAGATGAGATAGCAGCAACTGCCAAAGCTGGTGTCAGAAGTTCCGTGGCAGACAGCAGAAATACACCAAACCTGACTTCTTTCATGCCAGTTTTTGTGCTGGAGCATGCAGAAATAGGTTCAGCTGAGCTGTGATTCATGGAGAACAGCTCAGAGGAACACTCCACAAGCCTTGGTTGGTCAGCAGGATGGGTGAGAAAACCCACACAGCATGAGAGGATGGGGGACATGGGTGATGATCTGGTGATGTCTTCGCAGGTGAAGATTTCTTACTATGGCCGGCAAGACAACGAGCTCGCAGTGGCTTGGTTGTATCTCACCTGTGTAGGTAGGTGTCCCAGCAAGGCTTGTTCCAACCCAGCCAACCCTTTAGGATGCCAGGATCCAGTTGGGTTCATGGGATATAGGAGTTAAGTCCCAGCAAGTCTTGTTCCAACCCAGCCAACCCTTTAGGATGCCAGGATCCAGTTGGGTTCATGGGATATAGGAGTTAAGTGAGGGGTGCAGACTGCCCTATCTGTGATGTGCAATGAAGTTTTGGGTGTTGACTGCTGCTGACAAGCACGAGGGAAATAATTAAAATGTTATTATGCTGCCTTATATGGTGCAGAAAAGGTACAGGCTGGGCTGTGTCCCCACCCAGTGAACACACCAAGCAGACTCTTCTGCTTGCCAGGACCAGTGTGTTGGCAGAAGAGGAGCCAAAGGAGATCATCTCACCAAACTTTGACCAGCATCCCCCTCTTCAACCTCCACTGCAGGTAGTGGAGAGGAACAGGCACCAAAGTGGAGTTGTCTGACCTATTTTTAGGAGTTTTGGATGAGATGAATCACGAAATGCCTCTTCTCCTCTGCTGACTACAAAGGGAGTCTAGACAACCAGTCTAGAGCGTTCCACTTGGATGGATTAATTACCCTAAATTTGGGATTTATAAAGCATTGACATGACTGTCAGACCTGTGTCCTTAAGTCATGCATATGCCTCCCAAAATTGCACCCAAAGAGGCTGATGGTTTTCCACATCCCATAACTGAATGGGCTCCACTGGAACTGTCTGGGGCCACCACTGTCTGTGAGGCTTTTGCCTTCCAAATGTTTGTCATTTGCTTAGATTGAGAGCTTCACTTCCAGTTTCTCCGTGGCCTCCTATCTGTACCAAGGAGAAGGACAATCTCTGCTTCAGTGCCTGTTTGCCAGCACCTGGTGTGTCCCATTGGGAGGGATTTCTGATTTAAGAAAGGCTTAATAAAGATTTAGGTAGGGTTTAGATGAGATTGCTGCTAAACCTCCATTTTATTGCAGCAGAGACAGATATTTGGGGCAGGAAAAGCTCTGTGAGGGGAAACTCTTCTCAAATGTTGCATCAAACCTGGTAATTATTTGGTTGGCCACTCATCCATGAAGAAAACATTTTCATGCCCCCACCCTCAAAAAAAAACAACCCCAAACCTTGAAACTGGTGAAAGCACAAAATAAGCCATGGGAGGAACCATGACAGGAGGAGATAGCTGGAGACCAAAGTGGGAAAGCCATGAAGAAGACATTGGGTTGGCTTTTCCATCAGTGTTTTGTTGGAGACGTTGGGTCTGGAGCAGCTTTTGTGGTGTGAAGGTGGGGTTGGGTGATTCATGCTGAGGACAAGCCCAAGATGCTGCTGAGAGCTTGTTCCCCTGCCAGGTGCCATCCTCCTCTCTCTTGATGTTTCAGACATATCTTTGGACGTGGATTTGCACCGGAATGGCAAAGTGAAGAGCAAAGGGAAAGACAAGGTAAGGAGACCCTTTGCTGGGAGTCAGCACAGGGTGCAGCCCTTCACAGCCTCTTCCCCCAAAATCTCCAGGAGGCAGAGGGACTCAGGGGGGTGTGTGTGTGTCTGAATTGGAGAAAACATGGCAAAACCACTCAGCTTACTGACTGAGGGGGAAAATAATTTATTTTCTTGGTTTGTGCCAAAATCTTCTGCCTTTTCAGTTCAGCCCCAAGGTTTTTCTTTCTTTTTTTTTTTTTTTTTTCTTCCTCTTTCTTTCTTCTTCTCTCTCTTTTTCTCTCTCTCTCTTTCTTTCACTCTTTCTGTCTCTCTCTCTCATTTTCTCTTTCTCCCTTTTCCTTTTTTGACTTGAAACATGCCACTAAATGAGTCAGCTGCAAGTTTTGCATACAGCAAGACATTTGCCCCTTTGGCAACAAATCTGCATATGCCCAGGCACTTCCACCCGGGTAATTAGCAGCTGCAGCCTGATTGGCAGCACAAATTGTACATCCAGATGAGATGTGTTTCAGGAAACAGGGCAGTGTTGTTCAGGTGAGGCCTGGAAGATACTTTCTGGCTTGTTAGAAGATAAGATCTGTCTGGAATAGTCCTTGCTGGTCCTGCTAGAATCCGAGGTTAGAAAATGTAGTGGCTTGAAAGCATCACTGTTGTCTCCCCATTAACCTTGACCCTGCACACTGTGGGTTGTTCTCCAAGCTTGACCGTGGTGGTGGGAGCTTTTCCAGCACCAGGAGGAGGTTGGGATGAAGAAAACTTTGCTCTCATCCCCTCTGGCTTCTTCTCCTGCAGGCCAAGTGGACGTGGGGTCCAGATGGTCAAGGTGCTGTGCTGCTGGTCAACTGTGACAGGGACAGCCCTGGCATGGGGAACCCAGACAGCAGTGAGGTGGCCATACGGACCACAGCAGGTGAGGTGACACCCACGAGGGGCCACCCAAAAAATCTCACAGGAGTGTCCCCTACCTGCAACACCTCCACCCCCTCTCTCCATCTTGTGCCCATCACAGACCTTCAGGACATGTCTGTCATGGTGCTGAGGACACAAGGTCCCAGGGCGATCTTTGATGACTACCAGGTGGTGCTGCACCTCCCTGAGAGGGATGCTGATAAAGTGAGGGTTTTCCATGCTGTCCGTGAGTATTCCTTCCATCCTTCCTGGATACCCCTGGGTGAACCCTTATTATTGTGCTGAGCATGTAAGGGATGGGCACCTCCAGCTACTGGAACTTTATCTCCAGAGCTTCTCTGCTGTGGTAGAAGATAGAGTTATCCTTTTCCCCTTGATTTTTCCCACAATAAAAGAAATTTGTGCAGTGGGGTTGCTGAAATTTTGACATTTCCATGGGGTGGGTAACCCCTGTGTGGCTCCTGGCACCTTTTTGGGGTGGGCAAACCACCAGAGCAGCCCATCTCGTTGGGCAGCACGTTTGGTCTTTGAACACCCCGGCAGCCGGATCTCTGGCAGCTCCCCGTGGAAAATCAGGTCAGGGAACCTGAGTGTCTCATTAGATGCTGAACTTGAGCCAGGCATCTTGAAAGGATTGGACCTGAGGGTACAGAGTCCTCTTTGTATGAGGAAGATCAAGTTTGTTTCCCCAGAGAAGAGGAGGCACGCCTGCTCCTCTACAAACCACGCTGGCATCAGCCACCTCCTCGACGGTGCCTCCTTCCAGCCTGGTGGACAGGTTGGTCACCTTGTCTTAGGTTGGGAATTTTGGTGTTTTTCCAGAGAGTGACTCACAGCCCAGCTACAAACCCGTGCTAGGGCCAGACAAGCTCTCCTACGTGCTGGACCACGTTGGCAGTGGAGAAAACACCTTCTATGTTGAAGGACTGGCTTTCCCTGATGAGGGCTTCTCTGGGTTGGTTTCCTTCAGTGCCAGCTTGCTGGAGATCACCCATAAGGTAGGTGAGGTTTGTTCCATCTCCTGCAAAATCCCTCAGTGCTGAGGTTTTCAATCTCTGCTCCCTGCTGTTTCCACCCCTCACAGAATGCCCCAGGAACCCCCATTTTCACCGATACAGTGGTTTTCCGTGTGGCACCCTGGATAATGACACCCAACACCCAGCTGCCTTTGGAGGTTTTTGTCTGCAGGTAGGAGAACATCAGCACAACACTCTCCTGCCCTGGGGGAACCTCTAAGGTTTTTGGCTTGTTTTTTGCCTGGAGAAGGCTGGAGGAGGCCCCTCCCTAGGGTCTGCCCTCACACAGGACTCTCACCCAACACCCTTAAGAATGGGCTGCACAGTTGGGGTTGTAGGGGGCTTCTCATGCCCCCCCCCCCCTCCTGCAGCCATTGCTCCTTACTCTTCCTCCAGCATCCGGAAGGGCCCAGATCCCAACCAAGTCTTTCTGGAAGACCTCCAGGTCCTGCTGAGGAAAACCAACTGCAAGCTGACTATCTGCTCAGAGATGGAAACCCGGAGTGACCGCTGGATCCAGGTCATCAATTGATGCTTGTAATAGGTGCCACTTCTGGTCCCTTACAGGTTCCTGGGGCCCATAAGATGCCACCCCCATTGCTGACACCCTAGGAAGGTCTAGCAGAGTTGCTGAGGGTTTCCTGCTCCACCTTCACCACACACCTCTCTGAGATAGTTAACACCCTGCCAGGAGCCTCCTCCCCTTCCTTTCCTCCCCTTCCTTTCCTCCCCAACCTTTCCTCCCCTGCCTTCTCCTCTTCCTTCTCCTCCAACAGGACGAGCTGGAGTTTGGCTACGTGGAAGCCCCACACAAGACCTTCCCTGTTGTCTTTGACTCACCCAGGAACAGAGGCTTGAAGGATTTTGCTTTTAAAAAGATCCTGGTACGCCATTGCGTTCCCAATCTCCCCCTTTTTTCCCCCCAAACAACACCCCTACCCGGTTGGGTCCCCATCACCTCTCCCCTCTTCCCCAGGGCCCTGATTTTGGCTATGTGACCCGTGAGCCCCCTGGGACAGAAGTCACCAGCCTGGACTCCTTTGGCAACCTGGATGTCAGCCCCCCCGTGACGGTGCGGGGGAAGGAGTATCCCCTGGGCCGCATCCTGATCGGCAGCCCCTTGCCCTGGTGAGGTGGAGGGAAGCACCCAAAATCCTCCCAGGAGGAAAGGTCACACTCTCCAGAGCAGAAATTTGTGGCTGATTCCCATCCAAATGGGAATTTGGGGTTTGGTTCTCAGCAAATCCCAGACCGAGCATGCAAACCGCATCAGTTATTCCTTCAGCCTTTCCAAAATCCTGCTGCTGCTCTGATTTTTATCCCCTTCCAAACCTAGGGTGCTTGCCCTCTGATCCTACAATGCCTTAAGCCTCTGGGATGTCCCCCTTCCTATTAAAAGGAAAAGCAGGGGAATTCAGGAAAGGGTGAAATCCTGAATAACTGGAAATTGTTTTGCTGAGGGCAGGCAGTGCTAGGCAGCCCTGCAGGGAACAACAGCAAACTCCTCCACAAAGGAGGGGGTTTTGTTGGTGTCGGTTTTGTTGTTGTTTTCCCAGAAAAAATAACAACGGGGACAAATCCAGAGATGGGTTTTGATCTGGGATAACAAACGGGGCTGCTCCAACCCCAGCTCTGCTCCAAGCCAGGGGGTTTTTCCTTTGCTTACAGCAGGCAGTAAATGGCATTTTCCCAGCCTCTTCAGGACTGTAATTATCCCTTATTCCCTGGAGTTTAATTAGTGATTTCCCAGCCTACTCCTGGCTGTCTAAGAACACTTCACCCCCACGCAAAGTGCTGCGTAAGGAGTGATTTTAGGAACCACAGGGATGGGGGAAATTAAACCCAAAGGAGCTGGAGCAGATCAGGAGCTATAATGCACTGAGACCTATAGGTGTGTAGGCCCTAGCTATATATATAAACATATATATAACAAATATAGAGATATTAATGGATAATAGAGGTATTTATTATCCATAATACATTAATATATGCAATCTAGGTAGATCCATGTATGTAATATAGATATATTTCTAATAATTTAAGTGTATTTTATCCAGAATATCATAATAGGTAATATAGATATACCCATGTATTATATGTTACTATGTAATATAGATATATTAATGGATAATTTAGGCATATATTGTCCATAATATATTTATAGATTATATAGGTATAACCATGGATTATATATTAATATGTAATGTAGATGTATTAATAGATAATTTAGGTATATATTCTCCATAATATCTTAATAGACAATATAGAAATACCCCTAGATTATATGTTACTATCTGATATAGATGTATAGATGGAGAATTTAGGTGTACATTATCCACAATATATCAATAGATAACACAGATATAACAATAGATATAAGTTAATATGTAGTATAGATACATTAACATATCATAGAGATATATACCTTGCCTTTCCAAATATTAATACACACATTGCTCAGACTATTTCCAGCCTCTTCCCAGTGGTTCCCATCCAAACAGGATGTGCTGGTGCATCTTCTCCCCTGGAAATGGCATTTGGGGGTGGGGACAAGGGCAAATCTCAAGGAGGGGGGTGATGGTAACCCCACTTTCCCCCCTCCCTCTGCTCCCCAGGGCCTCTGGCCGGAGGATGTCAAAGGCTGTCAGGAATTTCCTTTATGCCCAGAAAGTGCAGGCACCAGTGGAGGTCTACTCGGAGTGGCTGACTGTGGGCCACGTGGATGAATTCCTCACCTTTGTCCCTGCTTATGATAGGAAGGTACAGCTGGTCCCCCCCGTGGGGGCTGGGGGACTGCATCTTCTTTTGGGGTGGCTTCCTGGAAAAGAGCGAATCCTGGGGTTGTGTCCCTGTGGTGGTGGCATCTATAGAATGAGAGAAGAAGGTTGGAGAAGAGCTCTAAGATCATCAAGTCTGACCATCAGCCCAGCACCACCGTGTTCACTGCCCCATATCCCTCATCCCCAGATCTCTGGGGCTCTGAAACCCCTCCAGGGATGATGGGGACTCCAGCCCTGCCCTGGGCAGCCTGGGCCAGGCCCTGACAACCCTTTCCAGGCAGAAATTCTTCCCCAGCTCCAACCTAAACCTCCCCTGGCACAACTTGAGTTGTGCCAAAAGTTCCTCTTGTCCCATCCCTTGTTCCTTGGGAGCAGAGCCCGACCCCCCCTGGCTCCAACCTCCTCTCAGGGGGTTGCAGAGAGCCAGAAGGCCTCCCCTCAGCCTCCTCTGCTCCAGGATCAGCACCCACAGGGCCCTCAGATGCTCCTCACAACTTCTCCAGACCCTTCTCCATGCTCTCCAGCCCCTTCCCCAGCTCCATTCCCTTCTCTGGACACTCTCCATCCCCTCAATCTCCTTCTGCTCCTGAGGGTTCCAGAACTGACCCCAGGATTTGAGGTGCAGCCTCCCCAGTGCCCAGCACAGGGACCATCCCAGCCCTGCTCCTGCTGACCACACCAGTGCTGACACAAGCCAGGATGCTGGTGGCCTTCTTGGCCACCTGGGCACACCCTGGCTCATGTTTGACCCCTGTCAGCCACCCCCCAAAGTCCTTCCCCTCGGGGCACTTTCCAGCTGCTCTGCCCCAAGCCTGGAGCAGGGTGTGGGGCTTTGGTGTCACCCTGGGGCAGGACCTGGTGATCCACCCTGAGATGGTGCCATCTCCTGCACCCTGCAACACCTGAGGCTGGGTTTGGGGTCAGTGCAGTCCCTCAGCAGGACAGTGGGATAAAATATCCCACGAAGAGCAAAGAGTGACTCCTGGGTTCTCTCCTGCAGGGCTTCAGGCTCCTCTTGGCCAGCCCCAGCGCCTGCTACAAGCTCTTCACAGAGAAGCAGAGGCAGGGCCATGGTGAAGCCTCGCAGCTTGTTGGTAAGGGAGTGGGTGAGAAACATCCCTTTGGCACGGGGGGGATGTGGGGGGGACCACCCATGTCCCTTACTGCACTGCTTTGGTCCTGAAGCAGGTGAAAAGGGCACAGAGAGGAGAAGCATTGATGACATCCTGGCAGATGAGTCACTGAGGAAGGACAACAGGCACGTGCAGGTGGGTCTGTGCACCCCATGGCTTGGGGTGGAGTCACTCTTCCTCCTCATCCATCATTGCTGGGTGATTGTTGGGTGCAGGGAGCACTTGTAGAGATGTTGGGGAGAAGCAGAAGAAGAAACCATGGGGGGAGTTGCACCATGCAGTGTGAAGGGAGGTAGGTAAGGGGAGCAGCCATGAAGAAGCCAGACACCCTTGCGTGCTGGGTCAGCCCCCAAACCCACTGTCCCTCTGGGAGGTGACTGCAGAGGTGTCAGAATGGAAGGAAAGAGGTGGGCTGGGCTGGAGGTGGGTTCAGGAGGTTGCTCAGAAGGCAAAGACAGGATGGATGAAGTGCAGTGGAGCAGGTGATGATCTGGAGAAGATTCAACAGGTCATATAGGGCTATGCATGGAATGCGGGGCCAGGATGGGATCCTGGGGTGGCAATTCCAGGTCCCCCCCACCCCTCTCTGCAGCACTGCATTGACTGGAACCGAGACCTCCTGAAGGAGGAGCTGGGGCTGAGCGAGCCGGACATCATCGACATCCCCCAGCTCTTCATCTGCAATGGCTCCCGAGCAGACGCCTTCTTCCCAGACATGGTCAGACCCTCCCCCTCCTCCTCTCCTCACACCCCTCTTTTTTTTTTTTTTTTCCCCATCCCCACCTGATCCAAACACACCTTTTGGGTGCCAACCCCTGACCTTTGGTCCGGCTGCAGGTGAACATGCTGGTGCTGGGCAAGCACTTGGGGATCCCCAAGCCCTTTGGCCCCCAGGTGGGTGGGCGGTGCTGCCTGGAGGAGCGGGTGCGGGAGCTGCTGGAGCCCCTGGGCCTCACCTGCACCTTCATTGATGATTACTTCTCCTACCACCTCCTCTCCGGGGAGGTTCACTGCGGCACCAACGTCCGCCGGAAGCCCTTCGCCTTCAAGTGGTGGCACATGGTGCCTTGAAGAGCCCCGGGGATGGGGCTTCCAGGTCCTTCCTGCATCCCGAAGGTGAAGGAGCATCAGGTGCATCAGAAGATGCATCAAACCCCCAAGGGTTTTGCCAATAAAGCTGCATTAACACTGAGGGTGCAGCCCCTCCCCACCTCCCATCCTTTCTTCCTCAGCGCCTGGGTTGAAGTGTTGGTTGAACCCTCCCTCCCCTTGGGTTGTTTTGAAGCTGTTTAAATTTTAAGCAGTTTTTAAAGTTTCTAAAGGTGGTCTCATGGGGGTGGGGGATGGACACAGAGTATTTTAAGGAGGGTGGTGCCTGCCAGGAGCCTGCTCTGGGGGTTTGAGGCCCCATCCCACTGCTAAAGGGTCTTGTGGTCCTGTATCACAGGGTTCTAGCTAATAATTTCCCCTCAAAATTCTCTTTGTCAGCCCCAAATACCTTCCCTTTGGAGAGACAGGCTCTCTGCCCCAGCCAGGATTGGAGGAAGAGCCTTTTACACCTTTCCCAATGAAAAAATGTCCTTCCCTCCTTGCAGCCACCCAGAAGCTTTTTGCTTTCCCTCTTTTCAGGGCAATCCAAGCGCAGCATTTTCATGTCCTGACCTGGCACCCCTGCCCAGCCTTCCTGCCAGCAGGAACTGAAACTGCTCCCCCTGCTCTGGCTGTTGCCAAACCCTCTGCAACCCTATGGGTTAAAATTACTTTATTATATTTTTTTTTTTTTTTTTGGAGGGGGAGCATTTTGTTTTTCTGGCAAGACTTTTTGAACTGTCACAACATTAGCAAACAGAGAGGGAGAATCCAGAGGGGTGCTCCCCAATAAGCTCACGCATCCTTTTGGCCACCCCTATTTTTTTTACCCAAAAAGCTGATTTTCAAGCCCAGAACTACACCCTTTCCCCCACCCTTACAGCCCTGCTGAGTTTCCCCCATCCCTGAGGAGTGATATTAAAATTCCAGTGGCGTGTGACCCCGCAGGGAGGTGGTGGGAGGGACAGCTGCATCCACAAAGGGCTCTCTCCCACCCCCAGACCAGGCTTTAATTAAAACAAAGACAATTAAAGCTGTGGTGGGGTCTGCTGTCCCCATCGCAGGTGACACACTGACCCCCTGACCCCTGCAGCACCCAGGGGATGAGCCAAGCACCCATTTTGCACCTTCACTCCGCCCCCCTAAAATTAAAGTCAGTTTTTTTCAGCTGGACAAATGAAACCCTTTAGAAGGAGAAATAAAACCCTGGTCCTGGCACATCCCCAGCTCAGCTCTGGTGTCATGTTGAATATTTTACAGCGGGGGTTTAAGGGTGGCTGGTCACATCAATGTCTCTTTGTGCTAAGAGGAAGGGAAAACAAAATCCAAACCAGCCTTAAAAGAAAAAAAACAACGAAAAAAAAACCAGAAAAAAACCCCAAACCACTCTGGTGGGTGTCTTGGGGTGCTTTTCCCCCCCTGCAGCCATCACTGGGAAGCCAGGCCGGCCACCCTACACACCCAGCCTGCGGGCTGAGAGCCTGGAGGTGGGATTAAGCCAGGCTTTGGTTAATCCCCTCCCAGCAACCAGACTTTATAAATCCCCTGTTGCCACCCGTCGCAGCACCCAAGGGTGCCCCAGGGCTGGCTGGCATGGCCCAGCAGCGCCGTGTCCAGCTCTCCACCCAGCGTCCCACCAGCACCGTCTGCGTGCTGGGCACTGAGCTCTCCCTGGATCTCTGTGGGTAAGGTGGAGGGGGGAGGGAAATCCCAAATCCGCTTGGTTTTTGCTTTTATCCCCTTAATCAAGCTGATAAAAATAGCCCGGGGGGGGGGAGGGGAGACGGGGGGGTGTTGGGGGTGATGCTGCTGCTTTGGGTGCTTCTCCCAGGGGATTCATCCCAGGGATGCTGTGAATGATGATGCTGCAGCCAAGCACTGACCTCTCCGAGGGGAGCTTTGCAAATAAAGCACCTCCAGGGAGCGTTCAGTGCTGTTGAAGGGTCAGGTTCAGATCCCAGCCATGGGGCTGCTGAGTCCTCTTGCAAATAATGGAAATATTTCCTTGTTTCGGAAGAACTTGGAGGGTGAAACCAGCGGGGCGGCACCTCCCGGTACTGAGAGGCTCAGCTGCTCTGCTGGCCCCAGCCCAAGTTCCAGAGCATTTCCACAGCAGCTTTGGCTTTTTGCTTTCTTCAAGCCCAGCTCAAGTAGCACCTTTGGTTTTGGTTTTTTTTTTTTCCTTTAAAGCTTCCAAACCCATCGCATCCTCTCCCGCGGGAATTTCCCCCTCTAATCCGGGGTTGGATCCGTGTTTCCCTCCTTGCAGGGCTGGATTTTTGCTCCCTGGCCTGTGGCTCATAACCTCTTGCACCAGGGATGAGCTTTGCAAGCTGGAACTTGCCAGAGCCTGGCAGATTTGCTTTGCTCTTAAGGGGTTGCAACCAGTCAAGGTTCAACTGCAGGGTAAAATGCAAAGGTTTGGGAGATCACAAGACCCACCCCAAGCAGCTGCAGGGCTTGGGGATATTGCAGGATTTGTTGCGTTTTGCAGGGTTCATTGTGTTCATTGCAGGGTGTTTTGTTTTGCTGGGGGTTTTTTTTGTTGTTTTCAGGATTTGCTGTGATTGCATTTTGGAAGGTTGTGCTCTGCAGGACTTGATGCAGCTGCATTTTGTTGTGTTTAGCAGTCTGGGGGTTTTTTGCAGGATTTGTTGCAGCTGCATCGTGCAGTCGACTTCACTGCAATTGAACACAGCAAGATTTGATGCCAGTTGCAGTGTTTCTCACGATTAAGACTCCCTGATTCTGTGCCCTTTCATACTGCAGCACTTGTTGCATTTTGCATCGTTGGGTGCAACAAAACACTGCAGGATTTTGTGCCCGTCACGGGGTTTGCTGCAGTGAATACTGTGGGACTGGTGGCTGTTGCCCTTTGCATGATTTGTTGCCTCTGGCAGGATTTGCTGTAATCTCCTTTTGCAGAATTTGTTGCAATTGCCTTTTGTGGGATTTGGTCTAATCCTGTTTTGTGGGATTTGTTGCATTTTCAAAGGCCTCTGTGTGGTTGTGTTCTGCAGGACTCCTTCCAATGAGGATTTGTTGACTCTTGAAGACCTTTGCTGCAGCTGCATTTTGCATGGAGGGATGGGAGGATTTGTTGTTGTTGCAGTCACCCACACTGGGGATTTCTTTGCAACAGCATTTTGCAGGATTCGTTGTGGTTTTGCACCATGCACATTGCAGGAATCTCTGCAGCCACACGTTGGGGGATTGGTTGTGACCACATCTTGCAGGATTTGTTGCATTTTGCAGGATTCATTGCATTTTGAACGACCTGTTGCAACCACACGCTGCAGGATTCCTTCCCCCTGGCAAGATTTCTTGCACCTGCAGATATTTGGGCTTCACTCGAGGCTCTCACTGGCTCAATCCCCTCTCTCTTAGATCTGCACCTAAAGACGCCGTCGCCTTCCACGTCCAGGGCACGCCGGGTGTGAAGCTCTACGTGGTGCATGAGACCCAGAGCATCAAGTTGCCCTCCAGCGTGGGCCGCTGGCCCCTGGCTGCTGGCACTGAGGTGCTGCTGGCCATGGATGCCCTCAGCAAGGACGTGGGTGATGAAAAGGTGGGTGTAGGTGTTCCAGCTGGGCCCAATCCCTCTTCGGGTGGTGGCCAGCATCCACTCCTCGTTGCAGGTCAGGATTTCGTATTTCGGGGAGGCCGGCGGGGTGCCTGTGGGCAGAGCCATGCTGTACCTCACCTGTGTGGGTAAGGCAGTGGGTGGCACCCCCAAATTGTGGTGCTGGGGGAGGGGGGGATGCTCCTCCCCTCAGCACCAAACCCTCTGCAGAGGTCTCGCTGGATGCTGACATCAGCCGCAGCGGAGCAGTGAGCAGGACGCTGCTGGATAAGGTATCCCAGGACCAGCACGGGATGAAGAGTGGGGGGATGTTGGATGACACTCCTTGACCTGTTTTATCCCCCTCTAGACAACATGGACGTGGGGTCCTGAGGGCCACGGGGCCATCCTGCTGGTGAACTGCGACCGCGATGACCCCGAAGCCGAGATGCCGGATAACCGCGATGCCGCCATCTGCTCCTACGCTGGTACCGACACATCCCCTATGAGACCTCCCTCCCCTTTTCCTTATGATTTCCCCCCCCCCAATTTTCCTTTCTCAGACCCCTTTTTGCCTCCCCAGACCTGAAGGACATGTCCCAGATGGTGCTGCGGACCCGAGGACCCCGCACCATCTTCACCGGCCACCGCCTCGTCCTCCATGTGGACTTTGGTGATGCTGATAAAGTCGGTGTTTTCTACGGCGGCAGTGAGTGCCCCACGCTGAGGTTTTGGGGTGGGGGCAGAGACACCCCAAATGATGGGGGATGGAGCAAAACGCTTTCAGCAGAGCAAGCAGCTCTTCTGCAGCACCCAACTCCCACCCCACCCGTGGGGGTTTATTCGATGCGCCGGGTGATTTTGCTCCACGAGGCCAAACGTGTCTTTTCTTTTTGCAAGATTTTGGCCCCAAAATGGAGCTGGGAAAGGGGTGGGTCGGTTAAAGGGGTTGCATGGTGCTCACACCTGCAGGCAGCACCACTCTGGAGGAGTACAAGCATGTACTGGGGGGCTCAAAGCTCGCCTATGCCCTCAAACCCAGCCGGCACCAAGAGGAGAGCATCTTCTACGTGGAGGGACTCGCCTTCCCTGATGTTGGCTTCTCAGGGCTGGTGGCTTTCCATGTCACGTTGCTGGAGAGCCCCGAGAAGGTACCAAGAGTGGCAGGTGGGTCAGGGTGAGCCATCCTGGGTGGCAACAGAGCTCAAACTCTGCCCTGTCCCACACCAGGGCTCGCTAGAGACTCCGATCTTCACCGACACCGTGGTTTTCCGCGTGGCTCCGTGGATCATGACCCCCAACACCTTGGCACCGCTGGAGGTCTTTGTCTGCAGGTGGGTTCTGGCTGGGTGGCTGCATCCTGCCCACTGCTGGATCATCCCCCACATCCCTTTTTTTTCTTCCCAGCGTGGACGATAATGAAGATTTTGTGACGGCTGTGGGTGCCTTGGCTGAGAAAGCCAAATGTCCCCTCACCGTCTGCCCCCCACCGCAGAACCGCCAGGACCGCTGGATCCAGGTGGGTGCTGGATCCAGGTGGGTGCAGGATGATGCCCCAGCCCTGCCTCAGCAGCTCCAGGGGGGCTCCCCTCAGCTTCTCCATCCCTTCTCCAGGACGAGGTGGAATTTGGCTACGTACAAGCCCCCCACAAGACCTTCCCCGTTGTCTTCGACTCCCCCCGGGACCGAGGGCTGAAGGATTTCCCTGTCAGGAGCATCCTGGTACCTGGTCCCTTCCCTAACAGGGTGTAAAGCTTTGCAAACCATAAAAGAATAATAGATATAAACCCATTCTTTTTTTTTTTTCTTTCTTGCATTTTTTGGCAAGGGAAAAGCCAGGACAGAGAGTGATTTGGGAGTGCTGCATTTTGGGCACTTTTATATCATTATTGCATTCTTTTTAACCGTTACTGCATTTTTTTGGCATGTTTAAAACTCGTTGCATTTTTAACCTTTGCATTTTTTAACCACTACTGCATTTTTTCCCCATTCCTGCATCTTCTAAACCATAGTTCCTTTTTTTTTTTCCCCCCCCCATTACTACATTTTTTTAACCATTAACCCTCTTTTTTTCCCCCTCCAGGGCCCTGATTTTGGTTACGTGGCCCGGCAAGCTGCAGAGGCTGCTTCAAACCTTGATTCCTTTGGCAATTTGGAGGTGAGCCCCCCCGTGACAGTGCAGGGCAAGGAGTTCCCCTTGGGACGCATCCTGATTGGCAGCAGCTTCCCCAGGTGAGGCACCAGAAAGGACAGAAAAAAAAACCCAAAACCCCAAACCACTCCTCAACCCCCTCATTTTTATTCCCTATTGGAGGTGAGTTGCAAGCTGAGCGTTCCCTTGGGACACCCTAAAATGCCAGCTCCCTCTTCTTCCTTTTTTGCCCCCTTCCTCAGGTTTGGTGGCCGGAGGATGGCAAAGGCTGTGAAGGATTTTTTGGTTGCCCAACAAGTTCAGGCTCCTGTGGAGTTGTTCTCAGACTGGCTCCACGTTGGCCACGTCGATGAATTCCTCAGCTTCGTCCCCGCGCCTGATCGGAAGGTGATGGGTCCTGGGGGGGGGCAGTTAAAAAAGCAGTGGGGTGAAACCTTTTTAAATCACACACACACCCCCAAAAAAACCCAACCAACCCAAAAAAATTCCTTTTTTTGCCTCCCCAGGGTTTTCGGCTGCTTCTGGCCAGCCCCAGTGCCTGTTACCAGCTCCTCAAGGAGAAGCAAGAGGAAGGGTTTGGCGAGGCAGCGATGTTCCAGGGTAAGGGGGAGGTGACAAAATGGGGCTCAATGGGGTCCTCTGCCCTTCTTCCTGCAAGATGGAATGGGGTTAGTGGCTGCACGGCACCCCGGATCCCAGCTAAGGGCTGGGGAGTGCTGCCAGCAGCAAGGAGGGGGGGTAAAAATAAGCAGAACTCATTAAATAGGGTTGAGTTGAGGGTTTGGGATGCAGTTGGCTGCTGGGGAAAACTGGGAGGGGGTGGGAGCTCCGGGCTCAGAGCCCCCAGTGTGCTGGGGGAAGATTTCCTGCCCAGATATTTGTGCTGCAGGACTGGAGGGAGTGCCCAAGCCAACGATAATGGAGATTCTGGCTAATGAAGAGCTCCGGAAATTCAATTATTATGCCCAGGTGAGGAAGGGGAGCAGAGGACTCCTGTGTCCCCCTGTCCATCCCTCCATCCCATCCCTCTGTCACCTCTTCCTGTCCCTCCATCTGTCCACTGATCCCTTTGCCCCTCTGTCCATCCATCCACCTCTCTCTCTCTCCGTTCCTCTTTCCATCCATCCATCCATCCATCCATCCATCCATCCATCCCTCTCTCTGTCCATTTGTCCTTCCAACTGCCCATCCATTCTTCTACCTCTCCCTTCCTCTCCACCCATCCCTCTCTCCAGGTATCCATTCCTCTGTCCATGTCTTAACTTTTGGAGGAATTCCTCCTTCTCTCCATCCCACCCTCTGGTTCCCCATCTCTCCACTCATCTGTCCATCCATCCATCCATCCATCCATCCATTCCTTTCTCCCTCCATCCATTCCTTTCTCCATCCATCCATCCATCCATCCATCCATCCATCCATCCATCCCTCCTTCCCTCCCACCATGCCCCAGCTGACTCCCCTCTCTTCCCTCTCCCCAGAGCTGTATCAGCTGGAACAGGGACATCCTGAAGCGGACTCTGGGTTTGGCTGAGCCGGACATCATCGACATCCCCCAGCTCTTCCGTGGTGATGCCACCACTGGTGCTGAAGCTTTCTTCCCAGACATGGTGAGACCCTCACCCACCTCCTCTCCTCACACCCCTCTTTTTTTTTTTTTTTCCCCATCCCCACCTGATCCAAACACACCTTTTGGGTGCCAACCCCTGACCTTTGGTCCGGCTGCAGGTGAACATGCTGGTGCTGGGCAAGCACTTGGGGATCCCCAAGCCCTTTGGCCCCCAGGTGGGTGGGCGGTGCTGCCTGGAGGAGCGGGTGCAGGAGCTGCTGGAGCCCCTGGGCCTCACCTGCACCTTCATTGATGATTACTTCTCCTACCACCTCCTCTCCGGGGAGGTTCACTGCGGCACCAACGTCCGCCGGAAGCCCTTTGCCTTCAAGTGGTGGCACATGGTGCCTTGAAGTGGCCTCGGCAACATCCTTCCTCCTCCTCCTCCTCCTCCTCAAATCAGGGCATGGTTTGGGTTGGATTCCTTCCAGATCATCTACTTCCAACCCCACCCCCTCTCCCCATCCCTGGAAGTGCCTTCAGTGGCTGCAGCCATCAAAATAAAACCAGGGCTGCAGCTTTCTCCTGGTTCCCTTGGTGCTGGGTGTGAGGTTTGAAGCTTTGTTTCAAACAGGACAATGGTTTTATCACTCTTGGTGACATTCAGTGGTGGCACGACCCAGAGGCACAGCTCCCAGCACCCCAGTTAAACTTATAATGGTTAAACAGGGCTGAGTGGGGTTGTGCTGCATCTCTCTTGCTGCAGTGATGGATGTGCAGAATGAGGCAAGTGCATGCTCCAAATCCATGCAGAAAACCCACGTGCATGCAGAAAAAACACACGTGCAAGTGTGCAACCCCCCCCCCCCAAAGCATGCAAAGCCCCCACGAGTGCATGCAGCAAAGCAAGCCCAGGGGCAGGAGCATGCAGAGAAACCCAGCTGCATAAATGCACTTGCAAAAATGCAGATGCCTGCCCAAAAAGCAGATGTGTGCATGCAGAAACCCCACTGTACATGCAGGAGAAAAAAAACCCTGTGCATGCAGGACAAAAAGCTCTGTGCATGCAGAAAAGTCCACATGCATGCAAAAAACACACCCCACGGGTGCATATGCAGAAAGCAAGGAGCACAGAAATGCACCAACCCCTGCCATGCATGCACTGCAATGCTCTCTGCATGTCCTGCCCCGCGTTTGCATCCTCCCTGTGGGATCTGAAAGGGGAAAAGTGGAGGGATGGATGGGGAACACTTTGGGCTGCAGGAGGGTGCCCTCTAATGGCTGAGGATTTGCTGCTGGGGAGGAAAAAGCCATCCCAGTTGGGGTGAATTTTGAAATGAGAAAGCAAGGGGGGGACAAAGTGAGTGGGACGAGGGGCTACACAATGACGTCGTTTATTTAAAACATTTACTCCAAGAAATATAAAAAAAAAACCAACCCATGAAGACAAAATGACAGCACTAACCCAGGACCCTCTCAGCTAAAGGACGAGTTGCTCCCAGCTCCTCCTGGTTTATTTTGTTCCACCGAACTCCTCCTAAAAATACTTTGTGGGCAAGATGACCTAAAATGATGCTTTTTTTGGGGGGTGAAAGTGGGTTTTTGGTGATTTCTCCATCCCCTCTTTTCGTGGGGCTGCAGCATCTGCTTGTACCACAACCCCCCCAAAAATGACTATTGCTAAAAGAAGCGGAATATTGGATTTTTCCGCCCAGGTGCTCTCCCTGTCCGGGGTCATTTTATCTGTAACACACCCCTCAAAAAAAAAAAAAAAAAAAAATCCCCAACCCCTAAAGTGAACAAAACCAAAACTGAACACAAAACCCCCTTTTTTTGTAGCTGTTTTTCTTTAAATAAACTCCCCGGATGGGTGAGAGGGGAGAGCGGAAAGGACTTTAAAAAGGAATCAACAACATCCCCCCAATTTTTAGTTAATTCCAAATAAACTCTTCCAAGTCCCAAAATAATAAAATAATAATTAAAAAAAAAAATTAATAAATCACCCTTGGGTTACGTGGAGGCAGAGCTGAGCTCTGCTCAAAAAGGCACCTAATTTCTCCAGCACAGTGCACAGCGTTGTAGGAGGGACTTTGGGCTGATACCAGGTGGGATGAATTAATAATAATTAACAAAATTAATAATCCCCCTCCCCCCCAAAAAATAGGGCTCCCCTCATCATACCTGAGATCTCCCCGAGGGGATGGGCGGGGAGGGGAACCCCAAAAATGATCTTTGGGGAGGTGGGATGCCAGCCGGATCCTGAATCCCTCCAGGAAAAGGGATGCTGGAGAGAAAATGGGGAGAAAAGGAACAGTCCCACCCCCCCAAAAAAAAAAATTATAGCACTCAAAGCAGGGGATTGCTTGGGAAAAAAATGCCAAAAAATTTGAATATTGGGGGAGGGGAAAAAAAACCAAACCCTAACATGTTTTGTAGCTGCTCTTCAGGTCCTGCAGCCAGGGGGTGGGGGGACTGTGGCTGAAAGGGGAAATAGTAAAAAGCAATGCAAATAAAATTAAAATAATTAAAAAATAACACACACCCCCCCTAAAAAAAAAACAAAACCAAAAAGAAAGCCTGGATGTGCCAAAATGATCCTGCTACAGATGGGGACTCAAAAAGCCGGGGGGGGAGTGAATAAAAAAATCCCCCCAAGGCTTTGGAAATAGGAGGCCAGGTAGGTAGAGCCATGGCTGGCTTGGAAGTGGGGGGGTTGAGGGGGTCCCAGGTCCCAGGGGGGTCGTGGGAGGTGGGGGTGTCCCCTCAGAGGGTACGGGGGTTGTACTCGGGCAGTTTGCAGAGTTTCTCTTTCTCGGCGTCGGTCTCATCGCGGGCGATCACCAAGGAGTGGGCATAGCCCATGGCCACCTGGGAGAGGGGCAGAGGGGGAAACTGAGGCACAGGCCCCCCCCTTTGGCTTTGAGCCCCCCTCCCTGGGTTTAAAGGGGGGGGGCTTCCACTCGCCCTCCCTCTCGGGGGGATCCCCTGCTCACCTGCTCCGTGTAGATCCCATCCAAGGTCTTCACCTCTTGGGCGGCCGTTGAAGATTTGGGTTTGTGGTCCCCGTAGCCCTGCCAAGAGAACCAGGGTGGGGAAACAAACTTCTTTAGGGCGATAGGGAGCAGCCAGTGCCTCCTGCTAGTGGTGGTGGGGATGCTCTGGGGTGTCAAGGGGTGGGGGATCCCTGGTCAATCCCCCTTACCAGCTCTCCAAAGGTGGGCGAGGGTCCCCAGCTGATGGTGCTCTCATCTGCTGCTACGATGATGCTACTCTTCCTGCAGGGGGTGTAAGGCAGGGTGACACTATGATCCCCCCATAAACACCCCTGAAGGTGGCTGCACCCCCAAAAAACCCCAGGAAACTGTGTTTTTGGGTTTTTTTGGTGGGGAGGGAACTGGACTTACCCACAAGCCAGGCTGCGGATCTTCCAGCCGCAGAGATCCTGCACAGCTTTGGGGTACATGGTGGACTCCCGGGAGGTGTTAGTGGCCCCCCAAAAAAACAAGCCACCTGCAAAGCCCGAAACTGCCCGTCAACCTCCACCACCCCCCAAACACACCCCCCAAAACCCAGGAAGTTGCTCAGAAACCCCCCTGACCTGTCTCACTGACAGCGAAGGAGCAGGTGTAGCCGGCGTAGATCTGCACCGCCCCGCGCCCCGGGAAGTCGAAGAGCTTGACCAAGCGAGGCACCATCTCATCCTTCTGCTCAGCGTGGCCCAGCCGCCCATAGCCTCCAAACCCCCAGGAGAAAACACGTTTCTGGGAGTCCAGGACCAGCTGGGGAGGGAGAAAGGGCCCTGGTGCTGTCAGCAGCTGAGACCCGACCAGCTCGGGGCAGGAAAAGCTGCGGCAGCCACGCAGAACGGCACCGACTGCGGTGAGTGGTGGCAGTGATAAAGGCAGCCTGAAAATCTCTGTCCTTAAATGCACCCCATAAATATTGATCTTAAAATCCACCCTGCAAATCTCTGTCCTTAAATGCACCCCGCCAAGTATTGATCTTAAAATCCACCCTGCAAGTTTTGACCCTTAAATGCACCTTACAAGCGACCGTCCTTAAATGCAGCCTGAAAATCTCTACCCTAAAATGTACCCTGCAAACTTATCCTGAAAATGTCAACCCTTAAATGTACCCTGTAAATATTTATCCTCAAATGAGTGCTGCAAATCTATCCTAAAAAGCACCCTGCAGCTTTTGACCCCAAAATGCACCCTGCAGATCTCCAGCCTTATATGCACACTGCAAGAATTGATCCTTAAATGCACACTAAAAATCTGTGTGAGTGCTGCAAATCTGTAACAAGTAATGGATGCTGCAAATATTCCTCCTCAAGTGCACCCTGCAAATCTTTCTCAATTAATGCACAATGCAAATCTTTATAAATATGCATCAAGTAATGTATGCTGAAAAACTTGATCAATTAATGCAGGCTGCAAATCTTTATCCTGAAGTGCACACTGAAAATCTTTATCTTTAATGTATGATGCAATCTTTATCCTTAAATTAATGCATGCTGCAAATCTGTAACAATTAATGTAAGCTGCAAATCTCTCCTGATTACTGCACCCTGCAAATCTCTATCAATTAATGTGCTGCAAGTATCTCCTGATTTATGTATGCTGTACATCTCTGACCATTAATGCATGCTGCAGATCTCCATCAATGCATGCTGCAAATCTATTAATTACTGCATGCTGCAAATCTCTATCAATCCATGCTGCAAATCTATCCCTTATTGCATGCTGCAAATCTCTATCAATGCATGCTGCAAATGTATTAGAATCATAGAATTGGCTGGGTTGGAAGGGACCTCAGAGATCATCGAGTCCAACCCTTTTACCACCGTTGCAGTTGCTAGACCATGGCACTGAGTGCCACATCCAGTCTCTTTTTAAAATGCATGCTGCAAATCTCAATTAATGCGTGCTGCAACCCTATCAATTAATGCATGCTTCAAATCTCAGTCAATTAATGCATGCTGCAAATCTCAATTAACACATGCTGCAACCCTATCAATTAATGCACACTGCAAGCTCTGTTTCTCAGTGCAGGCTGCACATCCCCCCAGCTCCCTGCAGGCTGCAGCCTGGGGGCAGGGTGGTGGCAGGAGGAGCTGTACCGTGTGGTTGGCCCCGCAGGCCACGTCCCGCACCACCACGTTGGGGACAGGCAGGATTTGTCCATCTTTGGTCTTCTCGATGAAGATGGCGACGCGGCGCGGCACCAGCTCACAGTCGTACTCGATCCGCTGGGCCCGGGCAATGAACTTCCCGTCAGAGTTGTGCCCTGGGGAGCAGCACCCAGGTGAGAACAAGGGGGGGCTGCACCCCCTTTTTGCCCCAAGCCATCCCAATTTCCCCCCCCAAAATCCCCAATCCTCTTGCAAACCCCTGATCTGCAGCTCCCACCACCTCGGTGTTTTGAGGGATGCTTGAATGGCTCAGATGGGGAAACTGAGGCAGGGGGATTCCCACACCCCCACCCCGTATTCCCGACTCCCATAATAGATTAAAATTTGAGGAAGTCACCCCAAAACTGCACCATACCCAGCTGCCCATACTCGGGGCACCCAAAGGAGTAGAGGTTTCCTTTGCAATCCATGATCATGCTGAATTCAGCCCCGCAGGCCAGTTTGGTGATAGGCTGCCCGTTGTACATGATCTGAGGGGAGAAAGGCAGAAAAAAAAAAAAATAGAAAAAAAAATAGAAAAACAAAGGAGAAAAAAAGAAAAAAAAAGCCTCATTTCCATGGGGAACCCCTCCAAACTGCCTCAAATTTGGGGGCTCATTTTTCGATTTGTCTTTGGGTTTCTTTGCCAGAAGCAGCAGTGAGGCCCTGAGGGACAAGGGGGCATTTATCAAAGGGTTTGGGTTCTTTACCCAATTCGCTGCTTTTCAGCCCAAAAATGGAGGGGGAATAGGGCAATACCTGTGTGGGGCTGGGCACGGCGTCCGTCTGGTTGCCCAACCCCAGCTGCCCCATTTTGTTCTCCCCGAAGGCGAACACGGAGCCGCTCTCTGTGAGGCCAAGAAAAGAGAAACCATAATTAAGTGGTGTTTTGGGGCAAAAGAGGCTGATTTCAAGCAATCTGCCCCAAATTTGGGAGCGGTGCTGGTTAATATTTTTCTTCGTGATGTGGGATGAAGAAGCCTGAATGAGTTTGATGGTTCCAAGGTGTTTGGCATGGTGGGATGTCACCCAGAGGGACCAGGTGGGAATGTTTGGACCTCCCGAGGTTCACCCAGGCCAAGTGCAAGGTCCAGGCTGTGCTGGAGGGATGGGTGTCATCCCCAGGGACACGGCCAGGCTGGAAAGGTGGCTCCGTATGGAACTCAGGAGGTTCAAAGATCTGCCCATAGGTGGGAAAATCCCAAACGGGTTGGGAGGAGAATGGCTGCAGAACAGCCCTGAGGAGAAGGAGCTGGGGGTGCTGGGTGAGGAGAAGCTGCACTGTGAGGCCCCCACAGGGTAAAGCTGGAACCATTTCTGGGGTCCCCAACACCAGAGGGACATGGAGCTGTTGGAACCAGTCCAGAGGAGGCCCTGGAGCTGCTGGGAGGGCACAGCTCTGCTCTGGAGCCAGGCTGAGAGAGTTGGGGGTGTTGAGGCTGGAGAAGAGAAGGCTGCAATGGGGAGACCTTAGAGCACCTTCCAGTGCCTGAAGGGGCTCCAGGAAAGCTGGGGAGGGACTTGGGACAAGGGCCTGGAGGGATGGGATGAGGGGGAATGGCTTGGAACTGGGAGAGAGAGGAGAGATTGAGGTTGGAGATGGGGCAGAAATTGTTTGGGGTGAGGGTGCTGAGCCCCTGGCCCAGGTTTCCCAGAGAAGCTGTGGCTGCCCCATCCCTGGCAGTGCTGAAGGTTGGATGGGGCTTGGAGCACCCTGGGCTGGTGGGAGGTGTCCCTGAGCATGGCAGGGGTGGCACTGGGGGGGCTTTAAGGTCCCTTCACACCCAACCCAACCCAGCCCATGCCATGGCCCCAGCACAGCCCAGGTTCTCCCCGTACCTGTCAGGGCCAGTGTGTGGTTCCTCCCACAGGCAGCCGCCACGATAGCCTCAGCCCCCAGCACCTCGATCAGCTTCGGGGCTTCCACCCTCTTGGTGTCCCCATGGCCCAGCTGCCCCTTCTCATTGCGACCTGACCAAAAATCACCCTTTTTTTAAAAATTATTTTTTGTTTCTTTTGCTTGGTTGGGTTTTTTTTCTTAATTTCTTTCCAGCACCCACCCGGGCAAACGCCACCTCCCACCACCCCCACATCCACCGTGCACCCATGGGTGGGGGGTTCAGGGGTGGATTTTTGGGGTGTCCCAGCTCACCCCAGCTCCAGAGTTTGCCCTCGGTGGTGATGAGGAGGCTGTGAGCAGCACAGGGTCCCGACACCACGGTCCTCACCTGGATCCCTGAGAGACACCCGTACCTGTGAGGGCCCCACAGGTTCTGGCCCAGGTTACGATACGCAACTGGGGGTGGGGGGGGGAAAAGGAACAGAAGTGAGAATTAAAATGTTAAATATCAATTCTGTGGAAAGGGCAGGGAAAAAAAAAAACAGCAAACAAACAAGCAAGAAAAAAAAAGGATGAATTTGATATAAATGCCTCGCAGATCAGTGCTGAGAGTGTTTTGCTCTGCAGCAGACTGGATGCATCCCAAATTCTGGCCCAGTAATATTTATCTAGATTTTAGTTCTATAGACATTTATAGTTTAATAATAACTGGTTTTGTTTTTTTTTTTTAACCATTGCTGGTTTTTTAACCATTACAGCTTTTTTCTTTTTACCATTACTGCGTTGTGTTCATAATTACTGCATCTTTTTTAACCATTCCTGCACTTTTTAAACATTATTGCATTCTTTCTAAACATCACTGCATTCTTTTTAACCCTAACTGCATTCTTTTTAACCCTGACCACATTCTTTTTAACCATTACTGTATTTTTTAAGCTATTACCACACCTTTTTTTAACTAACACTTCATTTTGACCTATTATTGCATTCTTTTTAATGACCACTGCATTTTTAACCATTACTGCACCTTTTTTAAACCTTATTCCTTTATTTTAGACACTACTGCATTTTTAAACTATTACTGGGTTTTCTTTACCTACTGATTTCTTTAAACCATTATTTTTCCTTCTGACCCATGACTTCTTTTTTAACCACTATTGGGTTTAACTATTACTGCATTTTCTCTACCTAATATTGCATTTTCCAACCCTTTTTCCATTCTTTTTTTTTTTTTGCCATCATTGGTTTTTTGGTTTTGGCATCATTGGTTTTTATATATAGTTCACATATTAAAAAAGCCCTGAATTACAAAACACTTGTAACTTATATATATGGATTTTAATGTAATATACAACTGTAACTCCACCCAAAATTAATTAATGAAATTAAATTCAATAATGAACTGAATATAAATGTGTAAGCAGTCAGCAGGGCAAATATTTTGCTGTGCAGGAGTTATGATGCATCTCAAGGTCTGGCCCTGATTACAATATGCACTTGTAACTCCTCCAGAAATTTATTAATAAACCCAATTCATTAAATATAAATGCATTAAAAACGAGCAGGGAAAAAAAAAAAAAAGTAATATAAAGCCATAAAGTGTGACCACTGCAAGTAGCTTTGCTTTGCAGGTGATCCAGTGCCTCCTGAATTCTGGCCTGGATTACAATATGTAACTGTAGCTCTGCCCAAAGTTAATTAATAAAAACAATTAATGAAATATAAATACATAAAAAATAAGCAAGGAAAAAAATTAATTGAATTTATGCATCAAAATCAAGCAGCATGGCTACATTGCTTTGTAGATCTGGTGCACCCCAAGCTCTGGCCTAGATTATAATAAGTAACTGCCCCAGAGATTAATTAATAAAGTAACTGGATATAAAGGCATCAAAACCAAACAAAAACATTAATGAAACATAAATGCATCAAAACTGAGCAGTGAGCTGGTTTTGCTTTGCAGAACACAGAGTTCTGGCCCAGATGATGCTTTGCAGCTGTAAAAAAAACCAACACCAAAAACTCCCCAAAGGTCAGTTATTAAAAATAATAATTAAACAGAAAAGCATGAAAATTCAGCAGAAAGAATTAATAGAAAGGCATAAAAAATGAAGGAGCTCTTTTATCCTGCTCTGCAGAGCCAGGCACAGCCCAAGTTATGGCCCAGATGACAAGCTGCTTTCAAACTCCTCCTGGTGTCAATTAATTAAAAAAAAAAATCCTCCAAAATTAATTAAGCAGAAAAGCCTAAAAATAAGCAGGAAAATGAACTGCAAGGCATCAAACAGGAGCAGGGGGTTTGTTGGGCTTTGCAGGAGAGCTCAGCACACCCCAGGTGACAACGGGCAGGAAAACGTTTAGGGGGGAAAAAAAGCCCAATATTTAATTTATTAAGTATTTAATAAATATATTTAACGAATAATTTTTTAATAAAAAGTGAATTTGATGAAAAAATGGACTGAAAATGCCCCAAAAGGAAGGCCCTCACCCTGCTGCTTAGGCACTTCTTTGCGGCCGATCAAGTCCCAGTTGGTGGCCCCGAAGATGAGGAGCTGGCCCCGGCTCTTGGAGCCCTCCAGCTTCTGCAAGGAGAGGGCAAGGGGTTGGGGACATGGGGACATCAGGGGACAGTGGGGACTTCTGGGACATGGGGGACATAGGGACATGGGGGATGTAGGGGGCATGGAGGGCATCAGGGGACACGGGGGCATCAGGGGACATGGGGGATATTTGGGACATCAGGGACATGAGGGATACCTGGGACATGGGGCATATAGGAGACATCAGGGGACATCAGGGACATGGGGGATGTAGGGGGCATAGGGAGCATCAGGGGACATTGGGGACATCAGGGACATGGGGGACATCTGGACTGTGGGGGATGTAGGGGGTATGGGGAGCATCAGGGGACATTGGGGACATCAGGGACGTGAGGGATACCTGGGACATGGGGACATAGAGAACATAGGGAACATGGGGGATATAGGAGACATCAGGGGACATTAGGGACATGGGGGACATTAGGGACATGGGGGACATCTGAGACATGGGGGATGTAAGAGACATGGAGGATGTAGGGGACATCAGGGACAAACTGGGGGCATAGAGAAGGTAGGGGATGTGGGAGTTCTCAGGGATATTGGGGACATCTGGGACATGGGAGGATGTAGAGGACATGGGAGACACAGGAGGCATCAGGGAACACGGGGGACACAGGGAAGGTGGGGGACAGGGGAGCTGTCAGGGATATTTGGGACATCAGGGACATGGGGGATGCAGGGGGGACGTCTGGGACATGAAGGATGATGGGGACATCAGGGCCATGGGGGACATCAGGGACACCGGGGGCAGCAGGGGGGACACGGGGTTTCTCTGCAGGGGTGCTGGGGGGTACTATGGGGGTGCAGGGGGGGTCTCCGGGGGTGCAATGTGGGATGCAGGATAGGGGGACACCAGGGAGGGTGCATCAGGGGTGCTGGGGGGGATGCAAGGAGGGGGTGCAATTTGGGGGGCTGTTCCTAGGAGTGCAATATGGGATGCAGGGGTGGGGGGGATGCCAGGGAGGGTGATGCAAGGCAGGGGGGGTGCATTAGGGGTGCCAGGGGTGTGCAATGGGGGGGGGACAGGTGTCCCAAGGGGTGTGATAGGAGATGCATGGGGGGGGGATGCCAGAGAGGGTGCACAAGGGTAGGTGGGGGGGTTGTGTGTAATGGGGTGCTCCTTGGAGTGTTATATGGGATGCAGAGGTTTGGGGGGGGCTGCCAGAGAGAGTGATGCAAAGCAGGGAGGGTGCATGGTGTGTCCTGGGGGGGGGCTCCTAGAGTTATAATGTGCAGGGGGTAGGGGGCATTTGGGATGCAGGGGTAGGGGGGATGACAGGGAGGGTGATACAGGCAGGGGGGGGTGCGTTAGGAATTCCGGGGGGGATTCTGAGGGATGCAAGGCAGAGGGGGGGGGGGGGCTGTGGATGCCAGGCAGGGTGCTGGGGGTGTAGGGGTGGTTGTTGCTGGGGGTGTAGGGGTGGGTGTTGCTGTCAGGGGGGGGGTTGCCTCTCACGATGCGCTCCTTGCTGTGCTCGGGCTCGCAGATGATGGCTCCGTGTCCCCGGGCCGCTCCCCCCGCCGTCCCTCCGCCGCCCCCCCCGTCCCGCCGCCTCCTCTCCCGGGGCTCCTCCTCGCTGCTGCCGCCGCTGCTCCCCCCGCTGCGCTCCGGCCGGCCCCGCCGCCTCCCCCCGGCTGCAGACGCGGGGCCTCGACGCCTCCTGCCCGGCCCCGCCGTGGCCGCTGTCATCGTGGCCGTGGTCGTTGTCGCCGTCGCCCCGTTCCCCGGTCCCGCTTCCCAGGGCGGCCCCGCTGCTTTCCTGCGGGGCATGGCGCTGGGGACACGGGGAGGGGGGGGACGGAAAGGGGATGGGGGTTAAGGGACAGCCCCCCCGGGGGTGGGGGACACAAAGGGTGGGGGGGTGACACAGACAGACACACAGACACCACCCCCACCCCCCGACACCCCCCCAGGGACCCAGGTGCGGCTGGGGAAAGTTGGAAGGGGAGGGGAAAAAAAATGGGGGGGATGGAAAAGGGATGTGCAGAGAGGGGGTGGGAAAGGGATTAAAAAGTGGGGGGGTCGAAGAAGGGGTTGAAGTGGGAAGATTTGGAAATAAGGTGTTGGAAAGGGGGGGGCTGCAAAGGGGGGGGCTGTAAAAGGGATGCTATAGAAAAAAAAACTTTGCAAAGGGGGTGTGTGAAAGGATTTGTGAAGTAGGAGGTTGGGAGGGGGGAGAAAAAGGGGGCTGGAAATGGAGGGGTTGCAATGGGACGAGATGGAAAGGGGGGGTCAAAAGGGGGGGTTGCACAGAGGGGGCAGCAATGGGGCGATTTGCAAAGGGGGGAGAGGGAGGTGGAAAGGGGGGGTCGCAAAAGGGGGGGGCTGCAAAGTTAGAGTTTGCAAAGGGGGGGTCAAAGAGGGGGTGGCTGTGGGGCGAGTTATAAAGGGGGGGTTGGAAATGAGGGGTCGGAGAGGGGCGATTTGCCAAGGGGATGGGGGGGGGGTTGCACAGGGGTTGCAATGGGGGCTGCAAAAGGGGGGGGGCTGCACAAGGGGGGGTTGCACAGGGGTTGCAATGGGGGCTGCAAAAGGGGGGGGCTGCACAAGGGGGGGGTTGCACAAGGAGTTTAACAAAGGGTGCGCGGGGGGGGATGCGAAAGTGGGGTTGAAAAGGGGCGATTTGCAAAGGAGGGGTGGAAATGGGGTTAAAAAGGGGATTTGGGGGGGGGAGGTGTGCAAAGAGGGGGCTTGTAAAGGGGGGGTGGAAATTGGGGGGTTGCGGAAGAGGACGGCACCAGCCGGGGGGGGGAAGGGGAAGGGGGGGGGGTGATGTTGCGCGGCAAGAGAAAGGCCCGGAGACAAAAAGCCCCCCCCGGTACCCCCCTCCCTCCAAAGAAGTGGCGGGAGCTGCGCGGGTCGGTGGGGGATTCCCCCCCCCCCCATACGGGTCCCCCCTCCTCCCTCCGGCCTTTTTGCTCATATATTTGGAGGGAGGCCTGGGGGGGGGCTGCTATTTTTGAGTGCAAAAAAATTCCCCCAGCGTCCTGAGGCCGCCCCCCCCCCTCCTCCATCCCTCTCCCTCTATTTGCCCCCCCTTTATTATTATTTTTTTAATTCCCCTTTATTTTGCCGGGAACAATGGAATCTCTGTCTGGCCCCGTTAAACCACGTGGATCCGCCTTTTTTTTTTTTTTTTTTTTTTTTTTTCTCCCCTCTTTTTTTTCCGCCTTTTTAAGCCCCCCCCAACCCTTTTTCCCTCCTCCCCACCCCCCCCGACCTCCCCAATCCCCTTCCCTTTCCCCCCCCCCCCCCATTGCAAACCTGATTTTAGGGCGCGGGGCGCAGCATAAAGAAAGCACCAACTCGGGGCCTTTGCAATATTTTTGGTGGTGTTTCCTGTTGCAGAAAAAAAGGAGGTAATTCTCTCTTTTTTTTTTTTTTTCCTTTTTTTTTTTTTTTTTTTTTTTTTTTTTTTTTTTTTTTCCTCTCTCTCCCCCCTTTCCTCCCTTTACCGCCCACCCACCAGCTCCACTTAAAATGTAAATACGAGCCGCCAGAACCAAATGCTACAATACAAAACAGAAACACATGTATGGGCAGGAAAGGGAAGGGAAGAAAAAAAAAAAAAAAAAATCATCTTGCTCTGGAGAGGAAGAGGCTGCAAAAGTCCAGCCCGGCACACACAGCTCCATCTTTAGGACAGGAAGACTCTGAATGCAAAAGAAATGCTGCAGAAACCTCGGCCGGGATTCAGCAGCTCCCCTGCTCGCTCCTTTTTTTTTTTTTTTTTGCGAAAAAAAAAAGCAAATTATTTTTTTTTTAAGAGAAAAATGCATTTCCTGCTTCCATTGGTGTTTTATTATTTTTATTATTTTTTATTTTTTCCCCCAAAGGCAAAAGTGCCTCCATTGCAAGCTGGATTTTTGTCCCTAATCAATAAATAAATTCAGCTGTTGCCTCATTGCAAAGGTTTGGGGTTTTTTTTCCCTCCAAGAAATAAATGTAGATATTGCCTTTATTGCAAAATACTTTTCCCACTAGATAAACAGATGCAGACATCACCTTTACTGCAGAAGTTTTGACTAAAGAAATAAACACCCATTTCATTTATTACATAAATGGGTTTTTTTCCCCCACAAGGAATTAATCCACATATTGCTTTAATTGCAAAGGGTGGGGGTTTTTACCAGTAATTCACATATGGCCTTAACTGCAATTCCCACCCCCCAGAAAAAAAAAAAAAAAAAAAAAAAAAAAAAAGCAGATATTGCCTTTATTGTAAAGTTTGGGGTTTGGTTTGGATTTCCCCAGAAATAGATGCAGGTACTGCCTTTATTGCTAAATATTTTCCCCTAAGAGAAAATCAATGCAGATATTGCCTTCCTTGCAAAGTTTTTCCCAATAAGTGCAGATATTATCCTTATTGCTAAATATTTCCCCCACCTTAAAAAGAGAAAAAAAAAAACCCAAACCAACCCCAAGCTGCCTTAACTGCAAATTGGTATTTTAATAGGGTTTTTAATTGAATTTATTGATTTATTTTCCCACAAGAAATAAAGGCAGAAGAGGATTATTCCCACGAAATGGACACAATTCCTTTATTTTGTTCTCCAAGACAAGAAAAAAAAAGCAGGAATCTCCAGAGCAAAGGATTTTTTCCCCCCACACCTAAGGGCAGACACTGCCTTTACTGCTGAGAGGTTTTGCCCAGGGAACCTGCATCCCCCCCTTCATGCAAAGAGATTTTTGTGGGAGCAAAGAAAGCTCCTTGCAAAGCAAGTTTTGGAGAAAAGGGAAGACACTCCCTGTCCCGAGATGTTCTCTGCAGAAGAGAAGATGTGCTTGCTGGGGTACAGAGTGCAGGGTCCTGCACTTTGGACACAACAACCCCAAGCAGCACTACAGGCTGGGGACAGAGTGGCAGAAAGGGAGCTGGGAGTCTGGATTGCCAGGAAGGTGACCATGAGCCAGCAGTGTGCCCAGGTGGCCAAGAAGGCCAATGGCATCCTGGGCTGGCTCAGGAACAGCGTGGCCAGCAGGTCCAGGGAAGGGATTCTGCCCCTGTGCTCAGCCCTGGTGAGGCCACAGCTTGAGTCCTGTGTCCAGTTCTGGGCCCCTCAGCCCCTCAGGAAGGAGCTTGAGGTGCTGGAGCAGGTCCAGAGAAGAGCAAGGAGGCTGTGAAGGGATCCAGCAGAATTGCTGTGAGGAGAGGCTGAGGGAGCTGGGGGTGTTGAGGCTGGAGAAGAGGAGGCTCAGGGGAGACCTCATCACTCTCTACAACTCCCTGAAAGGAGGTTGGAGCCAGGGGGGGGTTGGGCTCTTTTCCCAGGCAACTCTCAGCAAGACAAGAGGGCAGGGTCTCAAGTTGTGCCAGGGGAGGTTTAGGTTGGAGATGAGAAAGAATTTCTTTCTGGAGAGGGTGATCAGGCATTGGAATGGGCTGCCCAGGGAAGTAGTGGATTCTCCGTGTCTGGAGAGATTTCCAAAGAGCCTGGATGTGGCACTGAGTGCCATGGGCTGGGAACCACGGGGGGGAGTGGATCAAGGGTTGGACTTGATGATCTCTGAGGTCCCTTCCAACCCAGCCAATTCTATGATTCTATTTTGGTTTGCCAGGTGCAGATTTATTACGAAGTGAAATCTGCAGGAGGGGAAGGGATTTGCAGCTGCCTGAACCTTCCCAGCAGCTGCAGTGCTGGCACCCTGGGACAGGATGTATCTGTAGTACCTGATGCATTTGTGGTACTTAAACAATCATTTTCAATACCTGGTGCATCTGTAGCACTTAAATAATTTTCAGAACTTGATGCATTTCTAGTACTTTAATAGTTTTCAATACCTGATGCATTTGCAGAACCTGGTGCATTTGTAGTACTTGATGCATTTGCAATACCTGGTGCATTTGCAGGGTTTTGATGCCATTGCAATGTTTGCACCTGCAGCTCATGGTGCCATTGCATTTGCTGCTGCAGGGGTGACACAGGGTTGCAGCAGTGATGGCTTTGCCTCTGCTGATGCATCTGCAGCAGGGGGTACCCTGCAGTGCGTTCTGCACCTGCAGCTTCCAATGCACCCGCAGTTTGCTGCCTCTTCTGTTTGCAGCAGGAGCTGGGGGGGAAACTGGGGAGGAAACTGGGGAGGAAACTGGGGAGGCTCCTGCACTGGGAATTTGTGCTGCAGGAACAGCCAGGGACAGTTCCCTGGGTTGCAATTCCCCTCCTCGAGCCGATTTTCCCCTCCAAATTCCGGGTATTTTAGGGTTTTGCACCTTTTCATCCCAATTCAAAGCAGGAGGAAGGGGGTTGATTGGTTTCATTGGATGTTTTCCACCTTAGGGTAGGAAAGAGAAGGATTGAAAAATGCTGGAACCCCAGTGGTTGTCCCTAAAACTGTTGTGGGGGTTGTTTTTTTCCCTAAAAAAGAGGGGTTTGTCCCTAAAACTGTAAAATTTTTCACCCCACAAGGCCAGCTGGCTTCTGCTGGGTGGCTGGGAAGGTTTGGAGGTGGTTGCTTCAGGCCGTGGGTTCAACTGGTTTTTCCTGGGTGAAGGGAAAAACTGGTTTGAGCTGTTGGTTCCCAAGAACCTCACCTGGGATAACCCAAGCAGATCCCAACCCGAGCAGATCCCAGCCCTGGGCTTTGCAACCCCCCCTCTCCCTTTGTGCTATTTGGGAAATTCTCAGGAACAATTAAAAAAAAAAAAAGGGAGGAGGAGGAGGGAATTTGCAGCAAAAGGCTCTGCAAAGGAGAGGGTGGCTCTGGGTGCAGGGTGCCTTGCACCTAATGCATGCAATACCTGGTGCATTTGTAGTATTTAACATTTAATTTTCAGTACTTGGTACATTTGCAGTACTTAAATGTAAAAAACTTAAATGTAAGAAACTTAAATGTAAAAAACCCAACCCAGGTGGTGCATGGCCAGGGGGGGTTGCTGCAAGAAATGCAAAGTCCCTTTTTGTGCCCCTCTTGCAGCAGGAATTTTGCAGCGAGTTGCTGCTCTTCCAGGAGGGGATTTATCCTGATGGGTTAAAAAAAAAAAAATAAATATATATATATATATATATCGATTTTTTTCTGAGTGTTCAGTGGGAGTGCAGGGTGCATGCCTTGCAGGTTGCATCCCTGCTGCATGTGTGGTTTTGGCCCTCTGCAGGAGCTAAAAACCAGGGTGCATGCCTTGCAACCTCACATCTTCATGTGTTGCAAGGTTGCACCCTTGATGCAGGCAACTTTGTGGCCCTCAGAAGGAGCTAAAAAACTGCATGCATGCCTTGCAACCTTGGTTCTGCATGCATCTGCAGGCTGGGATCTGTGCTTGGTGTGGGATTGTGCACTTCTGGATGAGATAAAGATGTGGATGGGTGGATGGATGGATGGATGGATGGATGGGTGGATGGGTGGATGGATGGCTTGCAAGGTGGCATCCTTGCTGCAGGTGGGATTGGGGCCCTCTGAAGGAGCTCTAAAACCAGGGCTGCATGACTTGCAGCCCTGCATCTGCATGTGGTTCAACCACATCTAAAAAAAAAGAAAAGAATGCATGTAGTGCAACCTGACACCTGCAGGTGTTGCAACTTGCATCCTCTTTGCATGCAGCTTTGGGCACCTCTGAAGAAGGTAAAAATGGGTCTGTGCCTTCCCAGCTGCATCCTGCTGCCTGTGGGTTTGGGGCCTTCTGAAGGAGCTAAAACCAGGGATGGCAGCCCTGAAGCTGCAGCTTTGGGCAGCTCTGAAAGAGAGAAAAACGTGATGGAAGGGCCCCCCCTTTTTGGGGGAAGCTGTGCATCTCCGAGGGGGTTTGGGTTCATAGAATCATAGAATTAGCCGGGTTGGAAGGGACCTCAGAGATCATCTAGTCCAACCCTTGACCCACCGGAGCAGTTGCTAGACCATGGCACTGAGTGCCACATCCAGTCTTTTTTAAAATGTCTCCAGGGATGGAGAATCTACCACCTCACCGGGCAGTCCATTCCATAGCCTGATCACCCTCTCCGTGAAGAAATTCTTTCTAATATCTAACCTAAACCTCCCCTGGCACAACTTAAGACTGTGTCCTCTTGTCTTGTTGAAGGTCGTCTGTGAAAAGAGTCCAGTTCCCACCTCGCTACAGCCTCCTTTCAGGGAGTTGTAGACAGCAATGAGGTCTCCCCTGAGCCTCCTCTTCTTCAGGCTGAACAGCCCCAGCTCTCTCAGCCTCTCCTCATAGGGCCTGTGCTCGAGTCCCTTCACCAGCCTGGTTGCCCTCCTTTGGACCTGTTCCAGGACCTCTACATCCTTCTTAAACTGAGGGGCCCAGAACTGGACACAGTACTCGAGGTGTGGCCTCACCAGCGCTGAGTACAGGGGAAGAATCACTTCCCTGGACCTGCTGGTGACGCTGTTTCTGATACCAGGCCAGGATGCCATTGGCCTTCTTGGCCACCTGGGCACACTGCTGGCTCATGTTCAGCTTCCTGTCAATCCAGACTCCCAGGTCCCTTTCTGCCTGGCTGCTCTCCAGCCACTCTGTGCCCAGCCTGTAGCGCTGCATGGGGTTGTTGTGGCCAAAGTGCAGGACCCGGCACTTGGGGAGCAAAATCCCAACCCAGCTGCTCCCACTCTTTCCCGGGGAGGGGTGTGAGGTGTGGGGGGTGTCCTACAATTCCCTGACCCCATCTGGGGACATCCCCCCAAATCCCCTCACACCTCCGGAGGAAATTAGGCCACCTCAGGGGGTCCCCAAGGTGCCCCGCACCTCTCTGCCCCTCCCCAAACCCGGGAAGGAGCTGGGAATTGCCCGAAAATGAGGAAATCGCCATCAAAAGCCGGCCCCGGCCCCTCCCCAGCTCAGCACCGCGGGCCCGGGGGCGGCTTCGGGCTTTGGGTGAGGATTGAAATGCCAAATATTTGACATTCTTTAAAAAAAACTTCGGTGCCCGCCCCCCAAAAGAGGTTCCCGGGGTTCCGCGGGGCGCGGAAAATTCCATGGGGGGTGCGGAAGGGTGCGGGGGGGCCCGGGCTTGGGGTTTGGAGGTTCCCCCTTTTCCCCCGCAAGGCTGGGGCAGGATGAGGCCAGAGGGACCCGGGGCTCATTGCCTGGGGGGAGAGGTGCTGGGTGCCCCCTTCTCCCCGGGATACTTGTGGGTGCCCCCCAGGCTTTTTGGGGGCCACCCCCCGGCACGAAGCACCCCGGGTGTCTTTATGTAGGTGCCCCCCAGGCAGCACCCTGGGGGCTTTTAGGGGAGTCCCCGACCCTGCACCCCCACCTCGGACTTATTTGTCCCCCACCCCGGAGGTTTTTGGGGTTCCCCCGCCCTACACCCTGATTTTTGGGGTGCCCCCTCCTTTGCACCCCGGAATATTTTGGGTTATTTTTTGTTAATATTTCAGGTATTTTGCCCTCTCCACTGCTGCACCCTGGAGGTTTTGGGGTGCTCCCCACGCACCCTCATTTTTGGGGGTCCCCCTATATAGCACCACAGCGGTTTGGGGGTGAATAAACCCCTTGGCTGGAGTGTCTGGGGTGGTTTTATTTTATTTTATTTTATTTTATTTTATTTTATTTTTTATTTTTATTTTATTTATTTTATTTTTATTTTATTTTATTTTATTTTATTTTATTTTATTTTATTTTATATTTTATTTTATTTTATTTATATTTTATTTATATTTTATTTTATTTTTGTTTTATTTTATATTTTATTTTATTTTATTTTATTTTATTTTATTTTATTTTATTTTATATTTTATTTTTATTTATTTTATTTATTTTATTTTATTTTATTTTATTTTATTTTATTTTATTTTATTTTATTCTGTTGGAGGAGCTGGAAAAGGGAATTTAACCCTTGAGGGTTTCCCAGCCAGGCAGCTGGAGGCAGCCAGACCCCCCAAAATTTATATTTAATTTATTATTTTATAAGTTAAAACTCTATTTTCAGTTATTTCCAGTTCTAATTCATATCTATTTTTCTCTCAGTTCTATTTTTACACCATATTATAATTCATGGATTACTTTTTATTCAGCAGAATTTTTGCCTCATTTTTATCTCACCTGATTTTTCCTCATTGTTCTTTTTCACTGATTTCTCTTTTTAACTTGCCTCTATTTTTAACTTCATTCTAACTCGGTTTTATTTTTAATATATTTATTTTTGAGACCTTATTTCAGCTCCCAGCACCCAAGGGTGGCCCAGCCCTGCCTGACACCAGCACCCAACCCCCTGAGTCACCAAATCTCCCTCCTATTTTTTGCTGGGTGCAGCCTGATTTTTTTTTTTTATTTTCCCAAAATGTGATTTATTTTTTTTTTTCCCCCAAATGTGGTTTTTCTTCCCCCCATCACCTGGTGGGTTTTCTTTTTTTCCCTTCCAAAATGCAATTTACTACCCCTCCAAATGGGGTTTTTTGTCCCCAAATGTTATTAAAAAAAAAAAGAAATTATTCTCTTCCTCAAATCTGACACTTTTCCCCTCAAATATGCTTCTTTTCCAAAGAAAGTTTTGTTTTTTTTTTCCCCATTTGTTTTTCCCCAAATCTGATTTCTTTACTCCAAAATATATTGGGGGTTTTTTTGTTGGTTTTTTTGGTTTGTTTTGGGGTTTTTTTCTATGTTTATCTTGTTTTTTTGTTGTTTTTTTTTCCCCCAAATACCATTTCCCCCCTAAATTTTCCTTATTTCAATTAATAACTGACATCAGGGGGGGCTCTTTGCTCCCTCCTCTCTTTGCCAAGTTGCTTTTTGGGGCTGCAACACCTTTTTTCCCCTCCTCCAAGCCCAGATCTGGGACCTCCTCCCCAGGACATGGTGGCAAAGGCTTGAAATTCAACCTTAAAAAAAAAAAAAACCCACTTTAATTTCCAAAATCCATTTCATTTCAACCCTTACCCCTGGGATACTTCTCCATCCCCCCCAATCCCAAGGCTCCAACCCTCTTCCCATTTGCTCAGTGGATTTTTAATTTTATTTTTTTTTTTTTTTTGCTGTTACCCCTGGGAAAAAAAGTGATTTTTTTGGGGGGTGTTTTGGACTGATTTTTTTTTTTTTTCCCAGCTGCCTGGGAGTCACCCGAAAGCCACAGTCATAATTTAATTTTAATTATTTATATTTTTTCAGTTGTTTTGCCAGGCTTGTTGGGCTGGTTTTCAGGTGGAATCAACTCAGCAGGTGTTGGATTTGTTTGCCAGGGGTGGTTTCCAGCAGGGCTGGGCAGCAAGAACCGGGGTGTGCCGGCAGGTAACGTCCTGACAGCAGCCAAAAAACTCCTTCCCAGCAAGAAAAACAACCCCAAAACTCCCATGGAATAGGTAAGAGGGGGGCAGGAGGTTTCATTTAAATCATTTCACCAAATGATCCTCGCCCTGACTGAAATCCCTGTTGTTTTTTAGGCTGTATTTGGTGTTTTTAAGTTGTTTTTTTTTTTTTTTTAAGGAGCTGTGAAGGAAACATAAGAGGGGAATAAGGTTAAATGGGGATGTAGAGATGTGTTTTGGTGGCTTGGGTGTAAGATATCCTGGAAAAAAAAACCCTTTTTGCTTGGGAATTTGGGTTTGTACTCTGGTTTTTGGGGGGGGATTTGGGGTTTGAAAAGCTGGAATGGGGAAGTGGGACACCTTGAAGTGGGGATGAAGAAATGCCTTTTGGTGGCTTAGGTATAAAATATCCTGGAGAAAATCCTTTTTTCTGGGAATTTGGAAAGTTCCCTCCTGTTTTGTTTTTTTTTTTCCATGGCTTCTGGGCTGTTGGGTTTTAATCCTGAGTTGCCGGTGGGGAGAGGGTTAAGTGGTGGCTTTGGCAGACAGGGGGTTAAAAAAAAAAAAAAAAAAAAAAAAGAAAATGAGGAGGAGGCTAAACCCTGCTGGGAGTTGGTGGGTTTATTTCTTTGGACTGGGAATATCAGGGATGTAAATCAATTTGGGAAGAAGAAGAAGAGGAGGGGGGGGAGATGCTGCCCCAACTCCCGGCATCCCTCGCTGCAGGCGCTGGACCGCGGCTCCATCCGGCTGCCAGCCCTTGGCTCCCGGGATCTTAGGCTGGTTGGGTGACAACTGGGACACCCCCGTGGCCACCTCGTTTATCTGAGGGACATTGATTGGGATTTTTTCCCCTTGGCTTGGCCTTGGGATTGGTTTTGTTTGGCCCCCCCCCCCCCCTCCTCGCCGGGGGCCTGGGCGGCCGATGAGGACACAAAGCCGGAGGAGACGCGGCCTTCCCAGGTCAGCAAAACCCCATCTCCCCTCCCTCCCTGGGCCAGAAAGCCTTTAAAACAATAGAGAAATCCCTTAAAACAATAGAGAGATCCTTAAAACAATAGAGAGATCCCTAGGAAAATATAGATTTCATGTATATCTGTAGCATATCCCAACCTCTCCAAGGGGAGCAGCTCGCCCTTCTCCCTGGTGCCGTCAGCTCTCGGGGCTTTCCATGTGGACAGAAATTTATTTATTCTTTCTTTATTTCATGGCTTGGAACTCCAGAAGCAGCAGCAGCGAGGGGGAGGAGGTGGGTTTTGGGGGCATCAAGCTGAACCCCCACCTTTTTCTAGCCTTTTTCACCCCGTTTTTCACACAAAGTCTCAGCCGCTTGCAAATCCCTCCCGGCTTTTCCCAGCTGGGGGCTGCAGCACCTGCAAGAAATTGGGATTTTAGGGAGGGGTGGGAGCTTCCTCTGGGGTAATTTTAGCAAAGGAAGGGAATTTTCCCCAGTTTTAGGGATTTTTTATTATTTTTTTTTTGGAATAGAGGGTGTGGGGTTGCATTGCTGCCAAGGGTTGCAAAGGGGCTGAGGTTGCTGCAATATTATTCCCTCTCCCCCCTTTTCATTTGCATCAGTTTATTTAATTAAAAAAAAACACCCAACAAACTATTAAATGTCTTTTATCCAGGTGCTGGGTTGCAAGGATCAGGTTTTGCCCTAAGCTAGCAGCAAACCCCAGTGATTTATTGTGTTTGCAGAGTGGAAAAACTCTGTATTTTCTGGGATGCTTGGAAAAAGGGGGGGGAAATTAAGAATATTGGGAGGGGGAGCTCAGGTTCAGCTGTGTCACCACCTGAGGCTGAATTTGGGATGGTTTTCAGCCCACATAAAGAGACTGCAGAGCATAAGCAGGAGGAAAAATCACTTGCTAAGGGGGGGAGAGGTTTTAATGTGGAGTTTGGCAAAAAGCAAAACCCCAAATGGTTGGGAGTTTTGAGCTGGGAATATTAATAGAGGGGGAAAAAAACCTCATTTTTTTATTTTTGTTTTTTTTTCTTGTTGTTTCTGATTAAAATTCTCCTTTCTAACTCCTGGCTGGGGTAGTTCTGCAGTGGGGGAACTTTGCAAAGATGGAGATTGGGATAAGTATTGAAACAGGAGGTTTTTTGACCAAAAAAAGGGTTTTTTTCCTTGCTTTTTGGGTCTGTTTGCAAGAAATCTTTGCAACCCAGGCTCTAGTTTTAATGAAAGTGCTGGAATTCTGATCTTTTCCCCTATTTTTTCCCTTCCCCCCCTGCATTTCCACTTCTGGCCTCACAAGCTGGACAAGGGATGGATTTTTTTCCAGTTCGTCAGTGATGTTGAAAAGGAAAATAAAAAGGAAAACAAAGGCACTTTTCCAGTTTTTAGCAGGAAGATTTGCAGGATAGTTTTCCAGAAAAACCATTTCAAGGTGCAAGATGGAAACAGCATCTTCAGGAAGAGCTTTTCCCATCAGATGATGCCATTTGGCAAGAATTTTCTTAAAATATAATCACTAAATTGTCATAAATCTTGAGTTTTCATGGGATTTTGGGGGCTTCTTTTGGCTTTTTTTCCTGGGGAAATAACTTTAAATTTTTTTCTATTTTTTGGGGGGAAAAAAAAAATCCATCTTTTGGCTTTTTATTAGAGGGAACTCTCCCTCTTTTTCCTATAATTTCATTCCCATTCCTCACCAAACCTCCTCTTCTTGCCACCTCCTGACCTCCAAATCCCCAATTTGGGGGAATTTAGGAGCCATGGGTATGTTTTTCACCTCCAAAGCCCTTCCTCCAACACTAACACCTTCAAACTACCCCAATTAATTCCTTGGAAAACTTGGAAATAAAGCACTCAGCCCTGAAAGCACCAATAACACCATGCCCAGGCCCAATTAGAGCTGAAAAAAACACCTTTTTTTTATTTATTTTTATTTTTTACTTTAAAAATTACTATTATAAAGTGGGAACTGGGGGAGGAAATAGCCCATTTTTGCTTTGGGAATTGCATCCATCTCGTGTGCTGGAAATAATTCAAATTAATATTTCTGGGGGAGTTTTGCTTTGTTTAAATTCTATTTTTATGGCTTTTTTTAAATTCTTTTTTTTTTTGGCTGAAGTGTTGGTGGAAAGTTCTCCAGGTGGTAGAATAATCCTTGAAAACCTGGTTGGGAAATATGGAGGAATTCATGAGGGATCAGAGGGGCTTCTTGGGAAGCAAAAGCTGATTTTTTATTTCTTATTTCTCCCCTGATAAAAAGCCCCAGGTTATTTATAGGGAGGGATGAAGGTGCTGGCTGCACCCCTGCTGTGATGTTATGTTGTAGGGTTGCTTTTTTGGGGTTTTTTTTGAATGGAAAAAGCTGATATTTAAGCAAAAAGCAGGGGTTGGTGGGATGGGAGGTGTGGGATGTTGTCCCCACCACTTGGGCCCCCTCGCTGCCTGCTGGGGGCTAAAAATAAATAAACCCAAATAGTTGCCAGCTCGCCAGGGCTGGTGGAGCAGCTGGTCCTGCTCTTCTTCTGCCTTTATTTAGCTCCAGTTTGTCCTCCCCACCCCGGGCTGGGAGGGAGGAGAAGCTGAGATGCTGCTGGGTGTGGGGTGAGGACGTGGGTGCAGATCCTGGTGTCCGGGGGTGCTGTGGGATCATCCCCGGAGCTGGGATCTGGGGAGGCTGCACCCCAAATCCTGGGGTCAGTTCTGAGACCCTCAGGAGCAGAAGGAGATGGAGGGGCTGGAGAGTGTCCAGAGAAGGGAATGGAGCTGGGGAAGGGGATGCAGAGCATGGAAAAGGGTCTGGAGAAGATGGAGAAAGGGCTGGAGAAGTTGAGCAACCTTGTGGCTTGAGGCTGAGAAGTGTCCCTGGCCATGGTGGGGAGGTTGGAATGAATGATCCCTGAGGTCCCTTCCAACCTCAGGCATTCTGTGACAAAGTCTGGAGAGCACGGAGAAGGGGCTGGAGAACCTCAAATCCTGGGGTCAGTTCTGGGCCACAAGGAGACTGAGGGGATGGAGAGTGTCCAGAGAAGGGAATGGAGCTGGGGAAGGGGCTGGGGAGCATGGAGAAGGGGCTAGAGAACATGGAGAAGGTTTGGAGAACATGGAGAAAGTTCTGGAGCACAAGGAGAAGGTCTGGGGAGGAAGGAGGAGGGGCTGGAGACCATGGGGAAGGTTCTGGAGAGCATGGAGAAGGGTCTGGAGAACCTCAAATCCTGGGGTCAGTTCTGGGCCCCTCAGGAGCAGAAGGAGATTGAGGGGCTGGAGAGTGTCCAGAGAAGGGAATGGAGCTGGGGAAAGGGCTGGGGAGCAAGGAGAAGGGTCTGGAGAAGTTGTGAGGAGCATCTGAGGGCCCTGTGGGTGCTGATCCTGGAGCAGAGGAGGCTGAGGGGAGACCTTGTGGCTCTCTGCAACCCCCTGAGAGGAGGTTGGAGCCAGGGGGGGTCGGGCTCTGCTCCCCAGGAACAAGGGATGGGACAAGAGGAACTTTTGGCACAACTCAAGTTGTGCCAGGGGAGGTTTAGGTTGGAGCTGGGGAAGAATTTCTGCCTGGAAAGGGTTGTCAGGGCCTGGCCCAGGCTGCCCAGGGCAGGGCTGGAGTCCCCATCATCCCTGGAGGGGTTTCAGAGCCCCAGAGATGTGGGGATGAGGGACATGTGGGGTTTTTTTGGACTTGGTCTTTGAGGTCATGTTCAACCTTAACAATTCAGTGGTTCCCTGATCCCCTGCTCCTGGTTGTTGGTGCTGGGGATCCACACTTCAGTTCCTATTTCCCAGGATGCCATTTGCATCCCAAGAACCTTCCTGGATGGTTTTACATCCCCAGCCCCTCCCTGGATTTCACTCCCTATCTGCTCCAGCTGCCTCTGGCACCTCATTCCCACCACCTTTGCCTCCATCCCATGGGATGCATTTTCCCACCTGGCTGCTCCTTCCCTCCCCAACCTCCCAGACATCAGTTTAGCTGTGATAAATTCTGCAAAACAATTGGATTTATCTGAATTTGGCAAGACTCAGTTTAAGGTCAGGGGGGGTTGTTCTGGGGAGCTGGGAGTATTCCTGGGCTGTCGACGTGCTCCAAGCTGGGAAAATAACAACCCCTGGGATAAATGGGGCTGGTGGGAGCTTATGTCAACTGTCAAAATGGGAAGTGACCTTCTCCTGCACCCTGCATGGGATGAAATCAGCCTCCTCCCACTCCCCTCTCCCAGTGCAGAAGCTGTTGTGGTACTGGGACAGTGAAGCAAACCAGTAAGCAAACTGGTTTCTGGATTAAACCCATCAGCAGCTTTGCTGAGCTTTGTGTTCTTTTGGTTTTTTTTTTTTAACTTGCTTTGATTTTATTATTCTTTTTTTTTTTTAAATAATTTTTATTTTTGGAAACTTTTTTTTTTTAAGGGTGAATTCATTGGGGATCTATGGGGGGTTTTTTGGGGGTTTTTTTTTTGTGTTTTTTTGGAGGCTTCCAGGGATTTCTGGCTGGGTTGGCATCACCTCCATAGGGAGCAAACCTGGAGCTGTAAAAAAGATAAGGGAGAGAGGAGGGAATCAGCTCCTCCCGTGCTGATGGGAAGCAGATAAATGACATCTGAGAGCAGCCTGGGACAGCAAAAGTGTCCAAGGAGGGAAAAAAAAAAATAAATCAGTGTCTCTGAGTCCTTCTTCCCATTCAGTCCCTGCTCCTGTGCTTCTGAGGCAAGGGGCACATCACAGAAGGGGCTGGAAGAGGATCTGAGGAGGGGAAAAAGTGTTGAGTTTTCTTTTTTTCAGTCTGGGAAAGGGTTTAGCTATGGGTGCTTTGGTGAGCTGGGGGTGCTGAGCCCTTTGCAGCTTGTGCAGGTGGGTTGCAAGGGGCTGGTTGCTCTTTTTCCAGGGGTAAAGGGAAACCTGGGAGGTGATCCCAAGCCTCAGCTTCCTCCTGCTGTGCTCTGGACCTTTATGTCTTTTTATCTGCATATAGTTATATAATTCATGTGTGTATTTCTATATTAATATGTTTATATCCTTATTTACTTCTATTCTTAGATGCTTATTTTTATCTTTCAATGTTATTCTTTTTCTTTTTATTTTTATATACATAGTCATTATTTTTCTATTTATTTCTATTTATTTATTTCTATTTATTTATTTCTATTTATTTCTATTTATTTATTTCTATTTATTTCTAGTTATTTATTTCTATTTATTTATATTTATTTCTGTTTATTTCTATTTATTTATTTCTATTTATTTCTATTTATTTATTTCTATTTATTTCTATTTATTTATTTCTATTTATTTATTTCTATTTACTTATATTTATTTCTGTTTATTTCTATTTATTTATTTCTATTTATTTCTATTTATTTCTGTTTATTTCTATTTATTTCTATTTATTTATTTCTATTTATTTATTTCTATTTATTTCTATTTATTTCTATTTATTTGTTTCTATTTATTTCTATTTATTTCTATTTATTTATTTCTATTTATTTCTATTTATTTCTATTTATTTCTATTTATTTCTATTTATATATCTGGCCCTGGACCTCTCTGCCTTGATGCAAACCCCCACGAAGCAATTGGCACTGCAGCTCTGAGGGGTTTTTGGGGGGAATAAACAGATCCTTTATTTTTGGGATCATTCTCTGCATTTCAGAGCATCATCCCAACTTTGGACATCCCACTCTCCTCCTCCCAGGAGGAACTAAAGGTCCAGGTGAGGGAAAACCAGTTGCAGGGGGGGCTTTGGAGCAGGGTGGTGGCACCCACGATGCTTCCAGTGGGACCAAATCCGTGGCTTTTGGCCCCCATTTTACTCTTTGAAGCCTTTCAGGTGTCATTTTTCCCCATCCCTCAGCATTTAGGGGGGGTCCCTGCTCCATCCTTGTCCTTTTTTTGCTCCTGGTGACCTTTCAGGGCATCATCTTGGGGTGGCTCTGGTTACCAGAGCAGAGGAGCCATCGATCTGCAGGAGGATGTTGGGATGCTCAGAGTTGGATTTGTTCTGCAAGATTTCTCCTGAATGGGAGGAATTTGCCCTACACAGAATCCAACCTCTCCTGCAGGGAATCATTTTTTTACCCTACATGGAATGAAGCAGCCCAGCACAGGATAAATTTGCCCTGCATGGGATGAATTTTTGCCCTGAACAGGGGAAATTTTGACCTTCCAGGGAATGAATTTACCCAGCACGAGTTAAATCCTGGCCCTGCATGAGATAACTTTGCCCAGCATGGGATTTTGGCCCTGAACAGGATAAATTCTGGCCCTGAACAGGATAAATTTGCCCTGAACAGGATAAACTTGCCCTGAACAGGATAAACTTGCCCTGAACAGGATACATTTTTGCCCTGCATGGGAGATATTTGCCCTTTATGGAAGGAATTTTCCCAGCACGGGGTAAATCTTTGCCCTGCATGGGGTCACTTTTTGCCCAGCATGGGATAAATTTGCCCTGCCTGGGGTGATTTAACCATTCCTGAGCTGGTTTGCCTTTCCCCAAGTGGATTTGTGGGGCAAACTGGGACCTGGGAGCAGCTTCTGCTTCTTCCCAAGGTTTTGCAGCAGCTGGAGCTGGATCCAGCAGGATGGGGGTGGGGGGGGAGTTGGGGGTCTCCTCCCTGGTGCCTCCTCTCCAAGGGATGGATCAGGGGGGGATCTCTTAACCCATTTCTCCTTCTCTCCTGCAGGAAAGCCTCAGGGAAGGGCCCGGGTGAAGCCTCTGCCCCCCCTGTGCCATGGCTTCCTCTGAGCTGCCCCCCCAGCCTGCAGTAGGTACTGTCAGCCTGATGGAGCTGGGGGGGTGGGAAGGTTTTTTTTTGGAGGGGGGAGATGGGCAGGGACACCCAGGCTTGGGCAGAAAGGGGGGTGCAAGACTTGGGGGTGTCCTGCAAGTCACCACTGGTCAGAAAAATATGAACCCCCCCTGCATTCCCCCCTCCTGCATTTCCCCTCCCTGCATTCCCCCCCCCCTGCGTCTCCCCCCCCTTTGCATCTCCTCCCCCCTTGCATCTCCCCCCCCTTTTGCATCTCCCCCCCCCCCTTTGCATCTCCCCCCCCTTGCATCTCCCCCTCCCTTTGCATCTCCCCCCCCTTGCATCTCCCCCCCTTGCATCTCCCCCTCCTTTGCATCTCCCCCCCCTTTGCATCTCCCCCCCTTGCATCTCCCCCCCCTTTTGCATCTCCCCCCCCCTTTTGCATCTCCCCCCCCTTTTGCATCTCCCCCCCTTTTGCATCTCCCCCCCCTTTGCATCCCCTGCCCCCCTTTGCATCCCCTGCCCCCCTTTGCATCCCTCCCTCCCCTTTGCATCCCCCCCCTTTGTATCTCCCCCCCTCGCATCTCCCCCCCCCCCAAATCCCCCCTGGATCCCCCCACCTCTGGATTCCCAATCCCCTGGATCCCCTCCCTACATCTCCCCCTCTGCATCCTCCCCCCCCATTTTTGCATTCCCCCCTCTCTGCCCAGGGTGGGGGTGTTGGGGGGTGACCCCCAGTGAGCTCCTTCCTCTGCCAGGTGCCCCGGAGCCCCCCAGCCCCCTGCCCCGGGGAGTGCAGGACTTGGCTGAAGCCTTCGCCTTCCCAGACAGCGAAGAGGAGGATGAGGAGGAAGAGGAAGAAGATTCTGTGGCTGAGACCCTGCTGCAGGCCCCCCCTCGCAGGAGACGTGCTGCCAGCTCTGCCCTGGGTGAGGGGGTCCCCAGTGTCCCCACCCTGTCCCCAGTGTCCCCACCCTGTCCCTTTGGTGCCATCACCTTTCTCTTATCTCTCCCCCGCAACAGATGGGATGGTGCCAGACACCCAGGAAGGGTATGTGGGGATTTTTTTTTGGGGGGGGGATGGTTTGATTTTTTTTTTTTGGGGGGGAGGGTGAGTGCCTCGAAGTGTTTTGTGTCCCTGTGTCCCCGTGTCCCCTCCCCAGCCTGCTGCCCTGCCTCAGTTTCCCCAAATTCTCCCCATCGCTTGTAAAAGGGAGCTGCGAGTAGGGGGCTTGGGGGGCACCCTGGGGATCTGGGGGGGCTTTGGGGTGTCATGGGGAGGGGGGATGTGGGTAGCAAGATGCTGAGGGCTTCCTCCAGCCCCCCCTCACTCTGAGACAGGAGTTTCAGGGGGGTTGGGGTTCATCTCAGACACAGATTTTGGGTATTTGCACCCAATCTGGGGGGGATTTGCACCCAATCTGGGGGGGGGGGGGTTTGCACCCAATCCCAGGGGAGGGGATTGTCACCCCAGTCCAGGGGGATTTTCACCCCAATCCTGGGGGATTTTCACCCCCTTTCCCACAGGCTGCCAGTGGGGGTCAGCAATGGGGTCCCTGATGGAGCCCCCCCAGGTGGTGCTCAGACCTGGAAGAGGAAAAGCAGCCGCCGAGGTGGGTTCAGATGTTGGGGAAAAAAACCCCAAATTCCAAAGCTTTGGGAAGGATTTCCTCATCTTCAGGTGCAGAACTGAGTCCCCAGAAATGTTTTTTTTTTGTGCCTCCCCCCCATAGGTGAACGCTTTGAGTTCCCAGCTGTGGAGGATGATGTGATCTATGATGATGTCCCCTGTGAAGCCCTGGATGCTGAGCAGGATGGTAGGGACAGACCCTTGCCCCCACCTTCAAAAAATTAATTATTCATTCCCCAGGGACCCTGAGCCCATTTTCCAGCCAGGGAAACTGAGGCACATGCCAGGTCCTTGGAGAACCTTTGGGATTTGGGAGGGTTGAAGGGGGAGATGTTCCCAGAAGGGCTGAAGGATGCTGTAGGAGCTCCTCTGGGGCCTTGGGGAAGGGAAATTTCCTTTCTGGAAGGGGTAATTTCCTTTTTAGAAAGGGGAAATCTCCTTTCTGGAAGGACAGGGAGATGCTTTGTGCTCGGCAGGCCCAGGGCAGGAGCAGAACCTGATCTATGAGGAGGTGCAGCCCGGGCAGGGGCCCCGGGGCAGTGAGGATTTGGGTTGGAGCTCCAGTGAGTTTGAGAGCTACAGTGAGGATTCTGGTGAGGAAACCAAGGCAGAAGCTGAGCCAGCCAAGCTCCGGGCATCCTTCCAGCCCAAGGTAACCTCGACATTGATTTATATGAAATTATTATTATTATTTTCCTTTTTTTTTTTCCCCCCTGGGTTTGCTTGGATAAAGGCACCAGAGCCTCAAGCTCCTGCAGACAGCGAAGCAGAGGACACCACACTTCCTGGGGTCACCCCAAACTTTGGGGATTTAATTTCTTTCTTTTTTTTTTTTCATTCCTTCCCCTTTTTAAAATATTTTTCCCCTTTTCCTTTTGCCATCAGCACTGCTGGAGCATGGCTGCTGCTTTTCCTTGTGCTTCCTCCCATCCCTACTCGAGCTAAAGCAGATTTTGGGAAGATCCTGCTTGGACCCTGCTGCTTTTGGGATGGTTTCTCCTCTTTATTTTTTTTTTATTTTATTTTTTTTTTGGAGGGGGTTGTGGGGGTGTGCTGCTTATGTGGATCTCACTTCTCTGCCTTCTCTGCCTTCCTCTGCCTTCTCCTCCTGCCTGGTTTGCTTGGGGCTCAGCTTTCTCCAGACCTGAATAGACTAAAGGAGAGATATGCCAGGACCAAGAGGGACATCCTGGCTTTAAGAGTTGGGGGGAGAGACATGCAGGAGCTGAAGCAGAAGTACGATTGGAAGGTACTGTCCCTCCTTTGTCCCTTGTCCCTTAAAATTCCCAAGGGAGGGCAAACAAAACAAAACAAACCTGAAAAACACCACCAACAAAAAAACCACACAAGAAACCCAACCCTCTTGAGGTTTTTCCAGCCTGAATTCATCCCATTTCATCCCCCAGAAGAGAAAAGTGGAGTTAAGCACCTCATGCCCAGCGTGTCTTGCAGCTCCCAGTCCTCCAGCTGCCCAAACCAGTTGCTTTTGGGTGGTGGTTTGTTGGTTTGGGTTTTTTATTTGGATGAAGCCAGGTCACCCGTGGGATAGCTGGATCTGAGAAGGTTTTTTTCCACCCCGAGGTGGAGATCAATCAGGTGGGGAAGGAGATTTTTTTTGTTTTTAATTATTTTTATTCTTTCTGGGGGGTGTGGGAAGTGTAGAAACTTAAAGCAAAGCTTTTCCCAGCCCTGACCCATCCAGCCTGGGGGCTTCTGCCTGGGTTGTGTTGAGAAGGTGACACTGGTGTCACTTCAGGGTGTGGAAATGCCACCACCCTCCATCTTTTGCTCTCTGGCACATCAAATCCTGGCCAGGAGGAGGGGACAGATGTGCTGGCACCTCTTGTCCCCCCTTCCTCCTCTTTGCTTTTGCTGCATGTCCCTGCTTTGCCTGTGCCTGCTTCCCCCTCTGTGTCCCTACAGAGCAGCAGTGACCCTGGAGCATCCTCCTGCCTCGGCCACCTTCCTTCTTGTCCCCATCGGGGCTGGGGGGGGACATGGGGACACTGCTGGGAAGGGATGTCCCCAAGGGGAAGGGCCCACTGCATCTGGATCCCAAATGTGTGTGCTGGGGGGATGTCCTCAAGAGGGTGGCAGTGTTGTGAATGGACCCAAAATGAGGGGTGGTACCCAAAAGATGTCCCCAGGGAGGTGGCACTGCTGTAGATGGACCCAAAACGGGAGATGCTGCTCAGGGAGATGTCCCCAAGGGGGTGGCACTGTTGCAGATGGACCCAAAATGAGGGGTAGCACCCAAAAGATGACCCCAAGGGGGTGGCACTGCTGTAGATGGACCCAAAATGGGAGATGATGCTCAGGGAGATGTCCCCAAGGGGGTGGCATCGTGGCATCTGGACCCAAAATGAGGGATGGTGCTCAGATGGGTGTTCCCAAGGGGGTGGCACAGTTTTATATGGGCTTAAAATGGGGGATGGTGCTCAGGGGGGATGTCCCCAGAGCAGTGGCAGTGTTGTATATGAAGCCAAACTGTAGGATGATGCCCTGAGGGGATGTCCCCAAGGGAGTGGCATTGTTGTAGGTGGACCCAAAATGAGGGATAAGGCTCAGAGCTGTCCCCAAGGGGGTGGCAATGCTGTAGATGAAATCATAATGGGGATGATGCTCCAAGGGGATGTCCCCAAAGGGATGGCACTGCTGTATGTGGACCCAAAATGGGGGGCTCAGAGGGGACATCCCCAAGGGGAGGTATCGTTGCATTCAGAGCCCAAATGGGGGGCCATGGCTGGAGATGTCCCCAAGGGGTTGGCACTGTTGTATCTGGATGTGAAATGGGGACTGATGCTCAGAGGTGTCCCCAGGGGGTGCCATCACTGGGGTCACTCACTGGGGTCCTGGTGCTACCTCGAGCCTCCTGGTCCCTCTCACCCCCCTGCCCAGATGACCCAACTGATGAAAGCTGCCAAAAGTGGCACCAAGGATGGTTTGGAGAAGACCAAGATTGCTGTGATGAGGAAGGTGACCTTCCTGCACCGGAAAGAGGCACCAGGTAAGTGAGGAAACCTTCTCTGCTTTAGAGAGCTGGAAAAAAAAGCCTTTTTGAGGGTATTTTGAAGAAAAAAATAGCTAAGAATCCTTCTGGCTTCCAGCTTTTCCTTTTTGCTGCCTTATTTGCTGCATTTTAAACTCTTACTTGATTTCTTTTCCCCCTCCCCTCCTCTTTACAAGCTCATTGCTTTAGCACCCACCTCCTTGGGGGAGCCAGGACATTGCCCCCACCCCACGCCAGCACCCGTGGGTGCTTCCCTGCCTTGGATCTGCCCTGAAAAATGGCTTAGTTTGCTTTTTTTTTTTTTTTTTTTTTTATTTGGTGGGGGAGGGGTGTGTGTATATGTTTTTCCCTAACCCTCTGGCTGTCACCCAGGGGATGGGGAGCAGAGGAGGAGGAGGAGGGAGGTGGAAAAGCAGCCGCCCGCCCGGCGGAGCTCAAGGGTCTCCCTGGAGCAGCACGGGGGAGGTAGGATCCCAATGGGGGCTCCCAGGGGGGCTTCCCGGGGGGATCCAGCTGTGTGTGTCCCAACCTTGCTGCATGGCCTTCAGGTGCCTTCACCTAAGTGTGTCTGGGGGGGTTTAAATGCTTCTGGGGTGCCTGAGGGCAATGAGGGGGGGGGGAGCTGGAGGACATCCTTAGGGTGCTGGAGGGCATCTCAGAGGTGCTGGAGGACATCCAAGGGTGCTCCAGGGCATGCCTTGGGTGACTGGGAACAGCCAAGAGTCTTGGAGGGCATCCCCTGGTTGCTGGAGGGTGTCTTGGGTGCTTGAAAACATCCAGGAGTGCTGCAGGGCATCCCTTGGTTGCTGCAGAGCAGCCCTGGAGTATGGAGAGGTCACCCCTAGGGTGCTGGAGGGGATCCCCAAAGTGATGGAGAGCATCCCCCAAGTGCTTGAGGACATCCCTTGGGTGCTGGGGGGCATCCCTGGGGTGCTGCAGAGGACTTCAGGGTGCTGGAGGTCATCCCCAAGGTGCTGCAGAGAATCCTCAGGGTGCTTCAGGGGGTCCTCAGTGTGCTGGAGGACATCCTTGGGGTGCTGCAGAGCATCCCATCCCCAGGCTATGGGGTTGGGGAGAGGAAATCATCAGAGCTGAGAGTCGAGGGCACCCATCCATCCCTCTGTCCCTCTGTCCCTCCATCCCTCCATCCCTCCCTCCACCCACCCCTCCACCCACCCCTCCACCCACCCCTCCACCCACCCCCCACCCACCTCTCCACCCACCCCTCCATCCATCCCTCCATCCTCCCTGCCAAAATTAGGGAAGGAAAAGGTCACCCTGGCCACCAGTGCCCTCCCCTCCAGTCCTCCCCGTCCTGAGCTATTTATAGGTGGCAGGGATGGGGTTGGGGTGGCTGTGGCAGGGCCATGTGGAAGAAGCAGCCACCCCTGCTTGGGGACATTGCTTTCTCTCCTTCACCCTCCTCCTCCTCAGCTGCTTCAGCCTCGGGTAAGGGCTGCTGGGGAGGGGTGGTGGCCTCTCTCTTGCTGCCTTCGTTTTCTTCTGCCTGCTGCTTTTGGCTTCTTCCACTCCCCCTTCGCTTTCCCTGGGGGTGACAATGAGGGCTGTTTCCTGGCTTGTTGGGGACAAGGGGTTTGGGTCCCCACTTGCAGCTTGACTCATACTGGTGGCCGGTGACGGTGCCCAGAGCTTGGGGACAGAGATGAGGTGCTGGAATCCAGCTCCAGACCCAACCACATCCCAAGCCCAGCAGCTTGGGGGAGAGAGGGGGGGCTGCAGGATCTTCTCGAGACCCCGGAAAACTCTAAAATTGGGGTTTTTTGGCATTTGGGTGTGGTTTTATCTGTTTCCCCCTGCAGGGGACTCGGAGGAGGAGGACACGGGGTTCCTGGAGGTCACAGTCTCTGATATGAAGCACCCACCACCAGAGCTGGGCCCCATGCCTGAGGGGCTGAGCCCACAGCAGGTGGGTTTGGGGGGTTCTGAGGGGAGGCTTGGGGGGGCTCAGGGGGGGTTTGGAGGGGTCGGTGGTGCAGGGCTTCCCCTTGGTCCCATGGCTGAGCAAAGGAGGAAGAGAGGAGTCAGCAGGAGCTGTGCCTGCCATGTCAGCACTTCTGCTGCCTGCCTCCCCCCTCCCTCCCCCCCCTCATAATCACATTTTTTGGGGTGTGGGGGGCTCGAGGCCCCTGGCTGAGCCCGGGTGTGGTTGCAGGTGGTCCGACGGCACATCCTGGGGTCCATCGTGCAGAGCGAGCGGAGCTACGTGGAGTCCTTGAAACGCATCCTGCAGGTGGGGGCTGGGGGTGCCCCAGGGGGGTTGTGTTGTTTGTGTCCCAGTCTGGATGATAAGAAGGACATAATAGGTCCAGAGGAAGCCACAAAGATGGGGCTTGGATCCAGGGGCTGGAGCAGCTCCGCAAGGAGAGGCTGAGGAGCTGGGAGTGTTCAGCCTGGAGAAGGAAAAGCTCCATGGGAACCTTAGAGCTGCCCCCCAATCCCTGAAGGGAACCCCCAGGAAGGCTGCAGAGGGACTTTTCATGAGTGTCCAGTGATAGGAGAAGGGGAAATGGTTTGAAACTGAGGGAGAAGAGGCTCAGACTGGATCTTAGGAAGAAGTTCTCCAGTAGGAGGGTGCTGAGACTCTGGCACAGATTGCCCAGAGAAGCTGTGGCTGCCCCCTCCCTGGAGGTGTTCAGGGCCAGGTTGGATGAGGCTTGGAGCAGGTGGATGAGAGGTGGGAGTGGGTGATCTTTTAAGGTCTCTTCCAACCTAATCCATTCTGTGATCCATCTCCTGTAGGATTACAGGAACCCACTGCTGGAGATGGAGCCCAAGGTGCTGAGTGCTCGGAAGTGCCAGGTGGTGTTTTTCCGCCTGAAGGAGATCCTGCAGTGCCACTCCATGTTCCAGATCGCCCTCGCCTCCCGCGTGGCCGAGTGGGACACAGCTGAGAAGATTGGGGACCTCTTTGTGGCTTCAGTAAGGAGACAAAGTCATTGGTGGCTACCAACCTTCCCCTTGGGACCCATCACAGCAAGGGAGGTGCTGCAGCCCTACCTTGGGGGGTACCACCACCATCCTCAAGCCTGACTCCATAAACACCCCATCCATGAGCAGCATCCCCAGGGCTTTGTGAACCCCATTTGTGGCTCCTCTGCTCTCTTCCCAGTTCTCCAAGTCAATGGTGCTGGATGTCTACAGTGACTATGTCAACAACTTCACCACTGCCATGTCCCTCATCAAGAAGGCTTGTCTCACCAAACCTGCCTTCCTCGACTTCCTCAAGGTCAGCAGGACGCAGAGGTTGGTGCCTAGTGCTGCAGGTCACCATTATGGCTGAAAACTGATTTGTTTCCCCCCCACCCCCACCCTGCAGAAGAGGCAGATGGCCAGCGCCGACCGGGTGACGCTCTACGGGCTGATGGTGAAGCCCATCCAGAGGTTCCCCCAGTTCATCCTCCTCCTGCAGGTATGGGTGAGGGGTGCCTGGGGCAGCTTTTTGGTTGCAGCTTTGAGGACCATCTCAATGTGTATCTGCCAGGCTTCTGGTTTTGGAGGTGCTGAAAGCAGATGGTGTCCCCCATTCTCTCCTTGCTCCAGGACATGTTGAAAAACACCCCCAAGGGCCATGCTGACCGCCTGTCCCTCCAGTTGGCCCTCACTGAGCTGGAGACCTTGGCAGAGAAGCTCAACGAGCAGAAGCGTTTGGCCGACCAAGTGGCTGAAATCCAACAGCTCTGCAAGAGCATCAGTGACCGCAGCAGCCTCAACAAAGTGGGTCCTGCAGCCTCACCTCCTCCTCCTCCTCCTGGTGGTTGAGTTTTTGGAGCTGGTGGTTGGGTTTTTGGAGCTGGTGGTTGGGTTTTTGGAGCTGGTGATGGAATGTTTTGGAGCTGGTGGTTGGGTTTAGGAGCTGGTGGTTGGGTTTAGGAGCTGGTGGTTGGGTTTTTGGAGCTGGTGGTTGAGTTTTTGGAGCTGATGATTTGGTGTAGGAGCTGGTGGTTGGGTTTTTGGAGCTGGTGATTGAATTTTTTGGAGCTGGTGGTTGAAGTTTTGGAGCTCATGGTTGAGTTTAGGAGCTGGTGGTTGAATGTTTTGGAGCTGGTGGTTGAGTTTTTGGAGCTGGTGATTTGGTGTAGGAGCTGGTGGTTGGGTTTAGGAGCTGGTGGATAAATTTTTTGGAGCTGGTGGTTGAGTTTTTGGAGCTGGTGGTTGAGCTTCCCATCTTCAACCTACCTCTCCACACTGGGGCTTTTAGGATGCCAAGGTCCCTGTTTTGTTCTGCAAAGATATTGAGCAAAAACAAATCTTGAGGCTGCCTTGAGGAAATTCCCCTCCAAGGGAGAAGCAGCTGTTTTGTCTCATCTGCCTGATTTTGCAACCACTGGTAGATAAAAAAAAAACCCAACCAAACCCTAAGTGCAGCTCTTGCGACACATCCTGGGCTGGGGACAGCTGTGGTGGCAAAAACCACAGCAGGACACTCACCAGCTCAGCCCTGGGCTCAGGATTTAGGATGAGGGGATGAAGAAAGACCCAAAAAGGAGTCACAAAAAAGCCCACATTGGTTTTTTAGGCCTCTGCTGCCTTGGTGGTGGGACCTAGAGGGTGCAAAGGGGTTTGTATGGAGCACGTTGCACGTTGAGCATCCCTGGGGCCGTGCATGGTCCACAGAGGTCTGTCCTTCATGGAGGATGGAGGACAACCCTTGCAATAAGGGAAAATCAACCCAAATTTTGGGGCCAGGAGGGTTGCAAGAGCCCCAGGCTGAGCCCCTCCTCCTGCTCCATCACCTCCTCAGCTGCTGAGCTCGGGGCAGCGGCAGCTCCTGCTCTGCGAGACGCTGACAGAGACAGTGTATGGTGACAGGGGACAACTCATCAAGTCCAAGGAACGGAAGGTTTTCCTGCTCAACGACATGCTGGTCTGTGCCAACATCAACTTCAAGTACGTGCGATGGCTCCCACACCCCAAAAATCCCTTTGCAAAGCCCTGGTGTAGTGACCTTCCCCCTTCCCCACCTCCATCTGGGATTTGGTGAGGTTTGGTAGCTTGACTCCGAGAGCTTTTGAACCAACAGAACCTGGGTTGGGAGGGGGAACCCACCTGGTTTGAGTTTGCTTTGCCCCCCCCCTGGGTGGGTGGCTGGCTCTGTGCAAAGCCTCCATGCCCTGGTGCTGTGAGGTCCTGGAGCTGGTGTGGGGTCCAGGAACCTGTTGAGACCTCAGGGCTTGGTGGAGGTTGATGCTAGAAAGGCAGAAATCCTCCTCGAGCTCCCCATAATACCTCTTCATTCATCCTTCTTCCCCCTCTTCCAGGCCAGTGGACTTAGGGTAGGTGCTGGGTGTGGTCTGCTGTGGTTGGGTGCCCCATGTTTGGGGGTGCAAGCATGCAGGGGTGCATGGTGTGGAATTGCCAGATGTGGTTTCCAGGGGCTGGCAGAGCGAGCCACGGCTCCTGCTGATTCCTTTACAGCAATTTTTATTTCTTTTCTTGCATTCCCCCCATCCCCCTGGCAGAGGCCAGCTGGAAATTAGCAGCCTGGTGCCCCTTGGTCCCAAATACGTCGTGAAGTGGAGCACGGCCCTCCCACAGGTGCAGGTGGTGGAAGTGGGGCAGGAGAGTGGTGCCTATGACAAGGACAACATCATCATCCACAACGCCGGGGCCAAGAAGCACCCGCCAGCTGGGCAGGCTTCACACAGTGAGCAGCCATCTCCTGAGAAGGGGCTGGGGGCTGGGGACTGGTTTCCATGGGCTGGGGACTGGTTTCCATAGGCTGGGATGCAACATCCTCCATGGCCCTTGTTTCTCTTTATTCCCCCCAAGATAAAGTCTACCTGGGGCCACCGCGGCTCTTCCAGGAGCTGCAGGACCTGCAGAAGGACCTGGCAGTGGTGGAGCAGATCACCCTACTCATCAGCACCTTGCATGGCACTTACCAGGTACCCACATCTCAAAGCATGGTCAGACTCAGGGTTTGGGTAGAACCAAGCTTGAGTGCTTTGCCATAACTGTGGGGTTCTCTGCCATCCCCTCATCCTCCTTCTCCTGAGCCCTAGGGATGAAATTTGGGGATGATTCAGACATCTTTTGGAGGCACTTTGCCCATTTCTGACTTTTCTCCCAGAACCTGAACATGACAGTGGCCCAGGACTGGTGCTTGGCCCTGCAGAGGATGATGAAGGTGAAGGAGGAGGAGATCCACTCCGCCAACAAGTGCCGCCTCCGTCTCCTGCTGCCCGGGAAGCCGGATAAGTGAGTTTGCAGAACATGGCTGGGCTCTTCCCACCTTGGGTAGGAGAAAGGAGGAGGCTGAAATTGGACCTGGGGATGCTTTCCTTCCCTAGATCTGGCCGCCCCATCAGTGTCATGGTAGTTTTCATCACCCCAAACCCCCTGAGCAAGATCTCCTGGGTCAACCGCCTGCACTTGGCCAAGATAGGGCTACGTGAGTACCTCTGGTGCCTTGCTTGGCATCCCCTTTGCTTTTGGGAAGTCAGATTTGGGAGCAGGGGTGGGGAGCTGAATTGTCCAACGTGAAGTGGAGTGAGAGAAAAAATGTGGAGGAAGGAGATGGAGAACATTTAGGGGGATTGCATGGTGGGAATTGGGAATTCTGCCTCCAAATGCTTTGTGTTTTGCTGCTCTTGGGTGGCATCTCCAGGTCAGGATGGGTTTTTGTTGGCTTTCATGCCAGTGGTGTTGGGGCTGACCTGTTTTCCATGAAAAAAGCAAGAGAGGAGCCACTCCTCTGTCCCTGTTCCTAAATAACTCCAGAAAAAACCCAACAAAAAAAGAAATTTAATGGAAGAAAACCAAAATGAAAAATTATTTGGAATCCTGTTTGACTCTTTGGATCCCCCCAGGCTGGAACTCTGATTCTCTTGGTTTTAACAGTTTATGTGTTTATTTAATCTGGGTTGCCTGGGGAATAATTCTGGCTCCACAAGGTAGAAATGGAGACACATGAAAGCCTCACCTGAAGAAGCACAGGAGGCTCTGTTTTTTCCTTGCTTTATCTATACATTGTTTGGGTTTGGGTTTTTTTTGGCTGCTGCTGGAGGTGGTTTCTTGGCTGTGCAAAAGTTGGGAGGCAAGAGATGTACCCCTGATCCACAGATCATGGTGGTTTGGGGTTAAAGATGAGGGCCCTGCATCTCAACAGTCCAAATTTGGGGGTCCTATCAGGGAAGGGGGGGTCCTGACCACCCTTGATCTCTGCTTGCTACAGGGGAAGAGAACCAGCCAGGCTGGCTCTGTCCTGATGAGGACAAGAAGAGCAAAGCTCCTTTCTGGTGCCCCATCCTCTCCTGCCACATGCCTGCCTTCTCCTCCAAAGCCCTGGATCTGCAGGTAAGAAGGATGGCCAACCTCTTCTCCAACCCCTTCCCCTTTACATCCATGTTTTGGGGGGAATAAAGGCAGAAACCCCACCAGGCTTGGGCTGGCTGGGTCGGCCAAGTTGCAAAGGCAGCAATTGGTGTAGTCCCACCTGGAAAACTGAAAATACGAGCTGGGCTTTGGCTGGATCCCAAGCTTTGGGGCACGCAGGGATAACCTGCACCCACTGGAGTCATCTGGGGGTGTTATGGCCTCCTCACCTCCTGCTCTCTCCTGCAGCTGGGTGCTGCTGTGCACAACCCCGTGCAGTCCTCACTCTTGGGCTTCTCCGCCGTCAGCACCTCCCTGCCGCAAGGCTACCTCTGGGTGAGTGAGACAGCCCCAAAACAGGGTGAAAAACCCCGGCTTTGGGTCATGGTGGTTGCAAAACCTTTCTTTAGCATTCAGGGCTGATGGTGAGACCCGTTTTTGGCTCTCTGCAGGTTGGGGGAGGCCAGGAAGGCGCAGGGGGGCAAGTAGAGATTTTCTCCCTCAACCGCGCCGTGCCGCGGACGGTCAAATCCTTCCCGGTGGCTTCCCCGGTGCTGTGCATGGAATATATCCCTGAGGGAGAACCACCTGAGTCCCAGCTGAGCACGGAGCAGCCCCCAGCATCCCCACATCCCACCGTGTGCTTGGGATTGCAGGATGGCAGGTGAGTCCACATCTTCTGATGCAGGGTTTGGGCCACATCACCTCCTGGACAATTGGTTGCCCTCAGGGAGCTGCTGGATCTGCTCCCAGGGATCTGATTTCTCCAGGGAAAGTTTATTTGTAGGGGGGTTGGAGGGTGTGGGTCACCCACTGTTGGCAACATGAGAAATGGATGAGATCAAGGTGACTCAATCAAGCAGGAGGTGGTTTCCAAAAGTGATGTTAGACAAGGTGTGATTTAAGAAAAAAAAAGACATCAGGACACAGGTTTTAAAAGTGATAAAGAAATGGGCTTATAAAATGTCAAAAAAAATTCAGAAGTCATATTAAGTGAATGCATAGAGTCACTAAGGTTGGAGAAGACCTCTAAGATCAAGTCCAACCATCAACCCAACCCGACCATGCCCCCTAAACCAAGTCCCTAAGTGCCACATCTGTGTGGGTTTTGGATCCCTGCAGGGATGGCAACTCCACCACCACCACCCTGGGCAGCTTGGTCCAGCTCTTGACCAGTCTTTCCATGAATGATTTGTTGCTGATATTCAATCTAAGCCTCTCTTAGTGCAACTTGAGGCCATGACAAACATAAACCACCCAAAACCATCTTCTAAAAGCAATGCTAAACAAATGCATTTCCAACCCACCCAAACCCCAGTTTTTAGAGGTGATGTTCAGGACTGCAGCGAGCTGCTCAGGATACATTCGATGGAGCCACCTTTATCTCCTTGTTAATTTTTCATCTCATTTGAGAACATTTGGTTGGTGGCCACCATCACTGAGTGGTGGCCACTTCTCCCTTTCCCCTCCCTGCAATCCCTGGCACTGAACTCTCAGGATCTGGTGTCATCTCCTGCATCTCTCCCTCCTTCCCCAGCATCTTGGTCTATGGCAGTGTGGACACAGGGACCCAGTGTTTGCTGACCTGCAAAAGCCCAGCCCTGCAGCCTGTCCTCTGCCTGAAGCACACCTCTGAGTTCCTCTTTGCAGGGCTGCAGGATGGGACCGTGGCTGCCTACCCCAGGAGCAATGGTGAGGACACTACTTGGGGTTGGTTTCTATTTCTTTTTCTGCTGGGTCACCCTAAAAACCACAGAGCAGGAGGTTCTTCTCACCAGCAGGATGTGCTTGCTGCTGAAATGGTGATAAAGCTCCATTTTTTTCCCCCAGTATTTCCTCCTCCTCTTTGCATCTTGGAGGGAAAATGAAATTTTATGTTCCCAGGATGAATGCAAGAGGCTGGGAGGGGGAAAAAAGAGATGGAAAATCATTCTGGGAAGGCAAAGGGCTTGTTTGAGGGTTGTTGCTCTCAAGGGGATGCAGGAAGACTCTGAGATTCCAACAATTCCATCTTTTTGGAGCAGATTCCCCTCCCAAGCCCATCCAAGCAAGAGTTCTCTCCTTTTGAAGCTGAATTTTGGATTGATTTTCCCTGCCTCCAGCTCAGGCTGTTAAATACCTTTGCTTCATCACTAGAGGGTAGGAAAGAGCCTCAGATCAGATGTTGCAGTGGCCTAATTTTGGACAAACCCCTTCTTTTTGCTCTGAGAGAACTTGAGCAGCACCCAATTCACCCCAGAGCCAATAAACCCAATTAAATTGCATTTTTGGAGGATGCTGGAGGTCCCCTGTTCCACCTCGTAGTGACCATGGAAATCAAGAAGGGGCTTGAAATGAAATGGGGTTGGATAAAAGCTGGTGGAAGGCAGCAGGGGGAGGGTTTTAATCTTCTCCCCATCTCTTTTAGTATGTTTTGGTCATGAAAATCTTGAGAGCTTGATTTTTAATGGGAAAAATAAGGAATTGTTGAAAGGCAAAAAACCTGCTGATGGGAACAGAGGTCCCAGGGTCTGAAAGGTTCTTTTATCCCTTGGATTTTTGGGTTTTATTTATTTAAAAAAAAAAAAAAAATCTTAAAAATAAGATAAGGGCAGCAATTACCTCTTGAAGCTGCTCCTGGTAGGGAATTCATCCCCATCCAGATTGGATGCTGCTCCTGGAGATGCTCCAGGTTGGTACCGGATGAGTCTGCTCTGGAGTGTTGCTTCAAGAGCAAATAAATGTGAAACAACCCAAGAAAAAAAAAAAGGAATATTTGGCTTTTGCAGTGAGGAACCTGCCCGGGTGCTGCAGCTGGGTGGTTGGTTGCTGCTCAAAAGCTTTTTGCAGGGGACAAAAGGGCTTTTTTTGGGGGGAATGGGGGTGTCACAGTTGTTTGGGTGACCTCTCCCCCCCACCCCCCCCAAGTTCTCGTGGCACGGAGATGGAAGCATCAGAGGGGACCTGAGGAGTTTGCAGCTGAGCTCTGCAGTCACTGGGGGTGGGTTCAGCTGCATCAAAAGATGCTTTTTTCTTTTTGCTGAGTATCTTGGGTGAAAGTTTCCCCCCAGGGCAAAGCTGGAACCCGTTCTGGGGTCCCCAGCAGCAGAGGGACATGGAGCTGTTGGAACCAGTCCAGAGGAGGCCCTGGAGCTGCTGGGAGGGCTGGAGCAGCTCTGCTCTGGAGCCAGGCTGAGAGAGTTGGGGGTGTTGAGGCTGGAGAAGAGAAGGCTGCAATGGGGAGACCTTAGAGCACCTTCCAGTGCCTGAAGGGGCTCCAGGAAAGCTGGGGAGGGACTGGGGACAAGGGCAGGGAGGGATGGGATGAGGGGGAATGGCTTGGAACTGGGAGAGAGAGGGGAGATTGAGGTTGGAGATGGGGCAGAAATTGTTTGGGGTGAGGGTGCTGAGCCCCTGGCCCAGGTTTCCCAGAGAAGCTGTGGCTGCCCCATCCCTGGCAGTGCTGAAGGTTGGATGGGGCTTGGAGCACCCTGGGCTGGTGGGAGGTGTCCCTGAGCATGGCAGGGGTGGCACTGGGGGGCTTTAAGGTCCCTTCACCCCCAAACCTCTTTTTGATTCCATGATTCTCACCCTCTTTCTCCCTCCTCCAGGGGGGCTGTGGGACCCCCAGGTCCATCCCACCCGCCTGGCCGTGGGCACCAGCCCCATCCGAGCCCTCCTGACCCTGGATGAGACCCTCTGGGCCAGCTGTGCCAACCAGGTCACTGTCCTGGATGCCACCACCCTCCGCACCCAGGTAGGGATCAGCCCCAGGGACCCTGCACCCACCCAGGGTTGGGACACACACACACGATGGTGGCTCTGGTTGGGTTAAGGTGACACCAATTTTTAAGCCCCACAGGATGTCTGCAGGCCCAACCCAGGGTTGTTTTTTTTTTTTCTGCTGCTTTTCCATCACTTTTGGGGTCCCTTTTTGCATTGGGTCACCAGGAGGGAGGGCGCTGAGCCATCTCCTGCAGCTGCATAAAACAAGAAATGCTGAATAGTCCTTTTTTTAATGAAAAAAAAAATAATAAATAATAAAAAAACCCTTTCTCCCACCTTTAATTTTCACATTTAGAGCCCAAACTTAGTTTGCATGTATTAAGTGTTGTAAATCCAGGCTGGCAGCAGCAGGGATGAATAATGCATTGGGGACTGGGTTCCTTTGCTGCCTCTGATTTTATTTATGACAGGAGCAGGGTGGGAATAATTTTTTTTCACAGGAGGCAAAAGTGATGGGGAGGGCAAAAAAAAAAAAAAAAAAATCAGAAGGAGGATGCTGGAGATGGGCAGAAATGGGTTTGGCTTAGATGGGTGATCTGGAATAAACCAATTGGGGATAAATCCAGCATGGGAGTAAATCCCATGGGAGGATGGCTGGAACAAGGGAGGAGTGATAAAAAATGGGTGTTTGTCCCCATTTTGTGCATTGTTTTTCTGAGGGGGGTGCTGTGTGCTGTGCTCACTGTTAAGAGAGATAAATACCTGCTTGTTTTATGGATATATATACACAAATATATTAAAAAATATAGATATATTAAAAATGTATGTAGAGAGAAAAATATAAATCACAGAATCACAGAATCACAGAATCCTTGGGGTTGGAAGGGACCTCGAAAGATCATCTAGTCCAACCCCCCCTGCCCAGAGCAGGGCACCTAGAGCACTTCGCATAGGAACAGTGTCCAGGGGGGTTTGAATGTCTCCAGTGAAGGAGACTCCACGACCCCCCTGGGCAGCTCTGTTCCAGGGCTCTGTCACCCTTACAGGAAAAAATGTTTCCAGATATTCAACTTGAACCTCCTGTGCTCCAATTTACACCCATTACCCCTTGTCCTATCACTGGTCACCACTGAGAAGAGCCTAACTCCATCTCCCTGACACTCACCCCTACATATTTGAACACATTGATGAGGTCACCCCTCAGTCTCCTTTTCTCCAAACTAAAGAGACCCAGCTCCCTCAGCCTTTCCTCATAAGGGAGATGTTCCACTCCCTTCATCATCTTAGTAGCTCTGCGCTGGACTCTTTCAAGCACTTCCCTGTCCTTCTTGAACTGAGGGGCCCAGAACTGGACACAATACTCCAGGTGTGGCCTCACCAATGCAGAATAGAGGGGGAGGAGAACCTCTCTTGACCTACTAACCACACCCTTTCTAATGCACCCCAGGATGCCATTGGCCTTCTTGGCCACAAGGGCACATTGCTGGCTCGTGGTCATCCTCTTGTCTACCAGGACCCCAATAAAATACCTGCTCATCTTTTTTACCTATATGTAAAAATATATAAAATACTTGCTCATCTTTTTAATATATCTGTATAAATATGTATAAACTATTTATATATAAAATATATGTCTAAATATATAATAAAAGTATATAATACATAAAATATATTTTATAAATATATATATTTCTATATAGAAATACCTACTCACTTTATATATATAAAAAAATATATCTTTTTTATATATAAAAGCAAATTTTGAAAGCTTTTTTAGTTTTAAAGCTGCAAGAGCTGAAGGTGAAGGGGCTGCAGGCAGGTTTCTTCCCCAGGGATTTAACCCTTTGGAGCTAATCCAGGTTTTCCTTTTGGGATCTCTGCAGCAGGGGGAGGTTTTTTGATGGCAAAAAAAAGGTTTTTTACTTGAAATTTGCATTCAGGACCAAATGGGGAAATGCTCTGCTGGGGAACTGGGGGGACAGAAGGAAACTTTTGATGCCCAAAGAGCTCTTGCAGGGAGGGGGAGTTTTTGCTGCTGGGTTTCGGGGTAGGGGAGGTGCTGAAAAGTCTCCCCCCCCTTCTTGGGATGGGTTTGCAGCTGCATCTGGTCTGGGGAATGAGGTTTTTTTAAAAAAAGCTCTGAAATGTTGCATTATCATCCAAAAAACCCCAAGGAGGTGTTGCTGAGGGGTTTGTTTCACCAAGCCAGAAGAGGAAAGAGCCCTTGAGGTCCCTCTAGGCTTTGCAGCTCCTGGAGAAGCCCCGGAGCCAGCAGCAGTTTTGGGGAGCAATCCTTTGATTTCCTTTGATTGTTTTTTTGTGTTTTTTTTTTTCCCCTCCTCAAACAGCAAACCTTTGAGGCCCACCCAGAGGTGGGAGCCAGTGTCACCCACATGATCAAGGCAGGCAGTGGGGTCTGGATGGCCTTTGCCTCGGGCTCCTCCATCCGCCTCTTCCACACGGAGACCCTGGAGCACCTGCAGGAGATCAACATTGCCACCAAGACCACCTTTGTCCTGCCAGGTCAGCTCCCCTCCTCCCCCCCTGCCTCTTACATTGCCAGAAGAGGGTGCTGGGGCATCACCCCCCCACCCAGGGGTGCTGCTTGGCTTTGTGGCTGTGCTGATGTGCAGAGTTGGGCTGGTTCAGGGGGCCAGGGTTGGGGTCTGGTGGCATTTTGCACCTCTCTGTGCATCTTTGCACCCACGTGAGCATCCCTGCACCTGATCTCTGCATCCATCTTTGCACCTCTGCTCTGGTGCATGCCCCTTATCTCTGCACTGCACCCCTGTGCATGCACCTGCTGCATCCCTGCATCCATCTTTGCACCCGTGCATGCACCCACATCCCATCCCTGCACCTCTGTGCCCCCTGTGCTCCCACAGCTGCATGCATTCAAGCACCTCATCCTTGCAGCCTTCTCTGCACCTATGTGCATCCCCAGCCTGTCCTCCAGCTTTGGTCTGGCCTGCAGCCTTGCAGCCTTGCAGCCCACCCTTGTGTGCAATCCCTGCAGCCCACCCTTGCATCAGTGCATGCATCAGGAGGACAGAGGAACAATGGCACAGGGTGCCTGGGGGGGGGGGGCTGAGGCCTCATCCCTGGAGATGTTCAAGGTTGAGGCTTGAGGAGGCTCTGAGCACCCTGATCTGGGTGAGGGTGTCCCTGGGGTTGGGCTGGGTGACCTTTGGAGGTCACTTCCAACCCAAATCATTCTATGATTCTGATTCTAAGTTACTGAGGGGACGAGGTTTAGATGGGAGCTGGGGAACAATTTCTCCCTGGAAAGGGCTGCTCAAGGCAGGGCTGGAGTCCCCATCATCCCTGGAGGGGTTTCAGAGCCCCAGAGATGTGGGGATGAGGGACATGGGGGTGTTGGGTTCATGCTTGGACTTGGTGATCACAGAATCATGGAATGGGTTGGGTTGGAAGGGACCTTAAAGCCCATCCAGTTCCAACCCCCATCCAGGGGCAGGGACACCTCCCACTACATCAGGTTGCTCGAGGCCCCTGATCTGTTGATCTTGGAGGTCTTTTCTAACCTTAAGGATTCCATGATCCATGCATTCCATGATCTTCCCACATGTATGTGCAGCCCTGCACTCATCCTTCCACCCCTGCCCCTTGCACCCTTTTCCTTCCCCTCCAGCCCCCTCTCCCCTCCACCCCCACCCATCCAGCTCTCCTCCAAGATTGTCTCCCCGCTCGTTCCAGCTCATGACATAATTATCTAATTAGCTACAAGCACCATCCTCATGTAAGTGACTTTTTTTAGGTTTGTTTTTTTTTTTATTATTTTTTTTAGGGCACATTAAAATATTTATCGCTTCCTTTGCTTCCTGGGTGAGTGAGCTCTGGGCATTAATGTGGTTTGGAACTGGCTCTTCCTCATCCCTTTTAACTTGACAGCTCATTAATAAAGTCCTCTCACAGATACCAGAGCTGCAGCTCCACGGATGGAGCCCCTGAGCTGTCCCGACCAGAAGATGTTCATTTGCTGTTAGAGACCTCACTTTTCCTTGCTTTTCTTCTTCACCACCCCCACCTCTTCTATTTATTGATTTATATTGTTTGCTCCTGGTTTTATTGATTTATTTATTTATATTGTTGTCCCCTTCTCATCTCTCTTCCCTTTCCTTTTCCCTTTCCTTCACCCCCTTTTTCCCTCCCCCTTTTCCCCTCCCCCCTTTTCCCCTCCCTTTCCCTTCCCTTTCCCCCTCTCCTCTCCCCCTTCCTTTCCCCCTCTCCTCTCCCTCCTTCCTTTCCCCCCTTCCTTTCCCCCCTTCCTTTCCCCCCCTGCTTCCCCCCCTTCTTTCCCCCCCTCCTTTCCCCTCCTCCTCTCCCCCTCTCCTTTCCCCTCTCCTTTCCCCCCCCCCTTTCCCCCCCCCTTTCCCCCCCCCCTTTCCCCCCCCCCCTTTTCCCCCCCCCCTTTCCCCCTTCCTTTTCCCCCCCTTCTTTCCCCCCCTTCCTTTTCCCCCCCTTCTTTCCCCCCCTTCTTTCCCCCTCCTTTGCCCCCCCCTTCTTTCCCCCCCTGCTCTCCCACCTCTCCTTTTCCCCCCTCTCCTTTTCCCCCCTCTCCTTTCCCCCCTCTCCTTTTCCCTCCTCCTTTTCCCCCCGCCTTTTCCCCCCCCGCCTTTTCCCCCCCCGCCTTTCCCCCCTCCTTTTCCCCCCTCCCTTTTCTCCTCCCCCCTTTTCCCCCCTTCCTTCTCCCCCCTTCCCTTTCTCTTATTTATTTATACAATTTTTCCTCCCCCTATTTCCTGATGTTTGTTTTTTCCCCCAGCTCCAGTTCTCTCTCTGCCATCACCACCTTTCTGCAGAGCTGCTGCTTGGACCTCCGGGGTGCCCTCCCCATGCAACCCCCCTGGCTTGTGCCCGTGTTAATTACCTCCCAAACTGCTGCTAAATCATCTTTTTACCCTTTCTTCTCCCCACCTTTTTATTTACAGGTCAGAAACACGTGCGGGTCACCAGCCTCCTCATCTGCCAGGGCTCCCTCTGGGTGGGCACCGACCTGGGCATCATCGTTCTGCTGCCTGTGCCACGCCTGGAGGGCATCCCCAAAATCACCGGTGAGCCTCCCTAAAAAAATGGGGGTACAATCTTCTAGTTGGGCTCATTTTCAGCCTAAAAACCTCTTTTTATTATTCCTCCCCCTTTTGTTTTCTTATTTTGGCAGGAAAAGGCATGGTGTCCCTCAACGGGCACGGTGGCCCCGTGGAGTTTTTAGCGGTGGCGCTGAGCACCCTGGCACCCGATGTCCTAAAGGGCGACCAGGATGAGGAAGAGGAGGGTGAAGAAGAGAAACCCCCCGACCTGGTGGAAAACCCCCCACCTCGAGAAATGAGAAAAAAAGGGATTTTATTGCAATACCGACTCCGTTCCACCTCTCACCTCCCTGGGCAGCTGCTGTCGGTGCGCGAAGCGCCGGCGGGCGCGGTGCCGGCCCACACCGAAGAAGATGGCTCCATCTACGAGATGGCCGACGACCCCGACGTGTGGGTCCGGAGTCGTCCTTGCAGCCGGGACACGCCCCGCAAGGAGATCTCCTCGGTGGCCATCGTTTCAGGGGGACGGGGCTACCGAAACTTCAACTCGGAGTCGCCGCGCCGGGGCGATGCCGACAGCACCCTCCTCATCTGGCAGGTCCCACTGATGCTATAGCACCTACCTCAACACAAAGCCACCCAAAAGCTACCAGGGGTGGTCCTGCCCGGGGTGCATCACCCTTTATTATTCTTTTTAAGGTGGATAAAACTGAAAAACGGGCTTTTTTTTTTTTTTTTTCCCCCTCCCGCCGCTGTGGGGACAGGGGGTTTTGTTTTTATCTGCAACCTCCCTGCTGGCTTTGGAGGTGCTGAAGGTGTCGTGTGTGTCTGCGTGTGAATATCTATATATATATATAAATAGAAATATATATATATATAAATATGATGTATATTATTACCTGTATAAAGGAATCTGTATATATTGGGGCACTTGGAGGGGCAGAATCAGCGGCTCAGCGGGCGCCAGCTGCGCCAAAATGGGTTTTTTGTTGTTGTTGTTGTTGTTGCAATAGCCAATTTATTTTATTTTATTTTTTTCGACTGTGAATTTGAGGATATTTGGTACACAAAAAAAAAAAAAAAAAAAGAAAAAGAAAAAAAAAAAATCCCCTGGTTTGGGGAGCTGAGTATGAGGAAAGGAAATTTGGGGAGCATGGAAATAAATCCTAGAGGAATCGCTGTGTTTCCTTGCAGTGGTTTGTCAGCTGGTTTAGTTTTGGGTGGAGATGGTTTCTTGGCTTCAGTGGTGGCATCCCAAAGGGTTAATGAGCCCCCTTGGAGCCTCAGAAATCAATAGGAAGCCTTGAAATGTCTGTATTTTCCCCAGAAAGCTGGTTGGGAAGGAGGGGCAGGAGGTTGTACCCCTTCCCCTGCATCCCTGGTACCTTGAGCTCTCTCCAGCCACGGTGAAAAAAACCCAGGATCACAGGAGGTGGAAACTTGTCTGAAGACTAAATCAATTTCTAACGTGCTCCTCTAACTGCCAGCAATTTGAGTCACTTTTGGAGCATTACAGGGATCAGATTGATGTTCCTGACCACTCGACCTCAAAATGGGACGGCGTGGAGCTGCCAGGGAGCAGAGCTGATTCACCTCCTACCCTTGCTGGATATTTTTCTAATTAGCCTTCAAATGTGCTTGGAGTTTTTCTTTTCTTTGGCCTGAAAAATACATTTTTCTGATTGAATTTTTCTCCCTGTGGCACAGCAGGGAGGAGGGTGGTGAAGCCACTGATCCAGCTGTGGGGCACACCAAAGGACCAGCACCATTCCCAGCATGGATGGGAAGGGGTCAAGGAGCTTCTGGTTTTTTCCACCCATTTTTTTTCCTCTTTTCCTTTGCAGTTTCTCCAAGGACATCACCCTGTGATGGGGCAAGGGCAGGGAGTTCCCACTCTCTGTGATTGCTAAAAAATATGTATATAATTTCTTGCAAAATGGCAAAAATAATGCCAACCATGGAGTCTGCCCTTTATTTAGTCAAGGGGATGTTAAACCCCATTTTGGGGACTCCCAGCTATGTCCTGGTGGGCTTGCTGTCCACCTGAGCTACAATTTTAACTGAAATACCCCCAAAAAAGGATGCTGCACCCAGGTGTGCTGCTGCTTTTGAAGCCTGGAGATGTTTGACCCTGCTGGGGTCCCACCTTGGATGTTTTTCTCCTTGTCCTAAAGGAGTGGCCTTCAGCTAATGAGGAGGATTGTGCCCCCCAAAGGAGAAGAGAACCCTTAGAGCTCATTGCTGCCACCTTAATGAGCTTCATTATTAACCCAAGCACGTTCTGACCCCAATCCCACCTCATCTGGGGCCACCTTCTCCCCAACTTGGGTAACAAATCTTCTCCGTGAGGCATTTAATGACATTTACTGCCACTATTTCTATGCTGATATCCTTTGGAAGATGCTTTTTGCAAGATTTGAGCCTTGAGCCTGCTCCCCCTCATCCAAGCAGGGCCTGGGTGCCCTCCACCAAGACTCATCTTCCCAAGGTGATGATCATTATATTATGATGATCAGTATTATTTTATTTTTTCCCTTTTTTCTTCTTGATATTCCCTGTATCCATCCCTTCCTCCAGCCTCATCCAAAATGAAGCTGTGTCCTTCACCAAGACTCATCTTCTCAAGCTTCTTTTCTTCTTCTTTCTGCATATTCCTTTTTCCTTCTTCCTTCTTTATTCTTTCTCCTTCCTCCTCCCTCCTTCCTTCTTCTTCTCATTATAACTCTTACACCTTTATTTATTATTTCCCTTTTTAATTCTTGATATCCCCTGTACCCATCCCCTCCTCATTCTCTCCTTGGTGGCTCTGTGCCAGGGCAGCAGGGACCTCATTGCTGGCAGTGTTTTCCCTGACCTGAAGCAGAAGGTTCCCCTCAACCTCTGCACTAACATAAATTAATTTATAAAACCAATTTTTTTTCTGGTTTGGGAAAGGTTTTGGGTTTGGTTTTTTTTTTTTTCTCTGAAAGATGTTGCCTGGGGGAGGCTGTAAGGGGCTGGGGGCCTCCCCCCTGGCTTTGGGAAGCTTGTGGGGGGAGGGGTTTAGGCTTCAAATGGAGAATTTTGATCCCTTGAAGGGTTAGAAATGGGTGGGAAGGATGTTTTCATTCTTTCAGATGTCTTCAAAGGAGGAACTGGCTCATGAGCCTTGTCCCAGGGGCTTGCATCATGCCAGGAGCAGCTCACATGGTTACATCCTTGCAGATGCTTCAGCAACTTTCTGGTCCACAGAAGATGGGAAGAGACATTTGCTGAGCCAGCATGGCCCAAACCAGGTGTGGCCAATGGGGATCTCCATCCATGATGCTTTGAATCCCTGAGGATTTAGGAGCCTCTCCCCCATCAGTCTCCTTGCCCATCCATAGGCAGTTGGAGTTCTCTTTCCCCACCTTCCTCCTCCATTCCTTCAGTTGATCCAAGCCCTATCAGGACCCTGGTGGTCAAAAGCCTTCAGTTCCACCCACGTTGCAAAGAAGATGGAAGGTGATGGCTTCAGGAGGGACTGTCCAGGAAAAGCTCCTCCTGGCCAGGGCATTAAGGCTGAAGGTCAAAGGATGGATTAGGGATGCCCATTCCTGGAGCATGACATGGTGTGTGAGTGGGCTGAGGGTCATGGATGTGCTGTGGTCCAGATCTTGTGGTGGGATTGGGGCTGAACCAGCATGGCTGGAGGCCCTTGGGATCAGCCTGGGCTGGGGGAGGAGGTGGGAAGACCTCAGTGGGGTCTCCTGGATCCTCTGATGTGAGGAGGGCAGGGCCCCAGGGTGGGTTGTGTTGGTATGTCTCAAAAGTGCCACCATGGCATCTCCCAGGGATGCTGCAGGGCTGTGGCTCAGTGGTGGCATCTCCCAGGGATGCTGTGTTGCTGTGTCCCACAGGGGATGGAGATGCTGGGCTGGAACTGATGGGATCTCTGTGGCTTTTTCCTTCATCCTAAAGTTCATGTCCCCCAGCAGGGCAGCAGCATGGCCAGGGCAGCTCTGGCCTTCTAGCAGAGGGTGCCTGGGTCCCCACCTGGCTGGGTGATGGGATGACTGAGCTGCTCACAGCCACGGGGGGAGAAATTTCCTTTCTCCCCAAAATATTTTGGTGTGGAAAGGAAATCTGAGAGGTTTCTAGGGGGAGGGGGTGGTTTGTGGTCCAAATGTGGGGGTTGCAGAACTGCAGAGAAGCTCCTGCTCCTTCCCCAGGAGATGCACTCAAAGCTTTCCTCCTTGTCCATCATTCTCCTGTGTCACCTTTAAGGCAGCTGGTCTGATTCCTCCTGGATTCCCCCTCCCTTTTCTCCTTGCAAGCTGCAAGAAGAAAAAAATAGAAATAAATGAATAATAATCATCATCATCACCATCATCATCATAACAAGCAGCGTGGGGAGCCCGGTGGAAAGGAGCAAAGAAATTGCTTTGAGCTGCAGAGGCAGGAGCACTCTGAAGATGGGCTTGCTGGAGGTTTGGGATGAGAGCTCTGCCTTGAAAGGAGCAATTAAAAGAGGGAAGCAATTAAATTGCCCGGAGGAAAGGGGAGGGAGGGTTGGGGGGGACCCACTGGGTGCTGCCAGGCTTCTTGCTCTTGCATTGAAGAACACTCAGCTGATGTTTGTGTTTGCACTGGGGGGTTGCTGTGTACATCCAGAGATGGAAAAATAGACATATTTCTAGGTATTTCTGTATAGATGCACAAAATAGATGCCTGTAAGAGATATCCACATAGAAAAAAGATGTTTCTATTTTTTTATACATATATATCCAGGTGGGAAGGGGAACAACACCTTTCCAGGGTGATGTTAAAGTCTTTCTGGAGGTGTTTGGGTATCAGGACCCATGGAAGTGTGGCAGCCAGAGGGCTTTCAGCCTGGAAATTTTTCCAAGTGGCTGCCAGGAAGGATGAAATCAAAGCTTGGCTTCAAAAGAAATTCCTGATGAAACACAACCAGCTTCCACCCCTCTCTGAAAATGTTTTTCTTGCAGTGGGAAATGGCCCTCAGGTCCTGTTTCTCCTTGAGCACCCATTGGAGGGGGGGAAATTCCCCCTTGCTGGGCACAGGAGGAATTTTGGGGTTCAAATCCTTGCTTGAAATGAAAATATTTTCTCCTTACATCTATATTCTTCTTCTTATTCTTCCATGCCCCCTCCCCAGGCTATTGAGCAGGAGAGGCTCCACTGTTCCCCATCCCTTTGTTTCCAGGGGGTTGCAGCCCCATCTCTTGATTTCCAAGAGTCTCTTTGCACTAATTAGACCTTAATTACAGGAGGGGGCTTTCATTCAATCCCTCACCCTGCTTGGGGCAGGGAGCCTTGAGCTGGTATCTACCCATCTATAATTCTAGATATGAAAAACCCCTTCCATTTGGGATATATTCCTCCAAAACTCCCCAACTTTAGTGCAAATCCTGCAGGATCCATCCCTTAAACCCTCTCCTTGGGCCAAGCTCTGTGGTGATGGAAGCTCCAACCTGGTTTTTGGGTAAGGATGTGGTCACATCCTTACTCCCTGCAGGGAAGGAGGGGGATTTGGAGGGCTTGACATGGGGATTAAAAAAAAAAAACCAACAAACCCAACATATTTGAGGAGTGGTTCCATGTGTAAAGCAGTGCTAGGAAGGCTTATGCAGCACTACCTCCTTCTTTGTAGAGAAAATTAAATTTCTCTTGTGGCCATAATGCAGAAATAAATGGGTTGCTGGCTGTCACTGCCTGGCAGAAATGCTCAGAGATGAGTTGAAATGGGGAAAAAAAAGAAAAAAAAAGAAAAATCCCCTTTTTATTTCTTCTTTTTCATGGAACAGGAGCTCTGCTGAGCGGGAAGAAATTGTCTTTTCCCTCCCCTCTCCCTCCTCCTCAATCTCCTAACAGCAGGAAAGTTCCAGCCTCCTTCATTTCCACCCTTGCCCAGCTCCTTTGGGGGTCACAGCCCTGAGCCCCCCCCTTCACCCTGTGCTGCTCTTCACCCCCTTTGGTGCCTTCCCCATAACTCAAATGGCAACGATTCTCCCAATAAAATTTCCATCTGTTGAGGACTTTCTGGGAGTTATTACCAGCAATAAAGCTCCTACAAGGTGAGTGATGTTTCTGAGGGGTAAGTACCTCCATTACAAGCTAAAAAAAAAAAAAAAAAAAAGACTTTTAAATAAGGTTACAGGCTTCTGGATCAGCCAGAAAAATCTGATTTTTGGACCGTCTGGAAGGGACATCCTTTGAATTCTAGGAAATAATCTCACTAGGAATAACTTTTCCTGCCAAGGAATTAATTCCTGAGGAGGTTTTAGAGAAGGTTTACGTGCTGGGATGCTGCCACCAGCATCCCTTCATCCTTGAATTCTGGTTTCCCTTCTCCACCCTGCAGGAGATCAGGAGATGGTGTCATCCCTTTCCTTCCCTCAACAGGTTGGAACCTTCCAGGGTTGGATGTGCAAATCCTCATCCTTCTTTTTAATGGAAGCAGAAGGTGAAGGGCTGGGACATAACCTCCTGCTTCATAAAACCTGGGATGGGAAGCTTGTTTTTTTTTTTTCCCCCAACTTCTTCTTGCTCCAAACCAACTGGTAGCAAAATATGAGAGTTTGGGAGACCTTAGAGCACCTTCCAGTGCCTGAAGGGGCTCCAGGAAAGCTGGGGAGGGACTTGGGACAAGGGCCTGGAGGGATGGGATGAGGGGGAATGGCTTGGAACTGGGAGAGAGAGGGGAGATTGAGGTTGGAGATGGGGCAGAAATTGTTTGGGGTGAGGGTGCTGAGCCCCTGGCCCAGGTTTCCCAGAGAAGCTGTGGCTGCCCCATCCCTGGCAGTGCTGAAGGTTGGATGGGGCTTGGAGCACCCTGGGCTGGTGGGAGGTGTCCCTGAGCATGGCAGTGGGATTGGAACTGGGTGATATTTAAGGTTTCATCCAACCCAAACCATCCTTTGGTGTGAGGGTGCTGAGCAATTTTGGAGAGTAAGGAGGAATTAAAGGGGGAGCAAGGAATAACTTCTGGGGGTAAGGAGCAATTTAGGGGGTAAAGATATTTGTTGGGGGATAAAGAATTTAGGGAGGGTAAGGAGCAGTTTAGGAGGCAAAGGAATTTTGGGGGTGAGAAGTCTGGGGGGGGGCAGAAGGTGTTTGTGGGGGTAGGGAGAAATTTGGGGGGGGACAGGAGGAATTTAGGGGGACAAGGAGCAATTTAGGGAGGCAAGGAACAAAAGCAGTGTCTGGTTTGTAGGGAGCCAGGAGCTGGGGAGGGAAGGGGAAGGGATTTTGCTCCAATGGCTGGGTGTCACCTGTCCCCGTGTCCCCTGAGCACCAACCCCCCCTTTGCAAAGGGTCAGCCAGGAGCTTTGCTCCCTGGTTTTGTAGCTCTGGTTGTATTTTGTGCCCAGGGGGAGGTGTAAAGCAAGGCCAAGTGCAGCTTGCCCGGGTGCCCGTGTTCCCCTCCATCCCTGAGCAGCCGCCGGCATCGCCCGGAGCCACCGCACGGAATTTCTGATGTGAAACATCCCTGGTGGCATCTTTGTCTGCAACAAGCAGGGGAGTTACTGACCTGCTGGGCTTAGCTTGAAGTATCAAAGCCCAGCGACGGAGAGAAACCATCTCCATCCTGGGAGGGAGGATGAAAAAACCCTCTAGAAAGTGATGTTCATCAAGGTTTCCTCCGGGCTCTGCCCTTGAGGAGCTGATGAGGGAGAAATTTCAAATTGAGGAGCAGAGCAGAGGAAAGAACCTCTTGTGAAGCTCAAAACACAGCTCGGGTTCAGGCTTTGCAAAGCTGCTGTGTGGTTCCACTGCAAGAGCATCAAGGATGGGAGGCACGGACACTAAATCCTGATTTTTTTTTGCCCTATTTTTTCCATCCTTGCAGCACAGAGGATAAGTACCAAGTGCTAATGGCCCCTGCAGGGTAATACAAAGTGAGTGCTGCTGGAGCAGGGGCCCAGACCTGACCTCTGCACCCAGCTGTCTCCTGGCCATGAAAGAACAACCTCAGCACAACCTCAGCTGGAGCCTCTGGTTTCATCATTCCCCATTAACTGCTTTTTAAGAGCTACCTGACCACCAATAATAACCCCTCTCCAGCTGTTGTGCCTTCAGTTTGTCTTCATTTAATTAAATGTAGGAATGGGTGCAGAGCAGAGGGGGAAATGAGTGCCCATCCTCCTCCTTGCTTGGTTTGCTCCTCTGGTTCTCATGCCCAAGGTAAGGTGGGGTTTAAGAAGTGGCTCCAAGGGAGGGATGGAGATGGTGGTGGAAAGGATGAGGCTTTTATTGGGGTGCTTTGACCCCCTCAAGCATTTTTATTGGGGTACTGCTCCTCAAAGCCAGGGGAAGCCAAGCTCCAAGGCTCTGCTTTTGCTCTTGGCTGGGTGCTGGAGCTTGGAACCACTCACCTTGAGTTGGGTGGAAGGGAAGCAAAACACTTGAGAGATGTCAAAACATGGGCTGTTCAAAAGTAATTTGCTAAACTAACAATTTGGGCTGTAAGAAGAGCTGTGATTGCCCTCTTCAGAGAGCTTGGATGGGTTTGTTTTTCCTCCTGGCTCAGCACCCTCTGGGCAGGATTTTGGTTTCCATCTCCTTCTCCTCTTCTGCAACTGGGAAGGGATTGGGGGGAAGGGACCCCAATTTCTTCCCTTTTTATCCAGGAGATAAATCTGCCCCAACCTCCAGGATGCTGGGGGGGTATTTTTCACCCTGCTTTTAGGGATGCTGCACTGCTGGCTGATGCCTCTCACAGCACTGAGCAGCTGCTCATTGCATCACTGGTGACCCCAACCCCTAAATTATCCTAAAAAAAGATTTTCCTTCTCCTGGGCTTGCTTCTAACCCTCTGGCTGGCTGAGTGAGAGACTTGTAGCTGAGTATTTAACTCCTGGGCAGCTCTGCCTTTCCTTTCCAGGGTCTAAGTTCGGGTGGGTGGGTTAATTTCAGGGCACCCTTTGCTCCCAGCTGGAGCTAGATTCCGGGGGCTGGTTGTTGAGGATGCCATTGAAGAAGGACCCATCTTCTGAGGGGCCCAGCCTGCTGCTCTCAGGTGCCATTAAATGGCACTTAAAAGCTTTTAAGGTTTCACCTGAGCAGGGCTCAGCTGCTCCTTTGCCTGCTGGAGCTGAGGGGGAGAGCTGTATCCCTCCAGGCAACGTCACGGGGGGGTTCCTGAGGACCAGAGGAGGTCCCAGCTAAAAATACTGCAGCCTAAGTTGGATGAAAAGGTTGATTTCTCCTGAGCAGTTGTTCTGACCCCTCCTGTGTGAGGAGGGGGCTGGAGGATGCTGTGGGCACCTCCCGTGGTCTCATCCCAGGCTCTTTGTAGTGGAGATTCAGGGGTGCTGAGCAGAGACAAGTCCTGTCCTGCTCCTGGTTGCATTTTTGGGGGATGTCCTTTGCTGTGCAAACCCCTTTCTGCTTCCCCCCCCCCACCTTTTCTGGGGGGCACATGGGAAAGGGCAAGTTGGACCTGAGCAGCTTCGTGTCCTGTATCAGCAGGAGCTGGAGCTGCTGGGAAGAGTTTCCCCTTCCTGGGGTGGGATGTTGGGCAGCTGCCTTCATCAGGAATCATTGTCTGCAGGAGTTGGACCTCCTGGTGCTATTTCTGGTGGTTGGGCTCTGCCAGCAGAGGCTGCCAAGAGAAGTTGGGTGAGCTGAGAAGTGGCTGCTGCCTCTGGGGAGCTTTGCTACAGGCAGAGCTTTTCCCTTCTGCTCTGGGGAGACCCCCCCTGGGGTTATGAGTCCAGTTCTGGGGTTCCCATCAGCAGAGGAGGCCCTGGAGCTGCTGTGAGGGATGGAGCAGCTCTGGAGCCAGGCTGAGAGAGTTGGGGGTGTTGAGGCTGGAGAAGAGAAGGCTGCAATGGGGAGACCTTAGAGCACCTTTCGGTGCCTGAAGGGGCTCCAGGAAAGCTGGGGAGGGACTTGGGACTGGGTGAGGTCCTCTGATGAGGACATAAGATAGAAACTCAAGAACTGATTAAGCCTAATCACATTTTCTTAATGTGCTAGGCTCCAGGTGTGCAGCTGAGTGCTTACCAAAGCTTCTCCAGGACATTACTGGGCTCTTAACAAGAGTCAATCAGTGGCTATTGCTCCTCGGGTTGGGCTCAGCTGTCCCCAGGGAATGGGGTGGCAGTGGTGGTGGCTTTGCCCTTGCCCGGTGGCACCAATGGAAGGGGCTGCAGAGCTCTGGGGGAGGCAGGGGGAATGGTCCTTATGTGAGAGGCTGGGCTGGGGGAGGTTCAGCATGAGAGGCTGAGCCCTTTGGGTGGGGATTTGGGGGTCCTGGTCTGGGTGTCTGTAAAACCTCCTTGTGGGCTTGGTGAGCAAGGGGGAAAAAAGTACTCTGGCAGAAGGAAGGCTTAAACACTCTTCATGTCAGAGCTTTTCTTTCTGAAGTTCTTGTCAGAAATGACAATTTTCAGGTTGTTAACAACCCCCCCCCCCCTCTTCTTTCCCCTGACAAACCCCAATCTGTCACTGGCTGAGTCCTTCCCGGTGACAGAGCTGCCTGGAGCAGAGATGCTGCTGGGGAATTTTACTGGGGGATAAGAGGGTGAGGGAGGGACAAAAAACCCAAACCCCAGGAAAGGATGGAGAGCGGGGGGTGAGGACACATCCAGGATGAGTTTGGGTGGAGCTGAAGCCTCGGGAAGGTCAAATCCTGCTCGAGGTGGGGGAGAGGAGGAACAGCACCAGGAGGAGGAATTTTCCCCCTTTTCCAAGCACCAGGAGGAGGAATTTTCCCCCTTTTCCTCCCAAAATATGTGTATGCTGAAGGGTCTCACTGCACACAAAAGCCTGGGAAGAGTGGATGCATCCAGTCCCCCTGTTTAACTGGTGTATAATGGTTTTGGGGGCTATGGGTGGGTAGAAGCCACCTCCAAACCTGGCTATGGGTTTTGGGATCCAACCTCAGCACAACTGGCTTGCTAGGAAAGGCTCTCCTGCCCCAAAATACCTCTCTGAAAAGGGACTCCAGATGGGGTCTTGGTGCAGCTCTGTGGGGCAGGACACAGCCCCATGGGCTGCAGAAGTGTGGATAGTGCTGTCCCAGCCCTTGGCCTTTGAGGGGGACCATGATGGTGTGGTGCCAAATGGCTGCTTTGGTCTTTGGGGGCCTATTTTTATCTCACTTCTTAAGCTCAAGGGCTGTGGAATAAGATATTATTGAATTTACTCCCCCCCAGGGCTGGTTTCTTTCCATCTTTATTTCCCTGTTGCTCTGATCTCCCTTGAAACCAGCTTTAAGGCTGGTGCCTGTCCCAGCTTAGCCCCTCACAAAGGCTTCTCCCTCCCCTAGTCCCCTTTTTGACAAGCCTTTCAAGCCACGAAGCAGCTCTTCTCCTCTCCTTTCCATAAATAATGAGATTAGTTCCAGCCAGTTTCATGTTCTCCACACTGGTTTTGGAGGGACTGGTTCTCTCTGATGACAGCTTGGTGTTCCTCCTCCTCCTCTCCCTGGTTTTGGGCTCCTTCATAGCTTTGGGAGTTAATCAGGGAGCAGGAGAGTGGGAGATGATGGTGGGGAAGCACAGGGCTGGGATTTGAGGGAGTTTGGGGGTTGTTTGTGCAAAAAGCTCTGGCAGCACTGGTGGGGAATGCTGGAGTGACAGCCATGCCATGGGGCAAAGCCAACCCATAATGATGGTGACCCCATGGCAAGCCCATAATGATGCTGAGGTCAACCCCCTGCTGCAGCAAAACCTCACTCCAGGTCTCGGAGATGTTGGGTCAATGACCCAATGCCCATAATGATGCTCATCTCCTCCCAATCCTATAATGCCCCCAGCCACCCCATCCTGGTTCAGGACCATGCACTGCAGCCACCCAACAGCCAGGATGACGTCTCACCCCCCCTTGACCTTCAGGATGCCCAAGTCCCCCTTCAGCCTCCTCCTTCCCTTGTGCACTGATTCTGACCTCCAAGCTCTCACTCATCATAGAATCATAGAATAATTTGGGTTGGAAGGGGCCTCTAGAGGTCATTAAGGCTTGAGCCTGGGCTAGTTCTCAGCACCCAGCACCCAAGATGTGGCCACTGACAATGCTGGGGCCAAAGCCCACATGAGCATCAAGCCATTAGCCTCATTTGACTAACAAGGAGCTGTGATGTTTTATGCATGGTACCTAATTTTACCCTCGCAATCTCCTGCTATATTTAACATCATTAATCATTGATTCCCATGGGGCTGGAACCCTGATTAGTGTCAGATGGATTATGGGAGGAAAGGGATTGAAAAGGAAAAAAAAACCCCAAAAAACTCTTTTCCCCTGGAGGAGCTGGTTCATCAGAGTTGAGCTGCTTGGTCTTGGCTTGGTTGAGTCTATGGGGCTGGAAGAGATTGGTCCTTTGCTGGGGTTTTTTGTTGCTATTTTAGGGCAAGGATGGAGACTTACAAGGGCTGTGAGACCCTTTCCTCCTCTCCAGTCCCCACTCTGCTCTCATGAGCTGTGCTGACGTGGTAGGGCTGTCAAGTGCTTCATTTTTCAGGGCTCATTTTATTGGGGCTGGGAAGGGTTTGTTGAGTCCTTCCCAGACTGGAATGATTCATTCCCCAGGGCTGAGAGGCCCTGCTTGGCTTGACATCCATCAAATCATCATCTGGATGCCAAGGGAGGGATGATCCATCAGTCCCCACCACCACCAGTGTCAAAACACTCCCGGGTGCAATGGGGTTAAGGGAAGGTGTAATTAAGGCTCAAGTCCTCCTTGCAAAGCTGGGGCCAGGCCAGCTGCTGTCTCAGAATCCCAGAATGGTTGAAAAGGACCTTAAAGCTCATCCAGTTCCAACCCCCTGCATGGCCAGGGATACCTCCTTGCTGCCAGGCTGCTCCAAGCCCCATCCAACCTGACCTTGAAGGCTTCCAGGTATGGGGCTTCCACAACTTCCCTGGACAACCTGTGCCAGTGTCACCACCTCAAGAATTTCCTCCTAATCTCTAAATCTCCCCTTTTCCAGTTTAAAGGAAAACTTTCCAGTTTAAAGTTTCCAGTTTACCCCTTTCACTGCAAGCCCTTGTAAAGAGCTCAATTCCCAGCTTTCCTGCATGTCCTCTTCAGTTACTGGGAAGCCCCTGCTATGTCCCCATGGACTCTTTTTCAGGCTGAACAACCCCAACTCCTTTAGCCTCTCTTCAGAAGGGAGCAGCCCCTGAAGCCCCAGCTTCCTGCAGCCCTCCCCAAGCCCCCAGACCCTTCCCTCATTCACTGGGAGCCCCAACACTTGGAGCCACAAGTTTTTGTAGGGTTGGTGGGGTGCCCAAGGGGGTGCCATGCAGATGTTGCTCCAACACCTGAGCTGAAGTGGATGGAAAAGCTCCTCAGGGTCCAGTGGTTTCAGTAAATGACACTAATTATGGTGAGCCTCTTTCTCCTGGTGTTAATTGCCAAGATGGGGGGGGATGCTGGGCAGGTTTTGGGGGGCAGCCAGCTACTGCAGGCTGGTCTCTAACCTGCTGCCATCTCCTCCAGGAGAGCTCTGCCAAAACTGTCCTTGAGATCAAGAAACAGTTTGCCAAGTGGGATATTGGGTTGTTGGGAAGCAGGTCCAGTCCACCAAATCTCATTTTTTCTCCCCCTGCTCACAGAGATGGAGACTTGGCTGGTGTCCCCCAGCCTCTCCCAGCTTGCAGGGACACCAAACTTCTGCTTTTCCACCTTCCCACTTGGTTTGAGAGGTTTTTTCCCCTTGCTCAGCTCCATCCCCTGCTCTTTCCATGGAGGCAGCTCTCCCCTCTCCCACTCACCCTTTTGTTTTATTTCCCTGAGCTCTCCAAAACCCACCTGCAGGGGAGGTGAAGAAGCAGCAGTCAGGTGCTTTACATCTCCCATTGCTCCAGGGCTGGCAAGTGAAACAAATGACAGAGGTTTCTAGATTTTATTTATTTATTTTTAATTTTTTTTAACACCTCCACTTTGCACAGGAGCCTCTCAGCTGCCAGCCAGGCAGATGCCAGCAGCTACTGATGGCTGCCAAAGGCACAGGGAGCTGCTGGCTCCTGCCTCATCAAAGCAGGAACAGGTATTTTTAGCAAAGACATCGTCAGGAGAGCAGGAGACGTGCCTGTCTCCTCCCTCCCCAGGCTCTTTTTTGCCAGGGATGGTCAGGAATCAAACCTTTAACAGTTAAAAAAGAAAAAAAAAAATCAACTTTTTTTTTTTTCTTGAGGTTTTACCAGCACCAGCCAGGAAAATGCAACTTTGCAGCTATGGGTGAGGGAGGATGAAGATGCTTTTGGAACCTCCAACAAGGATTTTGTGGAGCACTGACTCTTCTGGGGGTAGCAAAGCCCCCCCCTCCTTTGCTCACAATGTGTGTCCAGCGGTGGGCGTCACCTCCTCACCCCAAAATTACAGCTTCTGTCCCCATTTTGTTCACCCCATGGTGGTATTGCTTTTTGGGGTTCATCCCTATGGGTTTGTGGATCTGGGCTGCTGTGCCATGGAGGGGATCATCACCCAGGGCTCTGCAGGAGAAGGGGGAGATGGTGCAGCAAGGTCCTATCCCCCCCTGGGGGCTGCTTTGGGTATTTCTCACTAACCTGCCCCAAATGGGAGTCTTGTAGGTCTGAGAATCCTCCTCCTGGGCTGGGAGGACATTGGGACCTTGGGTGACATTAGGACCTGAGGGGACACTCGGACCTGGGGGGGTCTGAGCATCCAAGTCCTGGGCTGAAGGGACATTGGGACCTGAGGGGACACTGGGATCTGGGGGGTCTGAGCATCCATGTCCTGGGCTGAGGGGACACTGGGGGGATGTTGGGACCTGAAGCTGCAGAGCTTTTCTCCAAGACAGGAAACAAAACCAGAAGAAAAGACAGAGAGGTAAAAAACCCCTTGCCAAGCAGCACGCTGCAGCCGTGTCCTCCCAATGCACAGATGGTGCAATTAGAGGGCAAATCCTTTGCTGCAGATGATGCCACTCCAAGCAAGCAAACAATTCCACGGGGGGTCCTTCCCCTGGTTTCAAAAGCTGCCAGCAGTGTGTTCTTGGGATATTGAAGTATTTCAGAGGGGTCTGAGAACGGAGGGGAACACGGGGACCAGCTCCCCCCACCCCCAGGAGGCTCAGCAGAGCATCACTCCCTGGAGAACAGAGCTGAACCCCAGGGAGATCATTTCAGGAGGCCAAAAATCCCAGGGAAAAAAGGAATATCCAGGAATATCCAGGTTTGTCAGACCCAGCCCAACGGGGATTTGGGCTTTAGGGGTTGGGTGGTGCAGCCCAAACTCCCTCCTCATCATCCTTCATCTCCTTGGGTCGCTAGTTCAGGCTCTGGAGACCAAAAAACCCAATTTCCCAATGCTATAAATGAAGTGCTTCCTATATGAGAGTTTAATTAGGATGTTATAGGGCAGTTACTGGGCATTAGGATTTTTTTTTTCTTTCTTTCTTAAGATAATTATTAATATCTCATTAAACAATGAGTTAACGCCAACAATTAAAATTAATTACATTTCTCCAAGTTAATTAAATTATTCTTCTAACAGGGAGACAACTGAGTTCCACCATAAAATCTAATATCTCTCATGGGAGGCACAAATAATGTGTCCTCAGCAGGAGGAGGGGCAGAGCTCCCAAGTTTTGTGTCACTTGGTTCCCTTCCCTGCTCATCCCTGTCCCTCCTTCCAGCATCTTGCTTGGATATAGTGATATTTTTTATTTCTTTCATGACAAGGTTAAAACCTGGTGCCTTGGCTGGCTTCCTCTCCAGAAAAAGAGCTTTTATTTAAAATAAATGATGGGGTTTATTGGCTGGAGGCAGGTCTTGAAGCAGAGGACAGGGGACATACCCAAGGTCACCTGGGACAGAACCTCAAGCCCTGGGAGCACATTTCCAGCTCTGCAAACCCCCAACCAGATTTCCAAAGGCTCCAAATCCCCCTTTCCCTGTGCAAACAGCTGCCTGGCAGCCTCATGCCAGGATCAGGCCATTTGACCTTCCTTGTTCTCTCCTGTAATAACTGTTATCCTCCATAATCGCTCGGAAATAACTCGGGGGCATTATGCACCTTCTTGCAATCTTCCCCCCATTTATCCCAGGCTGCCATAGCCAGGCCAGGCAGGGATGGGCTGTAATGGCTTTATATGATTTTTATGTATTTATTTGATTCTTTTGTATCTTTTTTTTTCTGTTCTTTTCTCTCTTTTTTTATTGGTTTTTTTTTTTAAAGAGGGATTAACCCTTCGGGGTTTTCAAAAGTAAAATTGAGACTTTGCCCCTCATGAGCTGGCAGGTCCTTTGCAAAGCAAAATAAAATAACCTTTTGTTACTATGCCTTTCCCACTCTCCCTCCTCTTCTGAGGAAATTGGTAACCAAGAACTTAGCAGGGAAAGAGAAAAGCTGCAAGTAACAGGGAAAACCAATTTTTTTCCCCTCTTGAAGTCTGTAATCTGGAGCAATGCAAAGTCCAGCTGGGTGGGTGGCAGCAGTGGGATGAAATAAGCCAATTTTGGGGGGTGTGTTTAGCATCTAGGGGATATCCCAGCCTCCAAACAACCTGGTTTTACCTCCTCTGAGCTTCTCCCATTGCCAGCTTGATCCCCCTGCCCTGGATTTATTTCCTCTGAGGACTTTTCTGCCCAACAACCTCTTTTAAATTATATTTACACCATTCTTCCCACTACTCAGACAAGGATAGAAAAATCCCCCCCCCCCTGTGTCAGTGCCCAAAAGATAATAAATCCCCCCAAATCCCACTCCAAGCACCCGAGCAGCGATACTGCTGTGATTAGCAAGGACTAAAGGCTGGAATTTGGGCAGGATCCAACCTTTCTGCAGCTGCTGAGAGATGAAATAAAGGTTGTGGGTGGCAGATCCCGTGTCCAGGTGACAGCCTGGCTCTTGTTTTACAGCCTGACCTCCCTTTTCCCAAGGCAGCGGTGTCACCCAGGCAGTGACACGAGTCGGAGGCAGCCTGGAGAAATGAAAATCAGGTTAAAAAAAAAAAAAAAAAGTAATTAGAAAAAAAAATTAATTAAAATTCTCTATTAATAAAGCTCTGGGGGTGGCCTGGGCTCTGCTAAAACCTTGTCTTTATTTCAGCCAAATGGTGCAATAGGTGTGTGAGTGTATATATATATATATATGTATATGGTATATTTTGCTTTACAAAAGGCTTAAAGCACAAGGAGCAGAACGTATTTATTGCAACAAAATTCTCTAGTTTTGCTTCTCCTCTTTATAACACAGATTTTTCTAACACTGGGACATTTCTAACACTGAGGTGTTGATAATACTGATATGAAATGATTTATATCGTACGTATGACATAAAAAACATGTATAATATCATTTAGCCCTTGCAGAGCTGCACCTCCCACCCGGAATATCCTTCTCCCCCCTCCAGCTTTTTAAAAGTAACCAACTTCAGCTTTTTAAAAACGCAGTAAGGGAGAAGTTTTGCAGCAGGGAAGGAGCAGGAGGGGCCCAGGGACCATCTTGGGTTGGATCTGAAGGGATCCCCGGCTCCCAGCCCCTGCCCAAGGCTCGGCAGCTGTGGGAAGTTGGATGCGTATTCAGAAAGGGGAAATGAAACCGCAAAATAGATGAAAAAGGGACCCGCAGAGCAGAGGATGAAATGAGATAGAAATGCCAGAGGAAAGACGCGAGGTCAGTGAGGAAGGAAGGGGGAAAGCCCGAGCAGAGGTTTCCCTCCCTCAGCCCCCGGTGAGATGGCGGCTGTGCCCCTGCAGCCATGGAGGAGCGCGGGGGAGCAGTCCCTGAAGGGAGAATGTGGATTTGTAGCCCCTGAAGTGTCTCGGATGAGCAGAGGTGAAGCTGCAGCCATTGCAGGATCACCGAGAGGGGCAGAGGTGGCTCTGCAGCCATGGAGGAGCCCGTGGCTGCTCTGAAGGTTCCTGAGGGACTGCACCCCATGGGAGGGACTCATGGCGGTTCCTGAAGGATTCCCCCATCAGAGGGACTTCCCCCGGGGGAAGGAGGTGAGGAGTCCTTCCTGAGGAGGAAGAGAGGGGGAAGGAGGTGAGGAGTTCCCCCCTTGGGGCTGGAGGAGAGGAAAAAACTCCATGTGGGGAAGCGGCCCTGAACCCCCCTTGTGTCCCCTGTGCCCTGAGGGAGGCGGCAGGGAAGCAATCCAGGAGCGGGTAGAGGGGGAGGTGTTAAGATCTGGCCATGGTTCCTCTTTTCTCCTTATAGGTTAAATTAGTTGCTTTTTCTTCCTAAAATGAACCTTGGGTTTTGGGTGGATTTCCCTGTCCCACAGTGGGGTGGGTGAGCTGGTACCATCCTGACTGGGTTCAGCTGCTGGGTTTAACCTCGGCAGGAGCTGGAAATCCTCCCCCAAGGGACATTGACAAAAGGAAGGGGTTGCTTCTGCTAAGGTGCAGTGGCTTTTTGCAGGTTTTTTTCTTTATTTTTTTTGCACTGTCCCCTTAATTTTTTGCAGCCAGTTCTGTGGAGGCAGGAGGTGATGTGCTGCAGGTGGGGTCATCACCTCCAGGCTTATAAGGAACAGGGGGAGTTCTGGGCTGCATGGCTGGGTTGGGCTTGCTGTTGTTGGCCCTTTTTCTTTTTCCCTTAAAATTAAGGAAAAATAGTTTAACCCAAATCTAATTCTCAGCAGTTTGCTTCGCCTGGTTGTGGGCTGGTGGCTGGAGGAGCTGGAGATGGTTTGGAGAAGAAAAGCTGGGACTTCTCTTGGAGCTCTTCATCTCCTGCATGGATAGCTGAAGGATGCAAGGTGTGTTCCTCATCTGATTTAAATGCAGGCTTTTTTTAGAAGTGGTGATTTTTTGGAAGGAGTTTTTCTATGATGTCTGTTGGTTTGCACTTTGTAGGGTTGTTTTTGCAGGAGGTGGCCTTCAGAAAGAGCTTTTTTTTTTTTAGACCTTATCTTCTGGGCTTTCATTGCTGTGATGGGGTTTGTACTGGTGGTGTATCCCACCAAGGAGGATTTGCTTCATCTGCTGGAGCTGCTTCCTAAATCCCAGCCTGGTCCAGAGCTTTTCCCAGCTTCTGGAATCTACCTTCTGTGGTGCCCAGGATGGGAGGGGACATGTCCCTCAAGGCCTGCTTTATGTCCAAACCTGCTTTTTGAGGTCCTCTTTATGACACCCATGTCCTGGTTTTTGGTCTGTGCTCTACTTTACCCTTCCTCTGGCCCAGGAAGCAGTTCAATTAGCAGGCCCTATAATTAGGGCATTTATCTGGAGGGGTGGGAAATGCTTCTTGGTGTCTGTTCTAAGGATGAATCATGTCCCAGAACTGTGTGTTCCTTTGATTTCACCCTCCCATACACCTATTGTGCTGTGTTGCACCACACAGACATATGCAAAAAAAACAATTTTGGGGGAAGAAAATTAAAACTGACCCTTCTTGCCTCATTTCCATCACTTTGAACATGCATGAAACTGGCTCTGGGTGGAGGCCAGTGAAACAAAAATTATTTTTTCTTAATGCTCCCCCCAGGGTGAGGAAATAGATTCCCTTCAACCTCCAATTTTTAAAGATAAAAACCTGACTCAGGCTGCAGAGGAAGGGAAAAAATGCTGCATTTTCTGCAAATAGAGATCCTTCCTAAATGCAAAACATCCCTGGGAAGGGAGGGGTGGGGAGCAGTCAAGCCACTTAGAGCTGTGGCTAAAAGCTTAATTTGTTTTGCTAATGGAGGTTGCAGGGAAATGGAAAACAAAGTGATGGTGTGGGTTTGCTGAGGGAAAGTCACAGGGCTTTGATAAATGGGGAAAAAAAAGTAATTAATGGGCTGGTTTGGAGGGATTTGTAAGGTGGCTGTCAGGTGTGATGGGCTTGGTAAGGATTTGAGTGAAATCAAGCTGGGTTTGGGTCTAAAATGGCTGCAAAGTGGTCTGTTGACTGGCACAATGCTGGTGGGGAGCTGGGTATACTGGGGACCTGCCCCCAGAGGTGTCTAAATTCCAGAGCCTGGCTTTGGGGTGGTATCTTGAGAGAACATCTTGGGTTTTTCTGAAAGAATAACCACCCTTTTTTGATGTTGTCCATGCATCCTTCATTGACCTCCCACTCCAGCTTCTCCCAGTTTGGCTTCTTGGTGCAATTCGCCTCCTTCCAAGCCTCGAGAGCAGATGAGATGGGGTTTTCCACATCTTTTTTCCACTTTTCCCACACTCAGGTTTCCCAGCTCCTAGGCAGGATATTTGCCTCCCCCTGGGGTGCTGCAGACCCCAAATTTGAGCTGAGCAGAGAGGGGGGTGATTTGATTGCTTTGTGCCCAAAGCATCTCCCAACCTATTCCACATTGTCAAGCTGCTTTTTCAAATCTTTTTTTTTTTTTTCCTCACTTTTATTTCCTTGCACCAACCCACAGGGCTGGGAGATGCTGGGAACTGATGACAAAATTACTCCCCGACCCATTTCCATCCCATTTATACCCTCAGAGCTTTGCTTTTCTTCTCTTCTCTTTCATTTTCCCTGAACACTGTGTACTTTGCTGGCTGCTGGATCAGCACAGGTATATATAGACCCAGGTAGAGTTAATTTATAGACAACCTTTCCCATCTCCCCCTTGACCATGAACGTTTCTATTGGTGCTCCCTTCCTCATGCCACAGAACTCACAATCCTCTATTATTGTCTGTTTTGTGGTTTTTTTTTCCACCCCCTACCTTTAATTTAAATATTTGATCCTAATGTCCTCAGTTTCTGGGTTGTTTCACTCCAAGTGTTCCTGGGCGATGGCAGGAAATAAATGCAAGGACCAAGCTTTTAAAAGGGAGGGGAAGGAAAAAGAAGCATAAATTCATTAAATTAAATTTCCAACTGATAATGAAAATGTATTTACATGGGTAGAAAGTGCAGACAAGGAAAAGGAGACTTTTAAATATGGAAATGGCTTTATCTAGCATTTTTTGTGTGTGATGGGGATTGCTGTAGACCAAGCCTTTGCTGGTCTTGCTTTTGTCTTCAGGATTTGGGACAAGCTGGAGATTTCCATGCAGCTCCACCTCACCCCAAAGCCCATGGGATTCCCCTGGTGCTCTGCAGAAGGAATAAAGAAATAAAGGGGCTTTGAGAGGACTTGAACCAAGAGGTGGACACCATGGCTTGGTCCATCTGGCTGGAGAAGTTGGGGTGAGGAGCTCAGGAAGGGTTTTTCTTGGCTTTGGCTCTGAGAGCTGGGGATACCTTTGTTTTGTTTTGTTTTGGTTTTGGTTTTTTTGTCCTACACCTCCAATATCTCTTTGGGAAACCAGAGTGAATCCTAAGCCAGGGGTCACCAGCTCGGACACAGGCAGTGCTGGCCCTGGCAAACTCCAGCCAGGATTCTGGGCATGCTGAAGAGCTGCTTTACCTAATCTGGTTAGAGGGGAAAGAGCTAAATGGTCCCTTTGGCCGCCCCGTTTCACGCTGTAAAGGGTTTAGCAGCTTGGTGGGAATTAGCTGGGCTGGGAGATAAGGAGGAGGAATCCTGGTGTGTGGAGGGTCTCCCCATTTATCTCTGGGCTCGGGCACGTTTGGGTTGAATTCCCCAGAGTTTTCTGTGCACTCACAAGAGGGAGAACTTGGCGTTTCTCTTCCCAAAGAGCTGTTCATGGGTTGATGAGACGCCGGGAGCCTTAAACCCACAGTAATCAGGAGACCTGTCAAACAGCACATTAAAATAAGTAATTACAAGCGTGGAGGGTTCCCAATTCTGCTCAAATTTTAGCTTAACACAGTTTTTCATACCAAAAAAAAAAAAAAAAAAAAAAAAAAAGATTAAGTAGATTGTGACTGGCTTCAGTTGTAGCCTGGCTTATACCTGGGTGCTACAAGAACTGATGTTTTCCATCCCTGTCCCTCCATCCTCAGGGGTGAGAAGCCCGGGGACATGGTCAGGAAAAGAAAAATAGTTTTGGGGGATGTTTTTTTCATCCATAGTTTCTTTTTTTTCAGGAGGAAAATAAGTTGGTTTGGGGGTGTTTTTTTCATCCATAGGTTATTTTTCCAGTCTCTGTGGTCACAAGAAGTTTGACTGTGGAGCCCAGTGAGCCCACGATACAAAAGAAAATAATAATAATCCTCAAATATAATCTCACAAGTGGCTTATATTTTTATAAAGACCTTTTTGATCTGGAAGACCGAAGAACAGCTTAAATTTTGTCAGTGGTTTTGGATGAACCTTTTCTATTTACTTTTTTTCTTTCCTGCCTTTGTGGAGGTAGGGGAAGGTGATTGAGTGACGGCAGCGTCGCTTTGAAGACGTTCCGGAGTGATTGCAGGAGGGTTTTTTATGTTCTGAAATTGTCAAAATGGAGCAGCTTTGTAGTTGCAAATGATTTGCTTTGGAAAACGAAGCCAGTGATGGAAGGAAATTGAAATGGGGAGTGAGGAGAAACAAGGCAGCGAGCTGGCGTGCCTTGAAGCAATGAAGATCCATCACCCACTGTGGGCCTTTCATGTGAGTCTGGGTTTACCTGCTGGCTCAGGAGCAACCTCCTGGACTCTTCTTGGGGTGCTTCAGGTACCAATAGAGTTTTCATGACCCCTCCCAAAACCTGATGTGGCTTGTCTGTGACCTTTTGGTGGTCAATGTCCTGGTGAGGCTGCAGGGAGCTGCTGGTTGTGCACCCAACCCAGTTATGTCTCAGTTTGGAGGCATTTCTGCTCATGTTAAGGAGTAGCCATGCATGTGCCTCCTCCACAAAAATTTTGCTCTCAAAACTTTTTCACCCTCCTTTTCTTTTTCCCCCCCAGCAGAAAGTGGTTTGCTATTGCTGAGAGAGCAGAAATTTGGTTTATGGTAACAGAGGCACCAAAAAAGGTGCAGTTGGGCAACGCAGTGATCCACCAGCTCCTGGTTGGCCCCACAAACCAAAAAAGCTTTGTGCAACCAAGCTCAAGAGCACTGATTTAGCAATAAACCTTGCAAAGGCTCCTGGGTGACCTTGCTTGTCTCCTCCTCCTGTTCAGCCTCTTATTTGGCACCTGGGAAAGAAAATCCTTTGTAATTTTGGGATAAACCCAGCAATGAGGTTGGGAGGCTTCGGAGGGACCCGACTCCCACCTTGGATGTTTGGGGGATGTGCTGCAGACCCCACCTCTGGCGTGGAGGTCACTGATAGCACTTTATATGCAACCTTCCTCATTGCATATGCTGAAGAAATTGGGGAAAATAAATTAAAATGAACCTGGGAGGCTCTCCACAGGAGCAGTATGAGGTGAAGCCCTGTTCCAGGATGTTTTTCTCCTTTCCCAAGTGTGTGGGATTTGCATGGCTGTTTGCTTTACCTGCTCTGCAGCATGTGGGTGGAAATGGCTTTGGGGAGAGGGAATATTTGGGGTAAAATGTTGTGTTTTGGGGGAATAATTACACAGCATGGGGCTTGTGCTGGCTGGGGTTCTGCCCCATCGTGCTGCTCTCCTCTCTGCTGGATCGCTTGTGTCTGGTTTGTTGGTTGTTGGTGTTTTTTGGTTTGTTTTTTTTCTCAAACTACCCCATGCTGCATCTTAAACTCATAATCCTACAAAAAACACGAGTGATTTCCTTGAGGGAAGGGAAATCTTCACTCATCACGGAGCATTGCAGCCAGGCACAAACATACACCTCTGGGGATCAGTGTGCCTGTTTCCCCCAGCCAAAAGCTGCTTAATTATATAAACATATTTATTTATCATGATTTATTTTTTTCCTTTTTTTCCCCCCCTCTTTTTTTGGCAACCAAGTTACTTTCCAAACATTTTACCAACCTGCTGCCGGATCCTGTGGGATCCCCTCCACATCTGTGCTGGCGACGTGGCGGCGCTCACCGCCTCGGTTCTTCCTGCCACTTGCAGGCTGCCTTCTGCATGTCCCCGAGTTGTCCCCAAGCTGATTTTAAGGTGTTGTGACAGGTCAAGGACTGGATCCAGGCGCGTTCATACGGGGGCAGCAGATGCTGGGGAAGTCACAGCGTGTTAAGGCTGCGATGGGGGCATCGTGGTGACGCAGCGAAGATGCCACCCCGGAGAGTCACCGGGGAGTAGAGGTGATTAAGGGTGTTCTACACCATGAGCATCCCTGATGGCCACGTGCCAGGAAATCCCTGGAAGGAACGGATCCTTGGAGCTCTGGGAGATAGGATGCTGTGGGAGGAGGATGAGCTTTGCCTGTGTCTAGGTACCTGTGGTTAAGGTCACAGCACAAGAGCAAGTTTTGCACCTTCTTGTAAGGACCAGGAGGAAGAAATAAGTCTCTAAAGACTGTTATCTTGGGGGGGCTGTTATCTTGGACTCACTTTTTTTTCCTTTCCTTTCTTGTCACTGTTTTTCCCTCTTGGCTATTATGAGTGTGAGGCAAGACAAGAATATCAAAAAGACATTTGGGGTGGGGAAGGTGAGGTCCACCTTGGCTTTCTCTTTCACTTGGATGCCAGGCTGGTCAAAAAAGTCAATGTAGGAAAGGCTCACTCCCTTTACTGCTTCCCAAGTGCCTGGATCCTGCTGGCATCTTTATGAGGAACAACTCAACTGAAAGGAAGCAAAATCTTGAACTTGGATTCAAAGCAGCAACCAAGCTCTGCTGGTGGCAGGCTTGGAACTGCTCACTTCTGTTGCAGCATCGGGGTTTGTCTTGGAAGCTTTCCTTGCCAAAAAAATCCCAGGATTACTAGAAACCTCAAGCAGGATGGCTCATGTTCTTTCCAGCTCCTTCACATGACGATGGGATCTCATCCAGGGTCCTGTTGTGAGCTTTGCTGGTTGGGTTTGGGGCTCTTGTGGAGCCAGGTGAGCTCCATAGCTGGCAGAGAGAAGGATCTGAGAAGGAGATGGCACACGGCTGTGCTCCAGCTCAACCAACGTGCCAAAACCCTCATTAAAATTGCATGAGCTTGGCATATAAAAATAAAATGTGTATAAATATGGAAGTTGGACAAAGATGTGGGTTCTACCCCCCTGAAATATAATCAAGTCCTTCCTTCTAAGGAAGAGCATCTATATCTATGGGAAGATGCTTAGCCATGGCAAAAGGCTCCGTTCAGGGGGGTGGTGAGGGAAGAAAAAAAGCCTCCAGAACCTGGAAAATTGGGACTGAACCCCACCTTTTTTTTTTTTGGCTCTGCATGCTGCCTTTGCTAGATGAGGTTAAAGCAGCCCAGCAGCTCCCAGCTTGGAGGATCTGAGGGTTTGGGGTTGAAAAGACAAAGGCTTTTCATTTCGCAGAGGTGTGCAGGGGAAGCAGGAGTCCATAATGGGGTTAATGACTCCGCTGCTGCTTCCCCTGGAGCTGGCAATAACCTGATAAATTGCTGAGTACACTCAAGCTCTTCAGCCCACTCCCTGCTCAGGTTATTTCCTGCCGGGTGGAGACCTCCAAGTAGGTCATTACTGCCTAATTACTGCCTAAATGCTCTCATTTGTCCTCTCCTTGTCAGCCCAGCACTGCCCGTGCCACCAGCGCTGGTGGAGATCCCTCCTGGCCTCATCCTTTCCTGGCCAACAGGAACCAGGGAAAGGAAAATAAAAGCAAATTGTTTTGTTAGATTTTTTTTTCCTAGTTTACAAACAGAATTAATTCCTTCCCAGCACACTGGAGGTTTTTCTTTCTGGCACAAGGCAGGAAGGAGCACGACACCTCCTGTGCACTTGCAGCGAGCCTTGTCCCATCTTCTTGCTCCTCTTGCTTGGGTGCTCTCCCAGCCAGAACTGCTGCTAGCTCTAGGAATATTTTTCCCAAGTTTCATGTTATTGGGGTGGATCATCAAGCCTTGGGGTAATTTAGATAATTTTACTATTTTTTTTCCACTCTTTTTACTGATGTTTTTCTTCACATAACACTCACAGCCCAGCTTGTTGTCACTGGGTGACAAGTTGCTGAAAGCTGCTCTGAGAAGAGGGCGAGGAGATGGAATTGTGCAGGAAAAAAAAAAAGCAAAAAGGGGAGAGGCAGGAAGGGAGAGGAGGTCATGGAAGGAATAACAAGACGTTGAGATGCCACTTTGCTGCCAGCACTCTCCCTGATTATCAGATTGCAGCTCTGTGGAGCTGGAGTGAGCATCATCTCCCTCCTCCTCCTTCAGCCATGTGATTCATCCCCTCCTCCATTTCTGGCAGCTTTTCCTGGTTTTTTTTAAATACATATTTATATTTTTAATATATATTTTCATACAGCTTAAGTATATATTTACATGGAAATTTGTGGGTTTTATATAACCAGCCACACTTCTATTTCTTTTTCTCTATAAAAGCAAGAGCCATCTCGGTGCCAGCTGCATCTGTGCAAGATGGGGATGAGGAACAAGGGACGTGGGGCTGGGTTGGGCTTTCCCCCACATCAAACCTCTAGCACAAAGATCTCCAGGAAGGCTGCTGGTGGCAAAATAGTAGACAAGACAGATCTTTTCCTCCAAATAATACTTTTTTTTTCCCAATGGAGAGGGTAAGGGCTTTGCAGGCTGAGTTAATGAGGTTTTTTTTAATTAATAATACAATTTTAAGCTGAAGCTTGGCTGTGATAAATGGTTTTCAGGGCTCAGATTTCCATCCGTGGAGCAAAGTGTGTGGAGTGTCACAGTTGGATCCAGGGGCTTATTTTTTGTGTCTTTCCCTTGGGAATCAGGCTGTGTCCATGCCCTGGGTCTAACCCTTCTCAGGCTCCTTTGGCTGGGACTGGGGAGCTCTTGGCTCCCCAGAACCCAAGCACTGGTACCCCTCAGTTTGCCAGCAAGAAGCCAAATCCAGAAATTCCACCCTCCAGTTCTGTGGCTCAGTGCATGGGGGTTTCTCAGCACAGATGAGAAATGACCCAGAGAGATGCAAACATCTTTTTAAAGTTTGTTTTGGCTGGGAATCTTTTTTTTTTTATTATTTTCTTGTCATTTTTTTTCACCTTTTCCTTCTTACCTTGCACTTCCCCCAAGCTGGTGCTGCAGCAGCACCTGTCTCTGGGATTATTTTTACCTCTTTTTGGCATCACTGTCTCCTCCCGCACAAACCCAGCTCCTATAAATAACTCCAACCCACACTGGTGCTGCCTCCCCCTCCTTCCCATCACTCCATCTTCCTTTCTCCTTGCCTTGCCTCTCCCTTTGCCTGTGGGGAGGAGACACTTTAAGAGCCTGGAGTGGGGGCTTTTATTGAAACCTCTCCATAGGGCATCTAAGGCATTTGGGGGCTATTGTGGAATTGGATTAAATTCAGAATAACCCCCCTGATTTTCTACCAACCCTCCCAAAATGACCCCATATCTGGGTTTGACTTCACTTCCTGTCTCCCCTTAAGATTTCCACCCCTCCATCCATGTCATTTCCTGGGGTTTTTTTACCCCCAGACCCTCTAAAAGTGAGTTTTTTCCTAGGGGAATGTTTGTAATCCTGTTTTTAATGTATGGTAGAGATTTGGGGGAGGGGGGAGCAGTAATAATTGCACCTGGATTATGACAGAGTCCCTTGGGAATTATCCATTTGTATAAATAATTGCTGGGTCTGGATGAGCACAGAAAGCTTGAAGAAGTCAAAACTACCCTGGTGGAAAGGGTGTTAATTTTTGGACCCCTTGGGAAAAGCCTAAAATGAATCTGGGGCTGGGGCAGAGGAAACTTTGCACCCTCTGCAAGGAAAAATCCATCTGAGAAGGCACCTGAACCCCAGGGGGGTTGCCTGGATGGCTGATTGGGCTTTTAGTTTGGCTTTTTCCAAAGGGAAATTTGCTGGGGATGGGGGTGGGGGTAATGAAATGCTGCTCACGTGCCCTAATGAAGTGCAGAAAAGACTCCAGCACTGGGCTGGAGGCAAATTAGATCTGGATTATTGGAGCAATGAGAATTGAATGATCTGAGATGGTATCGGAGGGGGAGAGAACTTCTTGCAGCACTGTGGATTTAATTACCTGAAAGAAAAGAAAAAGGTTTAAATGACCCCCCCATAACCCAGATTTGAGGAGGATGGCAGGGGAGGCACTGATGTCCATGGAGGTGATGCTGGGAGAGCAGGAATGCAGCAGCTGAGACATGTAGAAGGGGCTCCTGGGGTATCTCCATCTCTTCCTGGGGTGGATCACCCCAAATTTGTTGGTTGAGGAACTTTTTTTTTTTTTTTCTCTCCAATTCCTGTCTGGCTTTGGCTCCTTGGTCCTTTCCAAGAGTTCTTTGGGCATCTTTGCATCCCATTGAGTGGCCCAGAAGCCAGGTGGTTGGGAAACCCACTGCAGAGAGGTGCTCCTTGAGTTTTGAAATTAAAAAAAAATTTAAAATTTTAAAATAAAATAAAATAAAAAATCCTCTTCCATCAAATGTGCACCCACGGTGGCTCCTGGCACACAGGGGTGCTTGGGGCAAGCAGGACCCTGGTGGCTTCCTCCCCATTTTCCCTTGCATGAGAATCCTCAGGGCAGGTGGGCACATGGGAACATCCTCCCCCTGCCTGAGAGGGGAGGTCGTGGGGGCTCATTTCAGAGCAGAGAACAAACAGATTTAATTAAACATAACCTTCCCTCTAGCAAGAAAAGGAACCACCCTCTCCTCACGGAACAATTAGTATTTACAGCCCCCCCCCATCCTTTGCTCTGCTTGTCTTTTAATACCTTTCCTTTATTATCCCTGTCTGAGAGCAGGCACTGTTTGATTTCCATAAATTAGCATACGAAACCTGGCTGGAGAGGGGGGGGGGGAAGGAGGAGAAGAAGGTAAAAAAGGTGGAAAAAATGATATTTTTTTAGCAATGAACTCACTACAGAGGAAGACACAACAACACTCCCTGGATGGAGGAGGGAGGTGGAAGGAGGAGGTGGGAAATGATGTGTTGGTTTGTTTCTTGTTTTCTTTTTTCTTTTTTTATTTTTATTTTTTTTTATTTATTTTTTGTATTATTTTTTAAAGTTCACCCTGTCTCTGGTGTTTCTCAGCAGATAAAAGCTTCCACTGGGCTGGGCAGGGAGCCAAAATCCCTGTTTATCTGCACACAAATACAAAATATGATCTGCACGACAGCTGCTAATTCATTTAGTTTAGTTTTTCTGTTTGGGTTGGTTCTTTTTTGGGGTTTTCTTCCCCCCCCCCATCCCTCATGGGGAGGATCCACCACTCTCCAGCTTTTCCACCCAATGTCATCTCAATGCTCCTGGGTGTGAGGAAAACTCTGGTTATCCCCAAGGATGGGATGCAACCTAACCTGGGGCTCTGGAGGCTTGTTTGGCTTCCAGACTGGTTTGTACTGGGGTTTTAGTGAAATCCCATCATGGGAGCATCTCCCAGCTGGAGAGGAGGATGAGGACCACAATGGCCCCATCTCCAATGTGCCTTTGGGTGGTGTGAGCTGGGTGTGCAGTGAACAAAAAGAACTCAGTGTCCAAGTTTGGATGGGTGGGGAAGGCTGAATACTCAACCTGCTCAGTTCAGACCCTAAAAAAATGGCATTTAGGAGGGGTGGGAAGGTCACCTGGGAGACCTCCTGGTGAATTGCTGGTGCAGCCACCAAGAGCTGAATGGCTGAGGGTTTTTTTGGGTACTTTTCCTCCTGATGCTGGTTCCTAGGGGCTAAGAGCTGGGAGAGAGGACTTGGTGTTAGGGAGCTGTGGGGATGAAGCTTCTCCCCATCCCTTGGGGCTTCTCTTTTGGTGGGGTGACCCAGAGAGCTCCTCTGAAACCCCAGCCCCATGGAGAGGTTTCCCCAAACACCTCCTGTTTGGCCTGGCAGAAAGAAGAGCAGCTTGGAGGCTTTTCCATCCATGAGGAGAAGATTGTCCCTCCGGCCAACTCATTGCCAAAACCCAGATGGATTTGGGGCAGAGATGGACAGGGAGCACTTTTTGGGGGGGTTTGCCCTGAAGGAGCCATTTCCCTGCTGACCCAGCCTCAGAGTGGGGTTATTAGTTCCCTTTATCAAAAATAACCACTTTGCAGGTGGGAAGTATTATCTGCAGCTGTTCAATCAACTGTCCTGATTCTGTAGGTCTGACTGATGGCTGTGTGGAGGTGACATCCCATCTGCTCCCAGTATTTTTGGGGAAAAAGAAAGGTAAAGAGGATATTTTTATATTTTTGCAGCAGATTCTGACGACTCCAGTCACAAAACTCCCGGGGCTGTTGCTCAGCTCCTGTCCCTACAGTGCCAAAATGAAATCTGGCAGGTGATTTCTGGGAAGTCCTGGTTTTTTAGTGTATTTCAGACTATTTGGAGGATGGGGAATGGGCTGAAACGTGGAATGGGGTTTGAGGAGTTGTTAGAGGAGCACCAGGACTCCAACTGCTCTCCCCAAAGAGGAAGAAATTCCCAGGAATCCAATTTCCCCACCATATCTAAAAGAGGTTTTTAGTTCAAATCTCATGGAGAATTTTTTTTTCCCCTTTTTTAAAGCTGAGTTTAAGTTAAGCTTAAGTTTCTTTTTCCCTCTGGGAATGCAGTCCTCAGAGAGAAAGGAAGAAAGAAAACAAGATTTTTAGAGAGGCCTCCACCAGGGTCCCCTGAGCACACACCACCCTAATACAAAGAAGAGCAACCCATGGGGAGAAAAAAAAAAGAGAAAATCATCATTTGCAGCCAGGAGAGAGAAAAACAAGGGGTGAGGAGCTGGAAGCTGGAAAATGCCTTCTTTATTTTTTTTTTTTTTGCATATCACTGTACTCAGCAACCCTAAAACTACCCCATTGCCCCCTCCCCAGTTTGTGGGATGCTGGGTTATCCCTGGCCTTGCCCTCTCTGTTTTGCTTTTGGCCCCTGTCTTTTGATTTCTGAATGAATAAATATGTGTAGATATTAAAGGTAAGTACAGAAATATATTTAAAAAAAGGACTATGCAAAAAAGAAATAAAATGCATGTAGAAAATAAATACATAAACAGAAATAAACATAGAAAAAATCTATAAAGGTATAAAATATCTGTAGGTAAAGGTGTAAAATATGTGACTAGTGGAGTCCCTCAGGGGTCGGTACTGGGACCGGTGTTGTTCAATATCTTCATCAACGACTTGGATGAGGGTATAGAATGTACCCTCAGCAAGTTTGCTGATGACACTAAGCTGGGAGGAGTGGCTGACACACCAGAAGGCTGTGCTGCCATTCAGAGAGACTTAGACAGGCTGGAGAGTTGGGCAGGGAGAAACATGATGAAATTCAACAAGGGGAAGTGTAGAGTTTTGCATTTGGGGAAGAACAACACGATGGCCCAGTATAGGTTGGGGGCTGACCTGCTGGAGAGCAGTGGAGGTGAAAGAGACCTGGGGGTCCTGGTAGACAAGAGGATGACCATGAGCCAGCAATGTGCCTTGTGGCCAAGAAGGCCAATGGCATCCTGGGGTGCATTAGAAAGGGGGTGGTTAGTAGGTCAAGAGAGGTTCTCCTCCCCCTCTATTCTGCATTGGTGAGGCCGCACCTGGAGTATTGTGTCCAGTTCTGGGCCCCTCAGTTCAAGAAGGACAGGGAAGTGCTTGAAAGAGTCCAGCGCAGAGCTACTAAGATGATGAAGGGAGTGGAACATCTCCCTTATGAGGAAAGGCTGAGGGAGCTGGGTCTCTTTAGTCTGGAGAAAAGGAGACTGAGGGGTGACCTCATCAATGTGTTCAAATATGTAAGGGGTGAGTGTCAGGGAGATGGAGTTAGGCTCTTCTCAGTGGTGACCAGTGATAGGACAAGGGGTAATGGGTGTAAATTGGAGCACAGGAGGTTCAAGTTGAATATCTGGAAACATTTTTTTCCTGTAAGGGTGACAGAGCCCTGGAACAGGCTGCCCAGAGGGGTCGTGGAGTCTCCTTCACTGGAGACATTCAAAACCCCCCTGGACACGTTCCTATGCGAAGTGCTCTAGGTGACCCTGCTCTGGCAGGGGGGGTTGGACAAGATGATCTTTTGAGGTCCCTTCCAACCCCTAGGATTCTGTGATTCTATGATAAGATACATAAAAATTAAAATATATAGAAATGAATATAAAAATGAGTATACATCAACCAAAATTCATAAAAATAAACCTATCTACATATATATCCCCACCCCACCCCACATGTACCTCCAGTTCTCCATCCCTCTCCTTTTTTTTTTTTTTATTTTTCTTAAAGCAAGTTGATTTTTTTCACTTGCTAATCCTTTGACTGTCTCCTCTCTTCCCCTCACAAATCCCTGCAGCTGTTAGGACTTCAAATCCTTCAGCCATCAAGAGAAGCAAGAAAAAAAAAAAAGGGGGGGAGAAAAAAAGCAGAAAGGGTGGGGGAATAAAAGAGCACAAAAGCACCAGAGCCTGGAGAAAGGCCCTGATGATGCAGTTGATGCATAAACCAGGGAAAATATCTGGCACTCATCGTATCATTAATCTGTCTAAAGTGGCTTTGATCTCTTCTGCTTTAATTAACTTATAATTATAATGTGATTATGTTGTTTTTTGGTGGGGATGAAGTGGTTTTTGCAGCAGGGGTGGGCTCTGTGCTTTGCTGGCCCCATGGGATGGCCCTCAGTGCTCAGGTCCCTTAGGCCCGGGGTGTGGGGGGGGATAAAATTAATTTATTTTGAGCATCCCTTGGGGCCCTGAGCTCCAAAATACCCTTCTGAAAAAGTCATTTAGCAGGAAAAAATTAATAAACCCACTGGTGGCAATTTGAGTTTTGGGGTCATCCAGTTCAGCACCTGGCAGCAGGAAGGGTCTCTCTGGTGTCTCCCATCCCCAGTTTGAATTTGGGATTTTTGGCTTGATTTTGGCAGTGATGAAGCAATTTGGGAATTGACCAGATTCCTAAAACAAGAAGAGGGGGAAGAAATTGGGGTGAGGTGCATTGGGCTGACCCCAAATCTCTGCTCCATGCTTTTGGGGACTTCTGCCATGAGTACCCCTTGAGAGGAAGGACAGGCATGGGGATGGGGATGGGGATAGGGACCTGGTGGTGCTCATCACTGCTTTGGTAGAGGTTTTCAACTTTATTTTGGGGTCTTTTTTGTCTCCTTTCACATTTCTCCAACGTTTGATTGCTTTATAAGCCCGAGGCTGGATATTTGGCTTTTCCAAGTGGGTCACCTGTGCTCTGCAAATTGGTTTCCTTCTGGAAGAATTGCTGGGGATTGTAGGGTCAGAAGTGCAAAAATAACCCCAAACCTTCCTTTGGGCAGGTGCTGAGAGGTGTGTTTGCCTGGGAAGGGGAGGGAAGTGGGATAAAAGTGGGATAATGCCAGCTGAGACCCCCTTGGATAATACATACCCCTTCCCCCCCTCCCCAATTGCTGTCGAGTGGCTGCTTTGCACCAAAAAAAAAAAAAAAAGGGATTTGTGCAATGTGGAGGACAAAAAAATCCAATTTAAGTTGGGTTTGGGTCTTGCTCATCTTCCACAAGGGCTCTGCACGTCTCTCCAGCCACCCCCAAATCCTTGAAGCACTGGGGGCTGCTCCTCTGCCTCCTTTCTGCTTCTTGGTTGCTGTTTTTTTTATTTTTTTTCTGCTGTGTGAGTGGTTTCTGCAGCCAAATTACAAATGAAGGTGGGGAGGTTGGGGTAGCTGCTATCAGAGCACTGTGTGCATCTGCAGTTCCTGGTGCTGGTCCCTGGGCAGGAAAATCAGGGGCTTTAGTGGACACTGATGAGTTTTGGGTGGTTTTGTGGGTGGAGCTGTAAGGGGAAAGGACAAATGCATCCCTCCAAAACCCAATGGAATAACCAAGAATTAAAAGCAGGATGATTTCCTTGGAAGCTTTTGGAGCCAAGAGCTGGGGAGGATGGTTACTGAAGGGCTACACCACTGGCAGGCTCCTCCTGGGTCACCTGAATCCATCACTTTGTGTAATCCTTATTCTTCTCTTAAGAAAAAAATAAATGGTAACTCGTGGGTTGCTCCAGGTGCCCCTTTTGGATGTGCCTGAGGGTGGTGGTGGCAGCGAGAGGAGGCAGTTGGGATGGGGTAGGAGAGGAAAAGTGGGATCTGGGTGATGGTCTGGATGTGCAAGAGAAATAAAATGAGATCTGGGTGATGGTTTGTATAGATTAGGAGAGGAAAAGTGAGATTTGGGTGATGGTTTGGATGAGCAGAGGAAGAAAAGTTTGGGCTGTTTGAAGCTGTTTTCATTGATTAAAGCATCATGGCCTGAGACTGGGCTGACCCAAGCCCTTGGCTTCTCTGACCCCCCTGGGATGGGCCATTTGTCTGTCTGCAGCACAGCAGCCTCTGGAGAAGGAGAGAGGTGGAAGTGGCTCCAACTTTCCTGCCCAGCTCAGAAATTCAATTAAAATGAAACGTTTATTGATTTTGCAATCAAGGTTTCAGGACTCTTCTGCTGAGATAATCAGCCCCGTGGGAAAGCTGGGGTTATGTGGCTGCTGCAAAAGGCAGCTGAGCATTTCCACTGGGTTCCTGGAATTCTTCAAGGGGAGGAACGTGGCCAAGAATCATAGAATCATAGAATTGGCTGGGTTGGAAGGGAGCTCGGAGCTCATCAAGTCCAACCCTTGCTCCACTCCCCCCGTGGTTCCCAGCCCATGGCACTCAGTGCCACATCCAGGCTCTTTGGAAATCTCTCCAGACACGGAGAATCCACTACTTCCCTGGGCAGCCCATTCCAATGCCTGATCACCCTCTCCAGAAAGAAATTCTTTCTCATCTCCAACCTAAACCTCCCCTGGCACAACTTGAGACCCTGCCCTCTTGTCTTGCTGAGAGTTGCCTGGGAAAAGAGCCCAACCCTCCCCTGGCTCCAACCTCCTTTCAGGGAGTTGCAGAGAGTGATGAGGTCTCCCCTGAGCCTCCTCTTCTCCAGCCTCAACACCCCCAGCTCCCTCAGCCCTTCCTCACAGCAATTCTGCTGGATCCCTTCACAGCTTCCTTGCTCTTCTCTGGACCTGCTCCAGCACCTCAAGCTCCTTCCTGAGCTGAGGGGCCCAGAACTGGACACACCTCTTGGCATCTCCTGGGGATGTTTGGTGGTGGTGATGCTTTGGGGCCATAGAAAATGGAGAGGGTCCCCTCCCACAAGGGTCTCTGGGGTGTGCCAGTGTCCTGTCCCCAAACTCCAGGTCATGGAGCAGCCCAAGTTCAAAGCTTGGGGAGCTGGAGGTTGTCTGGGGGGCTCCATGGACCTGCTCCAATTTTGCTCACTGGAGCTGGGGAGGTGCTGGGGTTGTCCCCCAGCAGAGATGTCCAAGGCTGTGACATAGTGGGGACCATGTCCAGGGCTGTGACATCCTGCCAGAAGATGCTCATGGAGAAGGTTGTGATGAAGATCTGACAGGCTGGGAAACAGACACCTGCCAGGAGGAGAAATACCACATTTCACCCCAAAATTGCATTGCTTGGTGGCAGCTGTAGAGTGACACAGGTGAGACCAAAACTGAAGGGACCGAGGTTGTCCCCATCCCTGGGGCCACCTACAGGTGCTGTGGGAGTGTCCTTTTTATCCAAAACATCACTTGGGTGCTGGGATAGGTTAGGAATATCACTTGCAAAATTCAAGAGCTGGTTCCTAAAGATGGATTTGGGTCCCCAGGCAACTGCTGTGGAACTCAGGCTTGGTGAGAGGGCCAGGTGGAGGTGGCAGAGGGTTGGTGCATCCCACAGGAGATACCCTGATTGAGTTACAATCCATCAAACAAAATCCCAACACCTGGCAGAAATCCTGCTGGATTCTCCAGGATCCTGTTTGGGAGCAGAGAGGTCCAGAGAGAACAGAAATGTTTTGTGTCATCTCTTTTTTTAAACTTTTTTTTTTTTTAATTAAAACTGAAAGACTTGTTTCCTCCACTTTGAAGTATTTGGCTTTCCATCTGGGTTTGAAATACAGGAGCTGATGTTTCAGAAGAGCCTTAGTTGAGGAGTTTTCCTCTGGAGAGATGGGGAAATCTGGATTTTTTTTTTTTAAATTTGCTTTCATTTTCCTTGGAGAACAGTAGAAAAAAATCTAAATTTCATCTTCTGTTTCTCAGCTTGGAGGTTATCTGCTCAGAGGTGTAGCTGATAATAAACCAGGGTTTCTTCATGCAGGACATTTCTACCAAGATCACCCTGCAAGGGCAAAGTGGAAAAAAATCCTCCCTGGAAAAAAAAATCAACCAGCTCTTGAGCTCTTTTCCCATCAGCCCTAATATGAGAGGAATTCCCTTTTTTTTTTGCTTGTTTTCTTTTGCCTTTATTCAGGGAGCAGCTCCCAAGAGGGTCTGCAACATCAGGACCAACTTCAGCTCCCCTGTTGGCATCCCAAATCCTGAGGAAATCCACACAGAAAATTCTGGTCTGAGGTTTCCCTCCAGGGAAATAGTAACAAATCTCATTTTTATCCCATCAAATAGTGACAAATATAATTTTTATCCCATCAAATTGTGCCATATTTCATTTTTATCCCATCAAATTGTGCCATATTTCATTTTTTCCCATCAAACTCACCCCAAAAAGCCAAAATATCTCAATGAGGGTTGGGGCACGTTGGGATTTTGGGTCAAACCAAAGAAGGAAGGTGTTGCCATATCCTGCCTGGCTGCTCCCTCCTGGCTGCTCCTGAATCCCAGCTCATTCCTTGGTGTCTTATTCATCATGATTAAGCCTTAAAATTGGCCCAAGACAGGGAAAAAGGCACCGATTAGCAGCTTTATTCCAGCAATCTGTCTTCCTTTCAAGGCCTGGGCTCACCAGAGAGGGACCAGCAGCAAATGAAAAAAAAAAAAAAGAAAGACTTAAACGTCCCCAAATGACTTCCCAAATGTTTAACTAAGAATTCCATCAGTCTTTTCCCTTTTTGACCAGGCTGGAAAAGAGATGATTTACAGCTCTTTGCTGCCTCAGTCTCACCCTGGTGAGTTCAGGGAGGGAGGAAGAGGAGCACAAGAGGGGTGGTGAAGGCTGAGGCTTGAGAGTTCAAATTAAAAAAAAAAAATAAAATCAGAATATTATTTTTTTTAACCCTTGGTATTTAAAAGTTCAGGTTGAAAAATAGGAAGTGGGGAAGGGGAAAGATGGGGAGGGGGGTGTGAAATGCTTTGAGTGAAGCCATCATTTTTATAAAGCTTTCAGTATTCAGCCTTTGTACAGATTATATATATATATTTATATTTATATATTTCCTCCCTGCTCTGGGGTGGAAGCATTTATCTGGGCCCCTCAGTTTAAGAAGGATGTAGAGGTCCTGGAACAGGTCCAAAGGAGGGCAACCAGGCTGGTGAAGGGACTCGAGCACAGGCCCTATGAGGAGAGGCTGAGAGAGCTGGGGCTGTTCAGCCTGAAGAAGAGGAGGCTCAGGGGAGACCTCATTGCTGTCTACAACTACCTGAAAGGAGGCTGTAGCGAGGTGGGAACTGGACTCTTTTCACAGATGACCTTCAACAAGACAAGAGGACACAGTCTTAAGTTGTGCCAGGGGAGGTTTAGGTTAGATATTAGAAAGAATTTCTTCACGGAGAGGGTGATCAGGCTATGGAATGGACTGCCCGGTGAGGTGGTAGATTCTCCGTCCCTGGAGACATTTAAAAAAAGACTGGATGTGGCACTCAGTGCCATGGTCTAGCAACTGCTCCGGTGGGTCAAGGGTTGGACTAGATGATCTCTGAGGTCCCTTCCAACCCGGCTAATTCTATGATTCTATGATTCTATGATTCTATGATCAATATGCTGAGGAAAATTTGTTCCATCAGATCCCAACCTCCCAGGGCTGGGCTTTAGGATCATAGAATCATAGAATTGGCTGGGTTGGAAGGGAGCTCAGAGCTCATCAAGTCCAACCCTTGCTCCACTCCCCCCGTGGTTCCCAGCCCATGGCACTCAGTGCCACATCCAGGCTCTTTGGAAATCTCTCCAGACACGGAGAATCCACTACTTCCCTGGGCAGCCCATTCCAATGTCTGATCACCCTCTCCAGAAAGAAATTCTTTCTCATCTCCAACCTAAACCTCCCCTGGCACAACTTGAGACCCTGCCCTCTTGTCTTGCTGAGAGTTGCCTGGGAAAAGAGCCCAACCCCCCCCTGGCTCCAACCTCCTTTCAGGGAGTTGCAGAGAGTGATGAGGTCTCCCCTGAGCCTCCTCTTCTCCAGCCTCAACACCCCCAGCTCCCTCAGCCTCTCTGAAGCCAGCAGGATTCTGTGACATGGGGATGCATTTATCCCCAAATTTGGCTTAAATGTAACATTAACACCACCCAGTTAGTTTCTCTCTGTCACTAAATGGTTTGTAACCCCCACTCCCCTGTTTTTTTTGTTTTACATTATCCCATTAAAGACAAGGTTGAATCTCTATTACCTGGGCTGGCTGTCCTTGAGCCCCTTCCTTGCCTTTATAGAATCATAGAATCATAGAATTAGCCGGGTTGGAAGGGACCTCAGAGATCATCTAGTCCAACCCTTGACCCACCGGAGCAGTTGCTAGACCATGGCACTGAGTGCCACATCCAGTCTTTTTTTAAATGTCTCCAGGGACGGAGAATCTACCACCTCACCGGGCAGTCCATTCCATAGCCTGATCACCCTCTCCGTGAAGAAATTCTTTCTAATATCTAACCTAAACCTCCCCTGGCACAACTTAAGACTGTGTCCTCTTGTCTTGTTGAAGGTCGTCTGTGAAAAGAGTCCAGTTCCCACCTCGCTACAGCCTCCTTTCAGGGAGTTGTAGACAGCAATGAGGTCTCCCCTGAGCCTCCTCTTCTCCAGGCTGAACAGCCCCAGCTCTCTCAGCCTCTCCTCATAGGGCCTGTGCTCGAGTCCCTTCACCAGCCTGGTTGCCCTCCTTTGGACCTGTTCCAGGACCTCTACATCCTTCTTAAACTGAGGGGCCCAGAACTGGACACAGGACTCGAGGTGTGGCCTCACCAGCGCTGAGTACAGGGGAAGAATCACCTCCCTGGACCTGCTGGTGACGCTGTTTCTGATACAGGCCAGGATGCCATTGGCCTTCTTGGCCACCTGGGCACACTGCTGGCTCATGTTCAGTTTCTTGTCAATACAGACTCCCAACTAATTTGAGTGGGGGGGAGGGGGATGGGCTGTGTGCTACTGTTAATTTGAGGCCACCTTTGCTAGGAGCTTCTCCCTCTTTTGATGAACCTGAGCAAAGCTGTGAGAGGTGTTCTGCTGACTCCACATCCTCAGCACCTCTGCTTTGGGCTCTCAGGGTTTCCAGGGTTCTTTTTTTTTTATTTTTTATTTTATTTCTTGGTGTCACCCCCTTGGGCAGTGGTGATGCTCTGCCAGGGGTGAAGGGCAGGGATGAAGAGCCAGAGGGGAGAGAGCTGCAGGGAACAGGATGGTTCTGAAGCATGGAGAAATTGTAGGACTCCCCTGGGAGGCTGAGTTGGTGATGGGGAGGTGAGGGATGGAGGGGCCCTGATCCCAAATTGATCCCAAATGGAGCCTGCTGCCTGTCCTGTACCCCAACACTGCCTGTCCTGTCCTGTACCCCAACACTGCTGCCTGTCCTGTACCCCAACACTGCCTGTCCTGTCCTGTCCTGTACCCCAACACTGCTGCCTGTCCTGCCTGTTGTGGGTACCCAACCCCAATTCCCTCTACCTCCGTGCTCTCATGCCATTTAAAAGGCATTTCTTCTTATTTCAGAGGTTTCCTGCACCCAGATGGGTCTTTTCTTTTTTTCTTCTCCTTTGTGTTGGAACACCTGAACCCCACATTTATTTCAATATTTTCCCTCCTGATGGATCCCACTGGTGTGTCCTCAGCTGAGGGGAGCCCTGGAGATGTGGTGCTGGCACAACAGTTGGATTTGATGACCTTAAAGGTCTTTTCCCACTAAAATGAATCCTGATTCCTGGTGCAGGAAAGCCCAGCTGGGAGCAGGGCTGTGAAGGATGGAGCTGGAGAAAGGATGGAGTTGAAGGAGCACAGAGGAGGAGGAATTGGGGTAAGAAAAGGTCAAACCCATCAGTGTGAAAACCCTTCTGGGTGGGTCCCTCTGCAGGGGCTGCAGGTTGGAGGGGTCACCCTTGAGGGGTCACCTTGGGAGGTCACCCTTGGGGGGTCACCCTTGCAAACCCCATTTTTCTCAGGAACAACCCCACCCCCCCCAGCTTTCCCCTTGCCCCCTGCACAGCTTCTGCTGCCAGCGTGAGGCTGAGGAGCAGAGCGAGGGGCTGAAGGTGGAGGGAGTTTGAGTCCCAGGGGAATGGGGGGAGGTGGTGGTGGGGTGTGTGTGGGGGGAGAGCAGCTAAATCTGGCTGCTGGGTGAGTCATGGCACCAGGGATTTGCTCAGGCACCCTGGAGGAGTTTGCTGGCTCCTGGTGAGCAAAGCTTCAGAGGAGAAGAAAGGAGCTGCTGAGCTCTGAATCCAAACTGATTTGCAGAAGGATGGATTTGCCCTGGCCCCACATCCAACCTGCCTGGCTTGGGGGAGGGGGAGTTTATTTCCTTTTAAAAAAATATTATTTATTTAATTATTTAAAGTAATTTTTTTAGATCATTTTTACTTTATTGTGAAGTTTCTCAGAGCTGGAAACAAGACCTGAAATAAGCTGTGATCCATTGTTTGCAGAGGTAACAGAGGAGATGTAACCCACAGGAAAGCTGGGGAGGGACTTGGGACAAGGGCCTGGAGGGATAAGATGAGGAGGAATGGCTTGGAACTGGGAGAGAGAGGGGAGATTGAGGTTGGAGATGGGGAAGAAATTGTTTGGGGTGAGGGTGCTGAGCCCCTGGCCCAGGTTTCCCAGAGAAGCTGTGGCTGCCCCATCCCTGGCAGTGTTGAAGGTTGGATGGGGCTTGGAGCACCCTGGGCTGGTGGGAGGTGTCCCTGAGCATGGCAGGGGTGGCTTTAAGGTCCCTGCAACCCATTCCCTGATCCTATGATGCAACCACAACCTCCAGCATCAGCCCAGAGCACCCAAGCAGCAGCTGAGGTCCCATCTGGTGGCTCTGGGCCCTCTCTTGTTCCAACGTGAAGCATCTCAGCCGGGCAAGAGGGAGAACTGCCAGGTTTGCTGCCTCACTCCCAGGGGGAATAGGATTGAAGGGAGATGCAGGGAGTTTTTGCCAGATCTTTGCTTGTTCTTGGCAATGCCATCATCCAGCTCTGCCCTCTCCCTGGGGAGGAAAGGAGAAGTTCAACAAGAAGGGAAACTGGCGGCTTTTGTACCCGGCCCTTTCTTTTCTTGGCTGCCGGAGGATTTACCAATTAAGTGGTTGTTTAGGACTCTAAACCTCCTAATCAGATCTGCCAGAGGCCTTGATGAGAGCTTTTCAATTCCCTTCCTCTTTGCTTTATTTATTTTTATTCTTTTAAATTTTTTTGGCATGTTTTAAAGGTTCATTAAAGCTCCACAAAGGAAGGCAGAGATTTTCTCAAGCCACGTTCCTCTCCCCAGAATAATTGCCCTGGTGGCTCTTGCCCAGTGTTTGCCACCACCACTTGCTCTTCTGCCCACTGCCATGCTGGTAGGAGCTGGGAATGGGATGCTTTTCCCTGGGAAGTGTTTTACTCTTCCCTTCCTCATTTCCCCCTTTTGTATTTTGTGTCTTTTTCCTCCTTTTCTTTCTACAAAGGCCGTGGCAAGCCCTGAGGAAAAGGGAGCATGTTGGGTCAGCTCCATGCTTGGCCTCCATATTCCTTCTGGGCTTTTTGCTGTTCTCATTCCAGCTCTTGCTGTTTCCAGCCTTGGAAACTAAACCTCTCCCCGAAGAGCATGAGTCCTTCAAGGGGAGCAGATGGCTGATGAGGAGGAAAGTCGTGGGCAGGAGGATGCAGATGACATTTGGATGTCTTTGCAAGATTCCTCTTGTCAGGGCCATGCTGGGGGAGAAATGCATCACCCAGCTTGGCTTCTTGCAGGTTCTGTCCCTCAGTCCCTCAGGTTTGGGGTATTTCAGGAAGATTTTCTGCTTTTGCAACACTTTTAATATCTCCCCACAAACATAATATTAAAGCTCCTCCCAGAGCATTTTGGAACATCCCCCAGACTTTTCAGGAGATGCTGCTCCAAACCAGACCTCTTCCATATCCCCTCCATGGGCACCTTTGAGATGAGATCTTCTCCATTGACAAACCTGCAGATTTTCAGGCTGTCAGAATTTCTCCTGGGACTGAAATTCCATGTTTTGCTCAGCTGCAATTACTGGGATCACCACACGCCACTTGTGCCACCCGAGCGTGTGGGAGATTTCAGGAAAACCACAATTTCCAGTGGGGGTTTTATCTTTCAGAAGTGGGGGCTTTATCTTTCAGAAGTTGGGGTTTATTTGCAGCAGAACAGGAGCTGCCTAAAAGAAACTCTTGCTTCCCAGCCCACTGCCCAGCACATTTGATGTTTAATGTTGAAGAAAAAAGGGGGAGAGAGAAAAATCCCGATCATAATTTATGCAAAAAAATAAAATACTGGGGAGTTTCTCAAAGCTACTTATCAGCTGCCAAACTTCAGCAGCTCTCTTCAACACTGCAAAACTCTGCTCTCAGCTGAGCCTACTGCACATTTAATTCTCTGTGCAGCCATCTCCTTCACGTTGCCAGGCGGCTTAAGATGCTTTAATGTGCGCGGGGAAGCTGGGGGGGACACGTGGAATTAAGTCTTGCAGAACACCCTTCAACAGCAGAGATCAAAGCAATTTGCAGCAGAAATGTGCATCATTATCTCGACTTTACAGGGAAACTGAGGCTTAAAGAGGGGAAATCTCCCAGCAGACAAAGGCTTGGAGGCAGGGAGGGGTGGAAAGAGGATTCCCAAATCCTCCTCCTGCTGACGAGGCGAAAGCGCGGAGCGCTGACACTGCCGGGGAAGGTGGTTGGGAGCCTGCAAAGGATGAAGGCTCCAAAAAGGGAATAACAGGGTTTGAAAGAAGAAATGCATTGAGATGCAAACAGATTCTCCCCCCAAAAATGACAGCTTGAAAGATTTGCTGTGTGGGAAGCTATCTGAAGGAGAAAACTCAGTATTTGAATGCGCTGATCCTGTCCTGTGTGACCAAACCCTGTCCTTGCTTTTCATGCTGTGAGTTGGGGTGACCCAACCTGTTTGCTGTCCATAGCTTCTACCTCACCCCCAAACTCCTTGCTCCCTTGATATAGCACTCCATAGACCATGTCTCTGAGATGACATGGGAATTCAGGATGCACCCACATGTTGGCTTCATGCCTCTCCATGACCATGTTGGCCGTGTAAGTGTCCCCCAGAATCCCATTTCTTGTCCTTCTGTGATGGTGATTTCTTCCAGAAAATATTTCTTGTTCTCAGTCCTTGTTTAGCAGAGCTGGAGGATGCTCCACACACCCGCCCAAGGCTCTTTGTTTCCAAAAGCCCTCAAGATAGTACCCAGGCTTTCTTTGCCATAATTAAATTTTGCTTCGCAACCACCAAAGAAAAAAAAAACCTCTCCTGACAACTGGTGAAAAATAATTAGCAGCACATTGTGTCATTAAACACCAGACTTTAATTAAATTGCATAGAGATAACTTTCTTTAACAACTGGAAGTCTGGAGCCTCCAGACAGCCAAGGACTTGGCAAAATGGAGTAAAAGGGCCCATAAAATAGACTTGAGTCAAGGCCTTTCCTCTGGCTGCTGAAGCACCTGCCTAAGTGGGGCATCACATTGAATCTGCCACCTGAAAAGACCCTATTAGCTTTTTTTTCTTCTCTGTTTTTCATCTTTTTGGAGCTCATGGGTGTCTGTTGGGGTTGGGTTTCATCCTGGGAGAAGCTGCTGCTCTTCTGTTGATCTCCTCGTGTTTGGCAAATTCTTTTTTCACCTTTGTGCCTTGGGAAAAGAGGTTTCCCTCTGGAATTTGGTGTGACAGCAACTCCATGGAGGTCACCCAAGCAATTTGTCAGTGTCCCATACTCATCCAAATGGTGCCTTTAGTGGGCTGACTCCAGAGAGAGCTTCTAGGCCACCCTGTCCTGTTGTTTGCCCCTGTCCTGGAGCTTCTCTGGAGGGGTGGGGAACCTTGAACCATTTTCAAGGTTGCTTTGGGTCTCCAAGCTGATTGCAAGGTGTGCATTTGCTTTCCTACAGCTCTCTGCTTGGTGTCTGCAAGCTGTTTGCACTGCTCGTGGACTTCTTGAGGTGTTGGTGCAAGTTTAGTGGGTAAAAAGGCAGCAGTTGCACCAGTAGTGAGGGAGAGAAGGTGCTCCTGGGTTTGCACTCACTTTTTGAGCTGAAATGTGTTTCTGTTTTCCTACTCTCATTCCTTGCCCTAAATACCACTGCAGTCCCTCCCCAGCCCAGCCAGTGGTTTTCTGCTGACTTCTCCCACCACGGGTGCAGAAGCAGAAAGCTCCTCCTATGAAAATTCCCTGACTGCTTTCTCACACCTCTCTGCCAGCCCTGGAAAAAGAGTTTTGTCCAGAGGAGAAACCCCCCCAGCTGCACCCTCACTCCAACATGGAGCCCAAACACAAAGGGGCAGCTCCTTCCCTGGCCTTTACCCACCCGTCTTCCCCTGGCAGTGTTACACCAGGCACTTTCATGCAAATACCAAAGGTTTTGGGTTTGATTTGATTTTTTTTTTTCCCTCCTTTAAAATAAAGTAAAATCATTAAAATTCAACTGCTGCTCTCTCACTCTTTGCTCTGTCTTTCATCCTCACCTCTTCCAGCTGGAGTAACATTCTTCCCCCCTTACATCCTTAGCTGGAATTCCTCCTGGGAGAAGATTTATGCTGAAAGGATCTTGTTGCTGATTTACAGGAGCAGAAAGGAGCCAGGTCAGACGTTACAGGTGACTCTTTGCTCACCATCATGTTGCAGCATCCCTGAAAGCTGCTCCTCTGTGAGCAGATGTCGTGCCAAATCTCCAAAGAGCTCATAAAGAGAGGAAGCAAAAGGCAAGCGAGATGTCTCCTCACTGAAAGGGACATTTCTACAAATTCCTCCAGGTGTTTTTCCTCCTTGTAAAACTCCCCAGTACAGACCAAGGTTGGGTCTCTAAAGGAAACAGTCACATGTTGGGCAGGATTGTGGATGTGCCCAGAATTGAGCATGATGCTCGTAGAGGAGGGCAAGGTCTCCTCTAAAAAGCTGGTTAAAAAAAACCCTGAAAAAGCAAAATTCTCTCTCCCAGCTCAAGGCAAAGGTTTGCAAAGTGAGGGGCTCTCATCCCCTCCTGGCTTTTTTCCCCCTCCCTGTGTGAGCTGGGTCATGATCTTTCCCTTTTACCTCCTCAATGCTTTGATTTATTATTGCTGGGTTTGCTCAAAAGCACCAAGGAACCTGGGGCTCTGGCTCCCATTTCCCCAGGGCCAGCAGAGAAGTGAAAGCTCCACACAGCACAAAAAATTATTTTTCATATGTTTTTAAACCATTTTTGTGAAACATAACTTTCTTTGCTTTTTTTGTTTGTGGGTTTTCTTTTTTTTCCTTTTGCTCTGCAAAATAACTTCTTGTTCCTCTGGTTGGTGGGGCAGGAGATGTACAGGACCTGGCTGCTCCTCTGAATCATAGAATCACAGAATTAGCCGGGTTGGAAGGGACCTCAGAGATCATCTAGTCCAACCCTTGACCCACCGGAGCAGTTGCTAGACCATGGCACTGAGTGCCACATCCAGTCTTTTTTTAAATGTCTCCAGGGACGGAGAATCTACCACCTCACCGGGCAGTCCATTCCATAGCCTAATCACCCTCTCCGTGAAGAAATTCTTTCTAATATCTAACCTAAACCTCCCCTGGCACAACTTAAGACTGTGTCCTCTTGTCTTGTTGAAGGTCGTCTGTGAAAAGAGTCCAGTTCCCACCTGGCTACAGCCTCCTTTCAGGGAGTTGTAGGCAGCAATGAGGTCTCCCCTGAGCCTCCTCTTCTCCAGGCTGAACAGCCCCAGCTCTCTCAGCCTCTCCTCATAGGGCCTGTGCTCGAGTCCCTTCACCAGCCTGGTTGCCCTCCTTTGGACCTGTTCCAGGACCTCTACATCCTTCTTAAACTGAGGGGCCCAGAACTGGACACAGGACTCGAGGTGTGGCCTCACCAGCGCTGAGTACAGGGGCAGAATCACCTCCCTGGACCTGCTGGCCACGCTATTTCTGATACAGGCCAGGATGCCATTGGCCTTCTTGGCCACCTGGGCACACTGCTGGCTCATGTTCAGTTTCTTGTCGATGCAGACACCCAGGTCCCTTTCTGCCTGGCTGCTCCTCTGCATCATTTCAGTTCAGCTCCAGACATTTTTACTTACAATATTTGGCTGCCAGCACCACAGCTTGTTCTGATGCTGAGCTGTGCATCCAATCGACCAGACATTTGTCTTGCCAGTGCCAGTGTTTCTCTCTTCAAAGGTCCAGCTCATTTTTTAAGGTCATTTTTAGGCTACTCACCCCATGGGATGCAAAATTCTCCCAAATTGCTTCTGGCTTCCATGCACGGATGTGTTTCCAGCCCCATGGAAAGTGTTGCTGCCTTCTTGATTTTCTAGATTTTGGGGTTGTTTGGTTTTTTATTGTGTGCTCCCAAGGCTGGGTGAAAGGATTTTCTCCCACCCTTTGCCCAAACCTAATGATTCAGAGGGCAGAAATACTGAGTGTGGTAACTGGCTTCAGCATCCTAGGGGATAACCCTGGAAATTGAGGGTCTGGCTTCAAATCTCTGTTCTTATCCCTACCCTTGGTGACAAATTCCCTTGGCTTTGGGAGTTTTGGGGGGGAAATTAGGGGGAAAACCCACAAAAATAAGGGAAAACTCCAGCATACTCAGGAGTGTGGAATGATAAGGCACCTATGTGCATTTGCAGGCCTGTGTTTGGAGGTTTGCTCAGTGTTGTATTTATCTTTGGGGAAAATAAGAATTTATTCCTTGGGGGAAGCATTTCTAGAGTCTGCCTGGCTTGGAAAATACTGTCTCTGAAGAGTGATTGTGGAGACTGGACTTCTCCAAGAGGAGAGCCTGGTGGGAAGGGTATTACAGGCTGGGGAAATGCAGGAGAAAGATGAGAAATGAGGTGGTCTGGGAAGAGCAGTCAGGGCCTGAAAAATGCTGCAAAAAAACCCAAGGGGGAAAATTTTTCTTGATAAGAGGGAAATCTCAGGAGTCTGATCCATAATAAGACTGTGCTGTGGCTGCAGCTGCTTTTTTATCCAGTTCTGCTGGGTGAGTGCTGAATTGGGATTGGGTTTGCAATGAGGAAGTCTCCACAATTCCCTTCCTCTTTCTGGGTTGTTTGGGGTTTTTTTTTCTGTGTGTGTGTGTTGCTTTTTTGCTTTTTGCATGTTTATGATCATGTCAGCTGCATCTTTTCCCCCTCTCCCCATCCCAACTTCAGCTCTGGTTTGTTCTGCCCATCTCCAGGTCCTTGGTGGTGGAGGGATTTAATGCTTAAGCACAGCCTATCGGAGCTCCTCACCTGCCCGAGGAGATGTGGGGAGTGATTTGCATATTTATTAAATATCTTTTTGGAGGATACACAAACCACATTGCTGCAGCTCACTCCTGATGCTGGGAGGTGAAGGGGGTGGGGAGGGGGGGGGGAGGAAACCTGCTGCAGAAGAGCAGGTTAAAAAAAAAAAAAAATTCAAGGTAAAATCAGCAGGGGTGATTCCAGGAGTCAGGATCTTGTTTGGGGTTTTTTTCCCCTCTTATTTCCCCCCTTTTTGCTAAACCTCCAGCAGCAAAACCATCCTGATGCTTCCAAAGGGTGGTCTGGAATTGGTGTTGGTGGTGAAGAAAGCACTCAGGGGGGTTAAAGCTCAAAGGGCTCTTGTTGGGCTAGAAATATCTTGTTTAATGTGAGCTTCATGGAGGAGGAGAGCATGGGTGGGGATGGGTGCTCTCAGAGCTGGAGCTCCATGGATTCTTGATGCCCACCACTTGGATGCTTTGCAGGATGCAGACAGAGGTGATGGGCAGTCCCTGGGCTGTTGTTTTGGGTTTTTTTCCTATATTGGTCAGCAATTCCTATATTCTGTACAGCACTGAGTCCTCTTGGGCTCGCCCCAAAAGAACTTTATTCTTATTTTAATTTTTGCTTCAATCCCAGTGAGCAACCAACTCTCCTGGTGCAGACCCAAAGCAGGGCTGTTGGGCAGCTTGTTTTAACCCATTTTCCCTAAGAGAACCCATCCTGTGCAACTGCTTCTGCTCCCTCCTTGTGCCAAAACCCTGAAATTTGGGACTGATTTGGTCAGTCATCCCAAAACCTCCATTCTGAGGCTTTTGAGCCAAAAAGCATCTTCTGCACTGGGAGGGCTGTGCACTGAAGTGATGCTGCAAGCCCTATCCTGGGCTTATCTTGCTTGCCTGGCTGTGGAGGAATTGACCTAAATGTCTTCAATTTGGGTCAAAATCAAGTTCTTTATGCTCGCAGTAGCATTCTGACCCAGCTGCTGGGAGATCTTGCATAATTCACCTTTCTTCCAAGGCAGAAAGCAACCAAGTTGCTGCTGAGGGGGGATGAAGGGAAAAAAAGCAAATCCCATTTACACCTTTGGGAAGGAGCCTTGAACATGGGAAAATAAATGGAAAACTTGGTTGAAAAGTTCCCAAATTTCACCTGTTTGCATTGATGTGTGCTGCCTGGTGCCTGCATTTTGTGGTGGGTGTTGGCAGTGCTCAGAGCTGGCATCCAGAGCAGAAAACATGTGCTTTTTTTAGGGATGGATGGATGTTCCCTGCTCCACGAAACATCTTACGTGCCCAAGGTGATACAGAGACTGTAAAAGCTCCCCTGACAATAAGTAAAAAATTTATTGTGGCTTCAAAGCCAGGGATTTATGGGCTGGGGAGGTAAAGCTGTGTGAAAGCAAAGTGGATGCTGGAAGTGAGGGAGGAGGAGGAGGAGGAGGAAGGTCTTGGGGATGCAGCTGGTGTTGGTCTGTTGGTAGAGAGGGTGGCTTGGAGCAAAGGTTAAAGAACCCAAGAGTGGTTTGGGTGTGAAGGGACCTTAATGTGAAGGGACCTACCTGATGTGTAGGATTTTCAATGTTTTATTGGGGAAAAAAAGCAGTTCTTTCCCCCGGCACAGCTCAGGCTGGGTGTGAGAGGGGCAATCCCTCTGGGCTCTGGATGCCGGGAGAGAAACAAACTTCATTTTAGGGGACATGGAGTGAATTTGGGAGGCAGAGATGAGATGTGAGAGGAGCTGACAGCTGTGAGAGGCCGGGGTGATGCAGGAGTGTCAGCAGTTGGGTGCTGCACCCCACGGCACCTCTCTTTAAGCAGATGTCAGCTCCTGTTTGCTCCCGTGGAGCCGGGTGATGAGGAGCATCAAAAAAAGCCTCTCACCCCTGTGCCAGCAGGGATTGCCCCCAGCTGAGCTCCTCTGCTCTTGGAAACCCCTCTGCCAAGGGTGTGGAGCTGGATTTTCCAGGCTAAAAGGAGAGGAGGGAGGTGGGAGGCAGCCCCCCCCCCCTGCTCCTAGACGGGTGAGGGCTGGGGGGAAGTGTCTGATCACGTTTGGCTGCATCCTGCTCAGCCCAACCTTGGCTTTCCCCAAGGTTTAGGGCATTTGTGGAGGAGCTGGGGTCGGGTGGGGATACAGGCAGGGTGGGAAGGGCTCCCACATGCCTCCTCCATCCCCGTTTGGGGAGCAACCACCTGGGATATGACCCCCTTATAGGGTCTGACAACCCCCTGGGGTATGGCCATCACGCAGCCCAGCTACTGGGTGACTTTTCCACGCAAAAATAGATATATTGTCAACATCCTAGAAATGCCCAGTCTGTGTAGGATACACCCTGGCTCAGCCCCTGAAATACCCATGAGGTTGAGGATGGTGGAGGAAGGCAAAAAAGGTGAAAAAAAGACCCCACAGCCTTTTGCAAGCGAGCGATACCGATGGGCATGGGCAAACAGAGCAGAGCTCCCCATGAGCAGGATGGCAGAGGGGCTGGGACATGCTGGCAACAGCACGGGGAGAAAGGGTCTATAAAATGTTTGAAAGAATTCCTAGGAAAGTGGAGGGTGTAATGGGAACTCAGTCTGTGCTCCCCAAGTCACCGGGCGAGCGGCCCCATGTGCAGCAAAGCCACCAGGGCAGAGCTGCTCCCAAAATAGGTTGTAGCAAAATAGATTGAAATCCTGATGGTTTATGGCCATGTGCAGCAGCTCAGAGCTGCTCTGGGGCTTCCCTCTGCTTTTAAAGGGTGGTTGTCCCTCTGTCCATGGGTCTGTCTGGCTGCTGGGGTTGGCACTGCATTGCACAGGTTGGGTTTGAGGCACCAGAGATGCTGCTGCAGATTCTGCCCCGCTGTGTGGAGCAGCTCCTGGTTCTGCCTTTGCACTGAAGATTTCACCCCCTCCAAGTGGCCCTGACTCTTAAGCCAAGGAGATTCCTGGGTTTTTAACAGCTGCCAAGTGCCAGCTCTGCAGAACCAGGCAGGGGCTTTGCAGATGTTTGGGACCAACCACCCCTTCTCCTTGTGATCCCAAAGGATGCTGAATCCATCCACTGGTCCCCAGCCTCCCCAGCCCAGCACTTCAGTCCCTTCTCTCCAAGCAGAGATCAAGCCCATGGGGTCTATCCGAGGGCAGCTTGCTCTCCTGGAGCCCTCAGGGCACACTGAGGAGAAATTTGGTATTATTCCCAGCCTCCAAATTAGAGATCTCCATTTACATCCCAAATCCACCTTCCTCAGCAGTGTGGGAACTTCGAGGCTCAGCTGCTTGGCTCCACTTTCTCAATGATCTCTCATCGTGCCTTGTCACAACTGGGAAATATTATTTACCCTTTCCCCCTTTTTTTCTGGGTTCTTCCATGCCAAAGCCACCATCAGACTCAAACAGGATGTCCCCAGGCACTCCTAACTCAGCCAACCCCCCCCGAGAGGCCGTAGGTAGCTCCGACTCAGTGCCAGCTCCATCCTTTACCCTCTCAATTACATGGTAATGCATGTTAAAAATTACAAATTTATTTATAGCCTCTATTTTTTTATTTTTTTTTTTTCAGCCTCCCTCCCCAACTCCACAATTTTTTACAGCTCATCCACCATAACAAATCCAACTTCATAAAGCCCTGGCGAGGGTTATTATCGCCGTATGAAAATACCAGGAGCAGCAGATCTGTATTCCCAGGCCTGGCATTTGTCTCCCTGAATGCTTAACATGGTCTCGGTCGACACTTCAGATTTGTTCCAGTTGCTAAAGACAGTGACAAGCCCAGCTCGGGGGGGGGTGGGAAGTTATTCCCTCCCTCTCCTCACTCCTGGCTCGGACATTGCTGCTGAGCCCCCGTTATTTGTTCACCAGGGGAGTTCTGATGCATCCCCCCCTCTTATATTTGTTGTTAAGGGGATGCTTCTTGCAAACTCCCCATTATTTCATCATCTTTTTGCAGGGGGGATGCTCCTTGCTCCCCCATATTATTTGCTGGGAGGGGGTGCTCTTTGCAACCCCCCCCATTATCTGTTCACCAAAGTGATGCTCCACTGCAGACTCCCCATGATTTGTTTGCTGGAGGGATGCTCCTTGCAACCTTCCTATTATTTGTTTCCTGGGAGGGGGTGCTCTTTGCAACCCCCCTATTATTTGTTTGCTGAGGGGGTGTTCCTTGCAACCCTCTTATTATTTGTTTGTTGGGAGGGGGTGCTCCTTGCTCCCCCATATTATTTGGTTCCTGGGGGGGTGCTCCTTGCAAACTCCTCATTATTTGTCCACCAAAGTGAACACTGCAGACTCCCCATGATATGTTTGCTGGGAGGGGGTCCTTCCTTGTGACCCCCCCCTGTTATTTGCACCCCCAAGATGCTGCTGCATTGAAGACCCCTCATTATTTGTTCAAGGTTTGCTCTGCTGCAAACCCTTGGTTATTTGTTTGCTGGGGGGGGTGTTTCAGAGCAACCCCCCCAGTGTTTGTTCACCAGGGGATGCTCCATTGCAGACCCCCCTTTATTTGCTCACCAAGGTGATGCAACTTTGCAAGCCCCACGGAATTTGTTCCATGGGGGGATGCTCTGGTTCAAAGCCCCCTTTATTCTGTCCAAGGAAGGGTGCTGTGCTGCAATCCCCTTAGGATTTGTTTGCTGGGAAGGTTCTCAGTTGCAACCCTCCTGTTATTTGCTCACCAGGGTGATGCTCCTTTGCAACCCCCTCAGTATTTACCCAAGGAGGGCTGCTCCACTGCAAACTGTGTGTTTGTTCAGTGAAGGATGCTCTGTTGCAAACCCTCCAGTGTCTGTTTGCTGTGGGGGGTTCTCCACTGCACCCTCCCTATTGTTGGTTCATACAGGAGGTGCTTCCTTCCAATCCCATGATTTGTTCAAGGGGAGATGCTCTGCTCAGACTCCATGTTATTTGGTCAAGGATTGTTGTGAACTCCCCCAGTATTTATTTTTTTTTCTGGGGTGTTCTCCATTGCAACCCTCCAGTTATTTGCTCACCAAGGTGATGTTGCTTTGCAAACTCACCTGCACTTGTTCAAGGAAAGATGCTCCAGTGCAGACTCCTCATTTTTTTGCTGGGGGGATGTTTCTCCGTGCAACCCCCCATTATTTGGTTGCTGGGAGGCACTTCACTGCTATTTGCTCACTGAGGTGATGCACTTTTACAACCCCCCAGGTTTTATTTCAGCAGAGGAGGCTCTGTTGCAGCCCCCCTGTTATGGGAACAAGGGGAGGGATGCTCCTTGCAAACCCTTTTGTTTGTTTGCTCCTTTGCAAACCCCCATTATCCATAATTTGCTGAAGGAAGGCAGCAGGGATTGGCAGAAAAAGATCCCAGAATTGTTGCTTTATTATTTTTTAACCCATTTTCCCAGACTGAGTGACTCTCATTGTACATCAGGAGGTTTGCTGGTGGTGAGGTTTTGGTTTGTTTTTTTTTTTGAACTGGGATTACTGGGGGAGGAAAAGGAGTGGTTTTGTCACCCCATCTTGTTTGGGGTGGCAACAAGTTTGGTGGAGATGAATATAATCCCCACCTAAGCAAACTAAACCAAGTTGTGAGGCTGCTCCTGGGCAGGTTTTGGGGCTGTTTCACCCACCTCAGCATTGAGTTAGTGTAAAAACGGGGTTGGGGGGCAGGCTGGAGGATGGTGTTTTCCATCCCCTCTGCAAGATGTGGGGATGGAGGTGGGAAAAAAGCCTCAGTGAGGGTGCCTGTGACTTTTAATCTTATTTATATCCACCCCGTGGCTGGCATCAGCCTATTTATACAGCTGCAAAGACGTCCTCTCCAACGTCTTAAATGTATATATATCTGTGCATCTGCACTTTTATATTTATATAGCTCCTGGGAGGATTCATTTAGCCAAGGGTGATGCTTCCTGGAGGTGTTTGGAGAGGATTTAGGGTTGGGGGTTGATCGAGGTGCTTTGGGGATGAGCATCCTGTTAAAAAAAGCCAAATATTTCCAATGGTCTTCAAGCATTTTTCTTACTCTCTGCCCAGCCTGGAGGTGCTACAAGAGCATGGGGAACACTGGGTAAATAAAACCAGTAAATAACTGGGGGGCTTGATTTGGGGGAAAAAAAAAAAATTGGGGGTTATTCTGGGGTGAGAAGAAAATATTGAGGTTTCTGGCAAATCATGGGGTTGGGGGGGGAAGGGGAGCAGATGAGATGTTTCCATTTTTTGGTGTGTTTTGGTGTTGCTTTGTGCTGTTTGGGGTTTTTTAAGCAGCAGCAAAGGGATTTCTGGAACAAAATGTTCTTTTCAGCTGAAAAACTGAAACCCTCCATTTGCAAGGAAGGGAGCAAGAGGCCACACTAATCCTTTCCAAAGACTCCCAATTTTCCCCAAACATGACATTCGAGGCCAAAAACCTTCCCTGGGTGACTTCCACCATAAAATACTGCAATGTTTAAAAGAAAATAATAACAGACCCGGGGTTTTTTGCCTCCTCTGGACCTTAATTTTGGTGGAAAACAGCAAATCCAGCCTGAATATTGACTCTCAGGCTGGGGGGAAGGACAGGGCTGAATATTTGGGGAGTTATACACTGAATTTGGGTCATCTAGAAGGGATTTATTTAGCTGTAGGACCCCATGTGCTGCACAGATGACTGCAAGGACTTTTCAGATGCATTCGGCACCGGCGTGGATTTATAATTATTATTATCAATAATCACAGAATAATTCTGGCCCCAAGCACCAGCCCGGGGGATTAAGCAGTGATGGTAAAGCAGAAGCAAGAGGCTGACTTGAATAATATCTTAATTTGGAGAGATTTGGGGGGGGTAAAAGCACATTTCTGCACACTGGGGCTGGGGGTCATAGAATCATAGAATTAGCCGGGTTGGAAGGGACCTCAGAGATCATCTAGTCCAACCCTTGACCCACCGGAGCAGTTGCTAGACCATGGCACTGAGTGCCACATCCAGTCTTTTTTTAAATGTCTCCAGGGACAGAGAATCTACCACCTCACCGGGCAGTCCATTCCATAGCCTGATCACCCTCTCCGTGAAGAAATTCTTTCTAATATCTAACCTAGACCTCCCCTGGCACAACTTAAGACTGTGTCCTCTTGTCTTGTTGAAGGTCGTCTGTGAAAAGAGTCCAGTTCCCACCTCGCTACAGCCTCCTTTCAGGGAGTTGTAGACAGCAATGAGGTCTCCCCTGAGCCTCCTCTTCTTCAGGCTGAACACCCCCAGCTCCCTCAGCCTCTCCTCATAGGGCCTGTGCTCGAGTCCCTTCACCAGCCTGGTTGCCCTCCTTTGGACCTGTTCCAGGACCTCTACATCCTTCTTAAACTGAGGGGCCCAGAACTGGACACAGGACTCGAGGTGTGGCCTCACCAGCGCTGAGTACAGGGGCAGAATCACCTCCCTGGACCTGCTGGCCACGCTGTTTCTGATCCAGGCCAGGATGCCATTGGCCTTCTTGGCCACCTGGGCACACTGCTGGCTCATGTTCAGTTTCTTGTCAATGTAGACTCCCAGGTCCCTTTCTGCCTGGCTGGGGTCTGAGCTTTGCTCCTGTACTTTGGTGTCGATGTCGGGGAAAATTCATTCTGGTTCCTGAATCGTGGTGTGCCAAGGAAAAGCCCTTTGCTAAGGGGGCTTTTTTAGCTCCTTGTGGTTTTCTGGGCTTGTCAAGGGAGGTGAAAAGCAGAGGGGAAGGGGAAAAAAAAGTCATTTTAATTCCCTCCTGCATCAGATTCTTCCCGTTACCTGGCTGGAGCGAGGGCGTTCAGCTCTCAATGAGATGCTAAAAATAAATGCAATGAGATTTATTTTTTGTTTGTTTTTCAAGCAAGGAAAAGGCGTTTTAGCTCCAGCTGCTTTGCTAAGAAAAACTTTTGGCAAAAATACCCGGAAAAAAAAAATTAAAAAGCTGCATGTTTTTGGCAAGGCTGTGGTTTCGTTTTAGAAAGGGGCTTTTTAGGGTTGAAAAGTGGATTTTGTGGGTGGGAAAAAGGGTGGCTTGGGGACTAGGAAAATGATTTGGGTTAAATGTGGCATGTTGGGTCAGGATGAGGATGGATTTGAGCTTCTTGACTGATGATATTTCTATTTTGGATGGAAAACTGCTTGTGAGGAGCAAAAGGGATTATTCCAAGGCACCTGTGACTTGGTTTAATTTTGCTCCAGGGCTCAAGCCATGGAGGGATGAGCTGGGATTTGGGAGCCCCATGGTTGGGTGTGGTTTTCCGTGGGGTAATTAGCACTAATGGGGACAATATGGAGATAATTACCCCTTCCCTGGGGCTTTGATAAAGGGAAAAAAGATGGGGAAAGGAAAGGTTTTGCCTTCCAGGTAACAGGAGGGAAATTCCTCCCCTCCTTCCTTCCCAGGAAGGGCAGTGGGATGCAGCCCAGCCCGGTGCTGGGATGAGGATGCTTTTGGGGTGAATTCATGGCATTTTAGCTCAGAAGCAAAGAGGATTTTGCAGAAGAAGGAGCAGAGCTGAGCACTCTCCATATCCCCATCAATTCAGATTTCAGCTCCAGGCATTTTCCCAGCACCAGGAACCAGGGAGTTTTCCCACCTAGGGGGGAAGCTGGGATTATTCCAGGTTTGCCAGGGAGACTTTTTCCATCCCAGTTTGAGATTCTCTCCATTTTGGGAGGCTCTCAGCTCCCAGTGAAGGGCAGGGGGGAGCCACGTGCTGCTTTTTTGCCTGGTTCCTCGTTAATCTTGATTAGGGAGCCCTGGTGCCCCGGTTAATTTTCTTGTAGATGCTTATCAGTCATGTAGCTGGGACACTCTCAAAAGCTAATGAGGAATCGTGGCCTCCCCACGTTATTACTCAGCTAATTAGTACAGGAGCTGCTTCTGGAAAGGTCGGGAGAAAAGAGCTGAAAGATTTTGCCTTTTTGGAGCCTTTTTTGGTGCCCAATCGGGGTCACCCAGGACAGACAGAGGAGATTTGCCCACAATACCTTGCCCTGGATTTAAGCTGTTCCCAAAGGATGTCATGGGTGAGGTTTTGGGACCTAGTTTTCCACACTGGATCATGAAGATGGGAAGGACGGGGCTGGAGGACAACGGCTCCATCCCAGAATAGTGATTTCTTGATTTATTTTTAGGGTGTGATGCCTGGAGGAAGCGATTTGGCTTTTTGCAGTGGATGAGGGCTGCAGGAAAACTTTTATACATTAAAAAAAAAAATAAAAAAAAAAGGAATAACCCTCATCACAGTCCAGAGGGTTGTGTTTGGCCAGGGCAGGAGCATCATTCCTTGTTGGCTCAGCTCCTCTCATGCCTTTCCAGGGGACCAAAGCCTCTGGGGTTGTCAGCTGAGTAGTTTTAACCAGCTGCTGTATTCACACAAAATTAAAACCCAAGCGAAAGGCAGCCCAGGCAGACACCCAGAGCAAAGTGCAACACTTTTATCCACCAATTTACAGCACTTACTGTCGCCTCCGATGTCCTGGGATCCAGCTGATGGCCCCTGTGCTTCTCTCTGGGTTTCCCTCAGCTCCCAGATGAAATCATAGAGGCTGCCAAAGATGCTTTGCCGTGGGGAAACAAGTCCTGCTCTAAATGTTTTGGGATATTTAGTTTATGCTTCTCTCCCTGGGTCAGTGCTTTTTGCTCTGAGGGAAGGTTCCTGCAGCCAAAAGGCAGAGCTGGGGTTGCCAGGGACTAAATTTCAGCTTGAAAAGAGGGGTGGTTGTGGTGTTTTTTGAGGTTGGCTCTTTTTAAGTATTATTTTAATTTTGGTTTTTGCAAGGGGATGTCTGGGAGTGCAGCTCTGAAACCTCCCCTTCCTCTGCCTTTCTCACTGCTCAGCTTAAAGTCTTTGTCTCCTGACACCTCTCCCTGACAGGTTATTGAATCCAAGGTGGGAAAAATTGCTCCATGCACCTTGGGGGGAAAATTTCCTTGGGATTGGAGTGAAAAGAGGGAATGGGGAGGGATGGAGCCAGGGGGTGAGGGCTCAGCACAGCAAGAAGAGGGAAAAAAACCATCTTGGGTTTGGGTTGAGCTCAGGAGTTTAAACCCAGATTTAAAACAAGAGCAGGACTTGGCCTGGCTGAGCTTGGGTTTATCTTTTAGGGTTTGCTGGGCTCTGGGAGCAGTGTTTTTCCTGCCAAGGGGAGGGAAGGAAAGGTGATGTCTCCCCAGGGGGGTTGTTCTATCAAACCCAGGAGCAAATAACCCAAGATTTGATTTCCAGACATTTCTGTGCATGAACCAACTGGGGCTGAGAGGCAGAGGGAGGAAGGGAGAGGAAATCCAGCTCACTCCAAGGAATTTCAGCAACTAATTGATTTTATTTTGGGTTTTTTGGTGCTGATCTCTGCCGAGCCTGCTTGCTTTCAGGGTGGTTGTTTCAGAAATGAGCCCTAACCCACCAGTTTGCATCCAACTGGTGTCACTGGTGGTGCTGCTTAGCACTGGGGCTGCTCCCCATGCCAGGGAAACCTTTTGCCTTGGCTATAAACCCCAAAGGTGGATGCTGAGGGCCTTTCTTTTCCATGAGCTGGCTTTGTGCTGCTGGGAATGGGAGATGTTGGTGGGGTTTGGGGGCTGATCTGGGCTTGAGGGTTGGAAAAAAAAGTGTTGAGGAGACAGGGTGGTCAGCCAGGACTGGGAAAAAAAACCCAAAAGCAAGAGAAAAAAAAAAAAAGATTTTGCAAAGAAAAGAGGTGTGGTTGTGGGAAATGCTTCTAATGAGGAACAGGGATGGGAAGAGGCCTCCAGCCCTGAGGAAAAACTTCTTCCAGCCCTCTAATCTCTCTCTGTCAGCCCCTGGGCACCCCATCCCCACCTGGGCACTCTGGAAAGAATTCTGGCCTCTTCCCCTCTGGCTGGGAATGAATTAAATGCAGGCAGATGGAGGAGAACAAAATCCTCTCTAAGCAGAGCCAGGGAGAGAAGGGTATCCCTGGACAGTGGGGGTTTGGGGAGTCCCTCAGGCTGTGCCTGTGCCTGCCCCCCACATCCCTGCCTGCCCCCCACATCCCTGCCTGCATCCCTTCCCTTTCTGCACCCCATATCCCTTCCTGCCCCCCACATCCCTTACTGAATCCTGCACCCCCACATCCCTGCCTACCCCCTACATCCCTGCCTGCATCCCACATCCCTGCCTGCATCCCTCCCCTTCCTGCCCCCCACATCCCTGCCTGCCCCCCACATCCCTGCCTGCACCCCGCATCCCTGCCTGCCTCCCACATCCCTTCCTGCATCCCACATCCTTGCCTGCATCCTGCCCCCTTGCCTGCCCCCCGCATCCCTTCCCGCATCCCTGCCAGCCTCCTGCCCCCTCTATACCGCTTCACCCCCATACACCTCACTACCCCCTCTCCCCGGCCCCTGCCCCCCGTTCTCCACCCCCCATCCTCCCTCCCCTTCCTCCCGCAGCCCCCCCCTTCCCCTCCAGCACCTCCCCGGGGCCGGGCCGGGGCGGGCTCAGCTGCCGGGGGGGGGTGAGGGGTGGGCGGCCGCCAGCTCCGCTCCCTTCCCGCTGCAATAAATCGGCTTAGGGCGGCAGCTCGGGCAGGAGCTGGGGCGGGGGGGGGACACACGGAGCCGGGCTGAGCCCCTCACCGTGATGCCCCCCCCGGGTAGGGGGCTGGGGGGGCGGTGAGACCACCCCCCCATGGGGCTGTGTCCCCCCCCCGCCGGCATCATGCGGACCATGAACCCCCTGCCCCTCTGGGTGCTGCTCTGGGACCTCCTCCATCTGGCGCTGGGTGAGTGGCACAAAGCCCCCCCGGGGACAAGGGACACACACCCCCAGGGGGACAAGGGACCGTCCCCCAGAACAGAGGACATACCCCCCCCCCAATGGGCGCTGAAATAACGGGGTGCTCATCTGCACCCCGGGGAACACGCAGAGGTTTTGGGTTTTGAAACCCCCCCGGACCTCCCCGGGGCTCGGGGAGGTGATGGGGGGGGGGCAGGCACCCTGTTTGGGGCACCCACGGACGGGACCCTGGGCTTGGAGCCCGGTGTTTGGTACTGGAGTTCCCCCCGCGCCCCTGCTTCAGACCCGTTCGTGGCGTGGGGTCCCCCCTCATCCTCACCAACGAACTGGGTTTGGACTCGTTAATGGGGGGGGACGGGCTGGTAAAGGATCTGTTAATTGGGGAGTAATTAATTGGGGAGCAGTTAGTAGGGTGGACCTAATGGGGCATCTGCTGTGGGGATGGGAATTGGGGGACAGGGTGAGAAGATGGGGGGGGGGGTGTGTGCTCATCTGCCCCCCCTGAGCCAGCATCACCTGGGGGGGGACACTCGTGTCCCCCTTCCCTGCCAGTCTGTACCCAGGTTTTGCCTGTGTGTGTCCCCCCCCGGCTCCGCTCGCTCCATTTGGGGGGGGGGGGGCTCTGTGCTCTGGGGACCCTCCTGAGTGTTTTTGGGGGGGTCACAGCCCCCAGGGGCACCCCAGCCCACTCTCCTTCTTTTGGGTGCCTCAAACCCTCCAGATGGGAAAAGGGAAGCCCCCCCAAATCCCCACCATAATTACGGGGGGGTTGCAGCCCCCCAGCTCTCCTATGACCACCTTGCCTCCCTGCAAGGTTTTGGGGTCCCCCCCCCACAGAGGGGACTCCCAGGAGATGGAAAGGAACGGGGCAGGAAACTTTCCCCTTCCCTGCATCCCGGTGGCTGAGGGGGGAGCCACACAATTTCATTTCCTCTGCATTTGGATGCAATCTCCCCCCTTTTTTTTTTTTTTTAATTAATTTTATTTTTCCCCTTTCCTTCCCCCCCAAACCCCCCCCCAAATCTCAAGTGGTCGCTTTTTGACTCTCCCCAGCCAGACCTTGGCTGCTCCTTGCTTTGCTGAGCGACGTCTGATGGAGCTTGTTCAGTACCTCCTTTTTTTTTTTTTTTTCATAAATCATTATTTATTTAACTATTATTATTATTATTATTATTTATCATGTAGTTCCCCCCCCCCAGCCCACCCTCGGGGGAGCCTCCATCAGCTGCTGCAGGGTGCAGGGAGGGGGAGCAGCGGCCGCCGCGCTCTGCGGGGTTTGAGCTCCTGACACAAAGGAACTGATTCTTCCTTTTAGCATCATCTCAAAAAAAAAAAAAAAAAAATAAAATCACCCCTCCCAGGAGCAGGGATGGGATGAGGTGTAATGCAGAGCCTGCTTTCCTTTTGGCTTCTCCAAAGAGGAGCCCTGGAGCAGCTCCCTCATCCCTCTCTGCCATCCCCTCCGTGGGATTCAGCTCCTGCCGGGCTGCGGCTGCTCCGAGCATCCCACTGCTCCAGAACCAAACCACATCCCAGCCTGCTTCCCCCCTGGATCTCCTCCCCACTGCAATTTTCAGGTCATGGGTGGATAATTTTCAAGGACTGACACATTCCCTCAGCAGAAACTGGCACGCAGATTATGTTTTCCTCTCTTTTTTCCTGATTTTTATCCTCACGATTGCTCTCCTGCTGCTGATTTAGGAGAGTGGGCGAACTGCTACGGGCAAACCTGGGTTTGAAATATGTATTTTTGGGGAGGGGGGAAGAGGTAAAAGTTATTTTACGATTGGTCTCAAGGAAGCTGTGGTCCTGGGGAGGTTTGTAGGGAGGAGGATCCCGGTGCTTTGGGGGCAGATCGGGTGGGTTTGGACACCCACGAGTCAGGTTTTGGCTCTTAACACCGTGCTGGGACTTTGCTGCTCTCCCATCTCTTGCTTTAAGCACCTCTCAGCCCTTGGCAGAGAAACCCTGTCCCAAAAAGCCACTTTGCTCTCTCCTTTTTTCAGCAAACAGCTAAAAAATAATTGCAAAAAAAACCCCCAAAACTTCTGGCTTTGGGGGTGGAATTGCCCCTCTGTGTGCTCAGGAGGCTGCAGAGGCTGAGTCCTGCTCCCGGAACGTGGTGGGCAGATGGCTTTTCCGTGGCTGATGGCACTTTGGCTGGAGCTGCCAAGGGGGTGGTGGTGAGGGGGGGATCTGTCTGTCCTCCCCCATCCCAGACTCAGCAGGATCCAGACACATTTCTTGGGAAGATGTCGAGAAAGAGGGCTTGTTCCCACCACACCAACTCCTCTTTATGTGCCCTTGGAGTTGGCTCTATGTCCTCAAAGCTGTTTTAGGATTGGGTTTTTTTCTGGGGGGGGGGGGTGGAATCTTCCTTATTTTTATTGTCACCTCACACGGTGCTGGCTCAGTGGGCAGCTGCCCCGGCCAGGAGGAGCAACAAGGTCCTGATTTCCTGATTCCAGCACTGGAGGAGAATGTGGGGGGATCCATCAGAAGCCCTTTCCATCCCACAAAGCATCTTCACCTTTCTGGGAGCTTTTTTGGGGCTTTCCATCCACCTCTTCCCAATGAACCCCTCTTTTATTTCCCTCCTCGCTGTGCCGTAGGTCAGGTGGATCCTTCCCGCTGCCTCCTGCATCCTTTTGGGAAGTGTCACCCCTTGTAATCCAGCTTTTTCCTTCTAACGAGCTTCATCATCTCATTTCTTGGCCAGAAAAAGCTGCCTGGGGCAAGGCTAAGTGGGTTATGGAACCATCAAGATGAAAAAACAAAAACCCAAAACAGGGCACGGGGAGGAGGCGAGCGGCTGGAGGATGGAGCAGGGTTTGGAGCATGGATAAGGATGGAGATGGAGCCCCAGGGTCCCCCCTTCTTTCTCCCCTCTGGTTTTGGGAAGCTGGGAAGCCTCAGCTGGGAGCCAGGTGATGGTTTTTTTTTCTTGGCACAGCCAAAATCTGGGGCAGGCTGGCACTCAGATTGGTGCTTGGAATGGGTTCCTGTCCAAGCTTTGGGGGGGGTTGTTTCTCTGGCCGTGTAAAATGAGAGCTGAGCTGTGCAGACACACAAGGGGGGGGTTCAAGATGTTGAGTTTGGATCCCGGTGAGGTGCTTATCCACTCCTTATCTCAGCAGTTTGCCTCCAGTGCTGGGGGAAAAAGGGAAAAATCCAAGTGTAAGTTGTGATTTGAAGCCACTCACGGGGTTTCTGGGCTTTGCCTCAAAAAATATCAGGATATCCTCTTCTCCAAGCCATCAAACAGCTTGGAAAAAAAAAAAAATCCCTTGACACTTTCTTATCAGCAAGCTGAATTTCTTCCCACTCTTCATTCTCAGGGACTTCCCCAAGGCTTTTCCTTTCTTTTTTTGCCCCCCTTGCACGCAACTCTCCTCCTTGCAAGCCTGGATAAAGCTGGTTTTTCTCCTTCTCGGAGGAAAATAAGGACGTGTGGCTTTATCCAGCGTGATGGGAGCCACCTGCTTGTGTCTCTGCTGAGCTCTCCTAAAAAAGAGAGGTGGTTTTTCTTTTTTTTTGGTGGGAGTTTGCATTCTGGGGAGGGACAAGGGGAAAGGAGGAGCATCCTCTGTGCCACGTGGGAGCAAAACCTGCTCTAATTCACCTGGAAAACCAGCCCACGCTCCCTCCATCCTTTTCTACTCCTGCTTTTTCCCTGACAAATCTTGCATTCAGCTCAGGGTAGTCTCTCTCTCTCTCTCTCTCTTTTTTTTTTTTAATAATCCTTTCCTACTATTTCTGTGAATTCTGCCTATCCCCAAAGCCTGCCCTCTGCTCCCCGGGTAAATCCAGGCCACGAAGCCCCTTCTGAAAATCCTCCCTCCCTGGTGTTAATTGTCCTTCTCCAATTAGCCCAATTTTTCCCTCTTCCCACCAGCTGTGGGTTTTGCAGTGGTTTAGAGCTGACACTTTGAATCCAGAGCTCTTCAAAGGAGCCTGAAGGCACTCGAGGATCTTTCCCTCGCCTTGAACCTTTCCCAACAAATCAGCAGCTTTTGGGATGTGAAGATACTTCAGGCTTCCTCTCCCCCAGGGAAACTCCTTCTGAGTTAAATCCTGCTGGTTCCTGAGCATTCCTGAAGCTCCCCTCAACTGTCAAAGCTCAGTTTTAGGGCATTTCCCCCCCAAAAAAAGAAATACCCTTGTTGCAACAGGTATCCCTTGGGATGGATAGCGACTCCCCCCCTCAAAAAAACCCCAGGCCTTTGTGGTGGGGTTGGGGATGTGGCTCCTCTCTGCTCCTGGGGTTGCTTTTGGGAGCCTTGAGCTGCACTCAGAGGGCCACGTGCTGTGTGGGAAGTGCCACATGCTGGGTGCTGGGTGCTGCATGCAGGGTGCTGCGTGCTGCATGCCACATGCAGGTGTGTGCTGACTGCAAGGTGCTACTGCTGGGCAGTCACAGCATGGGGTGGGTTGGAAGGGACCTTCATACATGGGTGCTGCATTCAGTGACCCAGGTGCTGGGTGCCATGTGCTAAATGCAGGGTGCTCCATGCTATGTCATGAGTTGGGTTGGGAGGGACAAAATGCATGTAAAATGCAGACTGCTCCATGCAGCAAGCTGTGTGCTCAGTGCAAGGTGCCAGATGCAGGGTGCTGCATGCCAGATGCAGGGTGCTGCATGCTGTAGCACAGAACCACAGCATGATTTGGGTTGGAAGGGACCTTAATCCACACTGAATGCCACTCTGGGCTGCAGGCAAGGGGCTGCCCCATGCACCCAGTCTGCCCCATGCTAAATGCAAAGTGCCTGCTCTGCATGCTCTGTGTTAAATGCAAGGTGCTGCAGGCTCTCTGCTGCATGCTGGGTGCAGTGTGCTGCATGCCAGGGGCTAAATCCCAGATGCCACATGCTGGGTGCTGTAGGATGGGTGCTAACTGCAGGGTGCTGCATGCTGGGTGCTGTCCCCATCCCAGCCCTCCTCCTACCTGTCCTGGGGCAAGGGCTGCCCTGGTGTTGCTTCCAGGTTCCAGCACCAGCAAAAAGCAGCTCAGCTCCTGCTCCCAAGGGGTTTTGTTTTCTGGAGCATCCAGATGTGACCTTCCTCATGTTCTCACCAGCCTCCTCTTCTCCTGGAGATGTTTCCAGGCTTCACGTGCCCCGCCTGTCTTTTTGTCCATGGTTGTCAGTGCAGAAATGGGTGTTTCTGTCAGGAAATCCTTGTCTGGGAACGCTTGACTGGCTCTTGCCTTGCTCCTTTCACCGAGTGCTTGATGATCTGTGGATGAAAAGCTCTCCCTGCTTTGGTAAGAGCAGGTTTCACCTAATCCAGATCTGCTGGGGAATGAGGGGGGCAGGGATCCTGCTAAGGGTCCTGCAGGAGGGAGGAGAGGAAAAACCTTCCAGGGAGGTGGGGTGGAGCTGGAACATCACCCTGGGCAAGTGCAGGTGGCCAGGATGGGGATGGAGCTGAGTCCTCCCCCTGGCAGGGATGGAGGTGACCAGGACCTGCCTGGGACCATGCTCAGGGAGAAGGAAGAATCCCATCCCTGGCACCCACTGGTGCTGGGATTTCCTTGGTGCTCGGGGTTATTTTTAAGAGCAAACCTTGCTGCTAAGCCAGGCTCTGCTCAGCCATCCCCAAAGAGCATCAGCACCCCCCAGGTCCCTCTTTTTGGAGAGAGGAGGTGCAAACTCTCCCTTTGCAAACTTCCTGGCTGGTGGATGCTGCAGGGAGGAGCAGAGCAGGGATGCAGCAGCTGAGGGGCTGCTTTGTCCCCGTGCCAAGCTGCTCTCTTTGCCCTTTTGTTTGCTTTCTGCTGCACTCAGAGTACTGATGGGTTTGGTTTTAACTGCTGCCTGGTGCTCCCATTATCTCTCCCCCAGCATTATCTCCATCCCACTTTTTCCCTTTTGCCTTCTGAAAATAAACCCTCAATCACCGGGCTTGTTTTCCAGCCTTTGGGGACTGGGTTTTCTGGCCAGTGCCAAGGGGAGGTGGGCTTAGAGCAAAGTATGGGAACAACAACCCACTGCTGGGTTCTCCCCATGGAGTTTATAGGTAAAATTCAATTTGTTGGGTTCTCTAGAACCATTTGGACCAAGGGAAGGTCCTGAGCATCCTGACAGCCCCAGCAGTTTGGAACAGGGAAGAAGAGGTTTCCATGGCTGAATTGAAAGCAGGTTGCACATGGTGGCTGCCCCATCCCTGGCAGTGCTGAAGGTTGGATGGGGCTTGGAGCACCCTGGGCTGTGGGAGGTGTCCCTGACCATGGCAAGGGGGTTGGAACTGGGTGGGCTTCAGGGTCCTTTCCATCCCAATACCATTCTATGATGAATCCACAGCAGAACTTTGCCTGGTGGAGACCACCCAGGGTGGAATTTGGGCTGCTGGCTTCTTGACTCCAAGAAGATTTGGGGAACATCAGGAAAGAACACGTTTCCCAGCAGAGGGATGTCCCAGCCTGATGGAAGGGGGCTGTGGAGGTGGAAATGAAGCATCTTTGAGTTCTTCCCAACTTCCAGACCACAAACTTTGTCTTTTCTGGTGCTGGGAGCAGTGTCTCCATCCAGAAAACCCTTCTTGGCTGGACCACTGGGTGTCTCAAAGGCATTGCAAAAGGGAGCAGGGGTGGCAGGGATTTAGTTCCTCTCCTGCCCAAACCTGGGGATAATTTCCAATTTATATAATGCCTTCAACAATTTCCTTTGGAGAGAAGGGCAAAGGGGATTAGCAGTGGTTGTTGAAGCCCTGCTCCACCTCCTGTGCTCACAGATAAATCTTTGATGCTGCATCCTAGCTGACCAGGAGAGGGAAAACAGGAGCTGGAGACCCCTCTGCTGGGATTCTTCTGCTTTGCAAATGTATTTACCCCCATTTATTTCCATGCAGGGGGATCTGTAGTGATGAGAATGGGCTGGAGCAAGGCAGAGGTGCTCTGTGATGGGGGTTTGGTTCTCCTGTGGTGGAGCAAAGTGTTGGGTGGGATGCAGGGTGATGGTGAAGGACACTTGGATTCATTCCTAGGTGGAATACCATCCATGGAAAGGCCTTTTTGGAGATGGGTTTCACAGAGAAGCCTGGACTTGTTGGTAGCAATGATGCTTTTGATGTGGCTGGGGTGGAGAAGGAGGTTTGGATGGCCAAGTGTTTCAGGTTTCCATCCCAGCTTTGCATCTTTGGAGAACAGGATTCAAAGTGGCTTTAAGTCAGTCTTAGGAAGATTTTCAGCCTGAATTCAGGTAATCCTGTGAAGTACCATGATACCTCTTCTGCTCCATCAAGCATCTTCCTGCCATTTTGAAGCCCAGAAAAGCCCAGTTCTCTCCAGATTTACCTTCTGAGAAAAGCTGGGAGAAGATGGGCACCACGTGCACAGGCTTTGCCATCCCACCCCCGTGCTTCACTTGCAGCTCTGAGAGCCTCCCACGAGCCAGGGGTTGAATTTGGCTGGGTTTCTTCCTTCTTTTCTCCTCAAGATATAGCTGCCAAGTTGTACTGCAGAAGAATGTGGTGAGTCACAGTGGGGTGGGAGGATTTGGACAGTTTTGCCTTGCCTGGTACCCCAGAATATATCCACAGAGTTCTGGGGAGAGGGGGTTTCTCCAGGAGGGATGAGTAACAAACCAGATCTGCTGATGGAGCAGCACCATATGATGGGGAGATGTTGTTCCAGAAATACTTAAAAGATGCATCACCAGGAGGAGCAGGGTTTGGGTGATGACCCTGCTCCAGGTAGAGGAGAAAAAACCTCCAGTGCTTCATCCCCACTCCAGCCAGCTTCCCCTGTGCACCCATGAGTTGGTTCTTTTTAGGTTAAACTCGTGTCTGATTGGGTTATTACATCTGTTCTGTTTGTTTGCTTGTTGTTTTTTTGCTTCTCTGCTTTGTGAGCAGTTGATGTGTGCAGAGTTGGAGGTCGTTGGGTGCCCTCCTGATGGGGAGGGAATTTCTGCCTCCATCCTTGCAGCAGCACAGAGCCCTGTGCCCAGATAAACCCTTCTGCTCCTCAAAATATCTCTGTTTTTTTCGAGCAGGGAGCCACATCTGGGCGACTTCCTGGTGGGCAATGAGTTGGAAAGGGGGAAGAATTGGATGTCAGGGCTGCTGGAGCCTCTGGGCTTGTTTGTAGGGACCATTCTCCTCCTCCTCCTTCTCCTGACCTGCTAAGAGCTTCCCACTGCCAGGAACCAACCCGGTTCTTTCCAACTGAAAGGGCTTTATTTAAACAATGTTATCTCGCTGGCAAAGGGAGAGAGAGCATCTTGAATGGTTATATTTAGTGCTGGGTGGAGGACAAAGCAGATGCAGAGAGATTTTGAACGTGGGAATGTTAATCATTTATGCCACACTGCCTCCGAGATGGGGAGATGTTTCTGTATTTCTATACGTGTGTATAGATATATATATGCAACACACATGTGCTCAGACACCCCTGTACTCACTGAGGATGAGGATGGGAGCTGGAAAATCCCTCCTTGCTTTGCATTTTGACTTTTTTTGCCCATCCTGGCTCTGGGGATCCCCTCCCCAACACCAGCAGCAGGAGGGATGTGCTGTGGGGGGGTGCACAGCCCCCTCCTCTGCTGCCTCTTTCTCCTCTCCCCCCCACCAAAAGGAACAAAATAATTAAAAAATGGGATGAGAATGGGAAGGAGAGGACTTCGGGCTTGCAGAAGGGGTTTTTCACAAGCCCAGCAGTGCTCTCCCTGCCAGTGAGCAGGGAGAGAAACCTCCCCCATTACCCAGCTTCTCCAGCCCAGCCTCACGGGAGCACTGAATTAAAGGAAATATTTTATGATCCTACGCTTCGTTATGTTTTATTAAAAGCAGAGCATCAGCTTCCCCTGCCACATTCATCAGATCAGAGGCTCTGCTGGGTTGTGGGTTTTGGTTTGGGTTTTTTTTTTGCCTTTTCCCCACTCCCTCCCTGCCTCCCGAGCTCTCGCTGCTGTTGTGCCCAAAGCATCCCTCTCCTTGGGTTGGCTGGTCCAGGGTCTCTTGGCAGAGGAGGAAAATAGGAAATGGGGTAAAAAAAAAAAAAAATACAGCTTGGTGGTTTGTTTCAGGGTGCTCCAGGTCCAAATGGGTCTGGGAGGTGTGAAGCTGTGCTGTGGAAATAGGTGATGGAGGCAGGGAAGTGGAGTCCTGGGGAGATATCACCCCATGGGGGCATTTGAGTCCTGGATGGAGCTGAGCCCAACCCTGTGAAAAGTCTCCCCTCATTTTCCACCTTTGCTCCAGCCCAGGGTGATAAAACCCAGGGTGGGAGGACCTCCAAGGTGTCATCATTTTGGGGGAAACCCCCCAAAAATGCCAGCATCCCCCCTGAAGAGGTGAAGTAAGCAGAAGGGTTGGGAATTTGCTCTATCGGCTTTCAGGATCAGCAGTGAAAACCAGCCAGATATGGATAGCCAGGCAGATCTGGAAGCACTTGGGAGATAAAAAGGTATTAATTAGCAGTTATTTCTCAATGGTGCAGAGATGGGCAGGGATTAAGGTACCAGCCATGTGCATCCTCTTGGTGAGAGCTTTGAGGGGATGGTAAATCAGCCTTATGAATCAGTGCTGGAAGAGGGAGATATGTTTTAATCTTATTAACAGGGCAGCATTACCCAGGGAGCAAAGGGATTATTAAACACGGAGCGTAAATGAGGAAGAGGAGGGGAGCTCTGAATTAGCCGTTCTGCTTGGGAGAGCAGGTGGAGAAAAGGTAACCTGTCCCACCAGCCCCTCCAGCCCTCTGTGCTTCCATCTATTCCTTCCTTTATCCCTCTATCCCTCCTTCTCTTCCATCATCCCTCCATCCCTTCCACCACCCTCTGTTCTTCCATCTATGTCTTCACCCCTCTCTTTATCCCTTGCTCACTTCCATCCATCTCATCATCCCTCTGTTCTTCCATCTATGCCTTCACCCCTCTCTTTCTGCCTTCCTCACTTCCATCATCCCTCCATCCATTCCATCATCCCTCTGTTCTTCCATCTATGCCTTCCTCCATCCCTCCATCTCTCTCTCTATCCTCTATGTCTCTTTTATCTGTTCTTCCATCCACCCCCTCCTTCTGTTCTCCATCCTCCCCTCTATTTCCTCAGCCATCCCTTCCTCCATCCCTCCCTCTCTCACTCCTTCTATCCCTCTCCCCATCCCTCTGGCCCTCCCTCTATCCCATACCCCACCAGTAGAAGCCCTCAGCTGCCTCCAGAGCAGTCCTGGGGAGGGTTCCCAGCCTTGGAGGACAGGACCAGGGGGGCTTTGGTTTCCTCTTAGCACTCAGCTCAGCAAAGGATGGTGCTGAGTGGCTGCCCCAGGCTCCCTTGAAGTCATTTTTGGGCTAAAAAGCTGATTTGTTTAATTGAGGAAAGGAAAATCTGGGGCAGAGGGGGGGGGTGGCGTTCTCAAAGCTGGTGCAGGATGGGGTTGGGGGGAGCATCTCCCACCAGCTGCACCCCAAGCTCCCCAAATCCATTGGCTTTTGCCCATGGGATGGGAACAATGTTGGGGTGTGATGGGTTTAGAGAAATCTGCCTTAAAGATCTTGGGGGGGGGTGTGCTCCAACAGCTGTGCTGCAGGCACTCAGCCCCTATTTGCATATTTGCATACATGCAAATGAAGAGCATGATCTCCATTTTTAAAAATGGGGCATCTGAGACCTTGGTTGACCCGGGCACATTTTGGGCTTTATTTTTGGGCTTTATTTTGGCCCTGGCAGCTGCTTGCACAGCTGGGGTGAGGCCAAGAGGTGTCATGCAAACCACTGCTCCAAGGCAGGGATTCCACTGGGATTTGGGGGAAATTCAGCTCTGCCTGACTCAGTTTCCCTCCTCTCCTGGGCTTGGACATCATTTAGGACTCTGAAAACCCCAAAAAAGCACCGAGGATGGTCAAATCCTTAAACAACTTCTAAAGGGGGATAAGGGAAGAAGTCTGATGAGCCATGTAATGATGACAAACCTCCTCCCCTTCCAAAAGAAAACAAAACCCCAAACCCAGTGACCCACAGCAGGTCACGGCCACCAATCTGGGCAGCTCTAACCAGCACCGGATGCTTCAGTGCTGCTCTTCAAGCATTAAATTTAAAGGCAGTATCAGGAGGGTGAAGAGATGCAGTCATAAAATATACTTCCCTCCCCCCCAACATCATTAGGAGGTGGAGGCTTGGGGCTTTACAGCAGTGTAGGGGGAAGAGAAATTATAAATAAAACTTTAGTGTGCTGGAATAAATGCTGCTAAAGATACTTCACGTCGGCGGGAGAGGAATATTCCATCTGTGATTTATGGATGTGGCTTCCCAGGCTGTGCAGGTTAGGGAGGGGGTGCTGGGAGCAGCTAATAAAACACAATATATCCAAAAAGATTCATCAGTACAGGCAGCACATCCCTGCTGGGGTAGTGGGATGGTGAAACCCCTCCTCTGCTTCTTGGTTTGCTCTTTTTTATTATTTATTCTGGGGGGTGTTGTGTGGGATTTGGGATTGGGTGGGTGTTTCCCAAGGGTCTTTCTTCATGGGTGTAGGGAAATGGTCATCTAGGGATAACCTCAGACTTCAGCCATGGCAGGGGGTGTGTAAAATCACCCAAATGGAAGATATTTCCCAGTCATCCCAGAAAGGTACCCTCCAAAATCCTACTGCTCCCAGTTGTCCGGTTCCTGTTGCTTCCCCCTAAACCTCCTTTTTCTCACATTTTCCCCTGAATTTTCCACCACCTTTTTTTTTTGCAGTTGTTTGGTTTGGCTTCAGCTATGCCTTGTGTCTCTTGGGGTGGGCAGGATGAGGCCCTTGGCTTCATGACTTCAGGATTTACACCTCCCACCTTGGGTCTCTGAGTTTCTCCTCTGGGAAATCACCTGATTTTTAAGCTGATGGATCCATCAGGCATCTAAATAACGCTTCCAAGGTCATCCTGGGTGTTTGTAGCAGGCCACGGGCTGGCTCCAGCTGAAAGCCCTGCTTGATTGGCCTCACAGCCTCCTTCTTTTTACTGGAATGAATGATTTCCTGAGGATTTTGGTCAAACGCCTCGACGGAGCTGTAGTACAAGCACTGAGTTAGTGCTGCGAGTCAGAGGAGCTGAGTTAGGCAGAGGCTCCCTCATCTTGTGCTCCAGTGAGCTGGAAAAGCCATCCCGAGGAGCCCGGGCTTCAGAAAAGGCACAAGAAGGATGTGCAGGTGGGGTTTGTTTCAGTCCCAGCCCTGGAGCTGATGGGGATGGCTCCATCCCCTGGGATCTGTTTGTTGGGACACGGCGGAGCTGTGATGCTCCCAGCTCTGAGCTGCAACCTGGAGAGGGGCAGAGCTGGGGCTGGAGGAGCTGCTAAAGGGGAAGGTGGGAATGTGGGAATTGTTGTATTGATCTGGTTGGAAAAGCCCTCTAAGGTCATTGAGTTCCCCCAGCACCTCCCAGCCCACCCCTGCTCCATGTCCCTCATCCCCAGATCTCTGGGGCTCTGAAACCCCTCCAGGGATGATGGGGACTCCAGCCCTGCCCTGGGCAGCCTGGGCCAGGCCCTGACAACCCTTTCCAGGGAGAAATTCTTCCCCAGCTCCAACCTAAACCTCCCCTGGCACAACTTGAGTTGTGCCAAAAGTTCCTCTTGTCCCATCCCTTGTTCCTTGGGAGCAGAGCCCGACCCCCCCTGGCTCCAACCTCCTCTCAGGGGGTTGCAGAGAGCCAGAAGGTCTCCCCTCAGCCTCCTCTGCTCCAGGATCAGCACCCACAGGGCCCTCAGATGCTCCTCACAGCTTCTCCAGACCCTTCTCCATGTTCTCCAGCCCCTTCCCCAGCTCCATTCCCTTCTCTGGACACTCTCCATCCCCTCAATCTCCTTCTGGCCCAGAACTGACCCCAGGATTTGAGGTTCTCCAGCCCCTTCTCCGTGCTCTCCAGACTTTGTCACAGAATGCCTGAGGTTGGAAGGGACCTCAGGGATCATTCATTCCAACCTCCCCACCATGGCCAGGGACACTTCTCATCCCCAAAAGGTTGCTCAACTTCTCCAGCCCTTTCTCCATCTTCTCCAGACCCTTTTCCATGCTCTGCATCCCCTTCCCCAGCTCCATTCCCTTCTCTGGACACTCTCCATCCCCTCAATCTCCTTCTGCTCCTGAGGGGCCCAGAACTGACCCCAGGATTTGAGGTGCAGCCTCCCCAGTGCCCAGCACAGGGACCATCCCTGCCCTGCTCCTGCTGCCCACAGCCAGGATGGTGGTGGGAGGAGGTGGAGAAGGGGCAGGAAAAGGGCCTTGGAGAGGTGGAAGGAGACACTGCAGCATCCTGAGGCTCCCTTGACCTAAATCACGTTTTGCGTTTTCCTACCCAAATTGGCCCCAAATCTGCCTTTTTGTGTCTGAGACCATTTACTGAGCTGAGCTTCTGCTGATGTGCATGGGAACCCCGTCGAGCCCCAGCATTTGGAACAGGTTTTTAGCCCAGCATGATCCATTTTGAGCCTCGCTTCCTCGTTTCTCTCCAGCCTCTGGTGTGGCTGCACCACGCCAGGCCTGCTAGAGAAGAGCCAATCTCTACCCTTAAGAATATAAAAAGAACTCTTGTGTTTGTAATGAGGACAAAACCAGCCTAAAAATGGATTTTTTTCTTCCTAAAATACACTGACACAACTCTCTGGGAAGCCCTTACGTGATTGCTCGGTGTCGATGATGCTCCCTGGGATGCTGAGATGGCTACAAACAAGGAGTGCTGGCTACCATGGCACAAGATTAGACACTATTTAATATTTTTAAATCAGTAGAATAGTTTGGTTTGGGGTTTTTTTATGAGAAACATAGGATTTAAGAAAAGCAAAGCTGTGGGCAGTGCTCAAATGTCCCCTCTTGACTGGGGTTTGGCAGCAGCATTTGAGCCACCAAATCCCAGAATGTCAGGGGTTGGAAGGAACCTCTGAGGATGGAGTCCAACCCCCTGCCAGAACAGGACCAAAACTGGGGCAGGTCACCCACAGATGCACCCAGAATTGTTTGGGTTTAGGGTTTTTTTGCATTCTGCACCTCCAGAAACGAAACAAAACAAACGTGGGTTGGAGACATAGGGCTAAAACCTGACCAGGAAAGCTTTGTCCTTTTGTACTTCTGACACATTTTGATCACAAAATCCTAACTGAAGCAGCCCCCTGAGGACCTGCCTGTCCCCAGCAGCCTCCATGAAGTGGTTTTCTCAGTTAATCTTGATTTAAAAGAGGTCAGAAGGCCAAAGCAGCCGGGCTGGATCGATGTATTGATTAAAATCCTGCATTTCCATTACAAAGAGCTAACAAGCCAGGAGGCTCTGGCAGGTTTTATGCTCCTGTTTCATCCTGTTTAGGTAGGAAAAAAAAAAAAAAAAAAAGATGCAAATCCTGTTCTATCCATCCTCCCTATCTACCCTGTGCATCTCCTCCGTAGTTTTGCAATATGTGAGGATTCCAAGGGCTGTTGGGTCCTGCAACCCCCAGCAAGAATAATCAGAGGTACAGCTGCAGAGTTCTTCCTCCCACTTATGCAAATGGAGGGAGGTAAGAGGTGCCTAATGAAATGTTTGTCCTTTCCTACAACCGTGGTGTAAAGGAAAATGAATTTTAATTACCGGCTCCTAATTGTTTGGTTGGCCTCTTAATATCCTATTTACAGAGTTTATTAATACAGTTTTGCTCCCTGCCAGCAGGGCTCTTCCTCGCAGCAGGGGATGCTTCTTTCTTGGTTTTAGTTGGTGAAACATTCATGGGTTTGCAGAAAAAAAAAAAAAAAAAAAAAATCCAGCCCAATTTTTGAGTGGGTAGAGGTGGGGTATGGGATGCTCAGCCCTGCTGTTGGTTTTCTCTAAAGATGAGCTGGAGATTGAAGGAAAACTCCAGCAGTTCATACCTTTTAAACCACAAGTGGATTCCCCCCCACCCTGTTTGTTTGGGGTTTATTCCCCTTTGCAGAAGGATCTTTTGCTTTGGAAGGGGGATGCTGACTCCATCTGTCACATCCCATCCTACTCCCTGGCTTCAGACCTGTGTTAAGATACTTATTCCTCAATTAATTTCTTTCTTTATTTAAAAATAAATAGTGCAGCAGCTTTCCAAGAGGAGAAGCTCAAGATTCAGCAGAATTTAGCTGAATTGGGACAGCTGTGAATCCTTTGCCAGTTCATGCCCCTTGCAGCCCTCCTGGGTTCCAGCAAGGAGAGGCAGCAGCACATTATAATTGGAAATGGTCCTGGAATATCATAAATAAAGCATTGGTGGAGCTGTGGAAGTATTTGCTCTGCTCACAGGACCGGGAGCAACTGCTGGTGTTTAATCTTTAATGAACAAGATGTTGCAAAGTGCTTGGAGTCAAAGTGAGTTTGCTGGATGCTCCTCAGCCCCAGTGGGTGACATTCCTGTCCCCAGGGCTTCACACAGGGCCTGGAATCCTTCCCACCCTGGGGATGCCCTCTCTGTCATCTTCTTGAGTTGGGGATGGGGAGCAGGATCCCTCCTTGGGGGTTTTTTTGGGGTTGGAGTAGGGGGTGATTTGCAATCCTTTAGCATCCTCACAAGGCTCTTGCAAGGGGCAAAGTGCCTCTTCCAGCAGGCTTAAATCCTGGGAAATGCTGCAAATCAGCCCTGCAGTGATGAAGGGGGAGTCCTGGTCCCTTTTTTGCCCCCCTCCTCCCTCCTTGTATTTGCACCCCAAAAAAACCTCCCTGGCTTGGAGCAGCGTCAGGAGGCGGTGGAGGAATCGCTGTGAATTATTCATGAGCCCCTCTAATCATGGGCTGATTAAAATGATGATGTGTTAATATTATCTCTCCCCGTCGCCTCTGCTGCAGGGGACGTGCCAGCACCTGAAGGATGGGGGGGGACACACGGCAGGGACAGATGGGACAGCTGTGTCCCCACATGTCCTCTCTCCTTTGGTTCCATCCCACTGCATCCCTGGAAACGCAGGGTGGGGAGAAGCTGAATCCTGGGGATGTGTCCCAGAGCCCAACAGGTCTGAGTCTAGCATTTCTGGGAAGTGTTGGTGGGTATTAATAAAGTAACAATTAATTTAGATGTAGCTTTAAAAATAATATCTATCTATCTATCTATCTATATCAGACAGCTAGGGAAGCTGTGGAGGAGTTACCTGGTGGTGCTGGGACAGACCAAAAGGTTCCATCACCCCAAGGTGTTCAGGGGCACCCAGGGGTGCTGTGGTGGGTTCCTGGCCACCCAGCTGGCTGCTCTCCTGCTCCCCATCAAGAGGACAGGGGGGACCTCAGCCTTTTTTAGGAGGTTCAGCTACACATGCCACATTCCACAAGATTTCCAGAGTCTACAGGAAAGGCTGGAGCAGCTCTGCTCTGGAGCCAGGGGGAGAGAGTTGGGGGTGTTGAGGCTGGAGAAGAGAAGGCTGCAATGGGGAGATGTAGTGAGACAGGACCAGGTGCCCTGAGTTATTGATGAGTGGGTGTGGGTTCACCTGTGTCTGGCCTCCCTCCTGAGCATGTGCAGGAGCTGGGGGCCAATAAGAGAGCAGCTGACACCCATGGAGAGAGCTCTCACTCTTCAGTGAGGATGGAGAAGCCCACAGCTCGAGGAGCCCCAGGAGCAGGCAAGAAGGGGTAGATCCCGGAGCCCCAGGAACAGCCCTAGGACATCGTCCAGGAATGGGCTAAGCCCCGAGGCCTCAGGATCAGCCCTAGGAGCAAGAAGGGCTCCTCCTGCTACAACTGGGGCTGTGGGCTTCTCCATCCTCACTGAAGAGTGAGAGCTCCCTCCGCGGGTGTCAGCTGCTCTCTTATTGGCCCCCAGCTCCTGCACATGCTCAGGAGGGAGGCCAGACACAGGTGAACCCACACCCACTCATCAATAACTCAGGGCACCTGGTCCTGTCTCACTACAGGGAGACCTTAGAGCACCTTCCAGTGCCTGAAGGGGCTCCAGGAAAGCTGGGGAGGGACTTGGGACAAGGGCCTGGAGGGATGGGATGAGGGGGAATGGCTTGAACTGGGAGAGAGAGGGGAGATTGAGGTTGGAGATGGGGAAGAAATTGTTTGGGGTGAGGGTGCTGAGCCCCTGGCCCAGGTTTCCCAGAGAAGCTGTGGCTGCCCCATCCCTGGCAGTGCTGAAGGTTGGATGGAGCTTGGAGCACCCTGGGCTGGTGGGAGGTGTCCCTGAGCATGGCAGGGGTGGCACTGGGGGGGCTTTAAGGTCCCATCCTCAACCTAACCAGTTCCCCAGTTTCCTGATTCCATGGGCTGACTGGCTGCTCTCAGGTGCAAAAATCCCTGAGGGATTCCTCCTGCTCAAGGAGGGCAGGAAGGAGGCTGAGGAGAAGCCTCCAGCCCCATCCTCTGCTTGCAGGGCCGGGGTGAATTCTTCCTCCTCCCTCACAGCTCTTTTGTAATTGAAAGCACTGTGCATGTTACAATGTGCTCCTTTTATTAATGTGTCACTCCTGATTTAAAAGGACATTTCATTTATCTCTCCCTTCCCCCTCCCTCCTTTTTTTTTTTTTTTCCCCTTCCTTAAACTGGATGGCGCATGAATTCCCACTGCTTGCCAGCAAAAATACTCTCTTCTCCCCAGGGATGCCATCTAATCAGAGAGCTGAATTTCCATAGGTCAGAATCTAATCAGAGGGTGGCCTGGCACAGCTTTCACCACGAAATATATCTTATTTAAAAAGAGCAAAAGGGAAGGAGGAGAACTTTGGGGTTCAGAGCTGCCTTTAGGATGGTTTTGGTGCTGCTGATGGGGAGGATGAGGGAGGGTTTGGGGTGGGCTCCTCCTTTGGAGGGACAAAGTTGGTGCTCGGCCCTCTGTAAATACCTTAAAATTCAGCCATATTTGTCACCGCTGGTTTCTTCTCCTCCCTGAATCCAAAGAGGGGACCAAAGCAGGGACTTTGAGGAGCAGTGACACATCCCCACTGTCAGAAAGCAAAGGGAAAGGGTGGGGAATGAGGGAACATTCACACATCAACGTAACAACCCAGCAGGTTTTAGACGGCTCCATCTGGATCCTTGCTTTGGTTTTTGGCATCTGGCTTTATTTTCTCTGCTTTTCCCCTTCCCTTACACACATCCTTGGCATTTTGGGGACTTGCTCCTCTGGGAATCGTGCATCTGTTTCTCTCTGCTCTTCCTTCCACTCTTTCCCTTTCTTTTGCTCATCTTCTGGGGTGGTTTTCCTCTGAATTTGGGCAGCTGATGCTCTCCAGGTGGGTGGGTTTTCACCTTCCCTTCCAGGCATCCCTGGGGCTCCAGAATCAGCCCACGGTGTGGTCCCACCCCCTGACACTGGTCTAATAAATGATGGAGATCCAGAGCCTCAGCTTTTCCATGCAGGACCTGGTTTCCTGATCTCCTTCTCCTGAAGAAGTGTAGGTGCATCCCATGGTGATGGGATATTTTTAAGGACCATTACTCCCATTCAGGACCATTACTGGGCATAGAGGTGGGAGGTGGTGGTGGGCTCCTATCTCAAAGGGAGTTTGCAGCAAATGTGTCCCCAGGTGATTTGCTTGGAGAAAACTTGTCCCAAGGCATCTGCTGCATGGGGGCAGAGGTTGCTGGAGACACCCCAAAGGTGGCTGGTTTGGAATTGACCGTCAGGAGATGATCTAAACACAACCAAAAGGCTGGACTGGGGATGTTCAGGGGCTGAAATGCAGTTCCATGGGAAGAGGGATGGAAAACCACCTGGAGATGCTGTGGTTATGAGCTGGAAACTCCTGTACCTCAATAACTCGTGGGCATGGGAGAAAAATGCAACATTAACCCTGACACTGTCACCTGCTGGATTATTTAAGTGCCTGGGGAGAGGAGGGAGGTGGAATCCCACCCAGCAGCTCCCAGAGGTGGATGATGTGACACCTGTGGTGGCTCTGTCCCTGCTGTGAATCCATCCCTGGGCAGATGCCACCAAGCTGCCAAACACCTGCTTATCCCTTTGCTTTCCTGCCTGTTGCTCAGCTCATTTTCAGAAGGGTCAAAAGCAAAGTGTGAGTGGGGGGGTAACAGGGGCAGAGACCTCACCTGACCTTCCTCTCATCCCTCTTCCTCCTCCTCCTTCCTCTCCCATCCTTTGCTTCTCAAGATCCCAGAGTCATTAAGGCTGGAAAAGACCTTCAGCATCATCGAGTTCAAGCGTTAGATCTGCAGGCTACAAATTGGAGGGGACCAGGTGCTGTCTCAGCAGCCACTGGGAATTAATCCCAGCTTTAACATGCTAAAATAAACCTTGTCCAGGCCAGGAGGGAAGCTGGAAAGAAGCCAGCCCTGAATGAGCATGGTTGGACCCACCAGCAAAGAGAAGAGCATCAAATTGGGGTTGCAGTATTCAACCCCTTACATTAATGCAGCAGCTTGGGCATTAAAAGCAGCCTTCAGTTTAGCCCCCACCTCATTCCCCCTTTATGCAAAGCCCCCAAGATACCCCCCCCCCTTTTTTTTTTTTTTTGCAGTTTCCATGCAAAAAAAGGAAGATTTTTTTTCTATGTTTGCAGCCCCCCATGGAAAAAAAAAAAAAGCAGCACAAAGAGGGTTTCTTCAATCTTACAGCCCCATGCTCAGTATGCTGGACCACACTGCCTGGCTGTGGCAGCAGCACGTGTGTGTGTGTGTGTGTGTGTGTGTGTGCTCTCCCACAGGTCAGGCCTGAGATTGGTAGCAAAAAAAAAAACCCTGGCAACTTGTTTTACAAGGGGTGGGAGCCTTGACTCAGTGCCTGGATAAAATCCCCCTGCTCCTCTTGCAGGGAAGTTTCTGCAGCCCTCCTTTCAATCCTGTTCCCATTCTCTGGGGGTTGGAGAGGTTTTCTGTGTTGCTTTCCCACCAGATGCAAGCAATGATTTAAAAATATATATATATATCATCCAATAAATCAAAATCAGGATTTTTGCAGTGCCTTCAGGGTTGTTTTGGGGTGGGCTGGCTGGAGACAGGGTCAAATGGGTGCAGTCAGAGCACGAATGCTATAGGGAGGCTCAGCTTTGCCCAGCTGTCAGTCTGGTATCCTCCAGGAGCCAGAGGAAAGAGAGGAAAATAAAATAGCAATACAGCCACCCTGACCCTGGCTGCTCCCTGCTCCCACAAGAGTTTTGCAGCAAACTGAGGGGAAACGGGGAGGAAAAATGGTCAAATAGAGCCACCCGTGCTCTGGGTTTCTCTCTGTTCCAAGGACAAATCCCACATCCAGTTATGGAGGAGATGGAGGAGACACAGGGCAAGGCTGGGCTGTAGAAGCACAGGTTGGGTGTTGCACATCCTCCCAGGGAGCTTCTGGACCCCTTCCTGTGAGAAATGAGTAATTTAAAGGGATTTAAAACAAGCCCAGAGTGGAGGAACTGGGTCTGCAGTGGGGAGACAAGTGACATGGGGCAGATGGTGGTGCTGGCAAAGTCACAGCCAAGATCTTGGTAGAAAGGCTGAGCTTCAGTCTGCCTTTCCAAGCACAACCTGGGAGGAGAAGAGATGGAGAAGAGCCCTGAGGTGGAGGACTTGGGGGGTGCTGGGTGAGGAGAAGCTCAGCATGAGCTTCAAGGTGTGCTGGCAGCCCAGAAACCCCCCCTGTCCTGGGCTGTGTCACCAGCAGTGAGCAGCAGGGACAGGGAGGGGACTGTCCCCCTCTGCTCTGCTCTGGGGAGACCCAACTGCAGTGCTGGGTCCAGTTCTGGGGTCCCCTCCAGCAGAAGGACACAAAGCTGGAGAGAGTCCAGAGGAGGTCCTGGAGCTGCTGGGAGGGCTGGAGCAGCTCTGCTCTGGAGCCAGGGGGAGAGAGTTGGGGGTGTTGAGGCTGGAGAAGAGAAGGCTGCAATGGGGAGACCTTAGAGCACCTTCCAGTGCCTGAAGGGGCTCCAGGAAAGCTGGGGAGGGACTTGGGACAAGGGCCTGGAGGGATGGGATGAGGGGGAATGGCTTGGAAGTGGGAGAGAGAGGGGAGATTGAGGTTGGAGATGGGGCAGAAATTGCTTGGGGTGAGGGTGCTGAGCCCCTGGCCCAGGTTTCCCAGAGAAGCTGTGGCTGCCCCATCCCTGGCAGTGCTGAAGGTTGGATGGGGCTTGGAGCAATGGGGTCATTTGGGTGAACATGGGGAGTTCTGCAAAGTGGGGAAGAAAAGCAGCAGAATGGTCAGTCCTTGCCTTTTGGTGCCAGAAGCTGGTAACTAAAGTCAGGCAGGATTTTCCCCAGCTGATGTTTGTTTAGTTTGGTTTTGGAACATTGAGTGCAGCCAAAATTCATCCCTCCTAGGGGGCAAGATGCCACGGTGATGAATTTGCCTGTGCTTTACCCTTCTGTGGGGTGGAGCTGGTGTTTGCTGCTCATGGCAGAGCTATCAACCCCATCAAACCATTTCAGAATAATCTTTTAACCCCCTGCTCCATCTCTCTGGCAACTCACATCTTTTTTTTTTCCTTTCTTTCCTCCACTTCTCAACTTTTCCAGCCTACCTGACAGTCAGCATCGAGCCACTGCCACCCGTGGTGGTGGGAGACGCCGTCACCTTGAAATGCAACTTCAAGACTGATGGGAAGATGAGAGAAATTGTCTGGTACAAGGTGAGCACCACCCATGGCTCTTCCTACCCCTGGGGGATGGGACATGAAGTCACCAGGTGGCTTTGCTCCTGGAGGACAGAAGGTGGAGGCTGAATGATGGAGGGAAAGGCAGAGGTGGCTCTGACTGAGGGGGATATGGAGGGGGTGAAGCAGACAGGCAGGCTGGCCCTGGACAAACTGGCAGGGGGAGAGCTGTCAAATGGCTTTGAGTTCATCCTGTGGGCTCTGTGAGGCTTTTTCCAGGAGTTTTGTTTGGTTTTCCAGGTGGGTCTGGGGTTGGCAGGATGGGTTTAGTGCTGGAGGCTGTGTCCCAAGGGTGCCAGGTCCTAGAATCCTACAAAAAAGATTTTCATGTTCATAGAGTCACAGAGTGGGTTGGGTTGGAAGGTTCCTTAAAGCTCATCCAGTTCCAACCCCCTGCCCTGCCAGAGGACAGGGACACCTCCCACGAGATCAGGTCCCACATTGGGTGGGGCCAATCCAGTGTTGGTCCTCCCCACCCATGTTGGGTGTGAAATGCTGCAAACAAACAAACAAACAAACAAACAAAAAATAGTGGGTTTTGAGTTGTGAGGGAAATTCTGCAAAACTGTGTGTGCTTGGGGCTTGGGGAGCAGTGGTGGGCTTTTCAGGAGAGGAGCCTCTCCCAAAACCTTTCCCCTTCCCATCCCTCTCCCCCAGATTCCCAGGGCTGTGGGATGCTGGTGCAAAGCAGCACTCAGAGCATCTGGTTTGCTTTGGGGAGGGGGGGTTTGGAGGCTGAAGCTGTCCCCCCCCAGACACCAGCATCATTCCCATCTGCCCTGAGCCTGGACCCAGTCTCTGTGTTACCAGTCCAGAGTGAGATTTTTGTTTTCCTCCAGGGAATTTGTGCCAAACACAAATAACACACACACACACACACACACACACAGGTGGTTCGATCAGAGGAAACTCCATAGTTTTACATGACAGGGGAAAAAGAAAAAAATCTCAGCTCTTTGCTTGCAGAGGAGGCAAAGAAAAAGCTAATTTGGGGCTGGTGGCCTCTGATGAAGCAGCCACCCTTTGCTATGTGATTTGTTTTTCTTGGGTTTACCATCTTGTTTCTGCTCCCTGAACAAGGAGCATCTCTGCCTTAGAGCTCTCTATAAAGGTTTATAAACAAGAGAAGGTGCTCTCTGGGCTGATGGATACTCAGTCACTGGAGCGTGGTGCATGCACAGGAGTATTCCTATCAAGTCCTGGCTATAAATATGTGTGTTTAGGCATGGGGAGGATTCCAACAGAGAAATGCCAGAATCCAACCCCAAATTTACCCCAAATCGTAACTTGCAGCTTGCAGTTGGCTCTGTCTCCCCTTTAGTTTTGGAAGAGGCTTTCTGCACCCTGCTCCTTCTGCTGGTTCTGCCATCCCCAACGGGTTTTTTCCCTTCCCTTTTCCACTCAGTAATATTGGATTAACCCACTTTCTCCTGAGCTGGGGCTGGATTTGCATAATCCCCCCAGCATGGAGGGATGCTGGGGGCAGCCGAGCAAATTCTGCTTGGAGAAACCAGGGAGGGGGGGAAAGAAAATTAACCCAGCTTTTATTTTTATCACCACAGATCTCCTTTTCTTCTAGGTTTATACCCCCTTCCCTTTTTCTCCTTTCCCAGGGATTTTCCCTCATTCAGAAAGCGGGGGGATTTGGAGAGGATGCAGAGGAGCCTGTGGGTAAGGGACAGTGAGCAAGGTGACAGCAAGGGACAATGTTTTCCTTGGAGAAGGAAGCCCTTCCACCCATTCTGGGGCACTAGGAATCATTGAATTGTTTTGGTTGGTAAAGACCTTTGAGCTCATCACATCCAACCACTAATGGTCCAACTCAGAGCCTCGAGGAGACCTGGGATGAGCAAAAGTGCTTTTTGATGGCAGAAACAAGACCATGCACCATCTGTGGAGGTGTTAATTAATATCGTTCATCTCCAGAAGGTGTGATCTGCCTGAGAACATGTGCAAACACAGGCTCCAACCCCTTTGCACGTTGGGTGAGAGCCCAAGAAAACCTTTCCAGGAGCAGAGGAAGCTTGTGGCATCCTTGCAAATGAGTTCGTAAGGAGTCTGGGCAGACACGGAGCTGTCACAGCGTTTGCTGGCTCCATCCCAGGGGCTGTGCAGGTGACTTGATGAGTCTGGGCAGTGCCACATTGCACTGGGAGGGAGAAAATTACTTTTTGCAGCAGTGCAGAGCGGGGGAAAAATAATATATATATAAAGTAATAATAATAATAAGACAGAAGTGGGAGAGGGAGGGCAAATCCTCCGGGTGTCTGTTGTGGCTCCGTGCAGACAGCTGGCAGGAGAAGCAGGCAGCAGGCACACACAGCCAGCAGCATGGATGAGATGAGGAGAACTGCTAAAAAGGGGGGGTTGCAGGTTTCTGGGAGCAGGTGAGGCTGGGCAGGGCTCCCCACAGAGAGTGGGGATTCTACCCACACCATCCTACTGCCTGCCAGGGGCTGGAGGGGAGCCCATGGGGCTGGGGGGTCACTCAGCCCCCCTTAGGTGGGGTTTGGTGCTCAGGGTAATGAGCTACAAAGGGAAGAACACAGAGCTGGGCTTGTGTGTCTGCACCCATGGAGTGGGGACACTGCCCCCCATAGCACCCACAGTGTGGGGACACTGCTCCCCTTAACACCCATGGTGTGTGGACATTGCCCCCTGAAGCACCCATCAGACATCAGCATTTCCCATGGTAGCACCCATACATGAGCCCTTCTCTCCACAGCACCCATCACCATGGCTTTTGAGGACATGGGGCTGTACACCATGACCCTGTGGGTCCCTCCCCAGCCTCCCCCCAGCACCAACTCCTGGCTTGGATTACAAAGCTCCATCCAGGGGCTCGTGGGATTGTTCCCCACCCTCCAGAAAATCCCCAGAGCTCCCAAGCCATCAGCATGGCAGGCAGGGAGTGATGGGGCACAGATGTTGGCAGCTCCACTTGAAGCCACTTGGTGGATGGTGACAAAGCACCATCCCCACAGGAACTGCCACTGCCACCACTTATTAGGAGCAAGAGATGCTGTGGCCCCAGTGGTGTCCCCTGAGGTGGCTCCAGGGCTGGTGACAGCGATAAAGTCATTCACAGCTCCAGGGCAGGAGAGGGGGTGAAGAGGACCTGATGGGCTGGGGCTGTCACAAAGCCAGCACTGGGAGAGCCCAGAGCCAGTAGGAATTTTGGGAATGCTTCTTTGGGAATGCTGGGGAGGAGCAGGGTGGGAGGCACCAGGATGGTTTCACCTCTGGTTCCTGGAAAGCATCTCCCAGAACTTCAGAACCCAAATTTCCAAGCCACCCCCATTCGTGGTGAGTTGTGCTTTGGATTTAGAAACCTTTAGGAAAAAAAAAATCTTTTGAGAGTTTTATGACTGCAAGAAATTATCTAAAATATTGCAGCTCCCAACCCCAAAGCTGCTGATGGAGAGATCTTGGGTTGGGAGCTGCAGGAGCTGGTGCCATTTATCTCCCCACTGGCTGGGTCAGCTCTGTGCATGGGTGATGATAATATAAATGTCAGAGTGGGGAATGAGAGGAATTCCTCATGCTCTGGAGGACAGAAGATGACAAGTGGCAGCAGAATTCACTGAGCTCTCTATTACTTCTGGGTGAGGGCATCATCAGGGAGGCTGCAAGAAACCCAGCAGCTCCTCCCCAAATCCTCAAATCTCAGAGTGTTTGGGTTACAGGGACCTTAAAGCCCCCCCAGTGCCACCCCTGCCATGCTCAGGGACACCTCCCACCAGCCCAGGGTGCTCCAAGCCCCATCCAACCTTCAGCACTGCCAGGGATGGGGCAGCCACAGCTTCCCTGGGAAACCTGGGCCAGGGGCTCAGCACCCTCACCCCAAACAATTTCTGCCCCATCTCCAACCTCAATCTCCCCTCTCTCTCCCAGTTCCAAGCCATTCCCCCTCATCCCATCCCTCCAGGCCCTTGTCCCAAGTCCCTCCCCAGCTTTCCTGGAGCCCCTTCAGGCACTGGAAGGTGCTCTAAGGTCTCCCCATTGCAGCCTTCTCTTCTCCAGCCTGAACACCCCCATCTCTCTCAGCCTGGCTCCAGAGCTGCTCCAGCCTTTCCTGTAGACTCTGTAGACTCTGCTCCTGTAGAATCTGGAAATCCCATCCCTCCAGCCCTTGTCCAAAGGAGAAATTGGATGTGTCCTTGGAAACTTCTCCTTGTTCCCAAGGCTGGATATTTACAGCTCCCATTTCTTCATCCTGTGTCTGTCCCAGCGTGGGTTTTCTTTGCCATGAAAAGCCTCAGTGAATCGATTTGAGGAGGTGGTTTGATTTTCCTTTTCTTTTTTTTTTTTTTTTTCCATTAAAATAGAAAAAAAATTTAAAAAATAGAAAATTCTTGGAAGCCAAGTTGAGTTTTGCCCAGGGGGGAGAGACGTTGGTTGGGGAGTGGGGTCTCCTCTCAGGAAATGCAGGTTTGGGGGGATTAATCCCCCAAAATTCACTTCTTCTAGGCCTGGCTTGTTTTTAAAAAAGACTATTTTATCCCTCTGGTGGATCAATATGAGCTATTCTAGCCTGAGAATGTGCCTCTACCACCTGCATCACTTTTATTTGCCTTTTTCTCCTTAATTTTCTACTAAATCTTGTTCCTCACAAGAGAGAAGGGAAAGCTGAAGATCTGGGGGGGCATGGGGAAGAAATGAGTCCTGCCAGGGCCTGAAAAGAGCCTTTTTCCACTTAAAAAATGCAACTTGGACTTTCAAGCTGGAGATGGGAGTTGGTGAGGCTGTAACAGGGTGGAAATGGCCAGGTTGGGCTTTTCATCCCAGCTGATTCGTAATAAAGAAACAGAGTTTGCTGAGCTGTTGATAGAAATGGGGCAAATCAAAGTAATAAAGGTATTAATGTGTTAAAAATAAAAATGTCATTTAAGTGAAAACGTGTTTGCAAAGCTAACGAATGGGTTAAAATCCCCCCAGGTTTAGAATTCTAAGGCTATGAGACATTTAAAAGAGGTTTACAATAAAAATAGATTGCAAAATCTTTCAAACATTTCCCAACTGGGTGCAGAGCACCCCAAAAAAAAAGTGTCAGTTTCCATAGATGAGTTGTTTTGGGGTTTTTTTTTTTGCAGGTGACAGATGGTGGCACCATCAAGCAGAAGATCTTCACCTTTGATGCCATGTTCAACACCAATTTCTCCCACATGGAGAATTACAGGAAGAGGGAGGACCTGGTCTACCAGTCCACCGTGCGGTAAGTCACCCCCAGGGTGTCTCCTTTGACAAGGCAGCTGCTTTTTGGGGGATTTCCCCCCCATTTTGGAGCAGTTTAGGGCAATCCTGGGTGTGTCCTTCTTGGCTGTTTGGAGGGATTTGTTGGGTTGCAAAGAAATGAATTGGTTTTTAATGTGCTGTCAGCAAGGAGCTGAGGTTTGGCACTATGCTTGGCCCATGGGAGAGGGGGAGAGCAGGGGAGATTTCCCAGGGGAAGAATGGGAAGAGAAAAAGGAGGTTTGGGAAAAATAACAAATGAAATGAAGTGAAATAAATAAAATGAAATAACATAAGTCACAGCTTGATGGGGTGCTGAGACATCTCACATAAAAAATAATATTAGAAGGGCTGGACCAGATGATCCTTGAGGTCCCTTCCAGGCTGGCATTCTAGGATTCTGATTCTAGGAAAATGAAATGAAATGAAATAAAATAAAATTAAATCAATAAAATAAAATTCAGGAAAATAAAATACAGCAAAATAAAATTATTGTACATATATATCTAAATATAGCTATATATAATAACCAGGCATCTTGCAAGCTTGTCTTTACTTTTTCTCCAAGTGCCAAATCACTCGTGGGTTCCACAGCTTTATTACTAATTACACCCTTGCTTTATTACCAGTGTTAGAAAAACAAAACTGGAGCCTGCAGAAAATACCTAGGGAGGACATAATTCATGGCAAAAAGGCTGGGTGATGGATTTATTCTTTGGTGTAATTTTTTTTTTTTTTGCCTTTGTTTCCTTTTTAAATTAGAATTTGCTGATGGGATTTCAAAGCTTGGGTTTGGGGTTTTTTTCCCAGATTGGAGTAATAAAACATTTTAGGGGAGGGAGGGAAAGTCAGACATCTCCACCAGGTGGGTTGGACAGGGTTCAGTGTGGGTCAGCAGTGTGTAGGGGTTGAGATTCCTCCTAATCCTTTGGAACTGGGATTTTTAAAATTTTTTGCTGGTTTATTCTGTGGTTTGTCCTAAGAGCAGGTGTGTTTGATGGCTGTGGGGGAAGGAATGGGGGTAGAAGGGAAGAAAGTAGGAAAATGGGGATGGGAGATGATTGGGATGCTCAGGAGATGCTTAGCAGATGCTCAAGGCTTGCTCAGGGAATGCTCAGGAGGAGGAGGAGATACTCAGGAGTTTAGGGGTTGCACAGGAGCTGGAGACATTCAGGGATTGCTCAGGGGATGCTCAGGAGAATCTGGAGGTTCTCAGAGGTTGCTTAGGGGATACTCCAGCTGGTGGTGCTCAGAAGAAGAGACAGGGATTGCTTGGGGAACGTTCGGGAGATGCTCAGGGGGTACTGAGAGGATGGTCAGGTGCTGGTCAGGAGGCTGCTAAGGAGATGTTTATGAAATGCTTGGAAGATGTTTGGGATGCTCAGGAGAGTGAGGAGATGCTCAGGGGATGCTGGGGAGGATGCATATATGAAGGTCTGGGAAGTCAGGACACTACTCAGGGGCTGCTCGGGACATGTTCAGAGGCTGCTCTGGGGGATGCTTACGAGATGCTCAGGGTTGCTTAGAGGAGAGTCAGGGGATGCTCAGAAGATGCTCAGGAGGAAGAAGGGATGCTCAGAGGCTGCTTGGAGGCTGCTCAGGAAGGTTAGGAGCTGCTCCGAGGCTTTTCCACTCCTTGGGTTTTGTTTCCCCCTGTAGCCCAGGCTCCGCTCCGCTGCGCGCTGGGATGTTGTACAAATTCCTGACACGGCTGATTATTGTTTGGAGGATGTTTCTGGCAGCTTCCTGAAGGGATTACACATTCCCTAACTCAACAACCTCACTCTCCTGCCATCAATCCAGCTCTTTTCCTCCCCGCTGGCTTTCACCAGCGCTCCTCTAACTGGGAGCACTGGAAAAATGAGGAATTAAACCGGAATAAAACACCGGACAACCATGAGCATCCCCTGGCAAGGCAAAGCAGCTGCTTTTTTGGGGCTCAAGATCCTTTTTTTCTTGTTTGTTTGGAGTTGTTTTCTCCCCTCCCTTTCCCTGCTTATTGTAGAACTAATAGAATTTGGGAGCAGAAAATTTCACAGCCCCAGGACCCAGCACTTAAAAGCCTCAGGAACGGTGGGCGCGGTGCCGGCAAATCCTCCGTGGAGCCGAGGGTGCTGGTGGTAAAAACTCTTTTCATGCTCTTGTTCCACGGAGGAATACAACACCACGCCTGAGGAGGTGATTCTCAGAGGGTATGAAAACAGGGCTTTTCTGAATCGTTGCCTTGATGTTAGGTTTTTTTGAGGGTTTTGCTTTATTTTTTAGGGGGGTTCCTGCCTTATTTCAGGCTGCGGGGCAGCGCGACACCGTTGGGAAGCTTTTCACCGTGGGTCAATCCCTCCTCAACTATTTCCCCTCAAGCTTTTCTCTGCTTTTCATTTTACCCTTCTGGATTTCCAGGCACTGGTTACATCTTTTTTTTTTTTCTTCCTTCCCCTTTTTTTTTTCTTCCCCTTTTTTTTTGAAATCTTTTCCACGGCTCCAGCACGTCGGTGCCGTCCCGGGGAGCGGCTCTTATCTGCACGGCACAGAGGGCTCTGCCGCCTCTTTTCAGACCGCCTTTGAACACTGCCCGCTCAGATGTGAAGAGCAAAGCTGGGAGATATCCAACCCTCACTTTTTTTTTTTCCTTTTCCTGATTAAAAACCTACCCTCGTCAAGGAAGATGCTGCTGTATGAATATCTATAGGGTTGGGGGTTTTTCTTTGCTTCATTTCCAACATGCTTAGAGGACGCAAAGGACACGACAGGCGGTGGTTGGGCTTTGTAGAGCTGGGAAGCCCCTTCTCTCCTCTCCTCTCCTCTCCTCTCCTCTCCTCTCCTCTCCTCTCCTCTCCTCTCCTCTCCTCTCCTCTCCTCTCCTCTCCTCTCCTCTCCTCTCCTCTCCTCTCCTCTCCTCTCCTCTCCTCTCCTCTCCTCTCCTCTCCTCTCCTCTCCTCTCCTCTCCTCTCCTCTCCTCTCCTCTCCTCTCCTCTCCTCTCCTCTCCTCTCCTCTCCTCTCCTCTCCTCTCCTCTCCTCTCCTCTCCTCTCCTCTCCTCTCTTCTCTTCTCTTCTCTTCTCTTCTCTTCTCTTCCCTCCCTGGAGCTGTCAGGACCAGTAAACTCCATCCCCCAGCTCCCAGCTCCCACCTTGGCAGTTATGAAGAGTTTATTGATCCCTATCACAGGTGAAGAGCATCCCCGTGGGATGTCTTGATGTCCCACAGGACACCTGGGGTGGGATGGAGGGGGGAGGAAGTTGTGAGCCCTGTTTCTTCCTCCCTCTCCCAGCCTCCCCGAGGTTCGGATTTCAGACAACGGTCCCTACGAGTGTCACGTGGGGATTTATGACAGAGCCACGCGGGAGAAAGTGGTCTTGGCTTCTGGGAGTGTGTTCCTCAACGTGATGGGTGAGTGCAGCCCCTTGCTGGAGGGGGGTGGAGGGGAAGGGGCTGTGGGGTCTCAGGGCAGGGGACAACAGGGATTTGGCTGATTTTGTATCCCCTGGGGTAGGGATGAGGATGGAGATGCAGTGGGATGGAGGTGGTGATGGAAATGGGGATGAGATGGTCATGGAGATGGGAATGGAGAAAGGGTGAGATGGAGATTGTGAGGGAGATGGGGATGAGGATGGGGACGTGGTGGGGATGGGGATAGAGATGGAGATGGAGGTGAGGATGGAGATGGGAACAGAGATGAGGATGTGGACAGGGATGGAGATGGAGGCAGAGATGACAATGAGGATGGAGACAAGGATAATCCTGGGGACAGGAAGGGGGTTGAGGATAGGGATGGCAGTGGGTGGGTGTTGAGGACAATGTGCTCATGGCTCTGCTCCCTGGCAGCTCCTCCAACATCCATCTCGGTGCTCGCCGCTGACACGCCGGCGCCCTTCAGCCGCTACCAGGCACAGAACTTCACCCTGGTGTGTGTGGTCTCTGGTGGCAAACCCGCCCCACTGGTGAGCCCCTGGCCTCTTCAGCTCGCAGCTCTCAAATACGTGAAGCCAGCATTAAAAACTCTTGTTTAGTAAAAAAATGTATAATATACATATTCTGCTTTCGGAGACAAAAACAAGCCAAAGAGCTGCCTGCCACCCAAACCTCGCCTTGTGGCATCTTCCCACTGAGACCTCGGGAAGAAGCTCTCTGCAGAGGGTGGTGGCCATCCCCACAGACCTCACTGTCCCTTTTGTCCCCACCCAGGTGTACTTCAAGCGGGACGGAGAACCCATTGAGGCCACTCCACTCCCGGAGCCGCCGGCCGGCGCCGGGAACTGGGCCCCCCGGAACCTCCTTCACCGTGACCTGGATGACACCAAGGTGCCAAAATCCCTGGCGGGCGAGGGGGAAGCAGGAGGAGGACGACAACCTTGGGCCACAGCAGAGCCTCCACGGGGACTGGCAGCTGAGCGGGATCCCGTCACCGAGATCATCCCCGAGACAGTGGTGAGCCAGGAATTCCCACGCTGGGTCCACATGGCTGAGCCCATCTACTACTTCCGGCACACCCATGCACCCGTCAGCGATGGGACAGTGGAGGCCAGGGCCACCCTCACCTGGACCCTCAACCCCCAAATTGACAACGAGGCCCTCTTCAGCTGTGAGGTCAAGCACCCAGCACTCTCCATGCCCATGCAGTCCGAGGTGACGCTTGGTAAGAGCCACCACAGCCCGGGGGTTGTTTTTGGGATTGGTTTGGGGGTTTTTTGGCTTTTTATTTTGCATTTTTGGGGAGATTTTGCTGGGTGGGGAGGTGGGTGTTAAAGCTGGGGGTTAGGGCTCTGCTGGGGGATGTGGTGTTTGGTAGGACTTTGCTGGGGTGGTCTGCAGGACAGGTGAGGAAGTTGGTAGCCCAGTAATGGTGCCTCCTGTGGGGTGTCACTCTGGAACCTCCTCTGGACAGAGGTGATGTTGGGAGGGAGACACACACTTTTGTCCTATGCTGATGTCACCTCTGACCATCTATACCCAGACCTGAGGAACATGCCAGGACCCTTGTTGACCAGGACCCTTGTTGGCCATCCCCACTCAACTCATCCTCATGCCTCTGCACAGAGGCACCTGGGGGGCTGATGAGGCCCCAGCTGTGATAGGGTCATGGGATTGAGGCCAGGGCTGCTCCCCTTGGATCCCAGCATGCCCAGGACCCTAGAAGAGCAGAAGCTACCCTAATCACTTTGGGAGCTGGTCAACAGAGTAGTTAATGAGGCCCCTCATTTCTGCCCCACTTTGGTAGGTCAGCTTGACCCCAGATAATGCTGGGGCTCCCTGTCAGAGGAGGCTGAGCTCTCCACTGGGTTGCCCCAGCTTCGGAGCACCCTCCTGGGTTGGCTGCTCCATCCTTCCTCCCCTCCAGCTGGGTGGAGAGGACTGGGGGCTGTGTTTCTGCCAAGTGAGGCACTTTGCTCACTGCATCAACAGGGATGGACCATCTCCTGGAGAGCATCACCTCCCTGGCTTCCCACCCCTTTTTGGCACAGATTTCAGTGTGCACAAGCCTCTCCCTGCTGCTGCTCCATCTCTTTTCATTCAGCTCATCAACCACCTCAATTAGTGGGAGGTTGGGGGCAATGAGGAGGTCAACTGGAGACTGGCAGTCAACAAGGAGGGCAGCAGCTCTCCAGCTAATAGCTGCTCCTCCATTATTTGCTCCTCCCCACTGAGCAATTGAGCTCTTTCCCAGCATACAACTGGCCAAAAAACAGCCTCAGTCCCACATTCTCCCACCTTCATTAGGAGATGTGTCCTTCACCACTGATGCCTCCCATTACAGTCATCTATCAATCTTGCAGTCTTCTTGTTCTTCTGCCTGCTGGCTCCTTGCTGACCTGTCTATCAATCATTTAGACATCTGTCAGCCTGTCCATCAATCACCCAACCACCAGCTCCCCCCTGGCTGGCACAAGTCATGCCAATCCCTCCCCACCATCATTAGGAACCATAATTAAGCTCAGCCAAAGGCACCCACCAGCAGCAGGAGGCCCTCATTCACCTGATGTCCCTTCTTGTACCCTTGCAGTTGCTCCCAAGGGCCCAAAGATCACCATGACCCCAACGAGAGCTCGCGTTGGAGACACCGTGCGGATCTTGGTGCAGGGCTTCCAGGTCAGTGTCCCTGTCTATCCCCATCACCGTGGGGCAGTGCCACACCAAGGGGCAGCTCTGCATCCACCCCAGCACTTGGTGTTGGTTGGGTTGGTGGCCTTGGGTTGCATCTCAGGCCCTACATCCCTGCAGCCCTGGGCACGGTGGCTGTAGCCTGTCCTCACTCCGAGGGGACGTCTCACCTCTCCCCATCTCCTGGCAGAACGAAGTCTTCCCTGAGCCCCTCTTCACCTGGACACGGGTGGGGAGCCGGCTCCTCGATGGCAGTGCTGAGCATGATGGCAAAGAGCTGGTTCTGGAGAGGGTACCAGCTGAGCTCAATGGGTCCATGTACCGCTGCACCGCCCAGAACCCGCTGGGCTCCACCGACACCCACACCCGGCTCATCGTTTTTGGTATGGTGGCACCATCAGGGTCACCCCACCCTCCAGAAAACCTCACTTATCTTCCACTTCCTCCCCACTGAAACCATCTCACTGGTATTTCTTTCCCTTTAGAAAACCCAAATATTCCCAGAGGAACAGAGGACTCCAATGGTGAGTAGTGGTGCCACTGGTATTTCCACTCAAAACCCCCAGGGAGAGAAGGACCATACAGAGAACACCTCTCCTTGGATGGCCCAAGCCCTTCCACACCTCTCCTGGCATGGTGGCCCCAGGCACTTGGCAGCAGGGATGTCCCTGCACAAAAAGAGGCCCCGTGGATGGTCCCTGCAGCATCCCTGACCTGCAAGTTTAGGTTCTGCCACTTCCATAGTTTAGGAGGGGGATCCCACCACAAAAAAAAAACAGGTGGTGACCCCATCCTGCTTTGAATCCAAGCATTGAAATGCATTTCCTGACCTCCCCATCCCCTTTCTCCTCCTGCCTAGGTTCACTTTCCAGCCACCTCAGCTTCAGATTAGTTTTGGCACTCACCCTAACAGTGATCCTGGAGCTAACGTGAAGCTTCGCCTGCCTCTTCCTCCTCCTCCTCTTCCTCTATACAGCCCCACCTGGCATCCCCACCTCTGTCAATTGGTTCTCCTGCTCTCTCTTATTTTTATTTTTTTTTCTATACTATTTACAGTCTCAGTCTCTTTCTGTCTGTGTCTTGGCTTCCTCAGACAATTTAATTAAAAGGAAAAAAAGGAAAAATCTCTCCCCTGTAGAAGGTGTTGCTTAATTTTTTGCCTTGTGCTGGGGCACCCCAGAATGATTTTTGGGGTACCCAGAGGCTTTGTGAAAGACTCTGGGCTGGTGACCCTTCTGGATTTCCCCTGGAAAAAATCCACTGGCACCCACTGCACCGAGCTGCCCCGGGTCTCAGCTCCCAAGGCAGGGACATACACACACATCCCCAGCACCAGGGGTACACTGGGGACAAGTCCTACAGGTGGATGGTGGCACTGGGAGTCTGAAAGCCACGGATGAGTGGCCTGACACCCCAGGACTTTGAGTGGGATAAATCAGCTTTGCTGGAAGATGGGAGCCCTCACAGCACTTGTCCCAGCCCGGATGGTCGATCTCTAGTGACAAGCAGCTCCCAACCCAAAATGTCAGCACTCACACATGAGCAGGCAGCACACGTGTCCCGTCCGTGCCCTCCTCCCCATCCCTCTTGGCTAATTGTTGCCATGGAAACGGATAATGATGTGGCCAGGTCAGATTCTGGCTGTTCCTATGGTATCCCGGGACCACCAGGCACATCCTGCTACGCTGTGAATCCTCCTCTGTACAAAAAAACCCCAATCCTGCCCGGTGCTGGGGGATCTCTCCAGCTGCTTTCCCTCCCTGTGGTGCCCCAAGAGCATCCTGCTCTGGATCCCTGGGGAGCAGATGCAGATAGAGAGGAGCCTAAGGATGGAGCATTCCCCCCTCCTTTTCCTCCAGGAGCTTTTAATCCTAGAGGATTAACCAGCAGCTTCAGCTTTCCAAAGCCCTGGACGAGTGCTAAGCATTATTATTACTATTATGATTAATTAATATTAAGCAGATTCAGTCCCTACCATGCTGGGCTGCCAACCTCCCTGCCAGCCATTTCCCAGCCTCCCAGGAGCCCAAGGAATAAGCTGTGGCTCAGGACTTGCTTCCCAGACACAGTAATATGGAAGGATAGACAGGTGCTGGCTGGGATGGAGCAGGAACATCCCAAAGCAGAAGCATCCAAGCACCCATACCCCTTTGAACCTGCTCCCTCCCTCCTCAGCTGCTTTCACACCTCCATGGGTGAGAAGGGAATCTTCAGTTTTTAGGAGAACCCCTTCATTTTAGAAGAACCTTTATTTTTTTTAGAAGAACTTCTGTTTTTTAGCAGAGTCTTTATTTTTTAGACACTTCCCAATGACTCAGTTTACCCCCATGCTACTGAGCAGGCAGGAGAGCTCCCAGCACCAATGCTTCTGATCCTCCTGGATTGGAGATGCTCCAGGGGACTCATCCCAATGTGATTAAAGAACCATTAGACCTTCTGCTTGGAAAATGGGGATTCACAGAGGCCCAAACCTCCATTTAAATGCAAATGTGGTGATTTTAGCCCAGGGCCATAGAAATGAAGAGCATTAGAGAGGCAGCACCATCATCCACCAGCTCTGCTTGGTGCCCTCTCCAGAGTCACCTCCCCATCCAGCTGCTGGGAGAAGAGCAGTGGGCTCGGAGGTTCTGCACATCCCAAATCCACCCCTCTATAGGATGCTCAGATCTTTCCCTAGTGATGGATCAAGCAATAGGATGGGACCTTCTCAACACCACCACCACCAAAATGGATGCTCAGGGGGACGCTGGAATCACTCCTCATTTTGGGCAGAAATGCTGCCTACTTCCCTAACATCCCCCCCAAGGTGAGGACCATGGAGAGATGTCACCCCAAATCAGAGACCCAAAGCAAACCTCCCACACCAGCCTAGACCTTGCTTTCACCTCCTGCCCTTCTCCTCTCCTTCACCAGCTTCCCCTTTCCTGCAAGTAAATAATTCCAGAGGACACCAATTAAACCTCTGCCTCCCCCCCTTGGTTGAGGCCCTGGCAGTGAATAATGTAGGAGGCTGGAGGTGGAAAAAAACTGCTTGGGGTGTTTTATTATTGATGAGAGACGACAGATCGGGTGCTGACAACCTGCAGAAGCGATCTGATTAGCTGGTAAAAAATTAATCAGGCTTCTGAGGGCTGACACCAGCTGAAACCCCCCCAGGAGCGGCGTTATCGATGGTCCCTAATTTCAGGGGACTTTGAAAAAGGTTTTAGGAAAATTGGGACAAGGCAATTACATTCAATTAGAGTCACAAGTGCTGAGACGTCACTGCTGCTGGGAGACGCCGGGGCCGCTCTCGTCCTCCTTCCCGTGGATAAAGTGACAGTTTTGTGCTGTAGCTGCAGTTTGGCTCCTGGAATTCTCCTTCCCAACATCATCCCTCGCACCTCCAGCTTGGCTGCTGGGTTCTGGGGTCCCCATCCTGCCAGTTGAGAAGGGAAAGGCATCCGGAGCATGGTAGCCCCCAAAAAATGTCCTCACCTTCCCCTGTGCTCCACGTGTGGCCATCCCAAGGTCCACAAAATCCCACTGGTGATGTGGAGAACTGCAGCCCAACCCCCTGTCTCTCAAGGGTGGGACTTCTCTGACCCCCACACCAGCCCTTTGGGGTGTTAGGGTGGGGAGGAACAAACCCAGGGTGGGGGGAACAAACCATCTGGTTTGATGGCACTGGGAATGCTGGTGGAAGAACCAGTGGGGTTTTTTCTTCCCTTGCCTCCCCCACCTCATCACCAGACACCATGGTCGGGTTCACAAGGCCACCAAACACGTGCATAATTCATCCTTCCCAGCTCACAACCACGAGGATCCCTGCAGATACACCTGAGGATTTAAAAAAAAAACAAACAAAAAACCAACAAACAGAGCAGGGAGAGATGGAGAGCCCCAGGGCCGTGGCCTCCTGTGGGTGGTCAGACCCTCAGCTCACAACGTGCCCAACCTCGACACACATCCCCGTTACCCCAGCTCCAACCTTGGCTTTGGGACCCTCCACATCTGCAGGTAGGGGGGATACACTTTTCCCCATGCTTTGGCCAAACCAAGCCCTCCTCCACTGCTGGATTTTGAATGCCCATGTCCAAGAGGATGGAGAGGAGCGACTGCCTGGGGTTTGCTTCATGTTTTGGCCCAAGCTTGAGATGCAACTGGGCAGGATGCAGCAGCCCAGCTCTGAATCTAAGTGACCTCATTCCCACATTGCTCCCAGACAAGGTGACAACTTCCCAAACACCCCCCTGTAGCTGCTGGTGGGCTCTGCCTGTTGACATGAGGGTTGTGCACAGCTGGTGTGGGGCAGGCACCCTGAGGAGGTTCAGCTGCTCAGCCCCATCCCAAAAGGCAGCACCAAAGATCACGGGGTGGCTGCTGGAGATCAGCTGCAGCACGGGGGGTGGTTTGGGAGACACTGGGAATGACCTCAGGAGCACCCATCACCCCTTGAAGAGCCACAGCAAGACCTCATCCCACCACAGACCCATCAGGTCAGGCCCCATCACACCCACACCTCCTACAAGGAGCAGTTTGAGCTTCTCCTGGACTCATTTCTCTAGCAAATCCCACCGGATCGAGCCCAGAGTAGTGGGGATTGAGTCCCTGCACACAAACAGGAGCAGCCACCACCCCCATCCACTTTTTGGTTCCTTCTGTGCCTCCTCATGGGGCCTCTGTTCTTTATGAGTCTCTCAGCACACAAGACATTCCCCTGGGGGGAACAGGAAATTAATTTTCTCCCTTTGAATTCAGCTGGGGCTGTGGGGGGATGCCAGGCTCCAGACCCCCTCCTCTCCCCCCACCATCATCCAGATGTGGGGTCCTGGCTGCCTTGGAGACAACAGGGACAACAAACCCTCTAAATCTTTGAAATTCAGAGCAGAACCAGAGGCATCACCGGAGTCCTACCAGGGGGAGAAAGAAGCAAGTGCAACACTCCTCCGTGCCTCAGTTTCCCCACAATCAGCAGCACGTGGCTTTCAACAGTTGCCTTCCACCTCTCCCATCCCAAATTCCTTTCCTTTCTCCAACCTGGTCTCAAAGCCACCCAGGCAGCTTTCAGCCTCTTTCCCCTTCATTAGACAGCGTGCTGCAAACGAAGGCCACCCAATTAGTCACCCATTGCTGCTGCCCAGCAGCTGCTCAGTGCCAAAGGTCTGCCCGGCACTGGGTGGCTTCTCCCTCCCTTCCCCAGTACCCAAGGATGAAGAACCTTTCCCTGCTGGGAAAAAAAAAATTACTTTCCCTTTTAATCTTTTTCAAACACTTAAAAAACCCCAAACAAACCCAAAACGCGGCCAGCACAGTTGGAGATACTTTTCCTTCCTTTGTGCTTCTTTTTCTTCCTCGTAAAATTGCTTCTAGGATGGTTCTGGCTGAGGAAAAAAAAGAAAAAAAAAAAAAGAAAAAAAAAAAGCCCTTTAAAACTCCTCGTGGCCAACTCTTTTTCTCCCAGCTTCTCTGTTTACCAGGGGCATGAAGCCAGCTCGGGGCTGCACCTTTTCCCTCCGCCCGGCCCAACCCAAACATGCAAAACTCATCCGGAAACCTCCTGCCAAGCTCAAAGTCACCTTGCCCCAAACCTTCAGCTTCAGGCTCCGGTTTGGCTGGGACAATCATTAATCGGCTTCTCCTGGATTCCTTGGGATGGAAAAATGCCCCAGCGGGTAACCCTGCCCTGGCAGCCCGACATGCAGCTGGCCGGCAAGCTCGTCCTCTCCGCAGCCGCGCTGCTCCTCCTGACCTGGGCTTACAGGTTCTACAGATCCCGCTCCTTGACCGGGGGGAAAAGCACCCAGGGAGAGGCGAGGGGGGAAAAGAAGGAAAAACTTCCCCAGGATGCGGATGGAGTGGTGGGAGCACGGCGGAGGAGGGGCTGGGGTGGGGAGAGGAGGAGGGAGGATGGGGATGGAGGAGCCGATGGACCCAGGACACGGAGGGGACTTGGGCGGCGGGAGCCGAGAGCAGAGGAAGAGGAGGAGAGGGAGGAAGGGGAGGTGGGTGCGGGGCTGAGGCTGACTGACAGGAGAGATGGGGTGGCTGGGAGGGGAAGTGAGAGGGGGACAGAGCTGGAAGGGAAGCTGGGAAGCGAGTTAGGAAGTGATGTGGGAAGTGAGCTAGGAAACAGGCTGGGAAGTAAGCCGGGAAGTGAGCTGGGAAGCAAGCAAGCAAGCACGGCAGAAAACAAACTGGGAAGTAAAGTAGCAAGCAAGGAAGGAAGTGAGCCAGGAAATGAGCTGGGAAGCAAGCTGGGAAGTGAGCCAGGCAACAAGCTGGTGAGTGAGCTACAAAGTAAGGTAGGAAGCAAGCCAGGAAGCAAGCTGGGAAGTGAACTGGGAAGCGAGCTGGGAAGCAGGTCAGGAAGGGAGCTGAGCTCCTCTGCCCCTGGGGCCATGGCTGAAGCACAGAGCAGCAGTGGAGAAGGGGAAGTGTTTGCCCCAAGGAACAGGCTCCCTCTTGGGACTGCTGGTGCCCAGGTGGCAGGGGAGGGACGTACCCAGAGCACAGAGCAGGATTTGGCCATCGGTGTCATGAGGCAGAAGACTGAGGGGCACTGGGGGACAATCCAGACCCTGAGTGTTACCTCGGACCTGGGGCTAACGATGACGGCGAGTGACGTGGGGTCAGATGCCTCCTACTCCTTCTCCTCGGTGGCAAAGATCCAGGTGGAGGAGAGCTACATCGGGGAGCAGCGGGGGAGGGATGGGGCTGGACAGCCCCTCCCCGGCCTCAAAGGTAAAGTCTACGACTACTATGTCCAGTCCATCTCCCAGTCGGTGTTGAAGAAGAGATCTGTCCCCTACATCCCTCCAGGAACATCTCGGAGCAGCAGCTTGGGGTGGGTCAATGAAAAGCTGCAGGGCCTTGCAACCCAGGGGATGGAACCAGCTCTGGTGACACGGGACACTGCAGTCCCACCACCAACAGAGAACCCGGAGACCTCCCCAGAGCCACCATCTCCTGGCCGCAAGGACAGCATCCTCCGGATTGCTGACAGTCCCCACCTCCAGCTGCCCTTGGAAGGCTTTGGGGTCTTGTCACCACCAGAAAGTCCTCAACCAGGGCTGGTGGCCGATGCCAACTTCTTCCAAACACCAACACCCACCCATCTGGACCTGGGGAACTGCTATGAGGTCCTCTGCATGGCCAAGGCACAGAAGCTGGGCCACCTCCAGGAGGCTGCCTACAAGGTCATGAGTGACAACTATCTCCAGGTGCTCAGGACACCCTCCATCTACGGCCGTCTCAACGCCGCCGAGCGGGAGCTCATCCTGCGTCGGAGGATGAAGGGGAAGATGTACATGGCCACGGCAGACATCAACGTGCAAGAGTCCAACCTCCACCCCAGCCACCTCTGCTACTATGATGAGGCAGGGGACTCCTGGCACCACCTCTGCCCCGTGCCCCCGGAGGTGGTCTCCCAGGGCTGCGCCATGTGCAGCATGTTCAACTACCTCTTTGTGGTCAGCGGCTGCAAGGGTGCGGGCCGGACACAGACGCCTTCCAACCGCGCCTTCTGCTATGACCCCCTCACCAACATCTGGAGGGAGATCTGTCCCCTGAACCAGGCAAGGCCCCGCTGCAAGCTGGTGGCCTTGGACGGCCACCTCTACGCCATCGGGGGTGAGTGCCTCTACACAGTGGAGCGCTACGACCCCCGGCGAGACCGCTGGGCCTTCACTGCCCCCCTGCCCCACGACACCTTCGCCGTGGCCCACACGGCCACCGTGTGCGACGGGGAGATCTACGTGACGGGGGGCACCCTGCGCCGCGTCCTGCTGCGCTACAGCGCCCGCTCCGACAGCTGGAGGGTGAGCCCGGCGGGAGGGGGCGAGGAGAGGACGGTGGAGATGGTGAGCACCGACGGCTTCATCTACCGCTTCCACCTCCGCCGTGGCACCGGCATCGGCGTCTACCGCTGCGGGGCCAAGGCCAAGCTGTGGTACCCCTGTGCCACCTACGCCACGTCCAACCCCTCCAGCTTCCGCTGCGCCGTGCTGGGCAGCCTCGTCCATTGCGTCGGCCGAGACCTCCACCTGCGCTTCTTGGCCGACCACGTCTCCCCTCGCTTCGGGACCAAGGAGCTGCAGCCCTTCCCCTCACCCCGTGGCAGCCTCCTCCTGGCTGTCCTGGTGCTGCCGGAGGCAGGGATGGCTCAAACACGGGTCTGAGGGATCCGTGCAACACTGGTGGTGGCTTAGATACGACTCGATGGTGAAAGCTGATAGAAGAAGCCACCAGGACCACATGGCACAGCACCAGTGCTACCAGGACAATGTTACCCATCAAGCAGGCATCACATCTACTCCCACAAGTAGGGCAGGACACAAGTTACCTTCAGATCCTGCCAATAAACCCAACCTTGAAGTCACAAGGAAGAGCAAAGCAGGAGCTGGGTGGACTTATTTGCTTAGAGGTATTTAAATATAGGCGTGCTTGCTCGGATGCAAATAAACACTGGCTCCCCACGGGCTCCCAGCTGTGCACTGCCCCACAGGTAGCTGATTTGCAATATTTGGGTATTAAATATTGACCTGGACACACCACACGTGGGGGATTGGAAGGGGAAGGAATGCAGCAGCAGGGTTTCAGCCCTAAGGAGGCATCACCCAAAGGTCATCCCCATCGGCATCACGCCAGCACTGAGCCTTCAGCCTTGACCTCACACGTCCCTAGGGCTGGAGGTTGGGGGCAGAGGGTGCCCGGCTTCAACCCGTGCCTTGCTATCTATTAACTTATCCTCAGCACAGAGTAATATATATATATATATATAGGGAGAGAGAGATTTGCACACCCGGGATGTAAATGAGCTGGCTGGATTTATAGACAGCTGGTCTTCAATGAAATTAAAGTGAACAGTTGGTAAAATTAACCACGGGCTACTGTTGTGCATCATTTCAAGCCGTAGCCAAGCCTAATGGGAACAAAGAGGCTGAGGTATGTTTTACATCACTAATTGCTGCACAAATGTTTCCAAGGAGGCAACCAAAAGCAAAGCAGGGCCTTGGATGTGGTTGTTTATCCCCTTCCTCCTCGGGTTTCACCCACCTGGCTCTGCTGCCTCCCTGTCCTGCCAAAAGGTTACTTTGGGTAATTGTATTTGCTTCCCCTCCAACTGTTAGGGAAACAGCTCCTCACCTGTCACCTCTCAGCCCCAGATGGACAAAACCCTCCTGGAACCATCTCCTTGGTCATGGCCACAGGGTTATGGATGTACACTTGGAGGTAAGCTGGTGCTGGAGAAGCCTGTGGTCATTTGACAATGGACTCAGTACTCTTGAAGGTCCCTTCCAACCAGGATGATTCTGTGATTCTGTCACCATTAGGCCTTGCTGGTCATGGTGGTTTAGGTGAGCCTGGGTTAATGTTCTCTCAAATCACTTCCAGAAGTATTTATGACTTCTCTTGGTCACTGCCTGGAGACCTCGTGTTTCTGCCTCAAGGGTTCCCTACAAAGCTCAGTGGCATCCAGGGGCTCTTGGAGGCTGAGGAAATGTCACCCCCCCTCTGAAGGTTGCTTGCACCTTCTGCTCTTGGAGGGTGGGCACTGCACCGTGTGCTGCTCTGGTCCAGCCTTTCACCCACTCTGGGGCTACTCCTTCCTACCTCAGGAGGACCCCCCCACCCATGATGTGCTGGGGCTGCAGCCTCCTTCATCCCAGCATCTCTCTCTGCCAGGATGCTTGGGCTGGTAAACCTTGTGAGTCAGAACCCCCCTCTTGATTATCCTCATTATTATTTAACTCTTCTCTGTAGCCACCTCCACAGCCCCTGCTGGGCGCAGCAAACTCCATGAGATAGGCTCAGATGTGCCTCTACACATCTCTGCTTCTCCCCCAGCAAAACCCAGCAGGTACCTGCTGCTTCCCCAGAGCAAATCAGCCCCTTTGCAACCTGCAAAATCCTCTTGGCCCCACCAGCATCCCGGCTCCGTGTCCCCCAGGACATCCCCTCCGTGTCCCCCAGCACCCCCAGGGCTGGTTGGGTGACAGTCTGGGACCTGGAGTCCTTCCAGGGGATGGCTGTTTATTTTTTCTCCACAGCAAATATTTTTTTTCCTCCCAGGATCCTGCCCTGCTCCCAGTGCCTCTTTGCTTCCACTTTAATATTTCCCTTTCTCTTTAACTCCTGGCTGCCACCTTCCAGCCCAGCAGCTTTTCCTCATTCCCCAACCCCGGGGTTGAGCCATGAAAAACGACACCGTGGGGGTGGGGGGTGGGCATCTCCCTCCCCTCCTCCTCTCCTCCACTCTCCAATATTAACGTGGTTCAGCCGGGGAGGCATTTTAGAGATTAAAAACTCCAAGGACAAGCAGGGCTGGAACACTGCTTGTTCTGCAGGGAAGGACATCCAGGTTTGGAGCTAAAAGCACGCAGCAGGTTGATGGTGAAATGGGTTTTAGAGGTGGGGAAGCAAAGGGTAAAGGACAAATGCAAGAGGATACTCAGACCTGAATGATTTTTTTTTTTTTTTTTTTTTTCCTACCCACTCAGGGAGCAGTCTCTGGAGAGCTGACAGGAGTGGTGGCAACAGCACCCTCACTGCCCAGCTCCTGCCACCACCCCTGGATGCTGGGCAGTGATTTCCCCCTGTGCTGGGTGCCCCCCCTGTGGTTCTGCTGCTGGGGCAGAGGCTTCAAGTCCTGCACTTGGGTCCTAACAACCCCCAGCAGTGCTCCAGGCTGGGAGAAGAAGAGATGGAGAGCTTCCCAACAGAAAAGGACCTGGGGAGGAGTTGGCTGACAGGGGTCAAACATGAGCCAGGGTGTGCCCAGGTGGCCAAGAAGGCCACCAGCATCCTGGCTTGTGTCAGCATTGGTGTGGCCAGCAGGAGCAGGGCAGGGATGGTCCCTGTGCTGGGCACTGGGGTGGCTGCATCTTCTCTTGCTTCAAGCCAGGACTTGGTGCTGGAAGAGGAACCACAACCACCACCAAGCTCAGGAGAGCTGGGAAACCAATTTCCACCATCCAGGAGCAATTCTTCCCTCCCTCTCATCCCCTCAGCAGAGATGCTCTCAGCTCCTCCATCCTTCCACCAGCACCTGGGCCCACTGAGGCCCATTGCCTGGTTTAATCCCCCCCCAGGAGAGGGGTGCAATGGCCATACCACGTTACTCTGAACCCAAATATAACCCAGGCACTAAATTCAACATTTTCTTCTCATCAGAAAGATGCATTATCTACCCCCACCACGTTTATTTAGGCAATTACATCGTTTAATGCACATTGATTCCGATTCTTAATTTTTACATTTTTGATTAGGGTTTAAAAAAAAGCCAGTGACTCGGCTCTTGTTTGCTTGGTTCTTATTTTCTCTCTCTCTTCTTTTTTTTTTTTTTTTTCCCCTGCCTTTGCAACACGAATAGAAATTGGAAGTCAATTAAAGAAGTGCAAAACCAGCATTTTAAAATCTCTCTTTATTAGTTGAACGTGGCTACCTTCAGCACTTTGACTACAAAACAAAAACCCAAAAAGCAAAAAAACTAAATAAATAAAGAAACAAAAGAGCTTATCCAGACATGTTTTGCATTTAAAGCTGACAAGATACATGAAAGAAATATTAAGCGTAGCAAGCTGACAAATTAAGTGTCTTGTTTCTAACAAGCTGGGAGCAAACTCATGTCAGTGCTTGAGGAGCTCAATGGGAATTTAAAGGCAGGGGAAGGGGAAGACCCACACAGCATCTCCAGGGATGGAGCTGGGACCTCTCAGCCTCCTGTGGTTTCTCCCAGACCCTCCTGTGCTGCCCTGGGAGGTGTTGACCCCAGCAGAGCCTTCAGGAGATTCTTAAAGCCAAGGGGAGATGTCCTGACCTCACCTGCTCATTTCTTCACCTTGTCCAAGCTGAGCACCCACAACCAACAACCCTTTGGTGGAACAGACCCTGGAGGCACCAACCTCAGCCCCCCTCACTCCTCACCAGCACCCACAGACACCACAGCAAGAACACAGCCTGAAGCCCCCAGCCTCCACCTTCCTCAGCTTTTGCTTTTGCCTCCAGGGACAGCCCAGCTGCACAGATTTATTTGCAATTAGGCACAAACTAACCAGGGCTCAGCAAAACCCATCACTGAGCCCCAGACCTGCTCGTACAGTGCCAGAAGGACATTTCTTGGCAGCATCCAGCAGCCAACTCCTTCTGGGAGCAAGTTCCTGGCCTCTTTCATCCATTTCTTCACCCAATCCAAGCTGACCAGCCATAGGCACCAATACATCCTTGGTAGGACACATCCTGAAGCCCCCAGCCCAGTTGTGCAGACAGGGAACAAGACCCAAGCTTCATGAACTCGTTTGCCACCAGGGCTCAACAAAACCCATTTTTTGAGTCCCAGACCTGCTCGTACAGAGCCAGGGGGACATTTCTTGGCAACATCCAGCAGGCACTGCTCAGGGACCAGCAGCCAGCTCCTTGTGAGCACGGGGAGGTCAGTGCTAATGAAAGATGCTATCGCGCTGCTGGGCAGACAAATGTAATTAGGGGGATTTGCAGCAGAGGAAACTCGTTGAGGACAGAGGGGAGGATGGGGAGCACATCCCCTGGTGAGCGTTTTGGAAAGGGGGGGGGATGAAACAACAAAAAAAACCCCCACGTCCTTTTGGAGGCTTTCCAAGGGAGAATAACAGCCTCGCTGATGAGTGTTTAATTAAAACCCGGGCAGGGTTGGGAGGGAGTGAATTAGCGCAGTGATAAAATATGCATCGGCTTGGGCAGAAGTTCTCCTTCCCTGGCACAGGCTTTTTACTTAAACCGTTGATGGTTTTTGATTCACAAGCTCCAGCAAGGCAGGAACATTTGCCAACCACTATTTTCAGTCCCGCCGGGAGTTTTTCCGGAGGTTGGAGCCACGCTGTATTTAGGATGTGTCAGCGCTGGCATCATAAACACAGATCAGGAATGCTATAAAGGGGAAAGGGGGAAAAAAAATGTAAAAAGCAAACTCCAACCCACACTCCTGGATAGAGTTTAGCAGCCTGTGAGGTCAGGCCAATAGCAAATTATTTCTCCGTTACTGAAATCAAATCAATAAAGCTCATTTTTTATTTATAGAAGCGGCAAAGAGAGGGAGAAAGGGGTGCAGAAGGGGTGTTCATGGGTTCTCAGTTGATCTTTTTAAGCAAACTCTCCAGGCACTGGGCAGTGATTTCAAGGTGAAAAGCAGTCATTTGGTTCTCCTCACTTGCCTGGAGTGAACTTTATTGAAAAGATCCCAAGGTGCCTTAGAGGTGCCATCCCTGGGGTGAAACCCTTCACCCTGAGGTGACTTGAGGAGATGAAAACACCACCTGATGAAAAGCAAAGCACTGCCTAAAACCAGAAAAACACCACCCAAACCCAGAAAAGCATCACCTAAAACCAGCAAAGCATTGCCTAAAACCAGTGTAACATCAAGAAACCCAGTAAAACACCACCCGAAACCAGCAAACCACCAATAAAACCAGGAAAGCACCACCTAAACTACTTGGAGGAGCAAACCTCAGCCCCTGCAAGGGAGGATGCTGAGCCCCTGGCCCAGGTTTCCCAGAGAAGCTGTGGCTGCCCCATCCCTGGCAGTGTTGAAGGTTGGATGGGGCTTGGAGCACCCTGGGCTGGTGGGAGGTGTCCCTGCGCATGGCAGGGGTGGCACTGAGTTAAGGACCCTCCCAACCCAAACCATTCTGTGATTCTCTGATTCCCAGCCTGAAATCCAGCCAAGGATATGGCCACTCCAGCACCAGATGTGATGGCAGGAGAGCACCCAGGTCACTCAGCAGCTGCTCTCCCTCCTTTTGCTTTACAACCAACCAGAGATGAAGCCCTAACACCCATTTGCACAAAGAAAAGCATCTGCACTAAGCCAAGCATCTGAAATGTTGTATTTCTGCATGATAGGCCTTATTTGGAGAGCTTTTTATTTGGAATTCAAATGCAGCCATCACAAGGATTTCGCTTCCAGCTAATTTTTGAGTGAGTTTTTTTGGTTTCTGGCTTTTTCCCCCCCACCTTTCCTCACTGGGGATAATAAACAGGAGCTGAAACAGCAGCTTGGGACGTCTGGGAAAAGCATCCATCAGAAACCCAGGCCTTAGTAACAAAATAATCATGTCCCCTTGCTGCCTGGTTGTACTTTCTGAGTTTTTCCTGTCTTTTTAAATTTTTTTTCTCCCTTTCCCCAGCCTGTAAACATGAGCTGGACAGGGTGGCTCATTAGCCAGGGCCTGTCTGCCTTGATGTTTCCATCAGCCAGCCAAGGGCACGGGACTGTTTCAGTCTCTCCTCAGCAGGCACTGCAAATACCTTAATCCACATCACTTGGCAAGAAACAGAACTCCCTGGAGCATGAGCTTGAAAAATAATCATAAACAGGAGTAACCTGGGACCCCCCATCCACAAGCTGAGAGGTTTGCAGTCATCCCAAGCTCTCCAACCTACCAGCTCTCCAGTTCCCTACAGGGAAAGGGTTTCCCCCACCCTATGTCTGGAGCAGAAAAGGGGTCAGAAAGCTAAAAACAAAAAATATGGTGCATTGCAGCTGCTTGCAAGGGTAGTTTGGGATGGGTAAATCACCAGGAGGGTGATTCCCTGCCAGGGTGGGCAGGGAGAAGCCTGCAGCCAGGAGCTGCTTCAACACACTGAGATTTGGGGCCAAGATTTGGGGGTGAGCATATGCAGGGAGATGAGAAGTGGGTGGGTCAGGGTGGATGGGAGGGAGCAATGGGCCCTGATTTGCTTCCAGCATCCTTGGGAAGTTGTGGCATCTCACCAGGGGTTAGCAGCAAAGCCCAGATGAAGTCCAGGAGAACAGAACCATGAGGTCTCTGCCTGTTTAGCACCAACGTGTGGCTGCAGGTTATTGCTTCAGACTGCTGGTGACTCTGGGAGTGAATGGGTGAACCAGCTGTGTCCATGCATCAGCTGGGAAAATATTGCTTGGGTTTCCTGGCTCCAGAACAAGGCAACAGCTACAAGGGATGCAAAAACCAAGGCCTGGCACTTCTGTGGCCTGCTGCTGGCCCTTGAGAAAACCCAGCCAAATTCAGGCCACTGAATCCCAAAGGAAAAGGCAAGGACCAGACAATGGGACAGTGGAGAGGGATTGGTACCAAGATGGGCACCAAAAGAACCCCAAAAGATGGAGACTCCCTGAGCTGTAAATGGGAAACCTCAACTCATGCCTAGAGGGCTCATGGGCTGCTCCCTAACCCCTCACCTACCAGGCTTGGGGGCTGATAAGAATTCCCAAATCTGGGAACTTTCCAGCTCATGGGTAAAACCACTGCCAGTCCCGGAGAAGTTAATTTTGGCCAGGGCAGAGCTGTAGGAGGGAGCAGGAGCATCCAGCTCCGTCTGACTGCATTAGGCACTTGTGTCCCTTAAATGGCAGCAAGATGAGCTCAGAGCCACCTCAGCACTCCAGTCACTTCTGCTTTACAGCCTTTTTTCTTAATTTTGCTTTCTCGGCACCAACCCTTCCGCTGTATTTTTCATTGCCCTGCAGTGGGGAAGGTGCAAAGTTGCCTCTTGGGGGATGTCAGCAGAACCGAAAGCTGAGGAGCGGAAGAAAAGCTGAGCTGGCTCCAGGTTTTTGCAGAGGGAAAGGATGAGGCTCTGCATCCCCATCACTGCTGGAAAAGGGCTGGGAGGATGCTCAGGGGGTGGCTGTCCTCTGCTCCATCCCTGAAGGCTCAAACCTTGCAGAGCAAAGGGCAGCCCTGGGGGATCATTCTGCTTCTTTGCAAACAAGCTGCTGGAATCAGAGGGGGGAAATGGAGAGGGCATGATAAAGCTGAAGGCTTTACACCAGGAGATGGGGAAGACATTTCCACCTCCACCCTGACAGGCCAACACATCTCAGGGATACCCAAGTGTTAAAGGGGCTGAACAGGAGGCAAAGCCACCTCTGACGCTTTCTTCCACCACCAAGGCACTGGGCAATGGCTCTGCCTCCACCTGAAGGGCCAACCCTGGAGATATTTACTCCTTTTCTAGTCCAAGATGTGGCCTTCAGGGTTTTGCTCCACAGAAAAAAAGAAGGAAAACTTTCCCTGTGATTCTGACCACACATCACCCAAGGGGCTGCTGCCACCTCCTGCCTGCAGGAAGCTTCACTGATTAATTCCTAATTAGCAACTGGTTTGTGTCACTTCCCTGCCCTCGCCAAGCAGTGTGAAGGGCTGGCAGGGGCTGAACCATCTGTTCATGCCCTGAACTCTGCACCATCCCATCCCCTTCCTGCAGGAGAGGAGAAGAACAAACCCACCTGGGTGTTTGATCCCTCAGCAGGACAAACTGGCTGCAGACATCCATCTCCCCACCCTCTCCACCTCTTGGATGCTTTGGGGTTGAAGTTTTGCATCCCAAAGCTCAGATGAAGTGTGGGGCAGGGGGAGAGGCAGCACCCCGAGAGGATTCATCCAGGGCACCTAAAGGTTCCCCAGCAATTAGTAATTAACAGCATCGGGGCTAGAAGGTGATGGCACTTTGCAAGCCCTTGTCCTATCAGCCAAGCACCAACCCGTGCTGCTCCTGGGGTTAATAATTACCAACCTTGCTCCATCCCAGTCCCAAAGGGATATAAAAGCTGCTCTGGGAATGCAGTCAGTCCTCACCATCACCATCCTCACAGGTCCTGACGGGATCCCCAAGGGCAATGACCCTTGCTTGGCACCCTTGAGGTTGGTGTGAGCGATGTCCCCGTGATGCTGTGGGCTCTCTGGTCCCCCCACTCCTTTCCCACTCCCAATCCTTGGGCTGTGCTGACCCCTTCTGGGCTGGAGCCTGCACAAGCAGCCTCCTCTCCTTCCTTACCACTCGTAGAAAGCGGAGAATGGGTCTCAAACTTCTCCCAAAAGTGCTGCCCCTCTCCCCAGGGAGCAGCCCGGGATTGCCTTCAGGCACCGCTCAGCCTCCACGCTCCCAGCTTGGTGGCTGCATCCCAAGGATGGCTGGAAAGCTCTGTTCCCATCAAAAGACAGCAGGAAGACCACAGGGGAGGTGAGATGTTCCTCAGGATTTCTAACTCCTCACCAAAAAAAATAAAAAGAAATTAAAAGAAGAACAAAGCATCCCCTGCTAACAGCCCTGGGCCCCATCCTGCAGGAACCCCCACCAGCCCCTGGGCAGTCCTGGCTTGAGCATCGATTCGGGGAGGGTTGTGGCCTCCCCAAGGGGAAGCAGAGGGAAGAGGCTGTAGAAGAGGCAATTCCCACCTCCCCAGACCTCCCAGCGCTGCCTCGCCCTCGGGTCAGGTAACGAAGTCCCCAGCGCAGCGCTAAGGAGCAGCCACCGAGTGAGGGCTTTGACAGAAATCATTGAAACTCCAAGTGCCGGGCTTGAGAGGAGCTTTAGAAGAAGTCTCAGTCTCTCACCTGCAGCTTCCCCATGCTCTCCAGTGACCTGCAGCTTGCAGAGCAGATTTAGCATCAGAAGATGCTCAGCAGCCACTTGCAGCCTCCCTAGTGCCAGTGAAGGGCAGAGCTGCCACACAGGGCACCAGGAAACACAAACCCTCAGGTCACCCCCCAAATCCTCCTCTCTGCCCTGGAGGCCCCCAAAACCACAGCTGCTTTGTTTCCTTCCTCCCAACCCTGCTGCCCCAAGAGTTCTGCAGCCCCCTCATCTCCCCCTCCTGCAGCCAACACATGATGGACAAAAAGTTTTTTATCACCTCCATGCAGAGCAACCCCATTTCCTTCTCCACACCCCCCAGTTCAAGCCCAAGTCCTTGGAGGGGACTCCTGGTTGCCATTTATGAGCATTTGGCCTAAGAACCTTGAAGCCAACACCTGCAGCTCCATTCCTTGGAGGTGTATGAAGGGATGGTGACCAAAAGCTGGTGAGAAATGGATGTTTTAAGGCTTGTAAAAAGGGGCTGCTTGTGGTGCCATAAAGTATGGCAGTGGGGGGGCATAGGGGTGGAATTTATTATACCAATAAAAAGCCCTGGAGCACTGATGGGAGACAGTGTCAGTGGTTTAGAACATAAACCCACCCCAACCCCTCCCAGGCATCAGCATTTGCCCTCGGTGGAAAATTCATGTGCCTGAAGAGGAGATGCTGAAATCCCAATTCCTCTCACCAGGCCTGGAAGAAAAGAGCAAAATCCAAACCCCCCCTCCCTGGGGTTCCTGAGAATATATAATAAATATATAATAACTAAATAATAAATATATAGTAAATATTTAGTGTGTGATGTAGAGAGACATTGTCAACCAGGTACCTTGAGTTGCCAAAGAGAGAATTCTTATCTTGGCTTCACTTTGCTCAGGGGTTCCTCCTGGGTTTCTGGTTCCTCCGTGGGATTCCATACTGTGGGATTCCATCCTCCTCCTTTCTTGCTCCAGAGGCTCGACGAGCTGCTGGCCTCTCCATACCTTGCACCAGAGTGAGCTGACGTCTCTGTGGGTGTGTGTCCCACCTTTATTGGCCCCCTGGTCTTGCTCATGCCCAATAGGGGCCTGTCCTAATCAGGCACAGGTGGACTCACACCCACTCTTTGGCAACTCAAGGCACCTGGTTGACAATGTCTCTCTACAGTGTGATATATATTATTATGTGTCAAATTATATATTACTAGATGTTATTATAATATATATAAATCATATTCCTGGGACAGTGACTTTATTATTTATAATTCTATATAAATAATATTCCTTGGTGCAGGCTCCACAGCACCTTCTTGCAAGGGGTGTTGAGGAAAATGAAGTTACAAATTCTTCTCCCATTGAGAAGAAGCTGCCAGCTGGGTGCTTGAAGCCCTGGTCCTCAGAGTAACACAGGATCTGGATTAAAAAAAACAAAACAAAACAACCCTGCCAAGGTCAAGCTATCTTTTAACCAAACTCAGGTACTTTTGGAACACCCAGCCTGAGGTTGAAGCACTTTGGTCACAGCTTTTGGAGCCAGACGAGGCTGGAGGACCTGGGCTGATGCTCTTCCCACCCTTGGGGTTAATCCACTTTATTTTTGGCCCCAGCCCCCCCATGCTCACCTTACAGATGCCAAAAGTGCAACAGCTCGAAGCTGAATGTCACAAAGATGTGATGGATGCACTCAGAGATGGTACTGGAGGGGAAGAGCCGTCCAGACATCAAATATGGCTTAGAATGTCCCCAAAATTCACCATTCTGAGCATCCTGGCTGGGCAGCCCAGCTGCCAACCTCTGGCAGGCTGCTCTTGCCATCTAGTGGCTCCTCGCTTGAGTGCAAACATTAAAAAGGGATTTTTTTTTTTTTCCCCTTCCTCTCTTCCACTATTTCCATCTTTAAGCAGCAAAACACCAGAGGACACGTGGTATTTTTTTCTCTTCCACTCGCTTAAATCCTTTGGAAGTTTTCCACCTTCCTATCTTGCTCTGGTTAATTTTCTTGTAAGGTTTTCTTGCTGCTGTGGCAAAGGGTTGTGTGTTCCTGCAGGAAAAGTTTGTTGAAGCTCCAAAAGGACACCCTGAAGGCTCAGGTTGGGCCATAAAATGATATAGTAAAAAAAAAAAACAACAAACCAACCAAACAAACAAAAAAACAAAACCCAAACAAAACAAAAAACCAAAAAAAACCAAACAAAAAACCCAGAAAAAAACCAAAAAACAAAACCAAAACAAAAAACCCAACCCAAAACCCCAACCTTTTGAACCACACTACTTTTGGGGTCCCATCACAGGTCCCAAACCCTTGGTGACACCAAGGTCATTGCTCCTTCTTCCACTCCCCAGTGGAAAAGGACATTAACTTCCTAACAGCATTCACCCTGAATACAAAGGAAAGGGCAGAGCACGGCTGGAAAACCCCTAGAATTTCAGATTTTGAGCAATTTATGATCAGACCCTTGGGCCTTGCAGCTCTGGAGTGATTTAGAGGAGCAGGAGATGCCATGCACAGTGTGTGATGTGATTTCATTCCTCCCCAGAGCCCTGTTCAGCCCAGAGGTTGTCAGAAAAAGCCCTCGGTGGCATAGGAAAATAATACTCAGTAAATCTTTTCACAGGCAAGAGCCGTGCCTTGTAGCTGGTGTTGGAAATCATTATTATTTGCTCAGTGCTTACTCAGTTCCTCCTAACAACCCACTCCAACCCAGCTTGAGGAGCAAGAGAGTGCTTGCTGCTCTTAAGGGAGAGTACAGGAACATTCCTCCTCTTCTTCCTCCTCTTCCTCCTCCCTGCCATCTCCCTCACTTCACCTCTCTCTGCTTTTGCATTTTTAAGCAGCCAGAAGACACTTTACCACTTGGGCTCCTCTAAGGGAGGCAGGGGGGAAGGACCCAGGAAGGGGCAAGGGGAAGGGACCCAGACATGCCCTTGCTGCAGATGTTCTCTAGCAGGAGAACAGGAATGAAAATGAAATGCAATTTAAAAAGAAAAGAAAAAAGAAAAAGGAAAAAAGGAAAAAAGGAAAAAAAAAAAAAAAAAAAGAAAAAAGAAAAAAGAAAGAAAAAAGGAAAAAGGAAAAAAAAAGGAAAAAAGAAAAGAAAAAAGAAAAAGAAAAGAAAGAGAAAAAGAAGAAGGAACAGGGAAGGAAGGGAAGGGATAGGGAAGGGAAGGAAGGGAAGGGAAAGGGAGGGAAGGGAAGGGGAAGGGAAGGGAAGGGAAGGGAAAGGGACGGAGGAAGGGAAGGGAAAGGGAAGGGAAGGGAGGGAAGGGAAGGAAGGGAAAGGAAAAGAAAGAAGAAAAGAAAAGAAAAGAAAAGAAAGAAAAGAAAAAGAAAAGAAAAGAAAAGAAAAGAAAAGAAAAGAAAAGAAAAGAAAAGAAAAAGAAAAGAAAAGAAAAGAAAAGAAAAGAAAAGAAAAGAGAAAGAAATAAAGAAAAGTAAAAAAAAAAAAAAAAAAAAAAGGTGGGGGGCCTGGGGGGAGACCTGACTTGGGATCCATCAGGGCTTGAGGCCAAGAGTAGCATCAACTCCAAGTTGATGGGCTAGATGTGGAGGTACTGTTGGAGCATCATTTCTGTCCATGATTTATTTCCGAAGGAGCCCAAACATCTATTTATAGGCTGCTAACCCTGGAAATAGCTCAGAGAACTTCCCCTCCTCCCCCAGGGTGCATTTGTGTCTCCTGGTGTGCCTTTCATGTGAGCTTCTTTGAAGAGCTGCAGAAACATCTTCCAGGCTGGGACAGTGATTCCAACAGAATTATATTTAACTCAGCTCTGTGTTCCAAAGTTTAGTTTTATGCACATGGAACATTTTCCTCCAAGCACTGAGGTGTTTCCACAGGAGCTGCAGCAGCAGAATGCTCATTTTAAAAAAAAAAAATCTATATGAATGCATCATTTTTCCCCACTATTTTCTCTGTAAAACAAGGCAGCTCTGGTCACAACCAAAGGAACAGGATGACTCCAAGGATGACTCCACCCTACACCCAGAGCACCAAGGGGAAGGGTTTTCCCAAGCTGGATGAAGGTTTCCTGCCCAGAGGCACAGCTGGCAGCTCCTTCACTTCCCATTTATCCCCAACCACCCAAGTGAAAGCCAATTTGAAGCCCAGATAACAGTTCATGGTTGACCCTGAAGATTTAAGGCCAGGGGCCACCCCATCATGTGCATCCCCTGCACGTGTCAGGCTCATAACCTACCTCATCATCTTGGTTGGTTTTTTATGGCCACACTGTTTTATCTAATGACCAGAAAGCTTTCCAATTTATCTTGCCCATTTACAGCTTCCCCTCTGCTGCCCCAAATTCAGTCTGTCTCAGCCCAAAGGGCTCCAGGCAGACAAGGGCTCCCTGTGAAGCAGCTCTGATGGTTCCTCCCCATCTTCCCATCCCCTGTCACAGCAGTCACCATGACCAAGGCACTGCAACCAGCCTGACCAGTACAGACACTGGTCACATGCATGGCTGGAGGGAGAGGAGATGAAGAGCCAAGTCATTATAAATATCCTCAGCTCACTAATTACTCCTCTGCCTCATCCTTCCCTAAGTGCAAGCTCCATTCATCCAAGCCAGACACCAGACCAGAGGTTACCCTGCAGGAAAAATGGAGGTCAGGGCAACTTTTTATAGCAACCTTCCCCTGGGGAGATGTTTCTCCTCATCACATGGAGAAACATCCCATCCCCACCCAATCACTGTCCCAAAGCCTTGCTCCCTGTCCCATGCAAGTCTGGCTCCAAGGATCATCCTTCCTCCATCCTGCTAAAACACTCACACAGCAGAGTTGGCACCAGGCACCCAACCTCCAGTGCTGCTGCTTCCTCCTGCCTCCAGGTCACCCTTATCCTTCTAAATCATGAGAAATAAAAAACCAAAGAGCAGTCCAGCACCATAACCATAACCATCCAGTCCAGCTCTGGAGCCCGTGCTACAGGAAAGCCATGGAGGTGCTGGGATGTGGCCAGGGAAGGGCCAGGAGGAGGCTCAGAGGGCTGGAGCTGCTGTGGAGACACTGAGGGAGTTGGGGTTGTTCAGTCTGGAGAGGAGAAGGCTCTGAGGAGACCTTAGTGTGGCCTTCAGGACCTTAAAGGGTCTCCAGGAAAGCTGGGGAGGGACCCTTTAGGTTGTCAGTAGTGATAGGACATGGGGGGATGGATTCAAAGTAAAGGGGAGGGGAGATTTAGATTGAGAGTTAGAAAGAAGTTCTTCCCCATGACGGTGGTGACACTGGCACAGGTTGCTCAGAGAGGTGGTGGAAGCCCCATCCAGCCCTGGAAGTCTCCAAGGCCAGGCTGGGTGGGGCTCTGAGCAACCTGAGCTGGTGGGAGGGGTCCCTGCCTCTGATTTTTTTCCTATGAACTTAGATTAGGCAGCAATTGACTGACACATCTGTATCCTGCCAGTGCTCTCTGAAAAGAGCAGTCCTAGAAAAAAAAAAATTTCACTAGTGTAGCAGAAGGAGCCCTTCTTGCTCCTAGGGCTGATCCTGAGGCCTTGGGGTTTAGCCCATTCCTGGACGATGTCCTAGGGCTGTTCCTGGGGCTCCGGGATCTACCCCTTCTTGCCTGCTCCTGGGGCTCCTCGAGCTGTGGGCTTCTCCATCCTCACTGAAGAGTGAGAGCTCTCTCCATGGGTGTCAGCTGCTCTCTTATTGGCCCCCTGCTCCTGCACATGCTCAGGAGGGAGGCCAGACACAGGTGAACCCACACCCACTCATCAATAACTCAGGGCACCTGGTCCTGTCTCACTACACACTAGCACAAAACTTGGTTTATCCCAGGTTACCTGCTCATCTACTTACTGAGAACTAACAGGGGGGGTGGAACAGGGTGAGCTGAAAGCTCCCTTCCAGCCCTGACAATTCTGATTCCATAACCTGCTGCTGAGCTGCTCCCAGTGTTCCACATCAAAGCAGCAGGCAGGGTGCCAGCACTGGGTTCTTCTGTGTTCTTCTGTCTGCACCTTCTTTTTCTCCCCCCCCCTCCATGTGTTTCCCAGCTAATCTCTGTTCACACTCATCTCTGGGCCTTGACACTGACATGACAGAGCAGGTGAGGCATCTGCCTGCCAAATTCTCCTGCTCCCCTACCTCCCTCCTGACATAATCCTGACATGGGAGACCTACCAAAAAAAAAAAAAAAAAAGAAAAAAGAAAAAAGAAAAAAAAATCTCCCTGTTGGAGAAACAAATGACCCTGGCCAGGAACAGGAGCTGGAAGGAGGAATGAAGTAGGAATAAAGGACATTTCTCATGGCAGCTGACACCCCCCCAGCTCCTCTTCCCAGGGCTGGAGGTGTTGCAGGCACTGAGCAGAGGGGAGAAATGAGCCAGGGTGAGGGGGGCTGTGGCTTGGGTGGGATTTCACTTGTCACCCCTGTCATTCACCCCCGAGCAGGGCTGGCAGCTGCAGCACCCATCACCCATCTCCCACTCCCCCACACCCCGACAGTGATGGATGGGACAGGAGAGTTGGGACCTTCACACCTCTAACCCAATCCACATGAACCTCCTGCCTCACCCAGAGGAGTGTCAGGACCCCTCTGCCACCACTTCTGGTGACTCCTGCACCTTGGTGGCTTCGTGGCAGCACTAAAGAGCTCTGCTGGGCCAGAGGAACAAAACTCCCCAGCAAGGTCCATCCCACTCAGTAAAAAAATTCAGAAAACCAAGATGGAACATCCAAAAAAGCCAAGGGATAAAAACCCAAAATTAAAATTAAGTAGAAATTTTAAAAATAATTAGAAAAGTAGAAAATGAAAAACAAAACAAAAGAAACACAACCAACCACACAAAAAAACCTCCGGGGGCTCCCAGGAGAAGGAGGAGGATGGACAGGAAGAAGGCAGGAGGAGCAAAACTCCCCAGCAAGCTCCATCCCACTCAGTAAAAAATTCAGAAAACCAAGATGGAACATCCAAAAAAGCCAAGGGATAAAAACCCAAAATTAAAATTAAGTAGAATTTCTTTTTTTTAAATTAGAAAAGTAGAAAAATAAAACAAAAGCAAAACCAAACCTCCAGGGGCTCCCAGGAGGAGGAGGATGTCTGGGAGGAAGGCAGGAGGACATCGCTCCCTGAACCTTCCCAGCCGGAGCCACGGGGTGGCAGCAGGAATCTGCTGATGGAGAGCCGGGATCCAGAGGCTCCGCTCCCCATCCCTGACACAACTGCGAAGGTGAGAAACAGGGGAGCAGTTTGCTCCTAGGAGCAAATCCCGAGGGAAGATGATCCCTGGGAAGCGGGGCAGGTGAGCATCACCCTCCAGCTGAGCTTCAGGCACTCTGCAGGGTGAGGGGGACACATTGGGGACCTCCATGTGACAACCCCTCAAGGGCTCCCAAGCCCCTTCCTCCCTGCAGATGGACAAGGGACAAAAGCACCGTGGCCAGGAGGGCAACCAAGCCCCCTCTGAGCCCTTCCTGATCCTCCTGGGGTCAGTTTGCTGCCAGGCTCCTGATGTACCCAGCTCCTGATGTTCCCAGCTACTTCCCCAAGTGATGGACACAGATGGATCCTTAATGCTACAGAGGGACAGGAACTTGGGACCCATCTTCAAGCCTCCAGTGCCCAGCAGCAAGAACCTGGCAGCCTGGTTACAGCTGTCCCAAGGAAGCTTTCAGCCCCTGGAAAGGGAAAGCTGTCAGAACCATGTGTTGGTCCTGCAGCTCCAGGTACCTGCCAGGGTTGTGTCCCTCTGGGACAGGGCAAGGACATCATGCTGGGGATGGTGTCTGCAGCCAGATGAAACCAGGAGGATCTGCAAACCTGCTTTGGGAAGTTCCCTGTGTGAACCTGAAGGCCCCAGTCATTGAGTTGGCACAGGAGATGGAGGGCTGGAAGCCCCAGCAATTTTCACCCCATTGTTCATCCCATTCCTCTTCTTCTGGAGCCCTCGGTTGGGTTGGGACCCCAGGAGTGACAATCCTGGGCTTCCAGAGGGGACCTGGCAATCCTCCCCCTCCATGGGATTCCCAGCAGGACCACAGGGGCCCTGCCTGCCCACCCTGCTGCTCCCAACAATGCCCTGGTGGCTGCACACCAGGGACCTTTAAACATCAAGGCAAGATGCCATTTGGGCAAGGAGAGGTCTTAATAAGAGATCTGAGCTTAATCATCCCCCCCCCCAGGCAGGACCAGGCTGTGATTTATCATTAAGTGTGAGGACAATGTGGTGCCTCTGCCACTGAAGTCAACAAAAAAGAGATTCCGGGCTCCATTCCCATTCCCATGGCATCCCCTCCAGGGTTTTTTTAGCAATTGATTTTCTATCCTACTCTAAACTCATCCAGCAACTTCCTTTGGCTACCCTGGAGCTGGGAGGAGAAAGGAGCAGGGCAGCAGCTCCTGGGGTGAAACCAGCTCCACCCTGGGACCTCTTTGGGATTGCAGTACAGGGGGTCTACTTCCAAATTTGTCCTTTTTTTTCCACTAGACCTTGTAGCTTGGCCTAACAACTCTTGTCCCATTCAGGAAAGCCTTTTTCCAGAGAGATGGGGGAAGTTAAGCTTTTCAGGGTGGTTTTTTTGAAGCCTGACCTGGGGAAAAGAGCAGAAAAAAATCTTGGCTTGAGCCAGCTTCTGCCTGGAAAAGGAGCCAGGACAAGTGGTAACAGAGGCACGCTGCTTCCTACATTTGAAAACTTGGGGAGAAAGCACAGGGAGAGGATGAGAGGAGACAAGAAGAGTCTTGAGAGCCCACACAGGGTTTCCATGGCCCAGAACCAGTCTGAGGAGGTTCAGCTCAAAGCTGTCTGATGGTTTTGGCTCACGCTGACAGCACAGAGGAAGCCAGCAAGGTGCTGGCTGCTTTTTGCATTGGCCTAGCCCAGCAAGGTCAGCCCAAAGACACACTCCCAAGCAGGCAGGGGTTGTGTTAGAGCTCATCACCTTCCTCCCCTGCACTAGGAGAATGTTTCCAGGCTCTGATCCATCACAAAATCTTGTGCACTTCTTTAGGAGGAGGTGGGGAGAGGGGGAGGGAGGAAAAGTCTTGGCCAGCCTGAAGCTTTCAACTCCCCAAGAACAGAGCACGACCAAGCAGAAGCCTGATTTTCATTCCAGCCAGATCCCAAAGCCTTTCTCCTCCAAGGATTTCCACCCTTTAGAAGTTAATTCCCCAGCAACTTTATTTTAGAGCAATTTTCAGTTCCCATTACCCCTGCTGCGCCGGGCGATAAGTCTGAACCTCGCCTCCTATCTGGCTCCCTCCAGCCTGGGAGATTGCTCTTACCTCTCCCCAGAAGAGCTGAGGTGATGGTCAGAAAGTGGGTCTCTGGATTATGATAAGGGAAAAGGTGGTTTTATATGCTGAGCAGCCTCGTTACCTTCCCTCCCTTTCCCTGGGCCCTGCACAGGTTATTTGCCATGCTGCTCTATCTCCTATCAATAGGAAACAGTCGAGAGCAGTCGGTGTGTGTTAGAGCAAAAGACCCTTTTGCAGATACTGCATCATCCAAGGCTAATGGAAGCATGGGCTTAAAAAATTAGACAGGTAATGGCTTTAAAATAAAATAAAATAAAATATTCCCCTCCCACCCCCTCAAAAAAAAAGTGGCTTGAAGATGGAAATATTTGAGTTTTAAGACACAAAGAAACAAAAAAACCCAAACCAAACCAAACCTATTTTACTGTTCCAGGAGAATTAATCTGTTTGGAGGGTTGTTAATTTGCTTTTGCTAATGCTAAGGAGTAATTTGTGAGTGTTCAATATCTGCTTTTCAGGAGAGGGCCCCCCGACCCTGCTTTCCATTACCCTGGGCATCCATCCAGCCCCAGGAGCTGTGCTGAAGTCAATGGGTTACCTTGGACTTGGGCCAAAAGAATTCAGATCCAAATCTCCTCCCATGTTTGTGTTACAAGGACCTGATCCTGCATTGCTGCCACCCCAGGCACTGGGTATTGTCCCTTGTCCCTCTTCAATGGGCATCACCCTCCTCCCAGTTCAGGACTGGCCAGCACTGGAGGCTTTCCTGGTGCCAGGAGCAAGCAGCCAACTCTTCAAAGACTGTGAGCAGATTGAAAGCAAAACAATTAAATTACCTGCTTTCAACAGTTTGTCACCTACATCAAATATGAAAGCAAAACAATTGATTATGGAGAGGAATTAAGAGGATAGAATCAACCTCTCCCCTCCTGTCGAAGGAAAATTCAGGAAATTAGAATTGACTCATGGAAAAAAAGAAAATACCCTCCTGCCTTATTTACTGGCAGTTTTCAGTGGTTTGGGTTTGTTGGGGTTTTTTTCTTTTCCCCCAACTTTATGGTGCATTAGTAACTGGATTGTCTTTCATCTCAGGCCCCTGAGCTGGTCTCAGCTACAAGAAATTATGTTGAAAAGTCAGCACTGAATTAAAGGAAGCCCCCCCAAGCTGCCCACCAAGGGGCTCTTCTGAGCCAACATCCATCCTCTGCTCCCTTACTGTTAAACAGAAGAGAATGTTCATTTTCTTGACGTTTCCAAGCACTTTTTCCACCTTAAAACCAGCCTGCAGAGGCTCCCGTGGGCTTCGTTGGACTCAATAATCTTGAGGACCCTTTCCAACCAGGATGATTTTATGATTCAGGACCCCAGCACATCCCCAGTCACTGAGCAGAGACCTTGTGGCCAGGCTGGGCTACCCACAGGCACATCCCTGGAGATTAATTCAGGGGCTTGATCCTGCCCAGTTTGCACCAACCCAAACCCCATCACCCCCCTCCAAATCCACATCCAGGGTGGGGGAAATAGCCAGAAAAAAAAAAAGGACCCCTTGACTTCTACACCCCTAGGCCAGCAGTTCAGATGCTGTCACCCAGGGTTCCTCTTAGGTGGCAGTGACAGCTGATTGCAATTTTAATATCTATTTAATTATTCTTCTGGCAGCAGTGATTATTGCATGAGATGAGATGAAATTTGCACCTGCAAATTTCTGGGTTTCTGGGGATTTCTCTCCTTCAGACAAAAAAAAATGATGCATTTCTTAGACTGATTCTGCCCAGCCCCCTTTAATGGTCTCCCTTTGAATTGGTGTAATTACTGCTACAGAGTGAGAAAAAAAATGGCTGGAAAGATATATTGTAAAAAAAAAGAAGAAGAGAAACACCACCCAGCCTTGCATGAAGCTTCATTCCCAATTTAGCAAGGTCTGAAGATCTAAAGAAGGTCCCAACACCTAGACAAGGTCCCAACACCTAAACAAGGTCCCAACACCTAAACAAGAGGGATATCCACCTCCTGCATGTGTGGGAAGCAAACAATCCCTCCTCCCAAACACTTCTGGGCAGAGATGGAGACAGAACCATCACTTCTGGGCACCACTTGCCCCATCAACACAACCCCAAGTGGAGAGAGCTGCTCCTCTCCCTGCACTGTTCCCCCAGTTTGCTGGCATCCAAATTCAGATGGAAACCATTCCCTGGCATTTGAGTGGTAGAAACCCAACCAATAGAAGGACTTTTTCTTCATCTTCTAAAAATACCTGGTCATCAAAGGCAGCACCTCCAAGGAACAGCTCAGCATTGCTGAGAGTCTTAAGGCTCCAGGGGTGAGGGGGCTGCCTGGGCAGGGGGTGGCAGCCCTTAACTTAGGAGCTAATAAACCATTTTCCTCCCTATTGTGGCAGCCTCCTCCCACCTCCTGACCTTTTTCTTCTTGGAGTAATTAGAAGCTACCTGGTGGGAATAAAAGAGGGGGAATTGGAGGCTTGCTCAGAGGGATTTAACCTTTTCTCCCCCCTGGGCTTGTATTTTTTTGGCTCTTCCTCAGAGCTGGAACCACCTAAAATTCCAAGTGGATTTCTGGAGGTGCTGCACAGCCTCTTTGCTCCTGGAAACCAGCAGGATTACAGCTCTTTGGAAACTCAGGAGCAGCTCCAAGGAGGATCTGCAAAATCTCCTTGTCCTCTAGAGCTGATCATGCACAGGGTAGTGAGGAGCTAACAGAAATATTACCCTGCTTTTACTAAGAGATCCCATCAAAGTTAAATGATGAAGTCTACAGGAAAAAGAATTAAATCAGTTGTTTGGAGGAGAAAGGCAAATCCAGAAGGACCTTTTCTCCCACCACCACAAGGGAAGTTTGCAAACCAGCTTTCTGAGAAGTAAAACATGTCCAGCAGCTCCTGTTGGTTTAGAACCAGCTTGCTTCAGGCTCACACTACTCAGTGATTTTTTTGCTGCTTATTAAAAACATAGAGATGATCTCAGAAATATCCCTGGGTTCCTGCATCCACATCTTTACCTGCATTGCTGCTACCCAGGAACATCCTCGTTGGCTGTTCTGAATCACTGTCTGTGTATTAATTCCTTTTTATCTGTGTATTTATTCTGGGTTGTTTTTTTTTTTTTTTGAGTAAAGTCTTTTTCCAGCAGAAAGAGAAGCATTGGATGCAGTCAGAGGAGCCTTGCTTGGTTTCTCCTCACCACCAGTCTGAGCTGCTTGGAGATGCTCTGTTTAACCAGGAGGTCTGGTGCTGTTAAAATCCCCCTGTTTGGCAAAGTTTTGCCTTGAATATCAATAATTAACTCCATTAACACCAGTTTGGCTGAACTCCCCCAGATGTGAGCTGGAAGGGTGTTAAAAAGAGCTTCTGTCCATCTCTTTCTTCTCTGTAGGGAGAGGAACTGGGGGGGGGAGGATGCCCTGGCTCCAGATCCAAGTCTTTTCAGGACACAGGTGAGCTGGGAACTGGAAGGGAGAAGGGGGAGAAAGCTTTGCAAATGCACTTTTTGATCTACCTTAACAACTGCTATAGAGAATTAAATGGAATTCATTTCTATGATGAAGGAATTAATGGCAATATGGAGAATCAGGCTCAGGTAGGAGACTTGAATCCAAAGAAGGGAATAAAGCCTTGAAATTCAAATGAAAAAATTATTATATAAGCATAAAGGGAAGCTATTTTACACCTGTAAGACTAAATGTATAAATATGAAGCAACTGCTCCCTCTGGGAAGAGAGGATTGTGCTTTTAATTCACCCAGACAAATATGCACCTTGGCTCCATCTGACTCCTTCCACTTCAGGAAAGACCAAACCCAAACCCTTTGTGGTTTTTCCCCTCCATGCTCATGATTTCTTCTTGCTTTTGCCATGGTCTCCACATTGCTGGCAGCCTCCTGGGCTCAGAGTGGGCTGTGAGACCCCAGCTTTGGGCTTTGCTTTACCTGGGTCTCCAAGGGCTTGGGGTCCCCCTTGCCTTCAGGGAGGACTTGTAGCTGCTCCCAGAAAATCCAGGAAGCTGTGGAAGCCTGGAGAGTAGCTGGGCTGTTAGATCCAAGCATCTGGGTGGACTTTCTCCACCCCACCCCCCAGTGGAAGGAAGAAAGAAAGAGTGATGTCTTTATGGGGGTGAGAAATGTTCTGGGCCTTAGCACTGGAGTGGGACTAATCTGGGAGCAGGTGAGTTATGAGCCAGATAAAGATGGATTTGGATGCAGATCCACTGTGGAGGCAGCTTGAGTTATTTGAGGCCAGGTGCTTTTCTCCCTTTTGTAAATCCAGCTCTAACATGCCTGAAGCTGAGCTTCCCAAAAAAAAAAAAAAAGCACCCTGAGACCCCTCCCCCTTGTTCCCAGCCTCATCTCAGAGCCCCGAGCTTCAGCCCCCTGGGAGCAGCCATATCCCTGCCACCTTTTCCAGCAGCCTGGTCCCTTGAAACACACAATTTGCTGAACTCCAAGAAGGTGCAAGTTAGGAAAACCCCCTCTTCTTTTCACCCCTCTTCTGCTCCAGCACCATCTCCTTGCTCTCAGTTCCTCTCTCAGTGTCATTTCTAACCCTGAGCAAGTCAGACAGAGGGAGAAAAGTGTTCTCCTGGTCTGGAAAAGCCACATGAAATAGGAAGCCAGACCAAACCCAATTAGTCTGTGCACCCTGACAAAAGTAGAACTGAGCCTTTTAGCATGGAGGAGTTAATCTGCTTTAGAAAAACTAAGCAGGGAGACTACCAGTGGAATGGAAGTTGGTGCAGGGCTGTTGAATATCTCTAAAGCCACTTAGAGGTTCAAAGAATGAGCAAGGCCATTGCCAGCCTTATTATTTTGATTTGTTTAATGAAAATACTTTGCTCATTCCATAGATGTTATGCTTTGATAAGGTAATTGTGCAAGGGCACAGCTTACATCTGATTAATGCTGCACCCTGGGCAAGTTAAACCTTGGAGAGGCAGAGATCCTGGTGGAGCTGGGACCCTCTGCCTTTTGTTTGGCATCCTGATGGAGTTGGAGGAGTTCTGTTGAGTTTGGGTCTTGCCTTCCAAGGGGAAAAAAGAAAAAAAGACAATTAGTTCCTCTGACACACACAAATTACCAATTGCACAAACCCTGTAAAGCTGTAGGAGTTGTGTTGGCATTTAAAAAAAAAATAAAAAATAGGTGTGTGTGTGTGTAAACTTTTTCTTCAGTCATAGTCCTGGAAGTGAAAATTCTTTTCCCCCAGCTTTAAGGATTCAAAACCTCCTGGCTTGATTGCCTGGGACTTTTTTTCCTCCTTCAGCAATGAAGAGCATCTCTCAAAGCAGCAGAGCTTCTTTCCCCCAAGAAAGAGGAGGAATGAAGAGAACTGGAGCTCCATGTGCACCCTGAGGGACATGCTTTGGGGTGACCAACCCAAGACCTTTTATTTCCCTTCCCCACCCTCTCTTTGCTTTTTCTAACTTCCCCTGCACCCACCAGCAGCTTTTAGCAGTAAATACAGTTCCTTTTTTGCCTGGAGCCCCTTTAAGGAGCTGCCTCTCCCAAGGACCTAAATACCTGGGGACAGCTGAGGGCTTCTGAGACCTGGAACAGTGCAGGGCTGGCACCAAATATCTGCACCCCAATCCCATCTCCTTCCTTTAGCAGCTTCTGGGCTTTAAGGCAAATAAGAAAAACTTCTTGGTGGTGTTGAGGAGGGGTGGACTTGGCTTCCCTGGGCCTGGAGCTGCTTTTCCAGCTCTCAGGCACTTTTTTATCCAGCAGCCTGGTGGTTTGGTTTTGTTTCCCTCTGCTGCAAAGATTTCTTCTCTCCTTTCTGAGTGTTCTGAGAAAAAAAAAAAAAAAAAAAGAAACCCCAAACACTTCAGACTGACTATGTTACTCTTCCATTCCCGATTTTTTCAGTGGTCATTTTAAAAAAATGCGGAAGTCCCTCAGAAATATTTTTTTTGAAATCCCCGGTTTTCAAGGTGGATTTATCGCCCTTTAAAGAGAGATTTATTGGATAATCGCTTAAAAAAATAATGCTTATTACTCCGGGATCTCAAGTGGAAAACCTTCCCACATAAGTAATCTTCTTGTAATTGCAGAAGGTAGCAACTTTTCATTAAATAATTCATCCCCGGGCGCTTTGTTGGTTTTTTGGGGTTTTTTGGGTTTTTTTTTTAACTTGGGGAGGGGAAGGGAAAATCGGGATAAAATTCTTCAGGTTTTAGTTGACTAGAGGAGATGCATCGAATTATCTGCTGAGCGGATTTCTGGCTTCTAGAACTGCAGCGCTCTAGAAACGGGATGGCATCCCGAAAATAATAATAATAAGAGGAATTTATTTTGGGGGAGGATGATAATTAATAATAATAATTGAAGATTGGGACTGTTTGCCTCCGGCACAGTGATTTATCTGGGCAGGTTGAGATAACCTGTGTGCATCTTGCTGAAGTCGAGCGTTGGATGGATACAGAGCCCTTTCCCCCCCCAACCTGGTGGTGTCACCCCCACCCAGGGGACAGCCAACACTTCGCCTTTGGAAAAGCCCCTTCCTCTCCTGGAGGATGCAGGGGATGGATGCAGGGGGTTAAATGCTCCTTAAAAAATAATTTTTATCATTTTTTTTAAAAAACCAAAACACCTCATTCCCTTCTGCTTCTGTTTTCTTCAGCGCTGATTTCCAAGCCGGTTCTCCAAAGGGAATAGTGATATATACGGCATTTATCAACCAGAAACATACCTTAGGAAACCATGGAGATGCGCAGGGAAAAAAGGGGGAAGCGGGGAGGAATTCTGCCCCGGCTCCTTTAAGCATCTACTTGCTCCTTTTCCTGATTGATGCTTGTTTTAATCTATTGCTCGCCGCTCCCAGGAGAGAAAAGAAGGGGTCTCCCTTTTGTGAACATGGGTAATGAAGCAGAGCACTGGGCCAAAAAAAAAAAAAAAAAAAAAGAAAAAAAAGTGGAAAAATTTAAAAAGAACCCATTTTAAAGAGGGCTCCCGGTTTCTCGGTTGGCTCCTTGGGTGTGCAGGTAACATCACCACCTCCTCCCCGGGCCCCAGATCTGCATGTGAAATCGCCATTTCACCCCTGCACACTCCTTAATTGTTAGAAAAATGATTTGTGAAATTGCTTTCCAGCAGGAGTGTGTGTGTCCACACACACAACCCCTCCCCCGGGGGGGACAGTCCCCTGTGTCCCCCCTGAGCCCCGAAACAAACCCAGGAGATGCTGCTACATGCCACTGAATCGCGATATGAATAATAATAATAATAATAATAATAATAATAATAATAATAATAATAATATCATCTCTTTGCTTAGAAGCTGTTCGGAGCCGGCAGCAAGTGCTGAAGGAGAAAGTAAAGTTTTTGGGGCTGTCGGGTTGGTTGGTGTGGGGTTTTTTCCGTTGCTTTGGGGAGTTGTTTTGCTTGGTGGTAGTTGATTTGTTGTTTGTTTTTTTTTTTTTCTTGAAAGTGTCAAATCTTACCCCAATTCGAGAGGATGGGAGGGGGGAAAGCAAATGCTGTGTTTGATGTGTGATTTATTTTTTTTTTTCGCCCGGCGAGGTAACCCTAGAGCAGCGGGGAAGGCAGGGACGCCGGGCTCGGGTTCTGTAGTTTCATCTTCCCCCGGTGCTGGGAGAGCAGAAACATTTAATTTTCAACTTTATTCCCAGGCTCTTTCCCCCATCTAAGCAAATGAAAAGCAAATAATTGAATTACTGCCGCGCTGGAGGAATGCGCTGGAAAAAGGGGCTGCGAGGGGCTCCGAGCTGGTTCCGCTCAGCTCTGCCCCTTATTTTTTCCGCGGAAAACTTCGGGAATTTGGTGGGGTTTTGGGGGCAGAGGGATGGAAAGAGTCTTTCTTTTCGTTTGCTGGAGCCCTGAAGTCGGGACTGCGCCGAAATGAGGAGACTTTGGGAGCAACTTGACACCTTGGAAAGAATCTTAATGTTGCTTTTTGCCCTTTTTTTCCCCCTTCCTTTCTTTTTCCCCATCCCGTGGTGTGGGGTTTTGTTTGTTGTTAGGTTTTTTGGCTAGGTTTTTTTTTGGGGGGGGGTTGCTTGTTGGTTGTTTTTAGGTAGTGTTTTTTTTGCGTAGGTTTTGTTTGTTTGTTGGGGGGGGGGGTTCAGGGTGAATTTTAGGCGTGGAAACCTGAGAAACAATCTCAGTCGGGGTCGCGCAGCGAGGTGGGTGCGAGTTGTGCAGCTGCGGAGGGGGGGGGGGCGGGAAATGAAGAGGAAGAAGAGGGTAAGGGATGAAGATGTGGCCGGACTGGGAGGGGTCCAGCCAGGGCTTTAATTTCAAAGCAAAAAGCAGCACCAGGAGAGGTGGATTAGGGGTGATGATGCCCTCGGGGGTAGACCGGGGAGGAAGGGAGGGGGGACGGGGACAGGGAGGAGATTTAGGGACCACATTTGAGGTCCAGACGGGTCGATGGCTGCTTTGTGTGTGTCTGTGTCCCCCCTCCTCTCCCTTTTAAGGGAGGGGGAAGAGAAGTTTCCAGCGGTTTGCAGGGCAAAGTCCTTTTACAGCTGCAAACAAAAGGGTTGGTGAGCCCTGGCGTCATGCCCCGCTGCGAGGAGGATTCCTACCCCGCTCCTGGTTTTTTTTGGGGGGGAAACATTGACTATTTGTTCAGCCCGTCCCGGGTCAACGAGCGAACCAGCGGGCAGTTGGCGGGAGAAGGGCGGGGAGCATCACCGGAACCCCCCCACCTCTCCCTCCCCCCCCCCCAAAAATAGTGCCAGCTGGGCAGCTCGCAGCTTGGTTTTTAATAAAGATTGGTAATGAGGGAGGAGGGCCGGGAGCTACCTGGGGAGGGGGGAAAGGTGGGGGGGGGGTTGCTCAGTTACCCCTAAGTGGGGATCGGGTTTGGGGGGGATGCTGCGAGTTTAGCGCAGGTAGGAGTGGGGTAGGACCAGCCGCTTCCCATCAGCTGCTGGGGAGGGGGTGAAGGTGGGTCCGAATCCACAAATAGGCAAGGCTGGACTCGGGGGGCTCTGTGTCTGTGTTATTTGTTTTATTTTGAATTCAATGCTGCAGCCCCTGGCTCAAGATCAGAACCCCCCCAAACTCCGGGCCGGCCTTATTGGCCGAGGATGCTGTAAAAGGACCAACTTTCTTAGGCAAAATAATAATAATAATTAATGCCACCCCCCAAAAAAACACCTTTCTTAAACTTTAGCTTCATTCCTTTCTCCCCAGATTTTCACACCGGGGGAGGGGGGACCCCAGCCTTCCATCAAAAGGAAGCCAAGCCTAGTAATGAATAATAATATATTTTTAAAAAATAAAATTAAAAAAAAAAAAAAAAAGCGAGCCCGTAGCTTTGCCTGCGTGCTGGGAATCTTCTGCTTCTTATTGGTCCCTGGGCCCCGCCGTGGTACCCCCTTCTCCGGCCGGGAATAAAAGAAAGGAGCCGGAGCCTATCACAGCTCGCTCGTCCTCCCCACGGCCCCAACTTCAGCGCTTTAACAACTTCCAAACCCTCCATATCTGACATTCCCCCCCTCTCCTCGCTCCCGCCCTCCGCCTCCCACCTCCCTCCCCCCCATCCCCAGCATCCCTTAAGCCACAGGCACCGACCGCTTAAAAAAAAAAAAAATAAAAAAAAAATAAAAAAAGCAACAACAAAATAAGGGGGGGAATTCTGCTCCCCATACGCCTCTTCCATCCCCCCCACGCCCCTCACCCCCCCCTCAGCCCTAAGCCCAGCCCAGCACCGAGGCAACTTTGGCTGTGGCTGCTTCTCCCGGGTTACATTCCTCCGGAGCGCCCGCTCAGGCCGGTTGTGACATAGCCCTAAAACTTTAAGAGGAATTTCTGGTGGGTGATTTTTAACCCCCTTCCCCTCTCCGCTCTTTTTCCCACCCACCTCCTTTTTATTAATAGTATTGTGGGTTGTTTTTTGTTTTTTTTTTTTATTGCTATTGTTTTTATTATTTGGGCTTGGAGCACAGATTTCTCCCTTGTTTTGCAGCCGCGGGCTGGAAGACAGAAGAGCTTCGGCTCCGAGGAGACTCAACCCCGCAGCCCCCCACCCCCAAGGCTCTCTCGGGGCCAAGGGGTGCTCTCCCCCCCCCCCTTTCCCCGCCCCAGTTTGGACCAGACTCACTCCGCAACCCCAAATCCCCTTCCCCTTACCATGGCAGCTCTGCCCGGGACGGTGCCTCGGATGATGCGCCCGGCTCCGGGGCAAAACTACCCTCGCACAGGATTCCCTTTGGAAGGTAGGTTTGGGAAAAGCACCTCTCTATACCGCTCCTTCCACCCCCTGCCCCCCATTTGGTGTAACGGGGAGGGGGGTGGGCAGGGCTGCAGCTGAACTTTGCAGCTGGGCTTGGGGGATCCCGACCTGAGCATCCAACTTCAGTTCCGTCCCCTTCCCTCTGCAGCTGCTCCGGCCCCGCGAAATTACCGGGTTTGAGCTTTTTTGTTTGTTTGTTTGGGGGTTTTTGTTTGTTTGTTTTCTTAATTATTATTTTCCCTCGTTTTCCCCTGTTTAAAGTAGTATCAGATTTTGTGGGGACAAGTTCTCATGGTTTGGATGTTGTCGTTTTGGTGTTATTTTTTTAAACCCGCAAATATGGTTTAATCCCCCCGAAAAAAAAAAAAAATGCGGGAAAAACCAACCAAATCGATTGTTTTCAACTTCTCTAAAAGAAAAGAATAATTTTAAAAAAATAATAATCGCAACAGCCCGGAGGTGGGAGCATCCACTGAGCTGTCCTTGGGCTGGCGAGGGGAAAAGGGGAGGTGGGGGACACAGACTTTGTAGCTGTCACCTCTCCAAGTGTCATCCTCACCTCGCAGCACATCAACTTTCCCCATTATCTCCTTTTTCTTTGTGTTCCGGGGTTGTTGTTTCGGGATGGGGAGGGGGAATGAAGGAGAGGGGGAGAAGGAAAGAGAAAATGAGAGCGGGACCCTTCTCCCCGCATTTATTAACCAGGAAAATTTCATCCAGCCCGTGATCAAGTGGCGAAACTCAAACCTGTGGAAAACCACGCAGGCTGCAAAACACACAAGCTGGGGGGATTTGTTAAAGTGCTTTTCTGTAGCAAATGAAGTAAAACAGACGGCAAGGGAAAGGATCAAAGGATTACAACAATATTTGCACAACATGACTGGGAATAATGAAAAGAGAGAGCGGCCGGCGGTTTTAGTACCTCTTGAATGTAAAATTGGCCACTCGAGTGTTATCTGTCGATAATGATATATCCAGGGAGCGCTGGCCAAGTGACTCGGAATTAGTGGTGCATGATTCTTGTTAAATCGCGAGGCAATTTCTGGAATCGACTTTTCTTTGTATAAAGAAGGAAAAAGAAAAAAAAATCACACACATTTCCCCCCCTCTCCCCCCCTGCCTTCCCCTGGCCCTCGCCCCCTCCAGCCTTTCTGCAAATTACCCAGCTGAGTTCTCCCCTCTCCCTTTTTTCAACCTTTATTTTTTTATTTTTTTTATGTTTTTTAACTTTTTTTTTCCCCCCAGCCTGTGAAATCGTATTAATCTGCAAGATCTACATTGCGAGATATTAAACAAATTGGGGAGGGGGGAGGATTAAGAAGCCGCTGGTTCCCCCCACCCTTCTTCTCCCCGCTTCAGGCAGGGATGCTCCGCTCAAGGTGGCGGGGGATCCGCGCTTACTCCGCACGTCCTCAAACCGCTCAACAAAACTACACACACACACAGATCTAAAAAGGGCTCTGTAGGGTATTTAAAGGTTTTTTTTTTAAAGTTTGTTTGAAAGCGGATGGCCCTGTAATTTGAAGCAAGAAGTGCAGGGCGGTTTTTTTATAGTAGGGGGAGAAAAAGGGGAACTTTTTGGGGAGGTTTTGCGATGTGGTTTTAAATCCTTTCCCGTCGGCTGCGGTTTAAAACATAGGTGGGAAATGTCAGAAAAAAAAAAAAATACAGCTACGAGTACAAACGGCGTGGGTACCTCGGAGCGATGGGAGGGTGGGTCAGGGTTTATTTTTATTTTCCCTCTGTCAGGGTAAAATCTCGTTGATGGAGAAAAAGACCGAGGCCAGGGGATGGGCGGGAGGCTTTTCCGTTCTTTTAAAAATTCAAATACCTGTGCGGGGCGGTCTGCGTCCCGTTTTGCTGGATTTTTCCCTCTTTTAACTTTTTTCCCCCCTTCTTGTTCTGTGTTTTGTTGTTGTTGGTTTTTTTTTCCCTTCAGTTTCCACCCCGCTAGGCCAGGGCAGGGTGAACCAGCTCGGAGGGGTGTTCATCAATGGTCGTCCACTTCCCAACCATATTCGACATAAAATCGTGGAGATGGCTCACCACGGGATCCGGCCCTGCGTGATTTCCCGGCAGCTGCGGGTCTCCCACGGTTGTGTCTCCAAAATCCTCTGCAGGTACCAGGAGACGGGTTCCATCCGTCCCGGAGCCATCGGAGGCAGCAAACCCAGGGTGAGTGCAATGCTGGAGCCGAGTTAAACTCATGTTCCTGTTAAAAAAAAAAAAAATTAAAATAAATGAAGTAAATGAGGATGTTTTAGGGGGTGAGAAGTTGGTTTACTGTTGTTGTTGGGGTTTTTTTTGAGACGGATACGCGGGGAAAAGGGAGAGAAGGGGAAGGGGGATGTAATAAAGCTGCAATTTGTAGGCTCGGAATGGGTAAAACGATGGGTGAAGAGTTGAAGGCTATGAATAAATTTGAAGTGATTTCCCCCCCACCCCCGTGTGCAACAAGTGGTGGGCGTTCAAACATTTGCTTCGGCCCCGCTGCGTGGGGAGAAGGCGACCTGGGGTGTTTCGGGGAATAGGAAATCCCTGAGTGTTCTTAGGTCCTCCAGAAAAGCGTCCCCTGTGTCTCCTCCGGAGCCCTGGGTCTCATCCTTGTCCTCACAGGGTCATTATTTTTAGGATGGCCAATATCTGGGAGAGAAGAGACTTTGCCCAGCTTCATTTTCCTCTTTTTGCCCCCCTCAAATCCCTGTTTTTAGCCTCCGAACCAGCAGGCAGGGAGAGGAGGTTTGACCTGAGCTGAACACCTTCTCTTTTCAATTAAAAGTGTTTTTTTTCTCTCTCTCTCTCTCTCTCTCATTTTTTTTTCCTTTCTTTCTTTTTATTTCTTTCTCCCTCCCCTTCCCTCGGCTATGCACCGGTGTCCCTTGATCACAAAAGCAGGTTGCGACTCCCGACGTGGAGAAGAAAATCGAGGAATACAAAAGGGAAAATCCCGGGATGTTTAGTTGGGAGATCCGAGACAGGCTCCTGAAGGATGGACACTGCGACCGCAGCACCGTGCCCTCAGGTGAGAAGACAACTTGGCAAGAAGGACACCCCCCTCCTGAAACCTTCAGCAAGATGGAGGGAAATTATTCTTGCCATCAGGAAAAAAGGGAAAAAAAAAAAAAGTTTATATCTATGCATTTGCAGGGGTTACAAACACCCTTTTGGCCTTTGCTATCATAACGAAAAAAAAAAAATAATTAAAAATCACAAACCCACAGCAGCAAATAAACAGCAGGCAAGAGGGGGGAGGGTTGTGCCCTGGCCAGGCTGTGGTCTGGTGGAAAAACAAACACAAACAAACCAATTTTCCCGACTTCTTCCAATTGCCTTGGAAGCAGAGGGGCTCCCAGGGTGGAAGGAGCCTGCAGGGGTGCAGACCCCAAAGCCAGGGCTAAAGGGGCCTCCAGGTGCCCTGGTGGGACTTGTTGTGGGGGTAGCAGAGCAGTGTTTCCAGCAGCCAGGGCCCCTTGTTGCTCCTTAAAAATGACCCCATACCCCATGATCTGACCCACAGGAACATGTGAGTCCTTTAGGTCCTGGCTGAGAGTTCTCTTTCTGTTTTTTTTCTGGGGGCTGAGCAATTTCTACAGGGCACATCTTCCCCAGAATGTGGTGTCCAGGGCAGGGCCCAGGTCTGAATTGAGGCTCTGGGTCCCATTTGAGTTTGAGGGAAGTGAATTGGGGTGCTGGGGGGACAATAGAGCAAGGGTAAACCTAGGGGTGCACACCCGGGGTGTCAATATTCCATGGGGTGTTGCACACAATTGAGTGCTTCTTGTGTTGGGTGTCTCAGGGGGATGGTGATGAGCAAGCCCAACTATAGGTGTCCATCTCAGCAGCTTGGTGAGCCCAAGGGTGTTCTGGAGGGTGCAGAGGACCAGGCAGGTGCATCCCCACGGGAAAAGTGAGTGCAGATGCCCTTGGTGGGGGTGCGAGGCCTCCTGCCCACGTCATGCAGCTCCAGCTTGGGTTTTCCTGGATGTTTTCCACCTTGCCTTCCCAGGCAGCTTATACTTGCCTTTTTGTCTTTGACTGTCTGAGGTTTAGTGAGTTCGATTAGCCGTGTGCTACGCATCAAATTCGGGAAGAAAGAGGAAGAGGAGGACTGTGACAAGAAGGAGGAAGATGGGGAGAAGAAGGCCAAGCACAGCATAGACGGCATCCTGGGCGACAAAGGTAAAAAGTGACAGCGTGGGCACCCAGGGCTGGACTGGAAGGGACATTTGAGAGAGGAGGGGACACATCCCTCCTTGCGAGAGTAAGGCGAGGGGTGGCTTCAAAGCCTCTGGTGTTGATGCTTTCCAAAAGTGAGTGGTGGCAGAGCTGAGGGTGTGATGCAAAGCCCTGGGAGCAGAAGGTGGTACCCAACCCCTCCGACTCCGGGTGCCTGGGAAGGCTTCCTCTTCCCAGGAGGAAGAGTTGTTGGTGTTTTGCTCCAGATCCATGATTTGTCAGGAGGGAAAAGAGATGGCTTGAGGGGTGTGTATGTATGTGTGTGTGTGTGGAGTGGCATCCCTGATTCTTAAATGAATTTGTTAAACAGATTTCTCTCCTGCTCTCTAAGTGGTCCCCTGAAACTCTGCCTGACAGTTGACCGATTTGGCCAATCAATATTAATTACAGCAGCCGGGATCGGTGCTTGCCGCGGGGCCACCGGTCCCAGGGATGCACTGAGGGGGAGTTGGGGGGGGTCCTGGGGTCAGAGGAAAGCGGGGGGGATCTGAACCCCTAAATCAAATCAGGCAAACTCAACCTGGCGTTTCTGATGATAATTGTGAGGCCAGGGCAGTGCTCCCCCCGTCAGCGCTTTCCTCTCGTGGGAAGAGAAATATTAAGAGGAGGAAAAAGGAAAAAGACAAAAAATTAAAAGGAGGAAAAAGGAAAGTTTTGAAAGCTCCTGTGCTGTGAATGTGGGGTGAGGGATGAGGCGAGGTTGGAGCCAGCCATGGTGGTGTTTGTGATTTTCTTTTTGGCAGTCTCAGTGGGAGTGATGATTCCCCTTCCTCACCCCCCCCCCCCCCAAAAAAAAAAAGAAAAAAGTGGGAAAGATGGAACTTTTACTGGACATAAATGAGGTTTATCAGTGAAGGTGTTTGAAAAGATGAGGAAGTTTTGAGCAAAGGGAGGGAGGAGCTGCTGTCTCAGTTTGGGCAGAAAATCATTTCCTTGTGGCATGGAGCTCGGTGCTTTTTTCTGAGGGGGGGAACCCTGCAGTTACACAAGTCTAGAGGAAGAGCTGCAGGGAATTTGGGTTTGCTTGGGTTTTTTCTCTGCAATTAACGGGGAAAATAATGATGATCCAGGCCTGCCAGGGTTGAGTCAGTTGGAAATTTGGGGAAAATTGTCGAGATCGTCGGTGTCGGGTGAAGGAGCTGGGGGGAGGAAGGGGAGAATTATTTTCCATGTGGAGAGGGTTCCTGCTCCGGGTGTGGGAAGGAACAGGGGGTGATTTACAAAGTTTCTCGCTAACTAACAAGTTTTCCCTATTTTGGGACAATGCGGGTGAAGTGGGGGAACTGGGGGCAGGAAAAAAAAAAAAGCTTATCCGTGTCACCATCAAATGTTACCGAGAGTTTCAAATTTAGGTACAGAAAAGGGGGTTCTTTAAGGATACGATCCTTTTTTTTTTTTTTATCCTCCCTTTCCCCCCCTTTTTTCCTCTCCCTTCATCACCCTTTTTCTGCCCCCCCCTTTTTCTGTCCCCCCTTTTTCTCCCCACTTTTTTTCTCCTCCCTTTTTTTCCCCTCTTTTCCCCCCTTTCTCCCCTCCCTTTTTTTTCCAACCTTGAAGATGAACTTCACTTACAAAGACCTTCAAGTCTATTGAAGCTTTATAAGCAAAAGATTCCTGACCACAAAAGCAAACAGTAGAAGGAAAAAAAAAAAAAAAAAAAAAAAAAAAAAAAAAAAAAAAAAAAAAGGAAAAAAAAAAAGGGGGGGGGGGGGGGGAAAACCCTAGGCTGCCTTAAAAATGGAGTAAAGGGATGGGGGAGGGAGGGCTTGTCTATTCTCATTCAAAATTCTGCAAGGAGGAGAAAAAGTTGGGACAAAGGGCCAAGGAAGGGAAGAAAGGGAGATAAATTATTCAAAACTCCCTGCTGTTAGATAGTTTTGTAATATTATAGGACCGTCTGTTGGCAAAAGGATGGCCGTTGGACGTTGCAAAATGTTGCTTGTGATTTGGAAACAGGCGATGCTCATTTGCAAATCGGGCCTATTGTGTCCGCGGAAAGCTCCCCCCCCTCCATCACTTTGGGGTGTTTTTAATTTTATTGGGGCGGGGGAAGGAGATTTTTGAGTTCGAGATTTATTTTATTCGAGCCTCACCGCTTGGGGGAAAAAAAAAATATTAATCTGCTGATTGATTTTTTTTTTTTTTTTTCCTCTTGTCCGGGAATGTTTTCCTCATCACCACCCCCAAAATAAAGAAGGGGAAAAAAAAAAAAAAAAAAAAAAAAAAAAGAGAGAGAGAGAGGGAAGGAGATGGAGGCTTTTTATTCCTTAATAACATGCAGAAGTGTGTGTCAATAAGGAAAACAAAACGCTCCCTTCTTCCTTCATGGGTAATATCGCGGACAAATAAAACGCGAGCCCCCATTTCTTTATGAAACCAGCTCGGGTTGAATCGAGGGCTAATTTGGGCAAATTCCTGATGCCGGAGCCCGCGGAGCGCCGCGTTACCTCCGAGCGCGCAGGCTCCGCGCCCTTTCCCATCACTTGAGATAAATCGCTGTGTATCAGTATGGTTTTATTGCTGGAGGTTTTTTTGGTGAGTTTTTTTTCTTTTATCTCCGCCGCAATTGCGCTCTGACTCCGTAGATTTGCGGACAAATCACCTCCCTCCCCCAAAAACCCCAAAAAACATTAATTTGGGGTTTGGGGAGGGGGAGCATCAACTGCAGCCGCGGAGGGTCGGACCCGGCTCCATCCCAGCGCTGCCACGATCTGCCCAAAGTCGAGCGCAATTTTAAAAGAAAAAAAAAAATAAATTTACCGCCCTCAATGTATATTTTTCACGTCTGGAAAAAGTTTTAATGGCCCCAGTTGAGGTCATTGATGTTTCAACTTGCAAAACACTCCGTGTGCGCTGGGTATTTTTCATTTTATTTTATTTTTTCTCGGAAATTATAGGACTCTAAAGATTTCCCCCTCCCCACCCTGCTAATTTTCTCGGGCGCTTCGCAATAAAATAAAAATACTAACGCGCTCCTGACACTTGTTCACCACCTCTACGTGGGTTTGGCGTTTGCTTTTTAATATGTTTGGGGTTTTTGGTTTTGTTTTTTTTTTTTTTTAATCGCGTTTTTATTATTATTGAGGATGGCGTGGGGAGAGGAGGTAGGAGGGGGGGGATAAAAACTTTGTTTTGGCCTTTTTCTTCTTGACAAACGCCTTTGCTCCATTTGCGGGTTCTCCTTGCGGGGAGCCGGAGGAAGACAGCCCTAAATGCTCTCTCTTTTTAAGTGTTAAAGAAAGCTTCCACCCTGCGCCTGTTTCTTTCTATCGTCTGCTTGGCATTTAATAATGTTAAGACTTATTAGAGCTGGTAATGAAAACTGTGGCTGTTGAATAGGGAGCTGTGTTGGAGAAGGGTGTAATAGCTCCAAGGCATGCTAAGAAATGTATTTATCCCCAATCAGTACTCACTCTCTGAGTTCCCAGCACAAACGTTAAGTTGAAGGGTTTTAAGGCAGATTAAATTGAGCCTTTATTTCTTTGCACTTTCATCTTTAAACGGCTCACTCCAGCTAGCCCTGGGCATATATTCATGAGGCTTCACTTTATTTTATTTTATATATATATATATATATGTATAATTTTTCCCCTCCCCTTGTTAAGCCCGAGTTATTATTATTTTGAGGGGGGGGATTGTTGTTATTTATTTTGGGGTTCCTTCGAGAGGGTCACGCGTGGGTGATGCGCTGCTCTCCAGCACACCCGAGGTGCTCGGTGGGGATGGATGGAGGGGGGGGTGTTGTGGTTATTTGACAACCCCCAAATCTAAGGGGGTGCTGAGGGTTCAAGGAGGGAAGAGCAGGGGGGGGAAACCTCATCCTGGCGGGGTATTAATTGCAACCAGACGCGGGGGAAGGCGCGGAGGGGGCAGTGGGGTTATGAGGAAGGCGATCTGCTTGGACTGGAGGGAGAGAGAAGTGCGGGGGCTCCCCCGCACATCTCCTCCCCCCACGCGTGTCACCCCGGTCCTCCCTCCCCCCTGCACTGCTGCGGGATGCAGGATGCCTGCGGGAGGATGCTGAGGGCTGGGGCGGTGCTCAAGCGGGTCACAAATGGGGGGGGAAAATATATGGAGGAGGGAGGGGGGGTTTAAATTATTTTTTCTGCTTGGTTTTATTTCTCTCGACTCCACTTTATTGTAGGGAGTTTCTCGCCCCGATCACGGCGTGGCAATTGTTGCTTGGGCTGGGGAAAGGAGGGGATGGCGGGGGGGTGGTGGTGGGGATTTTTCTTGGAATAATCCAGGTGAGAAATGTGGTTTGGGGCGGGGGGGGGGAGGATATTTGGACACTCGGAGGTGATAACGATTTAATTTAGTAGAGGTCACTGTCGCTTATGTGGGGGGCAGTGGGGGGCTGGAGCCAGGAGGGAGCTCTTTGGGCTGGGTGTACCAGGTCCTGCCAAATTTAATTAGTCTCGGAGGAGGGAAAGGATAGGGAGAAAGAGGGGGGACACATACACAGCACCCCCCCAACACACATACACCTGGAAAGGGGCTTTGTTTCTCAAACAGGGAAGGGGGGGGGAAGTGTAGGAGAGGGGATAAGGAGTCAATTTATCAGCAAACAATCTGCATCGATTTAAAACCAACAAGCGCTTTCTCTGTAAATGTATGTTTAGAAGGGAGATGGGGGGGGCTGAGGAGGGGGGAGAGAGGGAATAGACACTTCATCAAATCAAGGGATTACGAAAGGTTGGCAATCTAATCAAACAGAGACCAGGCGGGATTTGTGAGTGTTGCGAGTGGGATCAGCTCTAATAATGGGGGGCAGGAAAGAGATAGGATAGTGTCAAGCAATTCATTGGCTTTAGGCTGAGTTATTCTGTGCATATTTCAGGGAGCGAAGAGGAAAAAGGAGGGGAAAGAAAGGGAAAAAAAAAAAAAAAAAGGGAGAGGGAGAAGGAAGAGGGGGGGCTGGATGTGAGCACACACGGAGCTTACATGTCACAAAAAAAGCTGAGACAAATGAGGTACAACAATAAACACAGATAACAATTACAAAGGCAAACAGTGGCTTTTGGGAACAAGTAGCTGCAGAACCTGGTCTACATAAACAAAGTAGGCAAATGTTTGCAAGATAAACTCCTTCCTAAATCAAGTGTGACGGGAAGGAGAGAAGAGAGGAGGAGAGATAAGGTTGGAAGGGGGAATAAACGAGTATAATCTAATACAAGACGTTTTTAAAAACAAACTTAAGACAAGGATGCGGGGAGAGAGGTTCAATTATACAGTAGGAAGTGAAATAATATAAGGGAGATGTTTGTGATCCAGGGTTTGTTTGATTGGGTTTTGTTTTGTGGTTTGCTTTTTTTTTTTTTTTTCCCTTCTTTTTCTACATCATTCCACCTCCCTTCTTTGGGGGAGAAGAATAGGTTCAACTATAGACCGGGGGAGGGGAAAAAAAAGCAAATATTGCTATGAGGAGCACTGCCTGGATGGTTGGGTGCCAGGGGTTCAGCTCGGAAGGAAAAGGAAATACATTCTAGACGTTTTAATGCATGATTTGAAGGTGGATGGTAGATTACATTCTACTGAGAGGGGTAGGAAGTAGATATTTGGCCATGCGGGGGAGATGGTTGACGTGATAGAGAGGAGAAGAGGAAGGAAACTGTAAGGACTATTTCTAATCCGAGGTTTCGCCCATAATTGGGGTAGGAGAAAGAAGGCAGAGATTGAATTAAGCGGCAGGAAAGGCTGAGAGCAAAATGTGTTATCCAGGTGTGTGCAGGGGTTGTTCAGAAACAAACAGATCCCTTCTTCCCCATCACCAAAAAAAAAAAAAAAAAAAAGCCTCTCAACCCCCAAATAATTTAAAGAAGTAGTTTAAGGCTATGTTGAGGCTTATTCTCTTTTATAGAGACATGTATATGTGGATCTCTCCAAATGAGAATTGTACATAAGAGGGGAGAGACGTGTCTGCAGTGTGGTTAAAGGAATTAGATATTTACCAGTTTGAAATAAGCCTGGTTATAAAAAAAAAAAAGGAGAGAGAGAGAGACACTGAAAAGATGAGACGGGGAGAACACTTCAAACGAATTCATCATCTGGAGTGGTGAAGGGGAGATTTAGAGACAGTATTGGGAAGTTATTTAGATATTAATAACATATTTTCCTGAGGCGTCAGGAGTGCCTCCATACGCACTTTTTTCTCGCAGCTATTTGGCTGGGTGAAATATGGGAGACCCAAATGTTGGGAAGAGATAACACAATCAGCCTAGCCCTGGTCCTGTGACTGCATCATAGCATTAAACCCGGATTAACCTCCCCTTTCTCCCCCTCTCCCAGTCCACCCCCCCCCCCTCCCGCCTTCTAGCCCTCCCCCCCCCTCCCAAGAAGCTTTCCAAATTTTTCAGAGGAATTTACATGGCAGGATTTTAAAGCACATATAACACTGGCCTTAAAGCTGTAAGGTACTTACTCGAGCATTAGGGTAAGGCAGAGGGGGGGAAGTATCTTTCTGAAAATTACGTTTGCTACAAAAGAAATAAGCAAATAAGGGACCCTCTTAAGACCTGAGCTTTGGAGATATTATATATTTATAGAGACTATTCTTAAAAAAATATTAAAAAGAGGGGGGGGAAAGCTCATTTCAATCAGCTGCCACATTACTCTTTTCTCCACCACTGGGGTTTGCTGCTTTTTTTTTTTTTTTTTTTTTTTCTTACTTTAATCTGAAGTTCAGTCTGATTTGGGCTCTGGGATTTGTTTTTGGAGGGCGAGAAGATGCTGAGGAAGGGAGTCCCAGGATGGGAACTGTCTCACTGTCTCCGAGGGACGGGGAGGAGGAACCCCGGGTGGGAGCTGCTCCTGCCTGACCCTGCCCCGCTTCCCCCTCCGCGCAGGGTTGGAGACGCAGGTGGAGCCACCTCGAGGGCTGGATTTTGGGGGGGCTCTTTATCCCCTTCTCCCCAATAAGCTCAGAAAATCCAAGGACTGAAGGAGCTGGGAAGCGCAGGTGCAGCTCAGGGAGGGAGGAGAGATTGGGATGAGGATGCGGCTTTGCCGGAGTGCCCGGGGGTGGGAGTTTTGGTGCATCCCTCTGATGTCTCCCGGCATCTCCTCCTTCCCAAAAATCTTCCTCCTTCCCGGTTCATCCCCACCCGGGGATGGCAGTCGCTCGGGAGGGCTCGGCTCTGCGCTCGCAGTTTGCATGATCTTAGCACAAAAGAAATTAGATGTCAGCTAATGCCTGGTTATAAAGACATTTGTCACCCGGAGTTGGGGAGAAGTGAGGAAGGGATGCGGAGGTGCGGGGTGTGGGAGAGAACCTGAACCAGAGGTGTGGTTTTTTGGGTTGTTTTTTCTTTGTTTGTTTGGGGTTTTTTGTTTTGTTTTGTTTTGTGTTTAGGCCAGAATATGAAGGTGATGTTTTGGGGGAGACGGTTTGGGACCAAGCCCTGCACTTGAGCTGTTGGATGGTTGAGGGAGGTTTGCATCTCCTTGGAGGGGCTGGGAAAGGAAGAAAAAAAAAAAAAAAAAGAGAGAGAGAAAAAAAAAAAAAAAGAAAAAGTAGGTGAGGAAAAGTAGAGGCAGCTTGAGGAAATTGAGAAGCTTATAGTCTTTGATCCTTGGATGCTTTTCCTTATCAGAAACATTTGTGGTGACACCGGTACAAAGGAAGTTCATCATATTACAGACTGCTCGGGCTGCTTGCAGGAATCACTGTCTATTAATTAGCAGGCGCTCTGTCTTGTGGGACATACTAGATCTGAGGCTACATATTACTTGCTTGGATGGCTCTGGGTTCTGTGATGAATTGTTGTAAAAAGGCCGCTGCTGTTTATAGGCTCTGCAGGGATAGCCAAGGCAGGGGGGGAGGCGGGGAGGACCCTCGGCTCATTCATGAAATATATCTATATCTATCAATCTATAGCTGGAGATGGGGAGGGAGGGGGGAAGGAAGGGGGTCGCTCATTCATGAAGTCTGGAGCTGGGGAGACATCTTTGCTCATCCATTTTGTGTGAGGCTGCGGCCCCGGCCGGGCTGCATAGCTTGGGGGTTCCTGGAGCGTTTGGGAGTTGAAATGTGGGAAAGCACTCGTTTAAAAAAAGAAAAATATAAAAATAATAATAATTAAAAAAAAAAAGTCGAAAAGGTTAGCCAACTCTTCCTAAAGAGAGGGCGAAGGTGGTCGCGCTGAAAACGGAAGGTTTCCCTTCCCCACCGAGGGTTGTTCCCCTGGCACCTCCACCTGTTAGCGTAAAAAAAAATCTTCTTTTAAAAAATTATTTCTTTTTTCGGGGGGGCGAGGGCATTAAAAAATGAGGTTCAAGGAGCGGGCTGCCCTTCCTATGTCTGGTCAGCTCCGGCTGCCCTGCCGGAGGGCGATGGATGTGGGGAGGGATGCCCCAGGGAAGGAGGAATGGATGCTCCAGAGCCCCGCGGGAGGTTTCGAGGGGGTGCTCAGCGGAGGCAGAGGAAGGGCAAAACTATTTTTACACCCGCTCTCCCCTTCAAGTCAGCTGTCCCCTGCCCCCGGGCTCGCTTTCTTTAGAAGAAGGAGGAAAAAAAACCTTCTTGGTTTTCACTTTTCTTGTGTCTTGTTTTTCCTTTTTTTTTTTTTTTTTCTTCTTTTTTTTTTTTTTCCTGGTGCTAAAATTGGAAGGCAGCACTCTGCCTGACCCTGGGGAGAGGGGCTGAGGGCAGGGCGGCCGGCGGGGCTCCCTCCCGCCTGAGGTGCGGGCAGCTGGGGGACACAAACCCCCGGCAGCCTTCAGCCTTCACTGCCTTCTTTGTCCCGAGCCCCTAAAGACCGCGGATCAAAGTGACCTGGTGGCATCTTTAAAGGAAGGAGGAGGGAGGGAGGTGGTTGTGGTGGGGGCAAAGCCAGTTATGAAACTGCGGTCCCCAAACCTAAAGTAGGGAAAGGGTTTGGGGGGGGAAGGAATGTCTTAAAAAAAAAAAAAAAAAAATAAAATTACGCTATTTTTCGAAGGGAATTTCCACTCCTGCCATTTCCATTTGCGTCCAAATGTGGAATAGAAAGCAAAGTCCGGAGCGACCGCAATTCTGGAATTTATTTATTTATTTTCTCGTTCCCATTATGGAGACGAATTGATTTGCATTTTTATTGGGAATTAAAGGATAGGGAGGAAAGTTGACTCGACAAGATTGCTCAACGAGAAGCTGCGTTTGAGCAACTCCCCTCCAAGTGGAGTTAAAAATACTCGGGTGTGATTTTTTTCGCCTTGCCTAAAGTTAGAAGAAAGGTCCTTTAAATCGTCCGTGAAACTTCCCACTTTTAAACAACTTCATAAAAATTATTATAGGTTTAAAAAAAACCAGTATTTCCGAAAAACCAGTCCAAGCAGAGCCTCATCTTGCGCTTTAATGCAGAACCCCCGGCTGCATTATTTTGCGTTTTGAAATATATATCGCGTCTTGAAACGGAGGGGGTGAAGGTACAAAGGACACTTCGATGTCGAGGGATATTCAGGGGACAGTCATGTTTAAATTCGCTGCATTTGTCTCCGGCACATTTGATTGCTGATAAAAAGAAAGAAACACTGACATGAATAGGAATGGGGGTTGGGGGGGACGGGATAAATAGCCCCCAACCTTTGTATGGTGTAAATTATCCAAGAGGGCAGATAGTGGAGCTGCTGGTCATTTTAAAAGGACCGTATATATATATGTACAGCCACGTATAGACGCGCGTATTTAGTAAAAAGGTGGAGTTCTCCAGAGGATTGGTTATTATTTTCCCGTGCAGTAACTTAATTCTGTTTAAATTCTTTACTCACTTCTCGAGATGAATGTCTGTTTGATGCTAAACAGCAACAAACTGAGCTATTTTAAGGTTGGTGGGGGTTTTGTTTTATTGGGGGGGGGGTGTTGGGTGTTGGTGTTTTGTTTTGGGAGGGGGGAGGTTCAATATTTAGTTTGTACCTTGTTGATTTGATTCTTTTTTCCTGGAGTTTTCCCCTTAATCTCCTTGCAGCCACAAACCCTCCCTTGTGCGTGTGGCTGAGTGTGCTCGCAGCGGGTAAGCTGCAATTTCCATTCCTGAAACTCCAGCAAAAGGAGGTGGAAAAGTTTTTACAAATGTTGGGGTTTTTTTAAGCAAACACACAAAATAACCACCTTCTTGCCACCCCCTGCTGACTGGGGGGGGGGGATATGTAAAGAGGGAGACACGGCACGGCCTCAGATTAAGACGCATCTAAGGGACGAGGGGATCCAAGTCACATCCAAGTGATTTTGGGGAGTGGAAATTCAATATATATAATATTAAAATCTCCATGCTTCCCAAGGAGAAATGCTCAGCGGTTAACAGTGCAGAGAGGGACAATCTTGCCCGTTTCTGCTTGGCAAGAGCATCTCGGCAAACCTCTGTCAAAGGAGAAAAATAGGGTGGTGGTTGTGATCAATCGCTAAAGAATAAAACTTCAGAGCAGAGAGTTGGTGGGGTTTAGAGTTCAGTTGCAAAGAGTCAAGTGTCCCCCGCGGAGAAAAAAAATATCCCCGACCCCACTCCGCCCCCTCCCCCCCCGTTGTCAGCACGGAAGCTTAAATACTGTAATTATTTTTTTTCCTTACGAAACGGGGAAGGGGGAAAAGCGGAGCCGAAACGCCTTGTGCCCTCGCTCCTCTCCCGGCTGCTGTGACTTCGTGACTTTTCTCTCCGATTTTAAACTTTGCCCAGGCTGAATTTGATCTTTTTAACTCTTCTTCCACCTTCCCTCCTCTTCCCGCCCCCCCCCCCTCTTTTTCTGATGGTATTTTTTTCTCACTCTGTTTTCTCCCCTTAACCTCCTCTCTTTTTTTGTCCTCCTTTCATTTGAAGCGAGGCTTTACAGCTTGCTACACTTTCTAAGTGCATCAATAGCCACTTTAGAAATACAAACAACTTTTAAAGATAAAATAACCAAACCAGAATGGGACTTTCAATGGGGGAATAGTTGTTGTCCTTTACCATGGAGTGTGCAGCCGCCTCTGCCTAATCCAGCTTTCATTTTCACCGACAAATGCCAAGAATCTATATCTGTCTCCCAACCCCTCGGGAGCTTGATTACACGACAAAAGGCTGCCATTATCCGCAGGAGAAAACAGGGAGGGGACACGGGGGCTCGGGCCTCTGAGGATGAGGGCATCTCCAAACTATTGACTTAGTGGATGAAGTCAAGAGCAAACACGCTGAGATCTAAAGGGGGGGAAGGCTCTTGAAGGAGAGGCGGGGGTAGGGGGGATGCTCAGGGAAGGAGCGGAGGAAAAGCAGCAGCAGAAAGTACTTGGAAGTAGTACGGAATGGGAAGGAGAGAGCTTGTGGGGGGAATGAATCCAGCTGTGGAAAGGTTTTCCTCCCTCCCCATTTGAGAGCAGGTTATTCGATGAAAGCTCCTCCTCATTCTCCCAACCCCGGTTATATTTTTTCCTCCCAGTGTGTCTTCCTCTGTAGTGAGATTTATTTTTTTTAAAGATCTTCTCTATTTTTTTTTTAAGGGGAATTTTGGTCTTTCCTCCCGCTGAAATGAGGAAAAAATGAGTTAAACCCCCCAAACCACCCTTCTCGGGGACACACCGGCACAGTGCGGGGTCCCCACCCCGCCGGCCTGTGCATCCTCTCCGGGCTGGGCACATCCTCTCTCCGTCAGCTGCTGCTATCCCCAGGATAGTCTCCCCACAAACTTTTGGGGGGCACAGGGAACTCTCCAGCTCCCTTAGCTTCAGCAGCACGGAGACGGGACAAAAAGCCCGGCGGCAGGACCCCAGTTTTGTCCCTAAACTGGGAATAAATCTGGGTCAAGGTCTCGGCTGCGTGTTTGGAGAAGGAGTCAACACTTGCTCCCCGGGCTCAGCCCCGCTGAGAATTAGGGGTGGCGAGGGATGGAAAGGCAAAAAACCCAAACCAAAACAAAAAACAACCCACAAAACAAAACCCAAACCGACCCGCAGGGTCTGGCAGGGAGAAGTCACCCCACGCCGCTGCTTTTCAGGTTTAACTGGCTGCGTTTTGCATGACTGCCTCATTAGCCACTGCTGAGCAGGGATTTACGGTCCAGGCTCATCCCGGCCCGTCGTGGACAAAAGTTATTTCAACCCTATCTGTAATTTATCTGGGTCACCTAGGGAGAAATCCTCCGGGTACGGCGAGTCCTAGAAGCAATACCAAAGGAGTCCCACCGCCCTTAATTACTCTTTAATCAACCTAACGCAGTGGTCCCTTTAAAGAGCTGCTTTTGGTGCGAGAGCTGCGTTTAAGCATCTGCTTCCCGGCCGAGGCTGAGGAGCCAAAAACCTGCTCCAGCTTAAGGGATTTAAAGGTGTGGAGCGTGTGTTTCGGTCTGGGCCCTGCAAGCATCCCTTTTGCTGTAATCACCAAAGTATTAAACAAAGGCAGAGGGTGGCGGGGAGGTGGGAAGAACCTGGAGGATCCGATTTAAACTACAAAGGCACTAAAGGAGCCGAAATTCATCTCTTAAGCGAAATTCATCTCCGCAGAGAGCGATGGGGAGAGCAGGCTGGGGTTGCAGCTCTCCCGTCTCCGGGCTGGGCTATTTCTCCTTGTAATAAGCCCAGCCAGATAGTTTATTTTAAGTTATTATAATTTACACACACCCCTCCACCCGCCCTTTTCACGATATTAAGAAAAAGGCGGTGAACCTGACAGTTCGCAGCGGGATGCTGACCCAGGTTTTCCTCACCGAAATTTTGCTTTGCTTTGGGAAAAGTGCACAGCATACCCCGGCTCTGCGGTCCTCCGGACAGTTCAGTGTCTGGCAGGGACAGAGCAGCTGTTGCGAGAGAGAATAAGTATTAGAAGAAAGAAAGAAGGGGAAAAAAAAAAACCTAAAATCCTTGTAATCTTGGGACGTATATAATCTACGTCTCCCTGAATCCCAAAAGGCAGCGGACCCGTCTCTCTGATTTATTTTTACGCTAGCCTAGTTTGCATCCCAAAGAAGTAAACTGCTATTTTTAACCACTGGTTTAAAGCTTAATTAAAAGCCCCTAAACTGATTGTTTTGAAAATTGATTTAGAGGAATTGCCCCAGGGCTGAGACGCTATCTAAGCCAAGTTGCAGTCCCAGAGCTCGCAGTGGTGTCTGAATCGTTAACCCCGAAGAGGCAGGAGTCGCCGGCTATAGATGACACATGGGCCAGCGGGGTCCCTACACCCTCTGGAAAGAAAGGTCCTTTGTTAGCCCTGGTTACTGGCTTGCTTGGGTGGATCTCCGCTGGCTTCCTGGAGTTACGAGGTTTAATTGAATTAAGGGAAGCTCTAAGATGCTTGTGACAGCCGGATGAGAGAACTCTTCCTTCCCTCTGCAGATCTTGGGGAGCGGAGCTCCTCCGGGGTGTGTGTGTGTGTTTTTGGATTAGAGAAAGGTGGATGCAGGAGAGGAGGGTCACTCCATCTCCAAAGGTGGGCTGTGTAGGGGAAGGGACAGGTTTTTTGGTGCTCAGACCCCTTTTTCTCAGCCATCTGCGCTCGGCACAGCAGCAGAGGTGCCGCCGAGCCACCGCTGCTGTAATTATCTTCAATTGCTTCCCCGGGAGAAGGGGCTTTACCTGCTTAAAAGGGGTGAAATGAAAGTTGGTTTGAAGGCTTGAAGGAGGGGGGGGGGGGGAAGGCGGAGGCGGTGGAGAGGGTGGGGGTGGAAAGTTGGGAAGGGAAGTGGTATTTCAGCCCCGTAATTAGATGTAAACAAGAATAGAGACGGGGCTCCATGGTCAGACAACTTGATTGTTAAGGGATTAACACCTAAGTAAACCAATAAAGGCTTCGCGTTGCTGGTGAGAGGGCTGCGGGCCAGGCAGGGGCTGTGTAAGACTATCAAGGCCTTAATGGGCTCCCCCCCGGCAGAGCCAGGGCAGCATATTAATAAACCCCCGAGAAAACGGCAATTTATTCTCGGCCTGGACACGTGTGGGGCCACCCTAGCAATTTTTGGAGCTTGGTTTTTCAGGATCTTGGCAAAGGTTTTGAATTGTTAGCGTTGTTTTGGTGCCTAGGAAGTGAGGGGACATTCCCTTCTCTCCTTCGGGATGCTTCAAAGTAGGAACCCAGCATTACTCGGCATTAATACACACCCATCATTAATGAACACCCACCGCCCTATTTATTAGGGAAATAAATGAGTTAGAAGGGGGTCTCCTATACGGGAGCACTCCCGTGTTTCACCACCTCCACACATGTGAGCAGGACGGTTTTTTAAGTACAAGGGGAACTGCAGGTTCCTTCAATCCTTTAGTTGCTCCATCCCTTTAAACAGTAGCTTAAAAAAAGAAGAAAAAAATTAAAAAAAAAACTTCAGAGTCAGCTTGAGCAAAACCCTCTTGGGCGTAGCTCTCCAGGTTTGCCTCCAACTGGGCTTTTGTGGTCGCTTCTTTTCCTCCCATCTCGCCCTCAGATGGTATTTTCCCCTCCCCTCCCGCCTTGGCCAGACTTTGGGTGGATGGAGGAGTTTAACCTTTGGAAAGAGAAATAAAAAGAAAGAAAATCAGGCTCGACTTAAGTGATGTGGTGGTACCTGTAAGCCTGATTTCCATGGCTTTCTGCCGGCGCGGATTTGGGATTGAGAGGTACCTGAAAGGCTCAGAGTCAAACTGAGTTCAATAACTTGGGTCTGTTTTGTTTTCCTCCATCTCCCCAGCTTCCAGTGGTCTCTTTACTCCGCTGGCAAGGCTAATATCGGAGCACTCTAGGGTGTGGGTATTTCTTCCTCCTGATTGCAAATAACCGAAAGATTAGCACCAGCAGCTGTTTGGAATTGGAACAATGGAGAGACCTAGGAAGTGGAGAAATTGAAAAAGGAGAACCCCCCTCCTAATCACCCAGCTCAAAGTTCACCAAGTCAGACTGCATGACTTAACGTGACCTCCACCTCGGCTTCACAGGGCTGTTTGCTTATATGAAGGTTAAGGGGGAGGCAGAAAGAGAGAGGGAAAAGGGGGTGGGATAGCGGGGCGTTTAATGAAATTTCCTATAGAAACTGGAGGTAATTGCGTGGCTGGACGGTCCCCTTCGGCCGTCGCGTGTTCTCGTTCCTTGTTCTATAGGGCTGGTTTAGGGGGTTTCCAACTCTTACCCTCCTCTCTGTCATCTTCAAGGGATACCTTCGAGATTCCCCGGGGTGCGGGGTTAACCTCCATCCCAGGTGAACCGGGGACGAGCTGCTCTCCTCGGGCAGCGCTAACCCCGGCTCGCCGCATCCCGGGCGTGAGGATCGGCGGTGGGGCTGGGGTCCCCGTTGCGGGGCAGGAGAGGGGATCCCCGCTGTGGGACAGGAGAGGGGGTCCCCGCTGTGGGGCAGGGGGCTCGGGTTCACACAGCAGCCCGGCCCTGCGCTGGCTGCTGAAGTGTGAGAGCGGCTGAGCTGTCAGGAGGGGTTTGAATGGGATCTCCTAATGGATTTGACTCGGAAATCTCGACTTGACCAGTTTTTTCCTCTTTAAAACAAACTCATTAAACTTGTCAACACTCATTAGGACTTTAAAACGCTGAACTGGAGTCACTGGGGAGAGCGGTTGGTGGGGGGCTGCCTCGGGAAGGAGAGGTGGGGAGGGGGGCAGCCGAGCATCGCCTCAGCGCTGGGCTACAGCCGGGCTCCCCTCGGCTTTGCGGGGCGGGAGAAAGGGGCTGCCAGGAAAATAAACGCCTTAAAAGAGAAATCAAGGGAGGAGAGAGGGAACCGGCACGGGGAGAGGGCTGTGCCTTTAGAAATAGGGGCATCTCCGCACCCCCCCGCCTCCGGGCTATGGTACAAAGGAGGCGCCGGGGAAGGGGAGGGCACGGCGAGCTGCCGGAGGGGCAGGGCCGGGCCAGCGACTTCGTTTTGGGGATATTCCCTTTGATTTGAGAGCTTGAGAGGGTGGTGTGTATGTATATATATCTACTGGGTTATGATTTCTGCAATTGTCGGGGGAAGAGGGAATGGGGGGAAATGGAGGGGGAAAGGTTAGAGCCAGCTTTCAGCCCTAAATCCCCTGGAAATGAACCTGGTCTCCGAAATTCCTTCCCAATCCCCCTACCCAAAATATTTTGAGAGCTGTAAAATTAGTCGGAGATCGTCTTAATTCTGTCGTCAGGACGAAAATTGCTCGGGGTGGGAGCGCAATTAAATGTTGCTCATTTCTCCGTTTCTTTTGAATGGAGGTTTTGTTTAGGGTTGATTCAGATTTTTTTTTTTTTCCCCAGCTTTTTCTGATGCTTTTCAAGCCTCGGTTTCCCTTTTAGGGCGAAAAAAAAAAAAGGAAGGGAAAAAAAAAACAACCCACCCCCACCCCTATTAAAAAAAAAAAAAAAAACCTTCGAGACCTTCTGTTATTCCTCTCTCTGAGAATGAGAACATCAGCTATTCAAGCGTATTGATGAACTCCCCCAAAAAGTTTATTAAGAGAAGCGAAAACAAAAGGACTAAAGGCCGCAGGCAACTGGACAGACAGTTTATAAACTAAGGTCCCATTGTCCCCCCGAGGCAGATGCATGAATACCTCTGAATGGGTCCCTTTGGAGTGACAAGATCAAGCCAGACAACAGCATGTTAAAAGGAAGGAGCGCTGTTTCTCTTTCTCCAGCCCAAAGATCTGCTCCCCCTACTCCTCCTGCATTAATGTACATCTGCAGGGGGAAGAATAAATAGCTCCTTAGGATCTGCGGCCTTCGGGGTTTTTATTCTTCCACCCCCAGCACTGGCTCTTTGCACCATATGCTGCAGATCAGCCCTTTTCTCCGCAGCCTCCAGCCAGCCAGTCGCCTAAAATGATCCCCAGCAATCGCAAACTTTCTTCTCCCCCCCTCTCTTTCTCCCCCTCTCCTCCTCTTTCCCCCTGCTGCTGTTAAAATCGCGATTTACAGCCTGCTTGTCTAGGAGTTCCCTCGTGGTCAATTAGGTTTGCACAGAGCAATTTAACTAATAGGCTTTGATGGATTTATTTTATTCTATGTATTTTTTTTTTCCCCCCGTTTTCCCCGGGATATCATCAGCCTTGCACTGTCAGGATGCAGTGGCAGGAAGAAACATCCTGAGGAGAGGGGCAGGGGATGCTGAGCCTGGCAATGAGTGCTTGGAAAAGTCCCCAAATTAATGCCCAAACTTGCTGCTGCGGGTCACCTCACTGCCAGCACCTGCTCCCAGGTCCAGACTCTGTCATGGCTGGAGGGAAACAGGGCCGAGCAGCATTTGGGTAATAATTTGGGTAATAATTTGGGAGCATTAGTTTCTCCCATAAAATCACAGCGTACTGTACCAGTGCTCTGTTTCCCCACCCCCCCCCTTCCCTTCCAGACGTTTTCCACCTTCTGTACAGTTAATTCAGAAAAGTTTTAAAAAGCTTTGGAAGGGGGGAGGAGATATTAATGTGTGTTTGCAGTTGATAGTGTTTTAGTTTTATGATCTCAAGGTATTTTGTTGCCTGGACAGTGGGGAAAAAATAGGGAAATAGTGAGTTTCTCATCTCTTTGACCCTTAAAAATAACTTCCAGAGGCACAGAGTGTAACAAATAGCCCAGGCAGGGTGTAAACCTGTACAGAGAGATTTTCCAGCCCCCCCCAAATGTTTTGGGTTTTGCCTTTATATCCCAACCCTGGGTGTTTGCAGGTCCCCTGCATCCTCGCTGTCGCATTGAGGGGATCCTTCTGAAGAGGGAACATCTCAGCCCAGCTGCTGCAGCAGCTGCAAGGGCGTTTTGGGGGCTGCTAAGTTGCATGATGGATCGGTGTAAAGAGTCCCTGGTGCTTGCAAAGACTGTTTGCACTCTGCTTAACAAGAGACAGCTCCGAGCGCTGGGTTGGGAGGTCAAGCGATGATAATAATAATAAAATTATCCCCCTTTCCCCAGCCTCACCTTCCCCTTTGCAGCGGAAGAGTTGCTATTTCATGGCTGGCTAAAGCCAAACTTCCCTCAAGGGGGTTATGTGACTTATGACCCTCCTAACCTGTACTTGGTGCTTTCCAAAGGAGAAGTGTTCCTGGAGAGGTGACCTGAATGGAGATGGAGCCATAAGGGCAAAACCAATCATTAAAAAAAAAAAAAAGAAATAATAATATTAATAATACTACAAAAAAAGCAACAGGGAGGATAAGAAACATTGAACAAAAGAAAAAAACAATCATCCAACCAAAGTAGAAGTGTTTCCCAGTTAGGGAAGTATCTGCTTAATTAGCTAGGGCAATGGTTTGCAGGAGCCTGGTGTGTGGGTTTGGTGACAGTCTTGCCTTTTAACTCTTCACAAACCCCAGGAGGACTTCAGCATCCCCATTTTCAGCCATGGCACAGTGGGAGTGATGCTTTCCTCCAAGGGATGCAATGAGAGCATCCTACTGCCCCAGACCAGCTCCTTCTCTCCAGGATATATCTCTGTGTGTGCTGGATCCCAAGCCCTGTTTGCAGGGATTGCTTTCAGGGAATCATAGCAATTTGGTCAATTAATTAGGCTTCTGAGCCTTCAAGCAAATACATCCACATTTGATTTTATTTATGGACTGATAGAGGGGCCCGTTTTTTTTCAGGACAGGGGACCCTTTGCAGCCCCTCAAGTGCTGGGATATTTTTTATTATTTCCTTTCGGGGTTTCCATAAGGTACATTTGCCTGAAAGCATCACAAGTGGGTCCAGGGAAAGGAAAAAAAGAAACAGATGAGGACCTGATGTAAAGAAAGACCAACAGATTTTTGGGTCATTCCTGTTCCCATAGTGGCTCCCTGAGGCATTCCGTGGGCAAAAAAAAGGAACGGGAAAACACAACCTCATAATCAAAGCAAGGAGCCAGTTAACCAGGCCAATACCCACAGTGCCCAAGTCCCATTTAGCTGTTCACAGGATTATCACTTGTTGCCAGTTCAAACCCAGCAGGTGTTGTCAGCTATTTATGATCACTGTCATTTATACAGTGCCACTGGTGTGCCTGGTGCTCGGTAGCCACACAGAGATGAGAGCCAACCTCTTCCCTTGAGAAGACACCAAACTAAATCAGACTTCACACAGCAGCAGATGTCCAGGCACAGCATATGGGCACGAGGGGAAAAAGAGAGGTTCAAATCCACAAAGATTGTGCAATCTCCTGGCATTAAATCCTGCACCCTTTGGCTTGGTGGTTCCTGTTTCATAGAAAAAGCTAGAGAAATAGATGTGTGTGTCTGCACAGGGAGGGACTGGGGTAGGGCATCACGCCTTGTTTTGAGGTTGGGATGGATGAATATTGTTTGCTTTGTAGGCTGGGACTGAGATTTGCAGCTGTTGTGTTTGGGGGTTTAGGGATGCACAGCCAGAGCCAGCTTGTGGCACAGAAAAGAGCTGGGGGATAAAGGAAGTGAAGCAGCTTGCTCAGGTTCACAGGGTGTATCAGCAGCAAAGCCCAGACTGGAACCTTGTGTAAAAATGACTAAAGCAGAGTCCCTGCCACAGGCTTTTTTCCTTCAAAACCTGGTGGTTTTAGGCAGGAAAATTCCCATGGTACCTATATGACTTCTACCCAAAGATTGAATATGGGGCTTTTTTCCTTTTTTTTTTTTTTTTTTTAAAAAAAATTATTTCGAGGCAAATCAGCTCACAGAGCAAACAAGTAGATGTTCCTTGGAAATAAAACACATTTCCAGCTTTGGCCTGCAAAGGCTTAGGTTTGTGGGCGACTTGATCCAAATGAATCATCCCATCCCATGTCTGTGAGAGGATTCCCTGTGTAAGCAAAATTGACCAATAAGACATTTATAAGGATTGGGGCAGGCACCAGTAAGAAGCATTTCCCAGCCGAAGGAGGCTGCATGGGGAAAGAAACCAGCTCTGCAAAACTTCAACAGCCTCCTCCTGTCTTAGGCTTGGCAAACAAGTCATGAACTGAGGAACTGGTCGCTACTTAGCTGGCAATGGTATAAAATGCAAAGTGACCCCCCATGGTTGTTTGAAGAAGGCTGGACCCTGCTGTAAAGCTCCATAAACTGGGCTCCCCCCTGCCAGCTCTTTTCCCCCGTTGCCTCCTCTCTGGCATGTTTTAAATGATTTTGGATTTTAATGCAGGGCCCGGAGCTCATTCCTAAGTATTTATAGCATCAAACAAGAGGCTGCTGCCCCAGCTGGGTTCCTTGAACTTAGAAGCAAAGCTCTGCTCAGTATTACCTTAATTAATTAACTAAAGAGACAATGGCTTTTGAGGTCTCACCTCTGTTTCCAAGGAGGGGGTCTTTTGACACAGCCCTGCCATAAACTAATTCCAAGTTCCAGCAAGAAGTCATAGGGGGAAGAGTTAAGTGACTCTATTTACTTGTTTACCAAGACAATTTATGTCGTATTTGTTTTTCCCCACCTTCTGTCTGCAGCACTGAAAACTCTGTTGGGGGTGCAGGGGGAAAGAGGAGGAGGAGAGAGTATTATTTGCTTTAACCACCAAAATCAAAGCATATTCCCATCTGAAAAATACCACTTCATAGCTTTTGGTATCTTCTTTTTTAATTTTAATTTACAAAAACTTTTTGAAGCTTTCCAGGTTCAATATAACAAATCTGAGCTTTGATGCTTTAAAAGTGCCATAAAGAGCTACAGGCAATATCACAGTTAACCAAAAATATATATTTCAAGGCTCCTTTGAGCACTTGTATCTCTTCTGAATGTTGTGGGTGGTTTTTGTTGGGTTTTTTTTTTTTTTCATTTGCAAGCAAGCAAGCTCTGAGGTTTATTCCACTCAGTAACAGGCATTTTGTATTTTCTAGAAGCAAGAAAAATGTTGTAAAAGGTCACAATGAAATGTGACCAACTGAGAACTCTATATGGGAGCACATATGTCATTGTTATGGGTTTTGGGTCACCATACCCAGCAGAAGGGCAATATGATGGGTATTTTTATAGGTAAGGAAATGAAAGCACAGGCTGGATAGCTATGGCACTTTGTGTCCCATCAGGAGCTCAGGATTAAAGAAGGAACTGAACGTTTGTCTCGTGGGATTCCTCTTTCCATCACAGCCTCCTCCATCCCCACACATCAGCTCTGTGCTGAGGCTCAACACATTGGGTTGGGTTCTCAAATAATACAAAAAAGCTTCACCTCATGGAGTTTTGTAAATGGAGTAGATCACCCACTGTGGATTTGAGGAGGGGCTTTTGGTATTCAGGGTCTGTGATCCACAAGCATCTCCTGTTTATTAATACTCTTCTAGAAGCAGCATTTTGATTATCTGGCAAATGATTCTCTTCTCAGCCCAGTTGTGTTGCTAAGAATTGTCCATGCTGATACCACTGAGAAATCTCCTGAGGAGCAATCTAGAAAAATGTTCCTGACGTGCCAGGAAAACGGGATGTTTCACAGGAGATTCCTCATTCGGATCAGAGAAGGGATCAGTTACCCCTCCTCCCCCCTGTATCCATACATTTTTGGTCTGGGTTTCATTGCTCAGAACTTAGGTTGGTGCATGCAAAATACGTTTGTGTGTAGTTCAGAGCTCTGGGGCACAGGAAAACGTGATCACTCATAACCGCATCTCCCAATTTAAGGCATGCAGTTTTGGAGGCCTCGGCTGAGCCACTGAAAATTTGCTCCTTATTGTCTCACGTCCCAAATCTGCAATTACTTATGTCTGTATTTAACTTTATACACATGAGTAGCCTCACGGTATGAAACACAGACAGGACTCTGCCACCTCCTATAAAAGTGAATGGCTGAAAAAGGGATTGTTAGCTCTGGGAGCAGTGAGCATACCCCGGGGTGCAGGATCTCCTGGTAACTCATGGTAGCAGAGTTACACTGATTGTAGCTCCATAGCACTGTAGCTCACACACAAGGTTTAAGGGAGTGAATTTGATGGACCTACTTTAGCTTGCATCAAATCAGGAACTTCACATGTTAACTCTAGATATTGATTTTTTTAACAAATCTGATTTTTATTCCAACACCACCAGGTTAGTCAGCCTGCAGCATGCAACCTGGCCTTGTATGTGCTGTGCCTCTTGTCTAAAGCATTTGGAATAGAACCATAGCTCTGAAGACTTAAAATCTGGCTCTGCCACTGGATTGCTTTGCTTTTCACTGAGCAGTTTTATGTCTCTGTGGTTTCTGTCTCCACCTCTGCCTCATCCAGCCCTGGGGAGTCTCTCACTGTACAGCTGCTTAGTGCCCAGAGTAATGGGGAATCAAAGCGACCAAGGTGGTCTCATTCTTGCAGTAATAACACACATCACTGCTCCTCTGGTTTAACTAAACCTCTCCTGAAACTGGAGGATGCCTAAGAAACACCCAAGTGCTGCAAGAGCTGCTGTTAATAATTCAGGAGGTGAATGTGAACCAGCTCAGGCCTAGCACTTCACAGTGTCTCAGAAAGAGTGAAGATGCTGTACCTGCCAAGGTTCTCACAATTATCACTACTTGGCAGACTGAAGGCTGTTGTCATTTCAGAGTTTGTCTCATGGACAGCTGCCCTGTTGTGGTCAGACTCCTTTTGCTCACTGTACTAGCTACACCCTCAAATGATCTCTTGCTACTACTGGCATGAATTGTGAAGTGGCATTGGTCCTGTTTCATGATCAAGGGTACACACCGTGGTGAGAAGTGCTGCATTTCTGCTAATGCCAAAGGGTGATACCAAGGGACAAACTTGGGCTGTCAGTGATGTGGGGGGCTTGGCTGGCTTTGATTCCAGCCTTCCCTCCAGTTGCCTGCACGTTCTTGTTGTTCTAGCCTCTGATCTTTGGCAGGGGGTTTGGAGGGTTGGGCAAGACTGTCTACTTGAAACACATTAGAATAAAAAGTGACACTGGTGGCAATGGTGTCACTTTGTCCCTCCTCTCTCCAGGAACCATAAGCCTCGATTAGAGTTGTGTGACTTTACAGTTTCCATTTCCTCACTTCTCAGTCACAAGTATGACAAGCCAGTGACAGCAATTTCTTTCCTGTGTCTTTGACTCCTTCTCATGGTTCTGAGCAGGGCTGACCTGCTCCATGACAACAGGCAGCTTAGAGCTCATGCTCCACATTACAAGGGCTACAAAGTTATAATTGCTCAGCCCTCTGTGTTTGGGAGTCTGATTTCCTCGGGGCTCACCTGAGACTGACCTGCTTGGTGCACATAGGATTTCAGTCTGGACTCGAGCCAGGGACCTGAGGGATCGAGCAGCCCACTGCTAGAAGAGGGTAGAAAGGATGTCTTGTTTATTGGTGAAGCCACCTGGCTCCCTTTACCCAGGCGGCACTGCTTCTGATGTGCCCTTCAGAGGGGCGAGAGGGTGAGGGGGACTGGAAACACTTCAGAAATGTAAATGCCGTCCATTTGTTTATAATTTTATACCCCAACATGTAACCTGAACCTGATGGAGTCAATAAAGAATTAAACCTCTGCATGTTTCCTACCTCAAAAATACTGGAGCTAATCCAGGGCTCTTGAAGGCACATTATTCCAAAGAGCTGAAAGGAAAAGAAAAAGAAAAAAAAAGAAGCTTGACTTTTTTGTATTCTTTTTTTTTTTTTTTTTTTTTCTCTTCTGAAAGTTTTGAAAGAGTGCCCCTACTTGTTCTCCAACATCAATGGGCAAGCAGTGCATTTCAGGGAGCATGGCCAGCTAGCTGCGAAGCCATCCCCACGATGTACAAATAATTACATTTGTTCAGAGGAGTTTTGAAAATAATTCCAAGGGAATACAATTTCTCAGTCTTAGAAGAAGTCCCAGTGAGGACTTTACCTTTTCCATTTTTTTTTTTTCAGGCAGAAGCATTTTCTGCTCCCAAAATAAGTTTAACACCTTGGGATGAGTTTAGTTGCTGCAGTTGGGTTATTAAACAAGCTGTGAATGTATTTTGCCATTAGCACTTCTGCACAGTTGAATTTAGTTTAGTTTGTTTTATTTCTTTTTTCTTTTTTCTTATTTTATTTTTAATGTCAGGTATAATCAGCTTTCATAGGTTAAAACTGACCTAGCTGTAAATTTAGTATCTAGATTTTGCATGCCACAACTAGAAGGGTCATGTGGAGATAGAGGTGGTGATTTGGCTGATGAAATAAAAACCAGAGATCATCTTGGACTGTGATGCTGCTCTGTCCATCTCTCCAATATTCTCTAGTGTTTGTTCATAAGCAGCTCAAGCCAGTGGCAAGTGGTTGTTTCAAGGGATTGCAAATGTGTAATTTCTCTTTCCTCTTCTGGAGGAGTTTACACTGGGAAGAAAATGCACCAACAAAACCCTATGCTCAGGCTATGAGATTTTAGTGCAGAGATTGTGCTTTTTTTTAGGATTTGTATACCTCCTGGTGCATGGGGCAAAGTGTGAGGGAAAGGACACTATCTGGGATATAAAATATATATTTATTTTGTAAAGTAGCAGAACTGCAGCTGTGGGACTGTAAGCCTATTGCATATATAAGGAACTGTAAATCTGAGCTACCTCCAAGTGAGATTTTTCCATATGGGCTATACATGATCAAAGCATGTGTATAATGTAATTGATGATGGCTAATGAGATATATCTGGGAGCAGGGAATTAACAGCTTGATTTCTCCTGCCCCACATTACCCACCATGGGACAGTGGGGCAAAGCCATCAAAAGAGAAGTGGTTGCCAGAGACTTTTTTGGGGACACTGCAGCAAAAAGGTGGCCCCAGGGAAACCAAATTCAAGTATCTGGTCCTAGCAGGGCCCTGGAGAGCTTTGAGCAGAAGCTGAGTCAGCTCTGTGGCCACTAGAAACCAGAGGAACTCTAATAAGACAGGGACAACACACTGCTCCATGTGTGTCCCTCCTTGGCACTGGATTATGCTTCTGGTTGGAGATCCAGAGGCTCCATGTGGAACTGAGTAAATCTGTCTCTGAATGGCTGGACAGCAGGGAATGTCCCCTTCCCCTGTCCCAGTGCCACTGGTCCTCATGGCTCCTTCCAGTCCCCTGCTCTGCCCAGCCAGCTAAAAGGCTGCCAGCTTCCCAGAGATGTTTATCCACTCATGCCCTATCCTATGGATCTAGAGTTAGGGAGAGAGTGAGCCCACTGCACCCATTTTTGAGGGGCCAGCCCTGCCCCCCTAGTAACATGCCTCTCAGAGCAGTAAGGGTGTTTTGGTTGTGGGGTTGGTTTGGGGTTTTTTTTTTTTGGCTAACTTTATCAGTGCCTGAGCACGCCTTGAAGTGTCAGCTTGACATAATATGTAACAGTAATTAAGAAATAAGCCTCTTGCCCGGTTTCACAGCAATCATTTAGCTAAGTAACTACCATGGTCCAGTGCCTCAAAAATCACCATTAGCCCACGCCACTTATGGCCATAAAATTTCTTGTTTTCTGCTTTTCATCGGACTCACCCTGGAATCTTCGTTTTGCTTTATTTATACATTTGCACTCAAACAATGGCAATAAACCCATTCCCAGAGTGTTGCAAATCAGAAATTTGTCCACATTTTTTCCACCACCTTCCTGGGTGAAGCTGCCTTTTGCTTGGGAACGGCGGTGGCTGGAGGCAGCTGGGAGCAGGGAGGGGGGGAGCAGGGTGTCGCTTGGAGATTGATCGGTGCTGTTGGAAGTCGCTGGGATGGGGCAGAGAGGGGGAGCAGGAGGAATTTGGCATGAAAAGGCAGTTTGTGGTGACAGGAGTTTCTTTTGAAAGACCTGATTGAATCAGACCTGAGGCGGGAAGAAACGGCTGTTGCCTTCATTGAGTTTTTGCTAACTTTTCCCCCCCTCCTACCATCGAGGTTTTTGGTTGGGGCTTTTTGGCTTTGTTCTGTTTTAACGTGTCCTGTACTGTTTAAGCTGGAAGAAATAACCACGAGGTCCTGCCTCCAGAGTGAAAAAAAAAAAAAAAAAGAAAAAGAAAAAGATCAAGGACATCTCACTCAGTTTCTAGCAGCCTGAGAGCCATATTTTTAACCATTCTAAACCAGTGGACCGCTAATTTCAACAGAGCCTGCGATTTTTAAACCCGTTCTCTGGTAGGCACTTACCCTCCGTAAATTACAATTAAAGCTCTTTGCAGACAACTCAACGAACCAGATCGGGATGCTGTGACATGAACTGAGTTGTCTTAGCTGGTACAATTTATTGGGAAAGCTGCCTGTCTGGTCTTATTACCAGGATGTCAGCAAACGGCCTTCCCCTGGGGACTGTGCTATGATCCAATCTTGCAAGCACAGACACTAAACAGTTTGTCTTTAATTAAATCAAAGCCTATGATGCTCTGAACCCCATTTTTCTCTGTATCAGGCTTGTCCCTTCACCACCACACCTCCTGCGGGCCCTGGGCAGGTTTTGCTGGGTGGCTGACTTAGAGAGTAATGACTGCTCACTCAAGCAAGCGCCAGCTGGCATTATGGAGATTTACCCCCAGTGACATCTGAATTGAGCTTTGAGTAAATGCCCTCGTATTCGGTCCACTCAACTTCAGAGGGAGTTTTGTCTGAATCAAAAGAAATAGGGACAGTGGAAAAAAAAAAAAAAAAAAAAAAAAAAAGAAAGATTTTTAGGACTTAGCAGTTAGTGAAGTCGGGCTGCCCGGATTTCCCTCTCTTGTGGCATTTGGACACTACAGAAAGCACTGGGACTTAAACTGAACTATCGAGTTTTGAAGGAAAAATTCCTTCTGGCAAGAACAGCCTTGTGCTGAGTGACACGTGCAGGAGATGACCTACTAAGTATTTTTTTTTCCCCCTTGCTATTGAGTTTCTTCCTCCCTGGCTTCTTGGTTATTTAAAGTTATTCAGCTAAAATCCATCTTCTCCTCAAGACCTCATGCAAGCGTCTTCAGGGAGACATCAAAATCCTGCTCTTTCTGCATAAGGACCTGTGTAATCTACCCCGATTATAGCTGCCTGTCCTCACTGCCTGCACCCCCCACCCTCTCCCTCCTTTCTTTCACACTTTGCCAACCATTTCCCTAATTTCAGAGATCCGTCCCTGAAAGTACCTTTCCCCAGAACTTCTTCCCACCTTGTTCCTCTACCCAGAGTGCCCCCCTCAAGTTGCTATCAACTCATGGCTGCCCACACTGCTCCAGTCCCACCCTGAGCTGTGTGCCCGCTCATTTTGTACACCAAACTTCCCTCTCACAGGCACAGCACGAGTATAATGTTAAAAGATGGGCATAATGTTAAAAGATGCCTATAATCCACATGCCCCTTCACCATCACCCTTTAGGCCAGGTACCCCGAGGCACCTGCCTGCAGAGCTGCCCTCCTCTCCCTCACAGTAAATGGCAGCCTCAGGAGCTCCCAATCCCCTTTCTGCCTTCAGGCTGGAGCGAAGCTAAGGCAGGGCCCTGCCTGCTGTCAGCAGAGGGAAAACAGAGCTTGTTCTACCCCCTCAGCCCTTCTCCAGACCACCATGGGCACCACCTCCCTCAGGGAGCCACCATCGAGCCCCATAATGGCTGCCTGAGGGACCTTCTGGAACCTTCCACCGCACCCTGCTCGGTGCTGATTGGCTGGGCTGCCCGCGGGGGGTGGGCATACCGGGCAGGTAGCCAATAGGAGCACAGCCCCTCAGCTGAGGGGAGCAGGCGCCTCAGGCAGCGAGGAACAGTGCGGAGGGGCTGAGACAGGAAGAGCTCTGAGCAGGGCTGTCCCTCACCCCGTCCCTCACCCCGTCCCTCGCCCTGTCACTCACTCTGTCCTGCAGAGTGGCCATGGCAGCCCCAGTCAGCCCTGACTTGGGCGATGAATCAGTCAGGGCAGCCCTGTTGGGCAGGTATGGAGCTGGGGCAGTGTGGGCAGTCTGTCAGTCAGTTCGTCAGTCCATCAGTCAGTCAGTCAGATAGCCAGTCAGTCAGTCAGTCGCAGTGGCTGTGACTGCTCTGTCAGGGTGGTTGCGGTGCTGGGAGTTGCAGGAGCAGCTTCGGTGCGGTCAGCCCATGCAAGGCATCCCGGTTCATCCGTCAGGACAGCCAGACAGAGGCAGTGAGGAGCTGCTCCAGCAGTCTGGGGGGACCTTGTTACAGCCTCGGCAAGGTCAGAGCCCTTCTTGTGGTTTGTGTTTAAATCACTGTCTGCCTCAGGCTGTGCTCCCTGAGGTGTCTGAATGTCCTGGAGTGTTGGTTTCACCCTCTCAGGGCTTTCCTTCCCTTCATGTGCTGCTGTGCTCGTGTGTCTGTACAGCCCTGGGCACTGCTGCAGCCCAGCTCTCTGTGCTTTGCACCAAAAGCAGTGCACAGTAAATAACTGCATTAGGTTCAGCCTCTGCTTTCTCTCCCCAAAGCTCATCATAGGCTGGGTTTGCTTTTCAATACTCTCCAAGGGCATTCCCGGCTGTGTGCTGATGTTCATATGCTCTTCCATCCTTCTCCATCCCTGTTATTCCCACTCCCTCTCCCACCAGGGATGTGGAGTGCAGGGCAGTTTCTGATGTTTTTCAGCCCTGGCATTCAGGTGCTGCCACACTCCCTTGCAGTCTGTCTCATCCAGGAAAAACAACAACCACGCGAGCCGGCTCCTGGTCCCATCTGAAAATTTGGCAGGTGTACAACAAACTTACATGACTCTTATTAGCAGCAGATCCATAGGGAAGGAGGGGCTGAGAGAGTCTCTCCAACAAAAATAATAGAGGAAGACCAGCTGAGTTGTTGTTGGGTTTGTTTCAGAGGAAGCTGAAGGGGGGGAAAAAAAAAAACCAAAACCTCCTTGCCTTTTTAGTGAGCTCTGTAACTTCATTATCTCTGACTCAGGGAAAGGAGAGAGGAATGATGGGCAGAAGGAGCCAAATGAGGAACTTTTCACCCAGTGAAGGGCCTGCCCACAAACAAGTTTTCATCCAGATGGACATGTGGATCAATGTCATTGACTTGTAGTCACTCTTGCAGACAATCCAGACCATTTATTTATTTCACGACAGCTCTGCTGGCCTGTGGTGACAGATGATCTCATCCCCAAGGACTTCCAGACTTTTTTTTTTTTTTCCTTTTTCTTTCTCCTCCTGTTCTATTCCAACTCCTGACAATGATTCTGTGTGATTCTGTGATTTTAAGGTACTAGCATAATGCTGACAGTACACTTCTTGTCTTCACTCTTTCCCACTTTCTCTTTTCTCCATCTAGTGATAATTTTTAGGTTAAGAAGCAAATTCGCCCATCATTTGTCAACCCACCAGGCATGCAGTCCTCTGTATCTCTCTTTCTGCCTGCATTCACTGCACACCTGATAAGTGACAGATACCTTGGAGGAAGGCTTGCTGACTCCTAGCTCAGGAACATTTATTAGGATAAATCCTACTTCTCTGTTATGAGCATCAGCACAGAGCCTTCTGGCTCAACACTACAGCAGGCTACAGATGAGTGCTATAAATGCCTCTTCCAATGGCACTTGGGAACCACAAATAACTTCAGAGGTACAATTTATTTCACATACTTGTAATTTATATTTATCCCTTTTGTTACTTACCACCGTGGTGTTTCTGTTCTATGTGCCTGCCTAAATCTTTAGCTATCATGTAGAGAATATATAAACATATAAGAATGTCCATACTTTATTTATATACAGTTTGTTAGCATTTACCATGCTTTTCAACATCTTTATTTAGGTGTGTACCTTTGCTCTATTCACATTTCCCTGGCCATTTCCCAGTAAGTACCAGATGAAAAGATTTGAGTATAATTCCCATCTCAAATTAAAGCTAGTGGTGGTCTTATAAAGTACTAAGAGACAGGTGCTAAAGCAGTGCTTTTTAAACACAAACTGTAAGAACAATTAAGTGAGCACCTCTGCACAGTGAGCTGAGGAAGGACGAAGATCAGAAAGGGGACTCAGGCTTTGCCTCGTGAGTATAAAACTTTTCTAATCAGAAATAGTTACTTATGCCCTTAGCTGGATAGCATCTAACTCCTCACAGACTTTTAGGTTATGTAGCAGAAGGTTGCTGGCAAGCAATGTAGTGTTTGTGGTTTCTTTTTTCTTCACTTATGTAGCTACTTTTCAAATGCTGATTTCTCTGTGGCTCTTGCTAGCCACACCTTTTCCCAGCCCAGGCGTTCAGGCTCAAGATGTCCTGGAGAGCAGCATTTTGGTTCTTGCTGCAGTTTGATCCTATGTAACCAAGATTTTTAAATAAAAAAAAAAGCAGCCAGGTTTTTGCACATGTCAGCCACGAGTTAATTGGCCCTGGGATTACCCTTCACTCAAGAGAAGTAATGGTGCAGGAGATAATTACAGAGTGGCTGATGGGGAAGTATCCAGCCCTGGGAGGTGTAAGGGGCAGGGCACCTGGTTACATTGACCATTTATCTCTTTTGTTATAAAAACTTCTATTTGAATGCGTCAGCAGAGGGTGACATTGTGCAGGTTTGGGAAATATCTTGAGTATCATCAACAAAAACTTTGAAGCCCGAGTGCTTACAAATGATTAAAATTCAAAGACAGTGAGTTAGGTTTTGTGGAAACGGATAACAAATCACAGAGAATTATTTTAATGTCACATTAAAATCTAAATATTACTTACGTGCCTAAAAATTATTATTTTCATAAATACTGTACTTTTTAATATAAAAATATGCACCTCAAAGTTTGGGTTTTGAGGGAAAATTCAGATTTTGGGAGAGAAACTCATCTGTCCTCTGGGAGTGAAACTGATCCCAGTTCTGCAAGAATCTAAAAGAGCAGAAATGTTAACTTGTGCACTTCTAGTGAGGAAAAATCTGGGCTGCTCCTGCAGGTTTTCTGAAGCTGGCTAGGGAGGGCTGGTTTGAACTTGACTGAAACAGAGTGGGAGTGTTTGTGACCCAGCAGCTGGAAGGGACATGTGGTGGATTTTGTTGGTGTTCAGGTGCTTCCCTGGTGCTTTCACAGCTCTGCACAACACCCACGGCCACAAAGCTCCCAGGGAGCCAGAGGCAGGCAGGAATATTGGATCATCAGTCAGAGGGAAGGTTGTTTGTAGGTACAAAGGTAGTTCTCAGTCTCTGCTGGTTCGGGATGGGTGCCTCCACCCAACACAGAAGTAGGTGTGGGGCATGTGCCCTGCTTGCCAAGTTTTTTTCCCAGCAACATCAGCATCTCGAGCAGATCGCAGAGACACAGTGTGCAAAGTGCGCCTTGAAAAGCCCCGCTCGTGGTTCAGGGCTTGCTGGAACTTCTTGAGTTGTGTCTCTGTGTGTGTCAGCTGTCCCCGAGCCCAATACCAAACAGGGGACAATACAGACAGATAAGATAATGGATGAGAAGGGAGTGGAAAATCTCTCCTGTATTCTGGTGGCATTTCTAATAGTGATAGCGCTGGCAGCCTCGGACCGCCAAGCGTATCCAGCACAAAGGGCTGTAAGTCCTCTGCAGCTCCCACTGTGACACTAAAGCTTGTTGCAAATATCCAGGGCTGGGGCCCCTCGCAGTGGGGAGTGGAACGGTGGCTACGTGACCCAGGGCAGCCCTGCCATTCCCAGAGCAGGGCTCAGCTCCCACTCCTGCCAGTCTGAGTCCAAGGTTTCCATACCCCGGGGGACCAGGTTCTCCCCACCTAAATCACAGCACACCTGGGGTTCAAATTCATATCCAAGGAGCACAGTCCAGCTCTTCAGCTTGTGTGCTGCTCAGGCTTCAAGTCGAGTCTGTTGTTTGTTCTTCTGAGTGTCTCAGTTTATCTTGTGTTGTGTAGGAAGTTGCTAGGCTGTTGACTTTTCTGTTCTGCTGTTTAGAGAACATCCACTAAACCAAAAAACCACTCGGGTTTTCAAACCTTTCTGTTTCAAACCTTTGCTGACCCCTTGGCTTTGCTTGGATGGCATCTGAGTGCTCTGCTTGCTGGCTGGGAGAGGGGCTCCACCTCGTTACTGTTGCTAATGGCTCCAGGATTGTCCAGCAAACTCATGCAACTCAAGAGCTTGTTCTCTCTGGGATTTTTGAAGCATGAAATGGGAATCTTTAAGCATGGAGGATAGTGTTGAAGTAAGAAGGGCAGGCTAATCAATTACTTCAATAATGTGTTAGAGCTGCAGGTGATATTCAGCAGAGTGTGTCTTGCAGAAAGGTATGTTTTATCTAACCACAAGTTTGAGACTTGGTGGAGGTTACACAGCACATCTGGCAAGGTGCATGGGATCAGACCAAGTCATTAATTATTTTTTTGGCATGTTAATCTAAAGAGGGACAGCCAGTGGACCCAGCAGCCACCTGGGAGTCAGGGCATCCAAATTTATTTCCATTATTGACTCAGACTAGTAAAAGTGTTGGTGGCTTTTTTACCATCTAGGTCCCTCATCTTATCTCTCCTGCCATTGTTTGCCCATGAATCATAGAATCATAGAATCCTAGGGGTTGGAAGGGACCTCGAAAGATCATCTAGTCCAACCCCCCCTGCCAGAGCAGGGCCACCTAGAGTACCTCATGTTTACTTCACTACTGTTCAAAATCCCCACCTAACTCTACTTTTGCCCTGTAGGAACTACAGAAATCCAAATAACAGTTAATACTGTTTCACACTCTGAAACACAGAGAATCTGGACAATTCAGACAAGTGCATTTCTGAAGTGTTTCGAATTTCAGGGGGAGGTAAATTTCTTAATTTAGCTAAGCCAACTTACCCTATCCCAAGAGGAAAATCTCCATGCTTGCACCCTGAATGTCCTCAGCGTGCAGAATGAAATTATTTACCAGCTGAAGAAGTATGAGTATCAAAAGGTTCATTAAACATTCCAGCTAATTTTCTCTGGTCTGTAAAATTTGGTTGGGAAGAAGGGGTGGATGAAAGGAGTGAGGCTTTTGCATGGTCAGTGCTCAGCTTTCAAAACTGTACATGGTGTGGAACTAACTTAGATATTACCCAGCCCCTTGAAGGGTGAGTGAGTCTCATGTGGGCTCATCAGTGACTGGAAAAATATTTTTCCTGTGACACTGTGCACTTGCTCTGGCCATTCAAGCTGAGGGTGGGAATTTTCTTCCTTGTAACACTTCACTGTTTGGTTTTCAAGATTTCTCAGGGGTTCTGACATTTTTTTAATATTTTTTTTTTCCAAGTGAGAGTTGTTAGTGCCTATTTTATTTGCTGTTTTTGCTCAGAATCTGTTTTTGTTAGCTGCTCATGCCAGTCCTACAGGTAGCTCATGAGATGTATTTGACATTCCCACCACCTTGCACGTGTCCTTGCAGGTCCCAGAGAGCCAGGCACACAAATCCTCTCCCTTTTGTACAGCAGTAGTCACAGAGGAACTAAAAGTTTGATGTCTTTTGTCATCAAACAAAAGTTTGATGTTTGATCACATCCCTAAGAAACACAATGCCAACTCTTGGCTCTCTTGATTTCTGTGGCTGACAAGAGGCATGTAGACAAAACTGAGCTACAGCAGCCTCTGCAAGGATCCCAGGGCCATTGGCTGCTTGTGGGAGAGGAATAAAGAAAATACAGAGGGGTTTCAGTGTATTCTTAAGTAACAATTCATGTTGAAATGAATTACTAATGGAAAAAAAAATCTAACCAAATCATTTAAAAACAGAGCAAGCTCTTTTCATTTCAGCTGAGCTGAAGTGTTTTTACCACTAAAATAGTAAAATATTTAGTTCTTTCTTAAAAAAACAACAACCAAACAAAAAAAACCAAATCCCACAAACAGTCCAGTCAAACAGAAATGAGTTAAGATTATCCTGAAACACTCTCACTTCTCTGCACTTGGAGAAATCTGACTGTGAAAATGGAAAACTTAAGATCTTCACAGTTCTAACCAGAAGAGATCTAGGAGCAGAAATACCTAAATACCTGTTCCCACCTGCCAGAATGTCATTCTGCACAGACTCAGTCTCTCCATCTGGTAAGAGCAGATCTGCCCTGCACACACCCTCCTGATTTAATGATGGGGGGGGGGGAAATGTTTTTCACTTTGCTCCTCATCTTGAATTTCTCAGCAAAAGTGGTTGTGACAGGTTTCAGCTTCTGCTGTGTGTCTGCCGGGGCACAGTTACCTCCTGGGGTCACAGTCCAAGAGGAAGAGAGATCATCACAAGCTCCTGAAAGATCCCTTGTTACATTTTAAAATACCTAAAGAATGAAGTCATGTATCCTGAGAAATAATTGGCAGATAAACCTCACACAGTATCATGTGTGCTCTCTGCTCCCTGAAAAAACTCTGGGGCTGGAGCCTTTGAAACTTCTTCTGTCTTGCTTTTGGCCTCATGTGACAGTTGTGTCTTGCCTTCCCCAAGGCTTTATAGAGGGGATGTTCCGCACAGCTCTGCTCTGGTGGTGGCACTGGCCTTCCCTCACTCCTTTAGAGGAACTGGCACCTCAGAATTCAAGTATATCTGGGCAACATATGTTATAACCTTTGCTGCAAAAGTAAAACTTCAGACTTGTGATCCGAGTGGGAATGGAGGCCGTGGATGTTCTGGAGTGTTCAGAGAGCTCGGGCTGGCTCTGAGCTCAGCACAGGTCAGTTCTCATGGAGTGAGCTGCCTCATTGCAGCTGGGCATGTTCACTCTGGAACCCAGGGATGGAAAGTGCCAGCAGGGGAAAATGTTTTGTAGCCAGTGCTAAAAAGCATGAAAGTTCACCAGTACTTCTGTCACCATGCTGTGCCTGCTCTTCTGGGAAAGCATCTTGTTACAGTATCAGAAGTGGCATAAAAAATTGCTACTGGTCTTCAGTGTTCAAAACAGACACTCCTGTGGCCTGGCTTGTCACTCTGGGCTGGAAGTTTTGTGGCTGTCTGGAAACCTTTGAGCACCATCATATCAGAAACAGCAGTGCCTGGAGTGGCATTTTCTCACTGCCTACCTGCAGCACATGTCCAGGGGGTAGGATGTGGTGTGGAGCAGGTGAGCACAGGGTTGATTGTTGGACTCCTGTCCAGTTTGGTTCTCAGAGATATTCCCTGTCCCGGGAGCTGTAGTGGGAGCCATCCTACAAGCCCGTGTGCCTCCTGTCCTCAGTGGTGGCCAAGAATAAAAGCAAAAAGCCCCTGACCAGCTAGTTAGTGAGACAGCAGGTAGCAGATCTCTGAGGCTGCCTCTTTTCTTGGCTGCCTTGGCCCTGGCTGGTGCTAGCACAGCCCCGGCTCACCGACCTCATCTTGCTCTGAGCCACCTCCTCCCCCTCCAGCCCAGGCTTCTCCCCGGGCCGCTGGAGGTTTTAATATTCAGGCCGTACCTTCCACATGAGCTGTGCTGAAGAGCTGACGTGTCGGAGTTTATTGATATCACAGGGGCTGTGCGGGGCTGTCAGCTGCACATTCAGCCTCCCCAGACCCCCTAAGGTGCGGGCTCTGGCAGCTCTAAAGGAATCCGCACAAAAAACGCCTTTTTGTTTTGTCCAAGGTGAGACAATGCAAACAGGGCCCTGCACCAGATGACAGGGCTGATAAAGGACCAAAGCGGCGCAGGGATATCTTTCTTTCTTTTCGCTCCTTCATTCAATCCTTCTTTCTGTCACTTGCATTCTCTCCTCCCTATACTTTTCTTTCTTCTCTTTCTTCTCCCGGCTCGGCTCGCAGAGAGCAGCAGGGACAAGCAGAGGGGTTCAATTGCAGGGGAATGTCACAGCCCAGCTTCTCAACACATTTTCAGCAGCAGCCGGAGCTGCTGTTGGGCAGCTTGAGGAGGGGCACGCTCTGTTTGTGGCTCCTTTTCTCCTAGAGTTCTTCATGGTCACGTACTTGGGTGGTTTTTCTGTGGGCTGAAATGAATATAAATCTGTGAGTGTTTGTTGGGAGAAAAGTAGGCAGAGGAGGAGCATAAATGCAGAGAGAAAGAGAGAGAAACCTGTGGTAGTGCAGTAGAGAGAACAATTGGGAGCAGCAAGACAGGGTGTATGTGTATTTACTTGTAGGTATGTGTATGTATTGTGTGTGTATATAAGTAAAAAAGCATAAGGACACAGGAAAGGGAAAGAAACAGGAAAGGAGCTAAAGAATCAGTCATTCTCCAAGGACAACAGCCTAATGACTCTTGCTGCATCCCTCTGTTGTCACAGACACGGTAGAGGACAAAGTGAAAGAAGCAAAGTGGTTGCTCGTGCCCGCTCTCACACCTCTTGGCTTCAGGCAGTCGGGCTGACATTCAGATAAATGAAGCAGGGCTTGCAAACAGCAGGAGGAATGTGTTTCTCATGTGTGGTTAAGTGGTCTCTGGTGCCTCATTCTCACAGGCTGGTTTTTCAGGATTGGGAAAGGTTTATGAGGTTAAATTTGTTTCTCTTTCCTGAAAGAGTCTTATATTGAAAGGTCTTTAACTTGATGTATCCAGCCAGGGAGGCCCAGGGCTGGAACAGCAGAGGAACTACAGGACAAGATTAAGGGCTGTTGGCAGAGGTGTATAGGGGGTTAGGATGAAAATAAAAGAGGGTGTTGCAAATTGGGATGGAGGAGCAATGATAGAGCTGTGCAGGGACCCCAGGGTAAGAATAGTGAGGCATCTATCAGCCAAGATTGAGATGTGCTGGCAGAGTGTGTGCGGCCCAGAACTGGAACAGAAGGGGTGGCAGTACTTCAAGTACATGAGCAGAGCTGTGCTGGGACAAAGCCAGGAGGAGCAGAGGTTTTCACAGGCGAGAAACTGTGAAACCTGGATCTGTGAGCTCTGCTAGGATGCTGGACATGAAATCACAGAGTCACAGAATGTCAGGTGGGAAGGGAGCTCAGGGATCAAGGACACAGGAGATGGTGCAGCTGTGTACATGTCCCATGCTGATCAACATGTTACACAAAGGGGATTCCAGCCCAAAGCTGGAGAAAAGTGACTTTTCCTTAGGTGTAACCCTATGGTGCTTCTTGCTCATTCATCTTTGAGAAAATTACTAAGCTCTGAAGTTAAAAGCTCTGAAATTAGGTTAAGGATGGGCAACTGGGACTGGCATAGAAGAATACAGGTTTCTCGAGGTGAGAAGGGTGAAACTGCCCAGAGCTCTCTGTCCTCTGGCTGGGGTCAGTCCCGAGTCTCTCTCCTGTGGATCTGAGTGTTGTTTTCACAAAGGTGTTTGAATAGTACAGTGTCTTTTCTGTGACGGTATTTGTACCTCCAGGCACCCTCAGAGGGTGGTCGTAACGCACGTGGGGAGCAGTTAGATGCAGTATTGTGCTCAGAATGAGGAGGCAAAGTGGTGTAACGGGCTGCTGGAGGCTCACCCCTGGCTCCAGTGCCTCTCATGTTGTGTGCAATGGCTGCTGGGGGAAACGGGCACAGCTGGAGCACAAAGAGCAGGATTTCAGCAAGCTGGGCATCACCAGGGGTTCCTTGCACCTCCTTGGCCCCCAGCTGGAGGTTCAGCTCTGCTGTGAACTAAGTGGGTGGGAGTCATGGGTGTAGGCTGAGCACCAGGGGCTTGGGGCTGCCCCAAGCAGGCACTAAGCACCTCTTCCAGGCAGAGTCCTGAAATGGAACACAGAGCACCAAGCTAAACGTGTGCACTTCATCTTACCCCTTGCTCAGTCACCTCTTGTTTTTTCACCTGATGTTTTTTCAGCCCCAGGTCCCACATACACACCACTGCTTCTTGCCTGGAGGAAGGGTCTGGCTTCCTACACTGCAGGCCAGGTAACCTGCCATGGCTCTGCCTGGGGTGTTGAGTCAAGGTAGTTATCAAAGGAGCAGGTCTCCCATCTTTAAGGCCACCCAGCACCCTGGGTGCCTTTGCCCACTTCTTCTGTGCCCCTTGAAGTGGGACCTGTTTGTGCTGCTCCACCAACTTCCCTTCCTCTATGAGGAGTTCTTTTAAGGAAACCAGAGAGGTGGAAAGGGAAGAAAGCAAAAGACACAGAAAAAATCTAAAGAAAACGAGCAGATCTTTCCTCCTCTCTGCCTGTATCCCAGCTCATCTCCCTTTGCTTCCCAATTTTGAGAGGGCCACTGCTGCCTCTCTGGCTGACTGCAAGGTCTCAGTTGGAGCAGAGGAGCCCGTGGGCCCCTGCAGCCCTCAGTGGGTCCTGTGCCTGCCACAAGCACGGGGCTATGAATATTGAAGTGAAAAAGGGGCCTTTTATGGACTTCACAGATGTGCTGGGGAGTTGGGGCAGGCCTCATTACCTCGGGGTTCTTTAAAAGGCCAAACAAAAGCCAGAAGAAAGAGTGTTAGGGGTGGAGGGGGCAGGGAGGCGAGAACTAGAAAAAAGTTGAAAGAAAAGAAAAGAGGACTGGAGTTGATGGATATTCCATCTGTTTATGTTCAGGCCAGTGCTGGGAATTAACAAAGGCTGTTGGAGACATAAGCACTCTTTTGCCCTCCCTCCCTCCCTCCCTTCTTCCCTACCTTCCTCCAAATGTTCTGGATGATTTGGTTTTGTTCACTGCTCGCAAGGAGCAGAATATGTTGTGGGTTTTGTGACTGTGTGTCTTTGCATGGGGCACTGCAGCTGATAGTTCTGCTGCCAGCCCCTGCTTTGCAGGAGGATTTGGGGCCCTGATGCCTCTCACTACTTTCACATGCAGAGGAGATGGAGCCTGTGGGGCCAGATCCCTCCACCCAGATAAATGAGTACAGCTCTTGGCTTTGACCACAACTGCCCTGGTGAGCATCAGCAAAGGAGTTTGCTCAGTCTGTATGTGGGGTGAGGATTATGGGAATGCATCTGGCTGGGGATGCAATTCCTTCTGCTTTGTGGGCGTGGAACAAACCTCATCTAGTTTGGCTTCCAGCTTCAAGGCACAGGTGTGTTCCCCACCTGAACAGAGTTACCTGGAGCTGCTGCAACTAAATACAGAGAGGAGAGCACAGAGCTGCTGGCTCTCTTCACTCAGTGCAAATCCTCATGTTGGCAAGAGGCTTTGGGTGATGGATGACTGTCCCAAGGAAAACAGGGTCTTTCTGGCTTTTTCTTTCCAAAATCTTTCAGTGAACCACTTGTAGTTGTGCCTGTGAACCCAGGAGAACTGAGCTCAGAAGGCCGAGGTACTCACTGGAGGAGATGTAGGGAATGTATCGTGCAAAATGGAGGTGAATTTTGTACCTTTGTGCGTTCCAAACTGGTACCCAAAGAGAAGTTTATGTTCTTTTGTTTAGAAGCATACATGTATTTCATGGCCAAGTGCCAGGTGAGGTACCCGTGCATGAGGGTTTTCTTAAAACCCCAAAAGCAATCTTTGAGTTAGGAGGCAAATTCTGGCAGAGATGGGAGGAAGATTAGTTTTGGGTGAGTGCTCATGGAAGTAGAGCAGCCAGAACCAAGTAAAATTTAACATTCACCTTTCATCACCTTTCATCACCTTTGAGCCTTCAAGCCTTGTGAATGTGGGGTGAATCTGGGGGATTCAAACATGGAAAAATCATTGGATGCCCTATTCCAAGCAAGAACAAGTTGTGTGGTTATCCACCAGTGAGGAGCTGTGCATGCTCAGACACCTTTTCCATATGCTCCCTTTTCATCCATTAAACCTCCAGCTTTCCTTTTTTCCCTTCCTTCCTATAGCTTCTCATTCCATGTATGAATTTGGTCATTCAGTAAAGATTTTGACACAATGAGGGAATCATCTAGCTGTGAACCCCCTCTCTATGTGACCTCCCCCCTTTTTGATATTCCCCCCAGACAGACAGACACACACGCGCTGTCTCAGCCACCTTGTTCCAGAGCATCAGCTCCACTCTGAGTATTATTTCCAGGTTGTAAAGCCTATAATGGACATTACCTCATCCTGGGGTTTGGTTTGAGCTGGCCACTTCAGTGCCTGAATTAAAAAAAAAAAAAGAAATAGAAAAAAAAAATAAAGAAAAAATACCCAAACCTTTATCTCCGAAGGCCCTCTCACTAATGCTTTGCTGAACACTGCAGTCCCCAGCTGAGCTGTAAATGACTTTTTCATTTTCCTAGGCCTGCTACCCAGTCTGTTTGGTATTCAAGGGCACCCCACCAACAGGCACTATCATTCTGCTCGGGTCGAATTACTTGATTAAAACGCATATCAACTATTATGTGATTCACTTGCTGCTGCTGCTCCACACCACAGCCCTCTAAACTATGTTAAACTGTAATACAGCTGCACAGGCACCAGCAAATGTTGGAGAATGAGGAGTTTGCAGGTTGGAAAGGGGAGGGAGGGGGAAACCCAGGCTTTATGGAATGTTCTGTGCCAATGATTGGGGTTTTTTTTGTGTCTGGAAATGTGCTTGGATAGGGGAAGGGGGCAAGAGATGAACTTGAAACACCTCTGCCCCCCTTTGCAGGCCTACCTGATGTGGAATAGGTTTGGAGGGGGAAGAGGGTGATTGTGTGCACAGACGTGCACCTCTCTCACTGTGAGCTCAGGACTTCAGCATTTGCTGAGGAGAGAGAGAAAAGGGGGTTCTGGTTTCCATGCTGGAAAGAAGAATGGAGGCAACGCAGCTCTGCGCTTGCGACGCTGCCGCGGGGTCAACTTCTCAAGCTTTTCATGGTCTTGTTTGCATTTTGATGGGTTTTGTTTGCTTTCTGCCAGAGGGAAAGGCAGATGCTAAGAAGTCAGAGTTTCAGCTCATGCTTCTGAAGCTGTTGACTGCGGCGTCCATCAGAGGGGATGTGCTCTGTGAATACATTCCTGCATCTTGGTGACCCTTGCTCATCCCACATCCTTGTGGGGGAGCAGACAGTGTGAGATGTGCAGTCCCACCCTTCCTGCTCCACAGAGCTGAGGTCCACAGAAGGCATTCCCGTAGAATATAATCTAATGCTTTCTTTTGTGCACCTGAAGTTCAGGTACACGTGGAAACATGTTTATGCAGCTGGAGCTGTTGGAGCCACGAAGAACAACAGCTCTGGTGAATGGAGAATGTTGTGTAGAGAGGGAGAACTGGTGTGGGACTGTGCACACATCTTGCTGGTACCTTCAACCTGAGACTCTTCTTCTCTCAGGCCGTTAAATCCATGTTTCCCCTGTGGCTGCATTGGCTTCCCAGCCATTCACCTCCAGGTCTGGTGTAGTGGACATTGCTCCAGCAGTGTCTGGCTGGGTTTGTAAAGCACAAACAGTGCAGTTACAGCTAAGCTGTTCACAAAACCATTCCCTTCCCCCTCTTCATCTCTCCCCTCCAACATACATTTAATTTTTAGGATGGTGCAGCTGGAATCAAGAGAGAAAGAGAGAGAGAGAGAGAGAGAGGAAATGAGATGAGGAATACTGACAGAGGGAACGTGCAGCTCCCCTTCACCCTCCAGCCAAATCCAATCCCCACTTTAATGAATGCGTTTCCATGTCTGGCCCTGCCTTCCAACCCTTCCAGACGGCACTGAGGTGCTTCAGGACAAGGCAGAAGGTCCTTGTGGAGCATCAAGGGCTCAGGCTGAGCCTGGAGGGTCTCCTTGTGGCCGATACCACCTAATCCTGTTGATTAATTTAACTCCAGGGCTAAGAGGCACCCAGCAGTGAATGGAGGTGGAGAGCAGAAGAAGGGAGGATGGGAAATAGAAGAGTGAAAGGAATGGGGAGAGGGAGGACACATCCCATCCATAATTATGAAGGGTTTTTCTTGCTCCTTTCCTCAAAGTCCAGTCTACTTCTGTTCCTTTTAAACCTCTCCAGAGAGCTCTGCCCAGCTCTTGCTAATTGTACCCCAACTTGAATCAGCAGCATTATTCAAGAATGTGATTTTGGAGGCTGTAATTTACACATTTCCTCATGAATGGGTCCCAGGACAAGCCCAGGCTCCTATCTGTCACCTTTCCTGTGCCACCCTGCACACATGTTCTAGCTGCACTCATTTCTATGGGAAGAAGGAACCATCTTGGTTTATTCAGTTCTCTCCAGTTCATCCTCCCTGAAGGTGTGGGTCTTGACAATGATCCATGCAAACCTTCAGCAGGTGCCTTCATACAGCTTTCTCTACCCCCTGTGCCCAAGCTGTGTTGTGTCTCTGCTCTTGCCCTGTACATCCGAACAGCCCCCTCTGAGCAGAGGGGAGAGCTCATGAATTTTCACCCTGGAAATCTTCCTTTCATTCCCATACCCAAGCCTGTATCTCTTTATGTCTGAGAGCACTGCAAAGCAAAGAGGTTTGGGCAATTTGATTTTCTTCCTGCCATACGGTGCAGTTATGCCAATTAGTAAAAATGGAATAGCTCTTAGAAAAAGAAATATTTATAGTGGGATTAGCCTGTGTGTGTGTGTCCTGCAACATGCATGCTTTTCTCTTAGTTTTCCCTTTTCTCTGACTTGGCCTCCCATGAGACTTTCCCCTCCTTTCACCTCTCCATTCTGTTCTTTTCTGTCAGTCTGTAGCTGGTATGATACCCTAGGGGAGCCACGTATTGGACAGCTAGCTGTTTCCCATCCTTCATCACAACTAGTGGTTGGTAAGCCACCCAAGAAGCTGCTGCTAGATATTTCTCCACCTTCGCATTTTCAGGGTGTTCGGTGCTGTCCGTGCTGAGTAAGTGTAAAATGCTACCAGTGCATGCTACTGATTATTTCTACAGCAAGAGCCCTGTTGTGCTGGAGGCTGCAAACTAGGATTCTCCCCCTGCTCATGCTGCTGGCAGTGCCACACATTCATTTTTCACACAGGGATGTGTTGAAAAAAAAAAAAAAAATTAAAAAAAATGAAATGTTCAAAATTTGGATGAATCCCCCTGGACTTGCCTAGCAAGGGAGTTCCCTTGAGTTACTCTCAAAGCTTTGGAAAACTTCTCATCGCACAGAAACTTTGCAGAGATTATGGCAGTGGTTTGTCCAGCAGTTTTCAGCTGTTTAGGAATGGCAAAGACCTGTTAGATCCTCAGGGCAGGTAAGGGAACTGTCCCCTGGTAATAGGGGATGTGTTAGATAATGGGCTCACACTGCAGCCTGTCTCAGCTGAAAGACTTTCTCTATTATTTAATGAATCTGTGTCTGACAGCAGCAGCTGCATCAGACTAAGGCCAGCTGGTTCCAGACATACCCTGGGATTTTCCTTGCTCTCTTGGTTTCATCTTTGTAGTTGAGTTGTTGGAGCTTTGGACTTGGCATGAGGAGCCAGGGCTTTTTTTCCCAGCTTTGCTCCTGACTCACAGGGCACTGTAGGTGGGTGACTTCCGCCATCCCTGCCACGGTTGTAAAATGGAAATAATGCCCCTCAGGAGCTGTTTGGAGCCCCAGGGATAGAAAGTGTTACATCAGCTTATGTGGCAAGGTTTGGCTCTCCACATGTTAACCCTGTAGCCAGGCTGTGGCCAGCAGAGTCACCAGTGCTGCTGTGAATGGGACAGACTGGCACTCCTGACAGTCTTTTCCTCTCCTAATACTTTATGTCCAGAGCAGTGATTCTTAATTAGGAGCATAAACCTATTGAAGAAAGTGTGGCTGGTTTTACCCCTCCAGACTTTTGCAGCAAAAAGGAAAAAAAAAAAAAAGTGAGGAAATTGAAGTGTGGGAGATGAAGCATATTATAGATCCTTTTTGAGACTTTGTCCCCCTCACCTGGGAGATCTTGGGTTCCAGGTTTGTTGGACACTAAGAAAGAAGTTGGACCAAGCAAGTGGATGAGCTCGAGTTAGATTTCACAGCATTGCTATCAAGTGTCCAACAGAAGAGTTAGACCTTAAAGTCTCTTTGACACCACTGTCTCTGTAGTACTTGCCATGCAGGTTGGGGCTTTGTTGCATGAGGTGTGAAACATGCTGCAAATGAGAATTCCTCTTCTGAAGAACTCACAGGCTGAAAGTTGCTGCTGAGCATGCATACTAACTGTACTGAAGTGCATATGTACTGTAAAGAAATGTATTCAGCTCCAGAGTTAAATGACATTAAACTCTGGATATTTCCCTTCCCCTTCCTGGCACTGGCCTGCTCACATCCTGGAGCAAAACACACCTCCAGCCTTACATTTTTTTCATATTAAGTATTTCCAGAAAAGATACTAAGCAATTAAACCAATAATAGATGGTGACTTAAGCAATTAACTTAAATAAATTTACTGTATACTGTAGGTTTCCAGATGTGTTTTTGCACAGCATGGTGCTCCAAGGTCCAGATGTGCTTCTACTTGCCCTGAATCACCTGGGACCCAGATGTGGAGGGCTGTTACTTTCAAGTGCAGATGTTCCTTCTACACTATTTGAACCTCTAGAGCTTCCCTGAAAACCAACAGAACAAAAAACCCTACTTTAGTAACCAGTTTTGGTGAAACTGGTTTTGAAACGTGGGGCAGACATTGTCAACAGTGAATTTGAAGTCAGTGAGAAAGGAAGGGCTCATGATTTCAAGAGATGGATGTGTGTAAAGACTGGGTATTGATCAGCCAGAGCTAGATGATGGGAAAACCTCTTAAAGTGCTGTTTTTCCCCTCAAAACAAACCCCCGACTCCTCTGACTCCAGCACAACTGCAGTTAGCTGAGTTCCAGCTCTGCATCCTCCCTGTGAAGCCCCAGGACATAAAAGCATTTTTGTGTTGCAGCAAGCTGAATGCCAGGGCATTTTGTGATGATCTCAGTATAAACAAGGGAGCTCCGATGGGATATTTGCCTCTTACTCCCCAAACTGCCACCACTCTCGAGCAGCTGTTGGGGAAGTCACAGCTGCTGTTCCCAGCTCTAGAAAAAAAAAAAAAATCAAAAAAAAAAAAAAAAAAAAAGGCAGATTTTTGGGTGATGATAGTATAGGAGCTGAACGGAAAATGAGACTGAAAAACACTCAGAATCACTTTAGGGAACTTTATCATCCTGATTTAAGCCTAAATTAACAAAGGCTTAGGCAAAAGAAAAAAACCCCAAACTGATGTGAGCACAATGTTTAAGCAGACTCTGGCTCTTGGTCTGTGCAGTTATCCCGAGGGGCAGCAGTCAAGCTTGGTAGGGGAAAAAAAGAAGCTCACATTTAATGAGTCTCCTGTTTTCATGAGACTGAAGGAAAAGGTGGCAGAGGCCAGATCTCTCACCTAGCTGGAAGATTTCATATATCATATACTTTATTCTCTGCTGCTCTGAACTGGTGGCACATTTTTCACTGTCCTGAAGGCAGATGTCACGTTTTGGTCTGGCTGAGCTCCTCCATACATCACCATCCTCACCACAGGGAGCAGATAACTGCACATTGCTCAGGGTTCCCTCCAAGAGAGGCCTTGGAGTCACAGCCAAAGCTCTTCCTAGGGCACCTTCTCTAAAATCCACTGGGTGTAGTGAGACAGGACCAGGTGCCCTGAGTTATTGATGAGTGGGTGTGGGTTCACCTGTGTCTGGCCTCCCTCCTGAGCATGTGCAGGAGCTGGGGGCTAATAAGAGAGCAGCTGACACCCATGGAGAGAGCTCTCACTCTTCAGTGAGGATGGAGAAGCCCACAGCTCGAGGAACCCCAGGAGCAGGCAAGAAGGGGTAGATCCTGGAGCCCCAGGAACAGCCCTAGGACATCGTCCAGGAATGGGCTAAACCCCGAGGCCTCAGGATCAGCCCTAGGAGCAAGAAGGGGTCCTCCCGCTACAACTGGGTCTGACTGTAGACTTGGTGAACACCAACATGGTGCCTTCTGCTCTATCTCCAAACACAAACAAGAGCAAAATTGGGCTTTTTTGTTCTATCTATGCTTACTGGGCTTAGATGAGTGCCTCAGGAGGCAATAGGTTCAAGGTTCAAGGCAGGGAGAAGGCAAAGGCAGAGGTCCAGGGCAAGTGAAGGTGGAGGAAGTAGGTGACCCAGTTAGACATTGGTTAAAGACTTTCATGTCATCTTAATGCAAAACTCCTGCTGAAATTTGGGGAGTTAGGAGAAGAGGAGCTGTATCCCGTGGGCAGCTCAAGCCAGAGGTGAAGCAAAGTTGCAAAGTCTTTTCCCACCTGTAAAAATTCCTAATATATATATTTTTTCTCCCCTTCCTGAGGAGGTGGTTAAAAAAATTGGAATCTCAAGTTCTCATACTTGACAGAACACAAGAGGAAATTAGGCTGCACAACTCAAGTCACCACATATTGACTAAATCCCCAGCATGTATTTATGTGCTCATTTTACTTTCTACATTTCCTCAGTGTAAAATGTGCAACTATGAAAAATTTCAAATAAAAAAACCCGAAAATTTCTTGAAACAATTTAAGCCAACAACTGGAAGCTTTTTCTCTGTAACAATCTGAATAGGGAGCTTTGAGCCCTCTCTTTCCTGCAAACCCTTCTGATTTTTACAGTGTGTGAAAAAAATCATAGTGGGGAACAACAGAAAGAGCAGAAAAGTGTTAGAGATGGACAGGGACAGTGTCTGTACTGACAGACACCATCGCAGCAGAACTGAGCTGAGGTTGCTGGGCTGCTCAGCAATTCCAGCAGCTTTCCCTTCTCTCCCACCCCAGGTAACAGACTGGAAGAAGGCTCCGACGTGGAATCAGAACCAGATCTGCCCCTGAAGCGCAAGCAGCGCCGCAGCAGAACCACCTTCACTGCTGAGCAGCTGGAGGAGCTGGAGAAGGCATTTGAGAGAACCCACTACCCAGACATCTACACACGGGAGGAGCTGGCCCAGAGAACCAAGCTCACCGAGGCCAGGGTGCAGGTGAGGAGCAGAGCCAGAGCCTGGCACCTCAGCCTGGTGGCACTGCTGCTTGGGCAGCTGGGGGACGGGATGGGACGGGACGGGATGGGATGGGATGGGATGGGATGGGAGGGGGGAAAGGTGGGGACTTTTCCCTGGAGACATGGCCACAAGGATCCCAGGCCTAAAGCCACTGCTGCAGATTTCCACCTTCCCATGAATTTGCAGAGATGGTGTTGGCGTTTGGGCTGTTGCAGAGGTACCAGCTGAAGGGGTGCCACCCAGGTTGGGAGCAGGAGCCAAATTTTCCCTACCTTGGCAAAACATTTAGCTCTGTTTTCTGCTGAAGGAAATTCCTCCATTTGCCTAGAAGGAATCAAGTGTGTGTGTGTGTGTGTGTTTGTATTTGGTGTTTTGGGAGAAATCACCCCATTTACCAACCTTGCCCAGGGGAGCAGATCAGATTTTGCAAAGTTTGCAACTTCTCTGTGTGAATTTTCATAAAACTTTTTTTTTTCTTTTTTTTTTTCTTTTTTTTTTCCCCCTCGATCTCAGGAGAGCACAAACAAGGCGGGAGGAGGGAAGAAGAGGGGAGGAGCAGGAAGGGAGGGTTTGGAGCCGGGGGATTCTGACATCTACACGATTAATAGCCCTTGTGGGAACTCCACACAGAGACCCTTATGTCTTCCAGATAAAGGCTGGGTCAGCAGTGTGTGCAAACACGCAGGAGGATCAGGAGTGTGAACAGATCGGGGGGTATAATGGAGTCCCTTGGGGAAAGGCAAGGAAAGGGGGAGGGATTGGGGATTGTGCGGGGTTAAAGGAGTGAAATGGAGACCCCAGCAGTGTCCCCGTGTGGTCAGTGCGATTGGGTTTCAGGGGAAGACCGGAGGGCTCTGTGCCCCCAGCCAGGAGTTGAATTGCAGGCACTGTGAGAGAGGGAAAGTGTGCTCCAGTCAGTGAACCAGCTCCTCCAGAACAAAACAGGCTTTTTTTTTTTCTTTTTGTCTTTTGTTCTGTGGTTCTCAGGTTAATGAGCTTGATGTACTTGCTCAGAAGCCAGATGTTTTTGCTGTTTTCCCCCAGCTGTCTGGAAATAAACATTTCCCCCCACCCCTGGGATACTGACTAGTTAAGGATTCTCTCATCAGCCTTCTTTCCCAGACAAGTGCAAAGCCAGGCACAGCACTGTAGCAAATGCCCTCTCACCTCTCTCCAACCTTCTCTTGAGAGGTACTGGATTTTCCTGAATCCATCATCCCTCAGGATGTGGCTGTGGAGACCACAAAAAGGAAATCTAGAAAGCTTGAAACTCAGACTAGTTTTGATCTTAGCCAAAAGGCCCTGCTAGTGTCCAACAGTAATAGTGTTTATTTGCTAGCCATATAGGTTCAGAGGTAGAGGCTGGGAAAGTGGCTAATGGAGGTGACTAAGCTACCAAACGCTGGAAAGTGTAAATTTTCCCATTTTTGTTCTGCATGTTCTGTTTCTGGTTGGTTTTGCTTGTTGTACGTGGAGATGTTAAAGAGAAAATGAAAAAGAGATGTTTCTGTAGCAAACAGATGAAGGAAAATTGAGTTTCAGGAGAGAACAAAGTTTAGGTAACAGCTTTTTTCTGGGGTGAGAGAAACCTTCATTGCATGAGCAGAGAAGTGGGCATGCTGGGGAGGAAGGGAGAAGCCTGGAAGTGACAAGAGGTGCAAAAACCAGAGCAGGTTTTCTCTTTTCCAAGGTGCTCCCAAGACAAGGAGAAAGGAGGGAGGTGAAAGCAGAGAAAGGGGAAGCTAAATAAATAAATAAAGGGAACCTTTCCCTCATCTCAAGCTGTGATCTCTGAATCCCCCTACTTGCTCCCAGGCAGCTTGTGTGGAGGTTCCTGCCAGGGCTGTAGTAGCAGCTGTTCTCCGAGGCACATTCCTGATGGCTTTCTCATTCCAACATCCTGGCAGAGTCAGCTTCTTCCCACCACTTTTAAGCCTGCCGCCCCTTGTAAAATTTTCTGGATATCAGAGCAGATCTTTTACTGGCTCTCGGGACCTACAAACATTAGTCAATCAAGTTCTTGTGGAAAAAAAAACAAAAACCCCCCTCTACCCCCCATCCACACATGTACCCATCCAGCAGGGAATCTTCTAGCACCTTATTCCTGTCTCAACAGAGTTTTTAAGGCCAGGAGACGTGCTTTGGATTAAGGATGGCTGTAATAACAGCAGGGCCAGCTGAGATCAGGGTTGCTGTGTGTTAAGGGCCATGCCAACATCTGCCCATCTCTCTCGGCCCCAAAAGCTTGTCATGTGCATATGTAAAACAGGAGGCAGATGTATGAAAAGTGTGTTATGACCCATGGGCCACAGAAGAGGTTTGAGAGCAGCCTTCTCTGCTCCTCAGTGTTTGGTCATTGCTTCATCTCCTACAGCTCTGTGCCACTTTGCTGCATGGCTGTGGCTGGAAATCCCTGGATCCCCCCTGAGGATCACAGCTCAGATGTTGCTCTCAGGCTTTCTTTCTGTCTCACATATGCACAACATTGCTGCACTAGAACCTCATTTTACCAATCACTGAAGAAAAAGGAGTGAGCCTGGCACTCTCCCTGCTTTTCTCCTCTTCACCTCTTTGCTTTTCCATATGGAAGGAGAAGTCTCATTTGATGTTTCTGATACCTGAGTATTCAGGTACCATAATCTCTTCCACATGAGAAGCTGATAGCTCTGTTAAACTTTATTGGCAGCCTCAGAGGCTGGCTGCTCACACAGCTGTCCAGCTAAGTGGAAGTTTGACACGTTGACAGCTAATAAAATTCACAAGCTGAAAAACAAGAGGAGGTGGTGGTGGGGAGCACCAAGCTCCCATTTCTCATCTGCTAGGAAGATCACAGGAGGGTGAGCAATATTTTTGCAAGGTCACTGCAGTGCCTCTGTAGTTGAGATGCAGGATTCTAGCATCCAACACACCTCAAAATTCAAGCCCTTAAAAGGTTAATCCCAAAGTGAGCATAGCCATGGACAAGACTTCCATGGATTTCTGGAAGGATCAGGATTACAGATTACAGGTCAAATCCGTGCCCAGCAAGGCCACCAGTGGAAAATCCCACTGCCTTGTTTGTGTGCAGGGCAATGTCTTGACTCATGGGTCCAGCACTGAAAAAAATTCTTGCCCATCTGCAGGCTCCTGTTTCCACCCTTCCAGAAAACAAACTGCTGAATGCCAAGCATTCATGGATTTCAAAATTAAGTCTAACAGCTAAGAAATTCATTTAGTTAATGAAATGGAAGCTTTGATTTTGATCTTGAATGTGTTTTGGGTTTTTACACCAGCCTTTGCTATTATCTAATTATGATGTCAAAAAAATAAACCCTAAACTCATTCTGTGATAATTTTGTAACTTTTCTCCCTGGCATTTCTAGAGAGGGGACCTTTTTCAGAAGAACCTTTTTCTCATAAACAGCTTAGCTTTGTCACTACCATGTTTTTCAACAGAAAAATGGTTTTGTCAGGAGCTTCTTGTCTAGGTGTAGAAATGGCTTCTCAAAGCAATGCTGATGTCAAAAGGAGATGCTAGGTACATCAGTCATGGGTCTAAGGAACTGAAATTAATCCTTCTCCTAGGTGATCCCATTTGTGGATGTGCTTGCTCATATGTGTTGCATTTTTAAGGCTCATTCCCAACAAACCCCAGTGCTTATTTATGTTTTTTGTTGAACAGTCCCAACAGAAAGAACCATAAGGTAAACCAGACCAGTGCAAAATTATCTCCAGGTCAGTACTGCAATCCCAAGTCACTTAGAAATTTGTGCACTGAAAATACTTGTCACAAATAGACTTTGGAGCATAGGTTCCCACCCAAGCAGCTTGTCTCCATTTTTCCTGGTGCTGTAATGACTCAAATGTGGCAGGCTCCAAAGTATTATCTTTAAAACTCACCCAGAAATCAACCAAAATTTTTTCCTAAAAAAAAAAACCCCAAACCAAACAGATGGAAACTTTTGCTCCTCAGCATCACCTGCAGATGACTCCAGATGGTTACACCCTACACAGCTGGGCACAAGAATGTTCCTCTGAGTTCATCTGGTTTGGGCAGTGGGTGCTTTCTGGAAATCAAGAAGTGTGAAGGGGTGGGTGTGTTATGATGCTGATTCTGTTATTAATGGCCAGGAAATTCCATGCACTGAGAAACCATTATTTCAATACCAAAATTAAACTAGAGAGCAGGAGTCGCAAGCCAGTGCTTTATTGATCATTTTTATGATGGATACCATTGTGATTTCTGCCTGGGAGAAAATGGGTGTTTCATTTAATAAAAAGGCTCAGAGCAATTCTGTCTCTGAAATCTCAGGGCATTTCTAGGCTACTCACATAGTATATATTTTATGACACAGTTTCAAACTGTAGTAAACCAACAGCCATGTTCTAGATGGGGCTGCAGCAGCTCAGACATGCCAAATGGAGTGCCAGAGAAGAAATTCTACTCAGTTTTGCTTGACATTTTTCACAAAGCAATTCTGTTGGGTGCAAAGCAGCTGAAAACCACTCTTTACTGCAGAAAATACATACATGGCCTTCTCAGGAACTTCTCAAATATCTCTGTTGTGTGCTGGTGGGGACCCCAGCCTTTCACCAGCTGTCACCCTGGTCAAAGGTCTATCCCGTGCCCTCAGATGCTGCTTTTTGAAGGCTTTTTGAGGGCATTGGAGGGGGTTGTGGTGGTCAGCAGGTCCCCCTCAGCATTAACAGGAGTCCTGCAAAGCTGCTGCAGCCTTTGCCTGGTGTTTTGCTTCCCATCCTCTTTGAGATGTGGCCAAACTGGCTCTTCGGAGGCAATCCTCCCCCTCCCTCCCTCCCTTAAAGGTCAGCTGAGAATGTTTTCTTTCTTCCTGAGGGTCCAAGTAGTTTACATTTCTTGTGAAGGGAGCTGGGATGAGGTTATGACACAACAGCTGCCCCGTGTTTTTGGCAGCAGCCGGGGCAGCGGGGCCGTGCGGAGGAGCCGGCACTCGGGGCTCTCTCTGCTTGGCAGAGCTCAGCCTTGGCACTCTCCTTTCCCAGGGCTCCGGGCCAGCCCGGCTCTCTCCGCCGGGAACAGCCCCTGGCACCGCGGCTGCCGGGCCCTGGGAACCGCGGAATCCCGGTACCAAACGGCATTCCGGTACCGGGAGAGGTCCGGGCGAGGGGACAGCGCTGCTGTCCCGGCCAGGACAAACCAGCGAGGGGCTGAATGCAGCCGGGATGGTGAGGAGGGTCCAAAGCTTCCTCCTCATGGATCCTGCAGATGGATGTTGGTGATGAGAGGGAGAGGTCGGATCCACTTTGCTGCTGTTTCCTTGGTGAAGCCTGTGCTTGATGCCTCACGACATTGCTGCTGCTCCTTCCCATCTCTCTGAGCTAAATTAAAATGCAGCTGGATTAAAGAGTAACTCATTGCATACTTGCCTCAGCTAATATCCTCCAGATAAGCCCTTAGTCCACCTCAGTCGTGTAAAAAATAAACAAAAGCAGACTGTAAATTACATTTCCAGGTATCCAAGCTGCAGCAGCAAGTCTTTTTCCACCTGGCCTCTGGAAAAAAAACAGAGGTGATCTCTTAAAATTGCAAGCTCATCCTGCACCTAAAGGTTCATTTAGAAAAACTTCAGCACTTTTGGTATTCATAGAATTACAGCCACCAGCTCCCTGGGAAATACAGATGTCCCACTGACAGGGGACGTGGTCTCAGCTCTGTAAGCTTGAGGGTATCTTGCTGGAGAGAGTCAGCACTATTTTGTTAAATATATTACACTTTACTGAAGATGAAAAAAAATCAGCCTAATCCTGTAGTCCTTCTGGCAAATCAGTGGTTGGAATCAACAGGAATGAATACAAATTTCAGGACCTGCCACAGAATTTGGCCAGACCACCTCATTTTGTTTGGATGGGGCAGGGAATCTGTATGAAACAAATGGAGACACTGCTGTCAGAAAATGCTCCTTTGAACTTGGTGGCTTCTGCAGATGAAGGAATTCCTTCAATTCAGTAAGATGTGATTTTTAGCTAAAATTTTGGATTTCTGTGTTATGCAAAACCTGGAACTGACTTTTTTTGATTGTTTGTCCTATTCTGCTTTTCATGGTCTGCTTTGGACCAAGAAGCAGGACTGCCAACCTCATGGTCACAAGTTGCAGAAGGGCTCTCCTAAACAGTATGGTGATGATTTGACTTTCTTACAAGAGGAAGAGGCCAAAGCAATGACCAAAAGCCTCATTCTTTGGGCAAGGAGGGTGTGTGCAACCCTGCCCACTCAGCTGCTCCAAAGAGAAGGCAGGGATTTTGCACTGATCTGTAGCAGCAGAGTGTCTGTCCTGTTGTATTCCAAACAAATGGGGCCTTCTAGAGGCTTTCTGAGAAGAACCTTTATCACAAAATTTCCAGTTCAGTGGGGGTGTGGACCAAAATGTTTCTCATAAACCATGTGCTGAAGCTCTGATTCCAGAGGAGCCACCACCCAGCAAAGGAAGCAACTGTGCTGTTGCTGTGAGCAGCCTGCACACGTGGTTCTCCTGTTCTCCCCAGCTAAGGAGGCTTTCTGTTTACTGGAATACCCAATTAAATAGATTCTCTTTGGTCAAGAGAAAATGTTTATAATAACCAGGAGGAGGGTTTGCCAGGGTGTTTTCAGCTTGGAGCCACTTCACTTGGTGTTGCAGCTGTTTTTTAAAAGCTCAGAGTTTTTGTTTTTTTCTTTCCCACTGTCTCAGTAGTGGGAATCAATGTGCTGCTGGTTTGCTGTTCAAGCCCATCTTACCTCTAGCCAAACAATCCCAGCAGGAAATCTGCCCCCAAACATCTCATTCACCTCCATGAGGTGTGAACATCAAAGCCTGTTCTGAAATGTTTAAATGCAGCTCTAACACCATTAAGACCTGGCTGTCTAAGGAGCAAGTGTTCAAGTGGAGAGAAAAGATTTCATACAAATACACTACCTGGCAGCTGCTTTCTGACAGCAGTGAACTCATCCTAATGGCTTCAGCTTCCACAAGTGCCATTCATCCTCAGACACAGGTTTTATAGGAAGGTAAATAGATAAGTGAAACAGGTTTTAATTTTTACTTTAACAGAATTTCCTCTGACCACTGCAATAATCAATCACTGAGAAGCAGAGTTCGTAAAATGTAGTGCTGGAAAACACAATTGCAAGCAATCATTCAGTATCCAAGAGTTCATTCAGTGGTAGTATCTAAAAAAATACTTGTAAATCTTACTAACTTTTATTACAATAAAGGGTAAAGCTCTATCACTGGGCAGGGCTGGGTTTGGACCTGTGAAGCCACAAGTTCAGAGCTGGATTTAGGATATCACAGTGTGAAAGTGATCTGCCCCATTTCTCCTGCTTCTCTGAATGGAGTATAAAACCCACTGGCAGTCCTGAGGTGTTCCTACTGTCATCATCACTTAAAGGCAGAGCTGGCCTTTTGGTTGAGGAAGTGTTTGTGACATGATTAGATTATTCAGAGATTAGCAAGGACTGTGCAAGAGCAAGGTAATCAATGTCACAATAAGATTTTCACTGCTAAAACTGGTTGGTTTGTTTTATTTTTTTTTAAAGAACAACCAAGTGATTTGCAAAAAAAAAAATCCATGTACCACAAACTATTTGTTGAAATTCTTCAGTAGGTTGTTATAAATAGCTAACACCTTCAGGAACAGGGAAATGCCAGGAGATATGCAGGCTAAATTCATTGGATAATCTCATTTGTGCAGAGTCATTTGTTCTGCTCCACTAACCTTGTTTAATATTAATCTTAACCATATCACCCACAAGTGACAGAACCTCGGTGTTTTAGGCACTGAACCAGAGTGTCACTGGATACAGCCTCATCCCTGCATGCACAGAAAGTCCCCGTGCCTAAAACCTGGGCATTCTCATGGGCTTTTTCCCTTGCTCTGTAAAGAATTCTCTCAGTAGCACCAATATTGCTTGGGTGGCTCTGATGTGTTTGTCACAATCCTCAGCCCCTGGCAGAGGAAGCAGAATTGTCACAGGATCCCAAATCACCATCTCAGCTTGTGCCTGTCTGGTGGGGCTGAGGCAGCACTAGAAGGCATGGATGGAGCAAAAACTACCCCAGTCTCTTTGCTGTGCCTGCCCGAGTTCCTCTCTAAAAGCCTTTTGCAGCAGCCTCCTGGGGAGCCCAGGATTTGCATCCTTTATCATGGTGTGGACAAGGCAAGGCACAGCAGGGACCCTGCCCTGCTTCAAAGGAGAACCTGTGGAAGAGCTGACCTTGCCTCTATGCAACCTGAGGAGGGACCTGGGGGGAATGTCATTGGTGTGCTTGGGCAATAAATGGCCACATGAATCTGTCTCACCTGGTTCCTGCAACCTCTTGTGCCTCTGAAAGCAAAACACACCTTGAATCTTCCCTTCTGCTGGAAAGCAAAGGCACAGCTTGGCTTTTCCATCCCTGTTTCCATTTATGGGCTCGTTTCTCCCATCTATCTTCCTCCAACGTCAAGTCCTGATTAGGCTGAGCAGAAACACAACAGCTTTCTTTCCCACAGGAGGCTCTTTTTGACCTTCCTTTCCTCTCCTTGTCTGACAAATTGTGGGAGCTGACCCACATCTCGGTGGCTGAGGGGATAATTCAGTCCAGCCCCATCCTGGCAGGCAGCTGCCTCTGCAGCCCTTCTGCACCTCTCTGCTGGGTGAGAACAAGTGGCTGGGACACCTGGGGCTGGGACACCTCAGACTGGGACACCTGGGGCTAGGACACCTGGTCCTTGGCAGGGTTGGGTGCAGGTGCTGAGGTTAAATCAGAACCAGTGCTAACCTTTGCCCCAAGCCCAATCCAGCCCAGGGACTGGGTTTTTCTGAGATCAGCTGGTTCTGAGCAGCAGGCAGTGATTGACCAGAGGTTTTTTATTCTCACTGTGCCTCCTTTTCCCATCTGGGCAGGAGATGGGGAAGGTGGTGGTTGGGGTGATGTCCTGTGGTGAGGATTTAGCATTCAGGATCCTTGTAGCAGCAGACTTACTCACTTAGCAAGGTGCAAGTGGCACAGTGAGGTTCTCTGGTCTTATCCAGACCATGGCTGTGACAAGAAGATGAAGAACCTGCTTGGATATCTGCAGTTACTTTCCAGGAGGGCATTCCTGTATCCATCTGCTTCCCCTGAGCTGAGCAGTTTCTATAATGCATCTCCTGTCTATTAAAGAACATTTTTGGAAGGCAGTTCACAGAGACAAAAGCCCCAGATGCCTTTAGCAGGTACAAACTGTTGCCTTCAGTGGCCTCTGCTATAGCTCCATCCCTTGAAAAGCAGCACATTTACAGAGCTCAAGATCTCTTTGCACAGACAAATGACCATGAAGAATGGTTCATTTTCAAAAAAAGCAGGTTTCTAACTTGCTGGGTTTTCTGCTCTTGGGTTCTCACAGCCCAACTTCTGGCTACGTTTGTCCCAGCATAAAACTCAGCCCCCTAGAACAACATCTCCGTAGGTAAAGCAGCAGCTGCAAAACTTCCTCCTCTTCCTCCTCTTCCTCCCACCAGTCTGCTTTTAGCAACCAGAGCCTCCACCCCAGGCTTAACATGGTGTAACAGGATCCTCTGGCAGGGGGAATCTTTAGTGGCTGATAAAACCTTAACTGTTGTGAAATGAAAGCAGGTTCCCTTTGAAGTGTGCCTCGCATTACAGTTCGATGCTCCAGCCTCTATATTTCAACTACCAATAAAATGATTTATAAGCATAAAGGCTTGAGCCACCTTTGAGGAGGGGGAAGGGAAAGAATTGCTAACATCATTAGCTGGGATGTATCTTCTTTTTTTTTTTAATGTGGGTTAGAAATAAGGGGCAGCATCAACCTTTTTGGGCCATGAAATGTCCCTTCCTCTGCACGGCAAGATAAATCCTATCCAGTTCTTTGTGGCAGGTTTCAGTGTATTTGTGGCTGGATTCTGCAGCCTGGCTGTCAGGAAACACTGCATTTAAGTGTGTAGTTGTGAATTTCACTCCATGCACGTGTATTTACTATTATTATCATTTATTATTTGTTTTGCTGTGATACTATAGCCAAGAAGGAGATCCTGCTGTGCTGGGTATGGTGCCTACTGGCAGTTACAGACAGCTCCTATCTCTAGTTGGAACAAACTAAAATGTAAGAAAATGGACTTTATACTCAATGTAGAGGTTGTGTAAGGACCAAAACTTGTTGAATGCAGTGATGTTTCCCTTGACTTCAAATCAGAGAAGCAATTTCTCTCCCAAAATCACAGAGGGAGACTGTAGCATAATTAAAAGCTGGATTTCTTTCTCTGGTTATTCTCCACTGTCTTTCCTTTCTTCATGGAATAATGGAATGGTTTGGGTCAGATGGGACCTTAAATCTCATTCACTTCCAAGCCCTCTGCATGGCCAGGGACACCTCCTGCTACACCAGGCTGCTCCAAGCCCCATCCAACCCCACCATGCACATTGCATGACACCCCAAGAATGGCCCAGGCACAGACCTTTTGGTCCACTCTGCTTGTAAAATGATCCAGAGAATCCTTGTATCTCCCTTAAAAAATAAAGGGCAACAGGTACAAATGTTTGTGTTGGCAATCTTGGGAAGGTGTGGAGTGCTGTTTACTTTTTTGGAGTTAAATTTCTCTTTCCTTTTCAATGCCTAGATTCATCACTGCTTGGTTATGTTTTTTCTTCAGGCATCTGAATGTCATTTGCTATTTTTAGCATTGAGATTTTATTTTTTTTTTTTAGTGAAAACTCTTCCAGTCTGGGACTAGGCCTTTTTCTCTGAAAAGAGAAGGTTTGTTTATCTCCTTATGTTCAGCTAACATAAATATTTAGACAGTTTTAATGTCCTTAACTGTGAAAGTGGAAGCAAATTATATGAGAGGAGGAGCCAAGTTCCATATCCCTAATTCAAAGCCTGAATTACACATACATGCATGCATGAGAAAAAGACAGGACTGTCCTCTTTGCATGACCAGGGCAAACAAAAGGTTATTTATTAATTTGTGTTATTCACTGCTCCTAGAAACCAGGCCCTGACTTGGACTGTATAAAAGAGTTGTAAAGTGCTACAGATCTTAATATGCATTCATTTCTTTCTCCTTAAGTCTGTCCTAGATTTTGCTAGAGACATCTGGTGCCAAAAATGGACACAGGGATTCTGACCTGCATGGACTTTGTTGATCAATGCAGATCGGATGTGAGCTGACCTATTTCTGTCACACTTTTGGAAGGTGCTCAGGGGTGATGCTGCTCCAGCCAGTAGAGCAGTGCAATAGGAACAGGTCTGGAAAAAAAGGTGTTTGGTGCCAAGGGACTGACATCAGCTTGTACTGGTACCAAAAATTTAGCTTGGTCCACTCAGACCATAAAAAGGGGGTTTAATTTAGACCAGTTCTTGCAAAGAAAACTGGTGGTTTTTTTAGTGTTTTCACCATACAAGGATGTAAATAACAGCACGAAGTGAAGGGCTGGACCAGGTCCTTCCTACCCATCCTCAGGAGGTCAGACACAGCAATCATCAGTGTGTTTTAATCAAACACAGCACACTGGTAGATGGGTAACATGTAGAGAGAGCAATCCCTCCACATCACAAGACTGTGATCTAGAGAACCTCAAAGGAATTTGTGTGTGAAGCTCAGTGGGTGCTTGGGTTTGCAGCAAGAGCCACTGCAGTGTGTGTGGACTGAGAGACCATCAAATAAGCAGCTCTCAGGGAAAACACTGCCTTGTGCTGAGTGACTTTGGCATTCCCATGGGTGCCCGTAAGAAAAAGACAAACTAACAAGTTTACAGGGGAGCTTGATCTAAAGACCAGAGAAAGACTCCTGCTCTGAGATTTGGATCATCTCTGAAGTGCAAGGACCAAGGTTCTGCTGTATTTAGAGAAGTGTTGCTGTGGTTCACAAGATATGGGGACAGTTTGGACTGCAGGGCCTCAAACCCCTGTAACCCCAGTTTCTGATCTGACACTGAGCAGCTTGGAAGCCTGATGGAAGATTTTTTTTTTTTCCTCCCTGAATGCTTTACACTCTTGATTTTTGCTCCATTTTTTCTTGTTGCTGTGAAATTTAATCGTGTTTTCTAGCCCTTTAGGCCTCACAAAGTCCAGCAGCTGCATTCTCATCTGGTTTGAAAGCTTATCCACATATTTCTGAACCCCAAACAGGGATGGGGCCTGAGAGCCTCTCTGCTGAAATGAAGTAAACCAAGCCCAAGAGGCAGCTTGAGAAGCCCCTTCCACCTCGCAGAAGGGAGATTGTCCATGATAAAACCCACCAGGGCAAACAAATGCATTGAGAAAAAATCTCCCCTTGAGCCTTGCAGGTAAGCTGGCACTGTAGGAAACAGGAGCCCAGCTTTGCACGTGCTTTAATACCAGGTTTGTTTTTATGCACAGACATGTAAATTGGCTGCAGTACAATTCTGGTGCAGGCTGCAGTGCCTCTTGCAAGGAGAGCATGTCTGAGCATACAGACAGCAGTGATTTGCTGCAGTCCAGAGGAGCTAAGAAAACCCTATATTCCCTCAGGTCTGGTTCTATCTATTTAGCTTGTCTAACACAGAAACCATGATGCTAATCTGTCTATTTATCCCTCCTAACAGTGCAGCCGTGTTGCTATTATGGTGCTTAATCCTTCAGCATAATTCACAGAGTTGTCAGATAACGAGGCAGAATGGCCAGGTGGTAGCAATACATCTCTTTGGCATGGACTCTCTCGGAATACACAAGCTCAATTATTCCTCTTCCTCTCCCCCGACTGCTGATAGCTCCCTCCCATGCTCTGAAGTAGAGTCTTTCACAATTTAAAATGCATATATCTGCACCCAGGAGACAGGGCAGTAGTAATATTGTCATTTGGGAGAAAGTAAACTGAAGAACGGAGAACATTCCTCCTGAAGTCTGTGGCAGGTGGCAACTTGCACCCTTTTATTCTTTTTTTTTTTTTTTTGGCTGGTGCTGTAATTCAGGATTCGTTTCCCTCCGATGTTTCAGGCACCCATCAGAGAGGGGGCACAGCTCAGCTCAGCCCCCCGGGCTCTTTTCTCTCCCCTCTCCAGGTCTGGTTCAGCAACCGACGAGCGAGATGGCGCAAGCAGGCGGGAGCGAACCAACTGGCAGCTTTCAATCACCTCTTGCCGGGGGGCTTCCCGTCCACAGGAATGCCGACCCTGCCCCCGTACCAGCTGCCAGACTCCACCTACCCAACCACCACCATCTCCCAAGGTGAGCGCCCTTTCTCCTCTTTCCTTGCTGCTCCCCTTCTCTTGCCCTACAGCATCCCTCCTCTGTCTGATTCATGACATCCCGCTAGAGATCGTGTAACACAGGAGTGGTTTTTCTTTAGCTAGGAGACCAGGTTTTTCCTCAGGTCGATGGAAACTCAGCACTTTTCTCCTTTGTCTCGTGGTCCTTTCTGTCTTGGGACTGTGGTTCTTTTGCTTTGAAATAGGGACCACATCAGCCCAAAGTGAGTGTCACACAGGCCATCCCTCCATGCTAGGGCTCAGTGGAAGGGGTATTGCTAATTCCAGATGGCTTTGGCCTTTATAGAGGAATGAACAGCTTCTGTCTGGGGAAAAAAAATAAGAGAAAACTGAGATATCTCATCCCAGGTTTGCAGATTTTATGCCACACCTTAAACTGCCAAATCCAACGCTGCAGCCACGTGGCACCCAGGAGCTGACATCATGGTAGCCAAACCATCAAGCTCTGCCCTCTCAGCTGGAACATCCCACAACTGCTCACCCCTGACTTCTGTCCCCACAGATGGAGGAAGCACTGTCCACAGACCCCAGCCCCTGCCACCCTCCACCATGCACCAGGGAGGTCTCGCTGCCGCCGCCGCCGCTGATACCGGTTCTGCCTACGGGGCCCGACACAGCTTCTCCAGCTACTCAGACAGTTTCATGAATGCAGCAGCTCCTGCCAACCACATGAATCCTGTTAGCAATGGCCTCTCTCCACAGGTATGTGTCCTGCTTCCATTCTTTCTTTGGCTGAGAGTATTTGGCTGGTCCAGATCCTCTGAGAGCAGGGCAAGCTTCAGGCTATGACAGTGTATTATGGTTAACAAGGGAGTTGCTGTTATTGTCAGGAATTCTTGGAGGCAGCTTATTTAAATCAATTAGTTGATTTGTTTATCTGCACTATTTCTGCCCTCAGCTCAGCACTGTACTGCCAGAGCATTTGTATCCTGTTAGTTCCCAAATTCAGGTTAGCACACTCTAACTGCAAACACCAGGACCTTGAGCATCGATGTTGCCCTTCTCAGCCCTCCAATAAAAATTCCAGTGCAGATGTGAGCCCTTCAGTTTTGGATTTTAGCCTAAAGACAGCACACTTGATATTCTTTTTTTAAGTTACTTTTTGCAGGCTCATTTTAGAAGTAGCCCATGATTTGTGGTTGACTGGTTTATATATTAGCCAAAGCCAGCTTCTCCAAGCATGGTTGGAACAAGGAAAGCCCTTACGTGTGAAAATGTCATGGATCTGAGCTTCTGCAAAATACAGAGATGCAGATCTGGGATTTGGTTTTGAGAAACTAATTGTCATGTAAACAATTCTTCTGATGCTTTCTGCAAGGTCAGAATAAGAGGAAAGATACATTTCACACACATCTCTTTGTGTAGAAGACTGGAGCTCATGCGTTCTAAGTTACCAGGCAACAGGCACAGCCTCCCCATCACCCTTGGTTGTAAGATCCTTGCCTGAGCTCAGAACAGAGTGCCCAGGACCTGCCCCTGAGCTCTGGGCTCTGGGCTCAGCCCAGCTGCCTTCCAAAGGGCCCCATCCCAGCTTTGATCAGGTTTCTGCCCATTGTGTGCCTGTCTTTGCTGTGTGTGGTGGAGAAACAAGCCTCAACAGCATGGAGAGGTTAAAACCTTCATCAGCAGTGGGTCTGGAGAGAGCAGAGCTTGTGCTGTGTGTGTTGTGGGAGCAGAATGATGTTCTCAGCTGCTGAGCTCCACTGAAGTCCATGGAGATGCCAGGGTGTGCACCACCCCAGAATACAGCCCACTCCATCACTGTCCTGGGATAAGGATTCTAATTTTTTGTCACCTCATTAGAGCCTCTAACCTTCTTTTTGGTTTATTTGGTGTAATCTGGTTTCCAAATGCATGTTTGTTGTTAAGTGGAACAAGGCACAGAGTATACACTGACAATTAACAGCAAGGGCTTGGGTTGGTGTGGTGCCTGCCACTACCAAATATCTTCTGCTTTTACACCCAGTCACTTGTGAAATGTGGAGCTACATGAAGTGCACCATGGCAGTTGTTTCAGAGGAACACTAAGACAGGAAGTACGAAATAATTTGAAACTACAGGGAGAAATTAGGTAGGCATCTGAAATGAAAAAGCTACAACTGTTTTGAGAGGAGTGCAATAAATGGGGACATCAGAGAGGTAGATAGATTTTAAGGTCCAATAGCTTGTGATCTCTCGAGTGTGAAAACAAACATTGAGTGTCAATGGAAAGAGGGAAATTTTGCAGCTTCTCTGAAATGGTATTAAAAAAAAACCTCACCTCTAGCTTTGAATGATGATAAGATAGAAAAATGTAGAAGTGTGACTGGCATGAGGCTGAATGTTGCCTCAAACAATGTAATTTGTGGGGCAAATAAGGAGACATCTTTCTGACAAGGGATTTCTAATAGCACTGGGCTTGGGAGATGAGCACACAGCATGGAATTCAAAGGCAGGGCAGTTGGTCCAGGGCACCTGAATAATTCAGATTATCACAAGTGCAATTTAGCCCCACAGAATAAGTGAGGGATGAGATCCAAGGGGGTAAAGCTGCAGAGCACTACACAGATACAAGTCCATGATGCAATTTCCATTTCTGTAACTTCATCATCTACTTACTAGTCCTGCTCACTAAATCAGAGGCTCATTGAAATGACCAGACCAATGCTTTTTCTATGCTTATCCCTATCCCAAATTAACCTGCCCCCAGGCTCAGGCTAGGGAAAGATAGAGTCCTGAGCCAATAAGCCCTTTGTATGGGGAAGAGAGGATACATTATCTGACAGTCCTGAAGAAAAGAGAGCTTTGCACCCCCAAGTAGAAGAGATTCCCATTTTCCTAAGGCTTTTAATCATGTGAGGGCCAAGATATCAGCATAGAGGTTCTTCTATTTCTTTTGTGCATAGAAAGGCTAACACAGGTTATTTTATGACTGCATTATATTTATTTATCTTGCTGCCTTCCTGCCTTTCTAAGCCCTCTGCTGTTCCTAGTGGAAGGATGTGAGAAGTACTCTGAGCAGCATGAATGGGAGCTCCTAGAAGTGACCTCTTTTTATGTAACAGGGTGGGTAAAAGTTTTGTGAGATCTCAGTGTAGGATGCTGTGTGTAATTTCTCTGTGCATAATTCAGCTGTTCCAGGGCATTACAGGTAAAACCCATAGCATCTCAGCCCTCTCATCCTCCTGTCCAGCTATCTGTGGGATTTGGTTTCTCTCTGCAGGGGTAAATATCAACTACCAGGGACAGAGGGAGTTCAGGAGATAGGAAAAAAAAAAAAAGAATTGGAACTTAAAACGATGGCAGTTTTTCTGAGATGCAAACAGACAGTTCTCCAGTTTCGTTCCTCAGCAGCAGCAGGAGGGAGATTTCTTTGCAGTTTAGACAAGGAGGTGGGGGCCAGCCTGGCCCAGAGCTCCCAGCATTTGCTCCCTGCTCAGCACACTATCCAGTTACCCCAGGATTGGGTGTCCCAGCCAGGATCCAGCAGACAGGCTTGGTGCTGGCAGCTGAAATTCTAGAGGGGAAGCATGGCATTTCCATTCTCACAACAGAGGAAAGGGGATTACATTTGGCCTCTGTGGGCTGGGTCCCCTCCCCCCACACACACTTGAGTCCTGACAGAAGGAGCAGGCACGGCTGAAAGTCACCCCAGCTTCATGTGGGAAACAGCCCCATCTCCTCCTTGCTCTGCAGCACACAGTGCTCCTGCAGCTCTGCTCTGCTGCTGGAAACCCAGAGCATTCCCCCTGCACTTCCCCTCTTTAGAGCCTGTTCTGTCTCCACTCCAGTCCTGAGGCTGCCAAGGGGGGAGAAGTCAGGTGGGACTTTTTATCTTCAGCTACTTCATCCCATGATGGTGTTTTTTGGGTCACTTCATACCAGAACAGTGACTTGGTTGTGCTCAGGGCATGACAAACCCACTGCTCAGTGTCAGCTCTCATGTTCTGCTCCTTCCTGCACCTCAGTGAGAGACCTCAGGGTAACCCCAGCAGTGATTTGTGATGGTTCTGTGCTGGGACAGCCTTTGGAAGAGAGAGATCTTGCTCTGAGGATTGCCTGGCTGAGAAAGCCAACCTCACAGGGTGGGCAACTGCAGCCACATGAGTCACCTGGCATCTCTCAGGGTGCCCTGGGTGGCTCCAGCAGTCAAGGATTATCAAAGAGGAGCTCAGCACCAGGGAGCAGCCAGGTCCCCATTGGTCCCCAAAGGCTGTGTGGGTTAGCAGCAGCTGTCACTAATTCAGCTGGGCTGACTCAGGGCTTGGAACTGTTTCTGGGCTGGCATTCATGGCTGTGATAAGAGAGAGACCAAACTTAAACATGAAGAGTGAGTAACTAGTTAGTAGTCACAGAGAGTGTGATATCCGGCCCTGGAGCTTCTGTTTCATAATCTCTCACAGGAGTGGGTTGTAAACATGTTCATGGATGGTGGGGTTTCCTAAATACATTCTAAATTTCCACTTCATTTTCATCCAGCAGAGAAATCATTTCCCATTTGAGAATACCTATGAATACCAACCAGAACAAGGCCAGGGCACCAAAATATCCTTAGCCAGGTCACACTTCAGCCTGGCAGGGAGAACAAACTTTACATCCATCTATTTCAAAGTTCAGACCTGTGCTAGCTGAGTCGTGCCCCTCACTGTGGCTGGGGTAAGGCTGGTGACAAGTAGCTAACTACAATGGTAAACTCAGTATTAAGTTCAGTTTTGTCCTGAACAGCATCTGACAGCCCTTCAAGAAATGTTTGCAGTGATGGGACATCCCCTGCCTGCTTTTCAAACAGTAAAGAAGTAGGGTCACACTGGATTCTGGGCTTCTTTCATCTCTACCACATCTCTTCTGCCTTTTAAAATGTCTTGATGAATTTTAGGTGGATTTTGTCCACTCCTTCACTCCTTAAAATTTCTGCTGCCCTTCTAGATCCAGGCCCGTACCTTAAATGTGTTCTGGCTGTTCACTATGAACATGTTGGGGTCTTGCAAGGAGTTATTCAAAAGCAAAAGACCATTAGTTTGTTGCAGATGGCCCTTCTCTTGCTGGAGAATGTACTAAGGTATAGTGAAGAGTCACACATTTCCTATCCTTTCATAACATCTTATTTCTGAGGCTTCTGAATTTTTTAACAAACCCACAGGATCACCCAGAGATTAAGACAATTCCAGAAATACAAAGAGCCAAGAGAAACTTCTTCACCATCTTATATTTGTTGCTTTCATTTTCTCAAGGCTTTTGGTGGTGGTTTTTTGTGTTGGTTTTTTTTTTTACTCCATGAGCAAATTCACTTCCAGCATCTGAAGGCTGGAGGCAGATTTTACAGTTCCTGGTTTATCACTCTTTCTCCATGCTGTTCCTAGAGGGTCCCAAGGTCTCAGGTCAGACTCTGCCCACAAATTCACACTCTAAACTCAGGGACTTTCTTATTCTGCACAACCATAGCACAATTTTGTTTTTCCTGACATCGTCCCAGGGCTCCAATCTCTTCCACCATCCAGGGTAAGGCTTTCTTCAGCCTCACTGGGGTGGGATTAGAGATCATCTGAATCCCTGTCAGGAGCACACTGATCCTGGCAGAAGTGTAAGAAGAGCCAGCTGAGCCTTTTTTTTTTTTTTTTTTTTGAGGGGGGGAAACCTGGCAATTGGGAAGGGCACAATGTTAGCTGGCATCATGATGTCTGGCTCCAGAGAGTCAGCACTCCTTCCTTCAGTGACATGGATCCTTTTTGTCTGGTTTCTGTGGTTTTTTTTTTTTTTTTCTTTTTTTTTTTTTTTTTCCTCCTTTTTATTTTTTTTTTTTTTTGTCAGAGACACTGTGCCTATAATAAGCATTCAAAATGAGTCTAGCTGGGCCAGAAGAAGGGGAGGGGAAGCAAAAGGGGGAGGAGAGGGTGAGATTTGGGGGGGAGGGGGAAAGGGAGGAGGGGGTTTAAATAGCAAAGAATTAGAAAAAAAAAAATCTGATGCAAATCACTAGTAGAGAGAAAATTATGTGCAATTACCCAAGCGATACTGGGCAGCCGTGCCCACCCCAAC